>NC_091822.1:26727500-27340000 GCF_038994185.2 Dermacentor albipictus | reverse complement strand
TTAATAACTTCTCTCCACCTTGCGGGTTTCCGCTGGACTATCACGTCAGAATGTGTGCATACTTCTCGCATACATCTACAGATCTTATTTTTGCTGTGCACGCACGTTTAAGAATCGTAGATCTACGATGTCCATATCACTCACCTCAAAAACGCGCTAATTACAGTAATGGTACAGTTTGAAAATGTGTAAGAATTCCGTCCTCCAGCTTTCGGGCTCATCACATATCCATCTTCTGCCAAGCAAAGAGCGGAATTGCTTTGGCCATCATGTACAGACCCTAATCTGAAAATAATGAATTGGCATAATATGGTGTAACATAGTACCTCGATAAGAAATGCGCTTGTCATGAACGTAACTCACCGATTGCTACTAGAAGTATTAGGCTCCCAGATTCAAAACAGTAATTAGCATCTAGTGGCATATTGAATGTATTAATCGTTATTAATACGCAACATG
The DNA here is from genome assembly GCF_038994185.2 of Dermacentor albipictus. Classification (NCBI taxonomy): domain Eukaryota; kingdom Metazoa; phylum Arthropoda; class Arachnida; order Ixodida; family Ixodidae; genus Dermacentor; species Dermacentor albipictus. The sequence goes on along the minus strand of NC_091822.1, from coordinate 27,339,541 downwards.
CTTATGTATTACAGCAGTTATCTGAATACTTATTTGAGAGCATTATGCAAGAGACAGTAATTTGTTTTTATCTTGTAACAGAAATATTTAAATGTTACATTTAGGTGTGAAATGAAATGGCTGATATGAATTGCAAAGGATACATTGACATAAACGGCAGAATGACAAGCCGGCGAGACGTACAGGAAATGTAGGTACGCAAATGTTACGAGCCAGAAATCACACCTAACGTGCGAAAAGTGACGACATTCTAGAGCGAAAGAGGCGCTGAGACCAGTGATGAAGTCAATAGCAAGGGCTGCCGGTGAATATATTTGTGGCTGAATGACTGCGGACGCCGCGCTGGTGTTCACGAGGTCGCGGGCAGTATTCCGTAGACTGGCAGTATTTGGAAGTTCACACGTGGGCCGAATGCAAAAACGCTTGAGTACGGCGCATTAGCTGCACGTTAAAGAATCACACGGGGTCGAACTTATTCTGGAATCCCCGAGCAGTTCCTGCGTCATAATTAGCAGGCCAGGCAGACGTTTCAATGCCCTCCTCACTAGGATATAATAGTGTTATCTCCCTTTTCTTGTCGAAATTCTTGTCCGGCTTCAACCCCCCCAAAATAATTGCTGTATCATCTCTCCACTATCAACGCTCGCGGCAGGCTTCGCCACAGTTTTGACGTAAGCTAGGGAAGCACGGCGCGTTCTCTGAATAAATGGAAGTCCTTCGCTGGTTCCGGGTGTGTGTGTCTTCCTATATCATCTGGCAACGAGCATGGCGGCGATTTCTAAGCTAGCATTGGCCCCGAGCGAAGCGAAGTAGGGAATTCGCAGCGGCTTAACATGGGGAATGTTTGGGAATTCGATTCCTTCATCAAAGGCGCTGACGAAAACTGGTATATGGCTCGCTTTCACAATTACTAGAAAGTAACGCAAATCGAAGACGGCATCATTTAGAAGTGCGCTTTCACCACGGATCTCGGTTAGCCCCGCACAAGTACCTCCAGGACATTCGGTTGCTTGCTAAACGGGATGAAAAGTCGTTCGAGGACCCAGTCAAAGTCTTGAAGGAACACTATGTCCCACGTAGCCAAGCAATAGCTGAAAGGTTCAAGCTCAACTACCAGTACCAGCTAGAAACGGAGTCAGTCTCGGCGTTTGCCGTAGAAGTAAAACACTTGGCTGCCAAGTGCGCTTGCGGAAATTTTCTGGATGACGCACTACGCGACCGGTTTATTATGCGGTTCCGGAACACGGCCATAACAGGCGACGCTGCTTGAGAAGAAAGAACTCCACTTCGAAACAGCTTGCGAGTTGGCAGAAGCAGCGGAACTCGTCGAAACAGAATTGAAGAGCTTGCGACCATCCGATCAAACTCCTCAATTGGATAGAGCCGTCCTATCATCAAGAAAGGCCACGCACAAGGAAACCCCAAGAAAAAGAAACCGCAAAGCTTCTTTTTTGGCGGATATTGCTACCGATGAGGAGATAAGCACGAAAGAATCAAATGCAAATATCTAAAGGTACGATGTCACTGGTGAAAGAATGTAGGGTATTTAACAAATGTAAATGGCAAAGTGGTATTTAACAGGAAGACAAATGACAAAGTGGTTAATGCACTTTTAGCACAGAGCGAGCCGAACCACGAACAGCTTTTTAATGTCGGGAGAAACAAGCGAATCCTGCTGCCCTATCTGGTAGAAATTAAAATCTCCTGCCACCGTGTTATCAAGGATATGGACGCCGGTGAAGCCGTATTTATTATCAATGAGCAAATCTACGCTAGAATGTCACGAAAACAAGATGGAAAGCGCCTTCTCGAACTAAATAGACCCGCTTCCATATCCTTGCTAACACGGTGGCCGGAGATTTTAATTTCTACCAGATAGGGCAACTGGATTCGTTTGTTTCTCCCGGCTTTAAAAAGCTGCTAGTGGTTCGGCTCGCTCTGTGCTAAAAGTACATTACCACTTTGTTCAGCCTGTCCGTTTGTAGCTGGGTGGTATGGAGCAGTGTTACCTCCATGACGCCTTTGTGACTGTAGAAATTCTTTATTTCTACCGACACGAATGCGGTTACGTTGTTTGACTTTGTGCTGCAGTCCAAACTTTGCAATCGATGAACGCAGGTTTTGACGACACCTGTCGATGTTGTTTTATTCGTATGGCGAACTTCAGTGCATTTACTGTAGGCGCCCACTACCCCTTGAAATGTGGACCTGTCAATTGGGCCTGCGAAATTGAAGTGCAATTTGCGCTAAGTTATGCTCGGTCTGTCCTAGTCCGGAACTGGGGCTCGTGGCGGAGTGCGTTGATTAACCTGGCATACTGTACACTCTGCCGCAAGTGTCTTGATATCCTTCTCTATTCCTGGCCTCCACATGTAGCTGTAGGCGCACTTCTTCATTGCAACAATGCCTGTGTTCGGCGTGGATGAGAGCAGAGGCTTGCGGGCGAAATGGGCCTGTAATGACAACTCGTAACTCTAGCGAGATGCAACCACAATGAAAGCTCAACTCCGTAGCTCTCTTGCGAAAAGTTTGGAGGACGATTAAGCTCCGCCTTTAAGAGATGAATGCGATAGCATTCAAAGACTCCTGACTGATTCTCACGCTTCCCGCCAACTGCAGCTTATCTACTTAATGTTTAGAGGAAAACAATAGCGGGATGCACGAAGGCGAGCTTTTGTATAGAAACGCGGCCTCTTGCGTGGGCCGCGGGTCTGCGGAGGCGAGCGCCATCTGTGTGGTGTTGTTGCAAAGAACCGAGTGGGGCGCACCGCTTTACGAATGGTAGAAAGGCTGGAAAAGTGGTTTGTCTTTGTGTTTCCACGTAACAGAATTATGTTAACTCGTACACTTAAATTATAATCCGATGCTATCATGTCGCTTGGTTGTGTGTAAGTTGTACTTCACGATTTTTCGAACGCGTTTTACTATGAGAAATTTTATTATTTCAGTAACGCCTTTGAGCTACGCAGAATGTGTGCCTGGTTTGGTATGCGTGGTTCGTAATAATGTTTGACTGACAAAACGGTCGGCGCGGGACACCGACACCAGATTCTATGCGACACGGTGCCCTTATCGCTATCACGTTAAAAGCGTTGAAGTTGTCTTCTTGCAGTTTTCGAGCACTGGCTTTCCTGTAGAACTTTGTACAGCTTGGACAATGTCGGGTCATCTTATGTGGCCGTTGCCAACACGCAGCCAACTTGAAGCGAGTCCTCAATGGTTTCGTTGAGGGTTAGGCGGCTGAGTGCGTCGGTGCTTCTTGGGTCTACGACTTTGTGTACCGCCCAGGAAACAACCACCGAAACGAAGGAAGTCTGCCTTATCCGCGCCTTCCTTGTCCACGCAAGCTCCGGCTTGCGTTTTCACTGCGCCTCGGTAAAGCAAAATCAAGACTCCAAGCATCTCAACGCGCTCGCTTGCCCGCGAGGAGCTGGATACTTGAAGAACCGCTCAGCAGCCTTGAAGTGCACATTCATTCTTTCGCATTTACAAGAAAATTGGAAATGCTTAAGTGTCCTCAAATTCGTTTATGATGGATTACGGCAGCCATATAGAATCTGTTTAAATATTCACTAAAATATGCACTCATGTTTCCTGCACTACATGACTGCATAGTGCCTCAATAACTGTTGGTTGGTATATATACTGAATTTGACATTTTTTGTTGATCTATTAGGGCACCGTAGAGTTGCACTCTGAATATTCCTCAATTACATGATTGAAGACACGAATGGGATCCATTGCTAACACCGCTTCCTGAATTCAGTCTATTATCTGGTTTAACGGAAGTCTAGCATTGCCCTGACTCAAGAGCAGATTACCTCGGTGACTATTTTACAAACTACCAAGACTAAGGTAATGTGCCCATAGTTCTTGAATTTCTTAGGTTTTGTCTTTAAGGGCTTTTATAATTTTTACGCACTCCCATGCCTGCGGTACACAGGAATTCACCCGCGCACTAACACGATATTCCACTCGAATACTTACCAGTTCGAACAACGTCTAAATAAATAAATAAATAAATAAATAGTAGCGGGGAATATGGTATGTATCGTTATGCACACTGCCATCGCTTCGGCGTGAGACTCGAGGTCGAGCTACTGATGCCAAGAGCTAGGACTGGCCATACAGAGGTACTTGCAATCCCTCGGACGAGCTTCAATAAATCCACTTTTCATTTGGTGGAAGTGCGGGGTAACTTCCAAAGCTGTTACTCCGAAGCCGGACGGCTACCTACTGCGGCGATAAAGCCTGACAAAACCACTCAGGCAGATACACCACAGCCTCCAGCTGTTATCGTTTCTGGTGTGGTGTGCCAGCGTGATCCTGACAGCTTTAGTGACACCGATGATCATCACGTGAAGGATTAGTTCTCATCGTAGGAACGGGTGAGCCAACACAACAAGTGGGACGATGCCACCCAGTTGCACAATGTGCTGTTTCTCTTAACCGGCATCGCGAACCTCCGGTTCCGAAACCACGAACTCGATTTCAAAACAAGGAGTGCATTCAAGACGAGCTTCGCAGAAGTGTTTGGGCGGCCCGCTGTGCGCAAACTGCGTGCTGAAGAACGCTTGCGTGGGCGTGCGCAACATCACGGAGAAACTTTCACAAGTTACATCGACGATGCCATTGACCTGTGTAGGCGCGTGAAATCTTCAATGGCAGAAGAGGGCAAGACAAAAGGCATTATGATAGGCATCGATGAGGGCACCTTCGACATGTTAGCTAAGGATGCCCGTACAGTAGCCAAAGTTATCAATTTGTGCGTAAGTTCTGACGAGCTACGGAAACAACGCTTCTTAGCTCGGCGCCCACCACCTACGGAAAATTCTAGCACATTGGTTATTGGCGACAACCAAACAACTCTGCTGACGCAGATAAAAGGATTTGTGGGTGAGAAGGTCGCGTGACAGCTCTCCGTTTTGCAAACAACGGAGAAGCCTTCTAACAATTTGGCTCCAGTGATCCGACAGATGATTGAAGAGCAAGTGAACGAAGCTCTTTTATCACCGTGTCGGCTGCCTCCCTTGGCCGCACCTGTGACGTATGCTGAACACGTTGTAAGGGCGCCTCGCCTGTTGTTTTTCCTCTGCCTGCAGGTCCTCGCCCACCGGTGCTCTATCCTCCGCCTTCGCCTCGCCAGCCGGCGGCTTCCTTTTTCAGCGCACAGCAGCAGGGAACAAATCCTTGGCGCACTGCTGACAACCATCTAATATCCTACGCCTGTTGTTCCCCGGGACATGTAGCATGCTTGTGCCACCGACGCTTCCCGGCCTTCATGGGCACCACGCGAGCCCCCAGCTACGGCTTCCGACCATTGCGTAGGCCACAACAGCCGCCACCGAAAGTCTACGCTGCTGATGACACAGCAGCTTCCCATTCACAGCCCTATGATACTCATCGCTCGCCTTCCCCGCGTCGCCGCTCACTCTCACCCAGGCGGCGTCAACACAGCTCGAGTACCACTGAGGCAGATAACTTATTTCCGCAGTTCCTGAGGCGTGAACTGCGTAATCATCGGAATATCAAAGTCCTCGCTTTTCACCCGCCAACGTTATTGGAGAGCCGTTGATGGCATCAAATATCTTGTGCTCGTCACTACAGATGCTGCTGTATCTGTTATTAGTGAAAAGCTTGGTCGTTCATTACGGAAAGTGACCATGACGCCTTCGGTGCTATCGCTTAGAACAGCTAGTGCACAAGAAGTTCTGCTAGGCGCTATGTGCACTGTCAGGATGCTGATCAGAGAGATTATGTACTCGTAAAATTTTTTTGGGTTAACTTGTCGCTCACACGATGTAATTCTCGGCTGGGATTTTCTTTCGCGCCATCATGCCATCGTTGACTGTGCGTGTGCTGAGGTTTAGTTCTCCGTTCAGTGCGATTACCCATCTCAAAACTTTCAAGTCCATGATCTTGGAACTATCTGTGTAGCTTCAGATACTGACCTTCCTTTTCACAGTGCTGTAACTGTTCCTCTTTCATGCACATCGCTTGCCGACGCGACGGCCATGTTTACACTAGCTGCCGCCTTCAGTAGCCGCCAGCCTATATTATTGCCTTTCTCCCTCGTTATGGTTCACCAAAGTGCTGCAGAAATACTGGCTTCTAACCGAGCAGCGTACTCTTTGGCTTCGCACGGTGGCGATATTATTGGCACGATCCAGATTGTGGGCGCTAACGTTATTGTGCATTTTCCTGTTACCGACGATGTGGCTACTGCTGGCGTAAGAGCAATTACGTGCCATAGGCCATCTGAATGGACACCGCCGGAGGTTTTTGTCGCTTTGTTGCCAATGGCCTCAATCTGACACAACGTGAGCGGCTACTTAGTCTTTTAAATGATTTTCACGCATCTTTTCATTGAACCAAACGTCATTAGGCTGTACAAGTACCGTCTCACACCACATTTATATGGGGCATCAGGCACCATTACGCCAGCGTCCGTACCGCGTGTCATCAACCGAACGTCATGTCATCACAGAGCAAGTTGAGGACATGCTTGAACGTGGTGTTATCAAACCATCCCGCAGTCCTTGGTCGTCTGCCGTAGTACTAGTTAAGAAAAGAGGTGGCTTGATTTGTGTCTGTGTGGACTATCGTCGCCTCAACAATATTACACGTAAAGATGTCTACACTCCACCGCGCATAGTGACGCCCTGGATTGTCTACATGGGGACGAATTCTTTTCCGTCTTTGGAGTTGCCATCGGGCTATTGGCAAGTGCCGATAGATGATTCCGATCGCTCGAAGACAACTTTCGTTACGCCTGATCGCCTGCACGAATTTACGGCAATGCCATTCGGCCTATCCAATGCGCGCGCGACATTAGAAAGGACGATGGACAATATTTTACAAGGCCTCAAATGAAAGACATGTTTGTTTAATTTAGACGACGTGGCAGTTTCCTCCATTAATTTTACCGCAAACCTCTCTTGTCTACGCAACGTGCTTACTTGCCTTGCCACCGCCGGCCTTGGAGCCGCTGTGGAGCCCGATGCTTGGCCACATCGTTTCCAAAGACGGCGTCCTTCCCGACCTTGACAAGCTTCGCGCTCTCGCAGAATTTCGGCAGCTGACTACGGTGAAAGAGCTCCGAACTATTGTCGGTCTCTGCTCTTATTTTCGTCACTTTGTGCCCAATTTTGCCTGCGGCATCGCACCCCTGACGAAGTTCCTAGCTGGCCCTGGTGATCTTCATGATTGGACTCGGGAATGCGAGCGAGCGTTCACCACTTTGCGTCGTCTGCTTTCCTCAATGCCCGTTCACGTTACTAGGACCCGAGTGCTCCGACCGAAGTTCATAGGGACGCCAGCGGCATTGGTGTTGTAGAAGTTCTTGCACAACGCAAGCCTGGCTTCCCGGAATATGTGGTTGCCTATGTGAGCTGTGCCCTCAGAGAGGCAGAAACCAACTATTCTATCACAGAAAAAGAGTGCTTGGCTATAGTTTAGGCTTTAAGCATATTTCTCCTTTACTTGTATGGCCATATTTTCAATGTTGTGACAGATAACCACGCACTATGCTGGCTTACGCCACTGATAGACCCGTTGGGTTGTCTTGGACGATGGCCTCTTCGACGCCAAGAATTTGACATTTGTGTGCTCTATCGCTCCGAACGTCAACATTATGGCGCAGATGCGCTCCCCCGAACACCCATGCGATCCGACGAACCGCCGTCCTCATCCATGGATTGCCCGGTTGCGACGCTTACTGTTGCTGACATGCCGTCTGAACAGACGAAAGATCCGGGGATTGCATCTCTCACTGACGTTCTCATGAGTTCTTTAATGGCTTCATGCCCTCGACCCTTTCGTCGCCAAGCCAACGATTTTGGGACATGGGACGCCATCTTGTATCGCCGAAACAATCAGCCGGAAGGCAGCAAATGCCTTCTGGTAATCCCTAGGGCTATGCGTTCCGGCAGGTGCACGTATTTCCAGGCAGACCCACGACAAGCTCATGCTGTCGTCCTGAAGACGTACGAGCGGCTCCACCAGTGGTACTACTGGCGCGTCATGTATTCTTATGTCCACATATAGATTCGGTCTTGTGCAGCCTGCCAGCGACGCAAGACATCTCCTGATACGACAGGCTCCTGCAACCTTTATAGTGACCTGCGCGTCCTTTTGACCGGGTTGGCATTGACCTTTATGGGCCTCTTCCATGCACTGACAAGAATGCCGAAACTGCTGCACTTGCTTCAGCTGCTGCTCGCGACGTCACCGCGTTCATCTTACGGCATTTCATCTTAAGGCACGTAGCACCGCGAGAACATCTCAGCGATCGAGGCCGTGTCTTCGTGTCCGAAATTATCAATTAGCTACTCGCCGCGTGCCACACTATTCACCACACCACTACGGCACATCGCCCACACACCAACGGCCTAGCGGAACGGTTCAACCACACTCTTGGTGATATGCTTACAATGTATGTTGCGTCTGTTCATTCCTATTGGGACGAAGTTCTCCCTTTCGTGACGTACGCGTTTAATACGGCCATTAAGGCTACCACAGGTTTATCACCATTTTTTCTTCGTTATGGACGTGAACCACCCTCTACCCTTGACCCCGTACTACCCTATCACACGGACGCCTCTGAATTTCCGCCTCTTTCCGAAGTTGCTCGCTATTGAAGAGTGCCGTCAACTGGCTCGCTCATTCATGTCGGATAGCGCAGGCATCCAAAAAGATCACCGTGACAACAAACAGCCTATACAGTCCTTCTCCGTGGGTCCTCATGTCTGGCTTCGGCTGCCCTTCCAATCTCCATGCCTTAGCCCAAAGCTCGCTCCGGAATATCAGTGTCTGTACCGTATCCTGGGGTCTGCATTGCCTATAAACTATGTGATACAACCGGTGACGCCATCTTCGGACAAGTGCCGCCGTGGCCGCGAGGCGGTTCACGTCAGGTGCCTGAAGCCGTACCACGACCTCCTCATCGTGTCATCACCTTAGGTCGCTAGGATGGCTCATCTTCGCCGCGGGGGCAAATGTCGTCGGGAATATACGTCTAGCGCTCTGCGCACTGCCATCGCTTCGGCACGCGACCTGAACTTAAGCTGCTGATGTCAAGAGCTAAGACTGGTCATACAGAGCTACTTGCGATTCCTCGCACGAGCTTCAATAAATCCCACTTACAAAATAAATAAATAAACAACACAACCACTGAGAGAGCTGGGAGTACGCGCTCATCTGGTTTATCTATATTTAAGAACGAGTTGTGAGTGATACTGGAAAGTTTGTTCTCTTGCTAAAAAAATATATAGCAGTGTTATATTTTTTGTGGAGAAAACAGTAATCTCAAGAAACACTTACGCATGTCCTATTTCGTGAGCGGCGACTTGCACCCCAGAAAACATTCCAGGCTGGTCTTCTCCCACGACACCTTTCCACTTAGTGCAGATTTTCCGTGGATAGGCCATACCTGTGACAAGATGAGATGTTATAAAAAATATGCTCACAAAATAGCAAATGTTAAGGCCAATCCAAAGGCCGGTAGCTGTTAGAGTCAATTTTTATTTTGGTAATGCTGCTATCATTAAGGTCTACAGAAAACAACAGAAGAAGAATATCAGAGCATTCAAAGATATTCACGAGATCGAGCGATATTAACAAGCAGTTGTCGAATAAAAATCAGGTACTTGATTTTCACTTGGTCGTAACTGCACACGAGGCACAATTGCCATTAAAGCTTTGCTTCATGAATGATTGTTCTCCTGGTAATGCAAAGAATGGGAAGGTTAGGCTATCTGTAAATAAAGAAATACTTATAGCGACCTCAGATGGGAAAGAATTTCCACAACTGCAATGGTCTATACGCTACACTTAGTGATGTAAAATTTCCGGAAATTTTGAAGCCATCGGAAAAATAACCTGCAAACAAGCTTTTCCTGAAATTTAGAAAACATTGGGAAAATATCCTTACCTATCTTAGCATATAAAAGCAAAAATAGCAGACGATGGCTTGCATACACAGACGTGTTTAATGACACTGCATGACAAAAATGTCACTTTTCTTATTCTCACGGAAATTCTTGGTAACTTACGGAACTCTCATCATCATCGGCCGTGCCATTAAAGCTGTGTGTTTTAATGCGAGCTAGGTGCATCCTCGCTTCCTTCATTAAGGACGCGAGGTTGGTGCATTTTTTTTGCTCACCTCGAGAACTATACTTTTTAAGATTATGGATGGCATGTGTACGTCAAGCGGTCACTCAGATAACCCACAATGGCTAAGTAATAGGTGACACAAATACGCACCCTTAGACGTACGGAACGGGGGGGGGGGGGGGGGAAAGAAGCGCTCATAACTATATAGATGTTCTTGTAGGACTCAATTGACACTACTTACCCATGGTAAACTATTATTTCAAATGTTTTAAACATTTTGTGTGAGAAAACTGTTTTTGAATAATTGAAGGAATGAAGATCAAAATTTTTACTCGAAATTTCTTCTTTAAACCGCATTCTCCTCACATCAGTGCGACGAAGGGAATTTAGTTTTTTCTTGTGTTTGGACTGTTTTGGCACGAGGTAAACTATCATGACTTCCGACTTTGCGACTTTGTTTCTTTCTAAAATCAGCGTAGCCCTTTATTAAAGAAACATGCGGATCCCACACAGTGCGGAAATCGATGTAAGCGAAGCTTTTTGTGCTATTTCCCTTGAATGGCGAAAATTAGCGGTGATGTCAGCGGTGAATGCGTAAGTTCTTAAGTGTTTAGTACAGTACAAAAGTTGAAGTTGGAATTGGAGTTTATTTCGCCACAGTGTTTCAATGTTTACAAATTCATACATGAGGCAAAGATACAACGTGTGGTGTGGAATGCGGGAAAAAAGCTGCGAAATAAACGCAGCTTGACTGGCCCCACATCCCAGCAATACAAGGCAGAAAAGTGACAGCATTCGTAGTCATGAAAACAAGTAAATAGGCACATGAATACATAGTGAAATTGGTACAATAAGGAATATAATTATACAAAAACGAAAAATTCAAAAATATTTGCACTCCTCGAGAAGACAAAAAATTTAACATCGCAAAAATGCATCATCTCAAGCCGCATTTTTGCACCAAAAAAACAAAACAAGAAATACATCATGTCAGTAAAAAAGATTGGACATATCTTGTCGCGAAAGAAGGCGTAATCGCTCTAATGAAAAATTGAACTTGTTTAGTATGTGGGGGAGTGAATGTTTCAGCATTTGGAGACCATATAGTTTGTTCGGCATCGAGGAACCTTCCAATAATCGCTCTGTCTAGTAGGTCGAGACGAGGTGCTGCCCTCTAAGCATGCTATGGAGGTAAGATTATTATTTCCTTTGTTAAATTCTGTTTTCAAGGACACTAATGAACAATAGTCATACATGTTATCAAATCTTAGTACTTTGAATTTGTTGAATAAAGACGAGGTATGTGCATTATATTCGGCATTTGCTATACAACGTAATGCATTTTGGTTAATGCATTCTGGTTAACATCCCTGCCTGTCTCTGCATTATTGAGGTATGTGCATTATATTCGGCATTTGCTATACAACGTAATGCATTTTGGTTAATGCATTCTGGTTAACATCCCTGCCTGTCTCTGCATTATTGAGGTATGTGCATTATATTCGGCATTTGCTATACAACGTAATGCATTTTGGTTAATGCATTCTCGTTAACCTCCCTGCCTTTCTCTGCATTATTTTCTCTCTCTCTCTCTTTGAAGCGTGAGTAATTTTTGCTTAGATTGCAGGGTGCCAGTGCCCCACAACAAAAGACCATAGCGTAGCTGTGAACAAAAAAGCGTGTTATAGATAGTTAACATCTGAGTAGTCAGTAGAAATGATTGACATCTCCTAAGCATGCCTAGCGCCTTACTTAGCTTTTTTCTTACCATTTTACTTTGGGAATCCCACAACATATGCTCGTGAAAAATTATTCCCAATGTTTTAGCTGTCGAAGAAAAAATCAATCGCGGAATCATTCAGGTATTGCTTTGAAGTAGCCATGTACGTTGTTCCCTTCAATCGAAACAGAACAGCTTTGGTTTTTAAGGAGTTGATTTGTAGGGAGTTTACGGTCGACCATGCATACAAGTCACCTAGTGTCGCATTTGCTGCTGAAATAATGTGATTTACGTCCATAGCTGTGAAAAACAGGGAAGTGTCATCCGCATATACAGTAGAATCTCGATAAACGGAAATCGGTTAAACGGAATCAACGCTTAAACGGAACAAACGCCTCGCAGTTGGTTGGTTTTGTATTAAGGCAATGTAAAAAAAATCCCGTTAATCGGAACTCGAATTTTCTGACCACCGTATAAACGGAACCGAAAATAGACTCGAAACCGCAACTTCACGTTCACGCAAAGCCCCATCGCGGTACGCATCACTGTCTGTATGTTCAAATTCACAGTGATGTAGCAACATGTCCGGAAAATACCGTGCAGAGCATTGTAGCTGATGTCTGTCCCCCCGATGAAAGCGAAGACGAGGATGAAGAAGTCGAACACGAGACTGCCGACTCTGATCCTGTGGTGACACCTGCGCAGGCGGAATCGGCAGTCCAAATGCTGAAGAGTTTCTTCCAACGAGAAGAAGGTTCGGAGCTGTTTTTGAGCAGCCTGTCTAGTATGAGTGGTGCCATTCAAAGAAAACGGTTGCGAGAGCTCAAACAAGCAAACATAAAGTCCTTTTTCACAAGCCAATAAATCGCAGTTCCCGCTGATTTCCACGGAATAAGTGGACTATTGAGATTTTTTTAAAAATTTTAGTAGTGCTCTGAAAAAAAAGTTCATTGCTTACCGCTTTTGTGCAATAAAGTTTGTGCCCGTAGCATACAGTCCTCTTTAATACCTAGATTTTGCACCTGAGATCCGCTTCAGCGGAGACTGCCAATTGCGCGCACGCCTGTCTCGTCGGGACCAAGCAGTCTGGAACGGATTGCGAAATCCTGAACCTCCTCTCGCTAAACGAAACTCCTGATAAACGGAACATAATTTCCCGGTCCCTTGAGGTTCCGTTTAACGAGAGTCCACTGTATGACATATTGGGTTGTCTGGCTTATGTTTATAATGTCGTTGATATATGTAATGAAAAGTAGCCTCAATAAACTACCTTGAGGTACACCTTGAGCAACTTTCTGCAAGGACGATTGTTCTGCATTTCTGCTTACACACTGTAGCCTATTGCTCAAATAACTGGCAAGTGATGCGCTGATGTCAAACATTGCCTTGCGTGCACCACTGCAGTTTGCGTGGTCCTCAGAATACACAGGGAGATGTGTTTGCTTGAGGCGTTATTGCGCGTCATTGTTCATAATTTTGGTACCTTTGAGAAGTATCATTGCCTTATATGCCGTATCGCATTGTGGCCGAAGGGTTAAACTTCATTTAAATTATGGGGCTGTGCCTAACTCAGTTGATTATTATCTTTAAGAAATAAAATTGTAGTGTTCTACGTGCGAAAACAACAATCTAATAATGAGGCACGCCATTGTAGGGGACTCAGAAAATTTGGACCATCTGGGGTTCTTCAAGGTGCACCTAAATTTAGGTGCACGGGTGTTTTCGCATTTCACCCCCATGGAAATGCGGCTGCCGTCGCCGGGATTCGATCCTGCGACCTCGTGCTTAGCAGTACAATACTGGAGCCACTAAGCAAGCACGGCGTGTGAATAATATAATTGTATGTATACAATGCATACGTACATTCGCGGTCTGCACCACGTTTTGCTGCGTAGCGAATACGCTCCTGTTTCGCACGACACTTGTGACACGTGTACTTATATTTATCGGGCAACCACGTTTCGCCGCCTAACAAATCTTATCGTACAGCACGGGACGCGCTTGCATGTATCTGAAGTTTCTGGAAAGTTATCGATGCTTCTGTCCGCAGTCTGTTCTCGCCGAACCTTGTGTTATCTGATTTATTCGCCTGACGCGCATGGTGTAGAACTTTGTGGAAGGCATGCGGGTCCCGACGATTAGTCTGGAAAATTCGATGACTACTGTATAAAAGCCGACGCGCTTAACCCACTGATCAGATTTCCGACGATCGCCCACTGTGTTCGCCGCTATCGTTGTGCTTTAAGTGTAGCCTGTTTTGTGGGCACAGGTTCGCCCAATAAAAGCTAGTTTTGTCTTTCACAGTACTGCTAGTGTGTCATTTAACGTCACTACCACGTGACATCTGGTGGAGGTGCTGGTGCGTTCATGTACCGAACGCCCCCGCAAAGCCGCGACCCAAGCCCGAAGCCCGAGGACAGAACCAACATCGCCCAAGACCAACGTGCTAGCCGCAGACTGCAAGGACTGCCCCCAGAGCACGGACTTCTACCTGAGGCGACAAAGAAGATCGTGGTCAAGACAACCCCAATGGCTGCCCCAGCGTCCCCTAGTATCCTACAACAACCTCGGGGCCCACCAACCTTCCATGGAGCAGCGACTGAAGACCCGGAATCATGGCTGGAGACCTACGAACGAATCGCAACATTCAACAACTGGGACTTCGACGAGAAGCTGCGGCATATTATTATTTTAATAAAGTTTATCTATCTATCTATCTATCTATCTATCTATCTATCTATCTATCTATCTATCTATCTATCTATCTATCTATCTATCTATCTATCTATCTATCTATCTATCTATCTATCTATCTATCTATCTATCTATCTATCTATCTATCTATCTATCTATCTATCTATCTATCTATCTATCTATCTATCTATCTATCTATCTATCTATCTATCTATCTATCTATCTATCTATCTATCTATCTATCTATCTATCTATCTATCTATCTATCTATCTATCTATCTATCTATCTATCTATCTATCTATCTATCTATCTATCTATCTATCTATCTATCTATCTATCTATCTATCTATCTATCTATCTATCTAATCTATGTCTACTTCGCCTTAGAAGACACCGCCAGAACTTGGTTTGAGAACAGGGAATCGACCTTGACAACGTGGGACCTGTTCCGTAGCGGCTTCCTACGCACCTTTACAAGCGTCGTGCGCAAGGAAAGGGCCGAAGCTATGCTGGACGCCTGAGTGCAGCTACCAAACGAGAACGTTGCCATTTTTACGGAAGAAATGAGCCGTTTGTTCCGCCACGCCGACCCGGACATGGCCGAGGAGAAGAAAGTCCGCCTACTGGTGCGTGGTGTAAAGGAGGAACTTTTCGCCGGGATGGTAAGAAGCCCACCGAAGACCGTCGAAGAGTTTCTTCGTGAGGCGACGAACATCGAGAAGACACTCGAAATGCGGAACCGGCAATTCAACCGCCGTACAAGCTCTACCCACTACGCAGGAATTCAATCACTGGCCACGGACGATCTGCGCGAGACCATCAGGGCCATTGTGCGCGAAGAACTGCGCAAGGTCTTGCCTTCGTCGCAGCCTCAGGTGGCCTCGATCGTGGACATCGTAAAAGAAGAGGTGCACCGATCGCTTGGAATTCCTGAGGTGCAACCAGAACCGCCGCAGCCTCAGCCGCAAGCGATGAGCTACGCCGCCGTCGCCCGCCGTCAAGGTCCCCTTCCACTACCGCGCCAGGGCCCCGTAACGCCGCAATTCCGTCGACCACCACCGCCGCCGCCAGCACGCCCACCCGTCGCCGAGCGCAGCTACCCGAGGAAGACAGACGTTTGGCGCGCTCCTGACCACCGCCCGCTCTGCTGCCACTGTGGAGAAGCAGGTCACGTCTACCGACGATGCCCATACCGAGAGATGGGACTGCGAGGTTTCGCCGTCAACGCGCCGCGTCCACAGCTTGGAGAGCGCCCACGTGACATCGCCGACTACCTCGCCGCTACTCAATGGAGCTCTCGACGACCGTCGCGTTCGCCATCACCAGGCCGCTACCTGTCGCCGCAGCGCCGACCATACACTGGCCCAGCCCGGGGCCGGCCAGCGAGCCCATATCCGGAAAACTAAAAGCAGCAACCGATGGAGGTGCGGTTGCTGTTCGTCGAACTGAGGAAGATCCTCCGCCGCCGACGAAGTCGACGAAGAAACCATCTCGACGACCTAATGACGACACGCCACCGTCCCGACGAAGTCAGCAAGCCAAGACTACACCGACGAAAGACGACTTGACGACGCGACGTTCCAGCTTCAGTTCAACACGACGCAGCCGTGATCCGACGCCAAGACCTAACTGCAACGCCAGACAAAGAACCACCGACCTCGACGTGCTTCTCGATGGCCACGCAGTTACCGCCTTAGTGGACACAGGTGCTGATTACTCCGCAATGAGTGGACACATCGCCGCCCATTTGAAGAAAGTTAAAACTGCATGGGAAGGCCCTCAAATTCGAACCGCTGGAGGACACCTCATTACGCCGACTGGAGTCTGCACGGCAAGAATAACCGTTCATGACCGGACTTACCCTGCCACCTTCGTTATCCTCCAACAGTGTTCACGAGACGTCATTCTCGGCGTGGACTTCCTGAACCAACACGGCGCAATCATCGACCTGAAGTCGAAGTCAATAACGCTGTCGGAAGATCAAGCGATACCGCCGGAGAGCCCTCGTAGTCTCCACGCCTTGAGAGTGCTCGAAGATCAAGTGAGCATCCCGCCTCGCTCCAGCATTGTCATTTCGGTTGGCACCGAAACACCCGCTGACGTAGAAGGCGTCATCGAAGGCGACCAATGTCTACTGCTCGACCGTGAATATTGCGTCGCAAGAGGGATCGCTCGACTGTACGGAGGAAACACGAAGGTGTTGCTGACAAACTTCAGCCAGGAGTTCAAGCACATCAACAAGGACACGACGATCGCATACATCGAGGAAATTCAGGAAAGCAGCGATGCGTTTGTCCTCTCGGATTCTGTCGAATCTACCCCGACGACCGTAGTTCCCGAGCCAGACTTCGACATAAATCCAAGTCTCCCCGTGATTAAGAAGCAACAGCTCAGAAGTCTGCTTCGAAGATACAAAGACTGCTTTTCGACGTCATCGAGGATTCGACAAACACCAGTCGCCAAGCATCGCATAATAACCGAGGAGAGCGCTCGACCACTCCGCCAGAGCCCTTACCGAGTTTCACCGCGAGAACGCGAAGCTATAAGAGAACAAGTCGACGAAATGCTGCGCGACGACATCATCCAGCCGTCGAAAAGCCCGTGGGCATCCCCTGTTGTCCTGGTAAAGAAAAAGGACGGAACCCTACGTTTCTGCGTCGATTATCGTCGTCTGAACAAGATCACGAAGAAGGACGTATACCCCCTCCCACGGATAGACGACGCATTAGATCGGCTCTGCAACGCTAAATACTTCTCCTCGATGGACCTCAAGTCTGGCTATTGGCAAATAGAAGTCGACGAAAGAGACCGCGGAAAGACCGCCTTCATCACCCCAGACGGCTTCTACGAGTTCAAGGTTATGCCATTTGGACTGTGCTCGGCGCCTGCAACGTTCCAGCGCGTGATGGACACGGTTTCAGCGGCATTGAAATGGCAGACCTGTCTCGTTTACTTGGATGACGTCGTTGTATTCGCCGGAAATTTCGACGATCACCTTAGGCGGCTTGTCACAGTACTAGAGGCCATCAAGTCATCAGGGCTCACTCTGAAGCCAGAAAAATGCCGCTTCGCTTACGACGAGCTTCTGTTCCTAGGCCACGTCATCAGTAAATCCGGAGTACGCCCCGACCCCCAGAAAACAGCTGCCATCGCAAAGTTCCCCCAGCCCACCGACAAGAAGGCAGTGCGTAGATTCCTTGGCATGTGTGCCTACTACAGGCGCTTTGTCAAGGACTTTTCACGCATCGCCAAGCCGTTGACACGTCTAACTAAATGTGATGTCGAGTTCAAGTGGGAAACGCCGCAGGCCGACGCATTTGAAGAACTGAAACGACGCATGCAGTCGCCGCCGGTACTTGCGCACTTCGACGAGTACGCCGATACAGAAATCCATACTGACGCCAGTAGACTAGGCCTCGGTGCCGTTCTAGTCCAGAGGAGAAACGGAGTCGAACAGATGATAGCTTACGCTGGCCGGTCGCTGTCAAAGCGGAAGGCAACTATTCTACGACCGAAAAGGAATGCCTCGCCATCGTTTGGGCTACAGCTAAATTTCACCCTTATCTTTATGGCAGGCCATTCAAAGTCGTCAGTGACCATCACGCGTTGTGTTGGCTAGCGAATATAAAGGATCCTTCAGGACGACTAGCGCGGTGGAGCCTCAGACTACAAGAATACGACATCACTGTCACCTACAAGTCCGGACGAAAACACTCCGATGCCGATTGCCTATCACGCGCCCCCATTGACCCGCCGCCGCAAGACGACGAGAATGACGACGCCTTCCTTGGAATGATAAGCGCGGAAGACTACGCTGCACAGCAACGGGCAGACGCGGAGCTAAAAGGCCTCGTCGAATTTTTGGAAGGGCACACCGACGTTGTCCCCAGGGCATTTAAGCGCGGATTATCTTCCTTCACGCTTCAAAACAATCTACTCGTGAAGAAGAACTTTTCACCAGTCCGCGCCAACTACCTTCTTGTTGTCCCGTCAGGACTTCGTCCAGAAGTATTGCACGCCCTACATGACGATCGGACCGCTGGACACCTAGGATTTTCCCGGACACTATCGAGGATACAAGAAAAGTATTATTGTCCGCACCTGACCGCCGACGTCGCCCGTTATGTCAGAACATGCCGAGACTGTCAGCGACGCAAGACACCGCCGACAAGGCCAGCCGGATTACTACAGCCAATCGAGCCTCCATGCCGACCATTCCAGCAGATCGGGATGGACTTGCTGGGACCCTTTCCGACGTCAACAACCAGAAATAAGTGGATCGTCGTGGCGACGGACTACCTCACCCGCTTCGCTGAAACTAAAGCACTGCCGAAAGGTAGCGCAGCCGAAGTGGCGAAATTCTTTGTCGAAAACATCCTGCTGCGACAGGGCGCCCCAGAAGTCCTCATCACCGACAGAGGAACGGCCTTTACAGCGGAGCTCACTCAAGCCATTCTGAACTACAGTCAGACAAGGCACGGGAGGACAACGGCCTACCACCCGCAGAGGAATGGTCTTACGGAGCGGCTGAATAAGACCCTCGCCGACATGCTAGCGATGTACGTCGACGTCGAACACAAGACGTGGGATGCCGTCCTGCCGTACGTAACGTTCGCTTACAACACGGCGGTGCAAGAAACAACACAGATCACGCCGTTTAAGCTGGTTTACGGCAGGAATCCGACGACGACGCTCGACGCCATGCTGCCGCACGTCACTGACGAGGAAAATCTTGACGTCGCTAGCTATCTCCTGCGCGCCGAAGAAGCCCGGCAGCTCGCCCGCCTGCGGATCAAGAACCAGCAGAGGACCGACAGCCGATACTACAACCTCCGACGACGCTTTGTCGAGTACCAGCCCGGTGACCGTGTTTGGGTTTGGACCCCTATACGCCGACGAGGACTGAGCGAGAAGCTTTTGCGTCGCTATTTCGGACCGTACAGGATCATCCGACGTATTGGCGCACTGGACTATGAGGTCGTGCCAGACGGCATTTCGCTGTCACAGCGGCGCCGCTCACGACCTGAAATTGTCCACGTTGTGCGACTCAAGCCGTACCACCAGCGTTGACAAACTTTGGGACTTCGCGTAACTGACCTTTGGACTTTGTTTCTTTTCGTTGTTTTGTTACTTATGTTTAATAAGTGTCCTTTTGTTTTTCGCTCTCTTTGTAGCATCGGGACGATGATTTTTTTAACAGGGGGGTATTGACACGTGTACTTATATTTATCGGGCGACCACGTTTCGCCGCCTAACAAATCTTATCGTACAGCACGGGACGCGCTTGCATGTATCCGAAGTTTCTGGAAAGTTATCGATGCTTCTATCCGCAGTCTGTTGTCGCCGAACCTTGTGTTATCTGATTTATTCGCCTGATGCGCATGGTGTAGAACTTTGTGGAAGGCATGCGGGTCCCGACGATTAGTCTGGAAAATTCGAAGACTACTGTATAAAAGCCGACGCGCTTAACCCGCTGATCAGATTTCCGACGATCGCCGACTGTGTTCGCCGCTATCGTTGTGCTTTAAGTGTAGCCTGTTTCGTGGGCACAGGTTCGCCCAATAAAAGCTAGTTTTGTCTTTCACAGTACTGCTAGTGTGTCATTTAACGTCACTACCACGTGACACTTGTTTCGGGCCTGGCCGTCTGCGACGCTGATTGCACGCTTTGGAGACATTTTTTCTTACGCTTGTCTACATGCTCCTTCTGCATATGTGGTCAGCACGCTGTTGAGACGCCACGTCCAAGCATTCTCTTCAGGCTATGGGCGATTGTAATGTTGACACTATCACAACCAAGCACGCGGCCTCCACAGCCCAGCATCTGCATCTTTTTTGTGACATAGTAAAGTGAGCACAGCGCATGCTATGGGCACAAACTGTCGAAGGCTCCCGCGGCGGCGCCGGCCGGGATGCATCTTTACAATTGCTAGAAGGTACAGCGAGACGGGGTGTTTCTCGCGGCACTCGACGTTTCCGCTCAGGCGTGAGTATGAGTGGGTGCGAGAGAGGAAATCTGGGGGCCTTTGCTCCTTGAATATGTGACTCTGCCTAGGCACTGCGGAGGAGGTTTCAAAGCGCGTGCTGCATCCGTTTGTCCCCTAGACGTGGCGGCATCGCGGAGTGCGGTCGAGTTTGTTTACGCTCCGCCGGTGGCTGCCCGTGCAGGCAGTGGGCACGGACGCCGCATTTACTGATCGCTGTGTCTGAAGGGGCAAGGTTCTGACCGGTGTTGTATAATTCGTGGGTCACTTTGCTCGTCGCGACGATAGATTGGATTTTTTACGAGCATTGCACATGTAACCAGCAAACGGAGGCCTCAGGAGAGCTCCTGAGGTTATAATAAAGCAGGCGGCGCAGGATATTCGGGGCACCCAAGGGGTAGCGGGGGGGGGGGGGATCAAAGCTGGAAGCAGGGCGGCCCGTGGGTTGGGGCCGTGGAGGCCGAAGCGTGCCAGGGAGTGTTCGCTTAAAAAATTGGCTGTCCGCGATAGCAGACATCCTATCTTATACACCCCTGTCAATAATACGAAAGAATGACGTGTTGTTTCAAATAGTAAAAAAAACAGGATTGAATAAATATTGTTATGTCCAGCCGCCAACTTCCGACGCTAAGTTCTGCACTACCGCGCCCCACGACTTCTGACGGCGCGCTTAGGGACAAACGCATACAGCATGAGCTAATAAACTTCTCCGTAGTACCTAGGCAGAGTCTGTGCGAAGGCCTAGCTTTCGCACAGTCCGTGGTTTTCCCCGGTCGTTCTGGTCAAGAAAAAATACGGAACGCTTCGTTTCTGTGTTGATTATTGACGCCTCAACGATGTTACCGGGAAGGATGTGTACCCACTACCACGTATCGATGGCTCTTTAGGCGAGTCGCGGCGAGCTAAGTATTTTTCGTCTATCGATCTAAAGAGCGGTTACTGCAAATTGAGGTAGATGAACGATACCGCGAAAAAACTGCTTTCGTCACACCAGATGGCGTTTAAGAATTCACAGCACTTCCTATCGGTCTCTGTTCGGCACCAGCAACTTTCCAGCGAATGATGGACACTGCTTTCGCTGGTCTGGTGGGAAAGCTGCCTCGTCTACCTCGACGACGTGTTTGTTTTTTCGGCGACATTTGACAACAACCTGAAACGACTGCGGCAAGTTTTCGAAGCCATCCGATCGGCTAACCTCACACTTAAGCTTCAGAAGTGTCATTTAGTCCACAAGGAGCTTATGTTTCTGGGACACGTGATCAGCGCGGAAGGCGTGAGCCCCGATCCCGCGAAAACTGCCGCTGTAGCCACGTTTCCAACATAGAATGACAAGAAATGTGTGCGACGCTTCCTGGGCCTTTGCGCATACTACCGGCGTTCCATCGAAAATTTTTCGAAGATGGAGGAGCCGCTGACTCGCCTCACGAGGAACGATGTATCGTTCGTTTGGGCCTCAGATCAGGTGACTGCTTTCACCGAGCTTCGACAGCGTCTGGTGTCAGCGCCAGTTTTGGCCCACTTTGACGAGGAGGCGGACACGTAAGCTCATACAGGCGCCAGTAACGTTGGTCTAGGTGCGGTGCTTGTACAACGGCAGGAAGGTATTGAAAGAGTGATCGCTTACGCAAGTCGCACACTAACGCGTGCAGAGACCAAGTACAGCACCCCGGAGAAAGAGTGACTTGCCGTCATATGGGCGTTGGCTAAATTTCGACCTTACCTGTACGGCCGCCCATTCAAAGTTGTAACCGATCACCACTCGTTATGCTGGCTTGCAAATCTGCGGGACCCTTCTGGATGACTGGCACGGTGGAGTTTAGGTTTGCAGGAGTACGACGTGACCATCGTGTACAAGTCAGGCCGCATACACGAAGACGCTGACACACTCTCACGCGCCCCTATCGACACTACCGACCAAGACACTGAAAACGACGGCGCTTTCCTTGGGGCCGTAAGCGTTACTGATTTGTCCACACGGCAACGAGCAGACGACGCACTGCGGCCTATATTCGAACATCTAGAAGGATGAAACCCATAAATACCCTGGCATATCGCTCGAGGATTTTGGTCTTTTTGTTTACGACATGGCGTCTGGTATAAGAACTCCGCTGCCGCCAACAAGACCTACCTTATGGTCGTTCCAGCAGACCTTCAGGCCGAAGTTTTGTTCGCCTGTTCTGACGAGCCTCCGTCTGGCCATTTAGGTTTTACTCGAACGCTTGACAGAGTGCGCAAATTCTATTACTGGCCGAAACTTGCCGAGTGTGTTAAGCGGTACGTCCAAGACTGCCGTGAATGCCAGCGCCGAAAATCGCCAGCTGTGAAGCCTGCGGGATTTCTGAATCCGATTGACCAACCTGGAAGACTTTTCGATCAAGTCGGCATGGATCTTTTGGGCCCGTTTCCACTGGCACCTTCTGGCAGCAGGTGGATAATCGTCGCCACAGACTATTTAACGCGGTATGCTGAAACAAAAGCGCTGCCTCGAGGCACAGCTTCCGACGTTGCCCTGTTTTTCATAGAGAGCATCGTCCTACGGCGCGGCGCCCCATCGCTCGTCATCACAGACCGAGGCAAAGCCTTTACGGCACAGCTCAATGAAGACGCTTTTAAATTAAGCTACACGACCCATCGAAGGACAACAGCCTATCATCCGCATACAAATGGCTTGACCGAACGACTGAACAAAACGATGACTCACATGCTGTCTATGTACGTAGACGTACAGCACGAGACGTGGGACGAGATACTCCCTTATGTAACGTTTGCCTATAACACTGCTACGCAAGAAACAACACGCTTCACACCGTTTTACCTCGTTTACGGCCGTGAAGTGCAGACTATGTTAGAAGCAATGCTGCCTTGCGACAACATCGATCATCTTGACCTCGCCCAAGATGCCGAAGTTTTCGTGCAATACGCCGAAGAAGCCCGTGAACTTGCCAGAGTGCACATAAAAAAACAACAGAGCATCGATGCGCAACGTTACAATCTCGGCCATTGACAAGTGGAGTTCCAACCTAGTGATCAAGTTTTGGTCTAGACTCCCGTGCGCCGAAAAGGACTATTTGAGAAGCTTTCGAGTCGCTACTTCGGACATTACAGAGTGTTGCAGCGAATTAGTGACGTGAATTACGAAGTCCTTCCTCACGGAAGCCAGCCTCCTCGACGTCGACAACCGCAATCTGAGTTGTGCATGTTGTGCGGTTGAAACCGTACAACACTGATATTGTCCCTAATATTCAGCGTTTTCAGCCGCTTAGGTTAGTTTTTGTTGTTGCTCGTCCCTTAGTGCCTTACTATATCGCACATCACAGTGATTGTGATTATAGCCTATGTGTTCGTCCTAGGCCATCTTGGCCAATCTCGGCCTAGGCGAATCTTCGAATCGCCTCTTACTAATCCCTACTGCGGACATGTTTACTTTTCCACTGCTCTCGCTGAACCCAAGGGCTTCACGGAAGCCAGTGGGTCCTAAATCGACCGCTGAGGAGACGTCTTCCCATTCTAATAAAACATGTTCCATAGTTTGCCAAGCTTTACCGCAGCAAACACATGCTTCTTCCTTCTTGTACCTCGCTTTATAGGTGCGTGTTCTAAGGCATCCCAATCTCGCTTTGAAAAGTAATGAGCTTCCCTTTGAGTTATAATAAATTGTTTCTTTTCTGATTTCGTTTTTTTCCTCTTAAGTAGTTACTTATGGCAGATTTCTTTTCCATTGCCGCCAACCATGAGATTATTTCAGCCTCTCTGACTTTCCGCTTGACGTTCTTTTTTGCTGTGTTGCCCGCCCTACGGGCCGCATATTCGCTAGGAAGCTTCCTAGTTCTTTTCCTCCACTGTGAATCAATGTTTTTCCTGTACAGATACCTCAACACTCTCTAAGCCTATTTACTTTCTTCCATATTCCTCAGTCGTTCTTCATACTCAATTTTACTGGAAGCTTCCCTCACTTCAAAACTAGTCCAGCCAATATCACCCTGCACAGCTTCATTTGTAGTCTTCCCGTGAGCGCCCGATGCGAGGCGTCTCACTGACCTTTGGTTCCCATCGAGTCCGGATTGTACCCCTGATTTAAGGCAAACAACCGCACTTCTAAAAGTAAGTCTTGGAACCGTTACACCTTTCGTACCTCGGACGGCCTCGTACCTATTGTATCCCCATAGCGCTCTGTGCTTCATTATGGCTGCCATTTCTGTTCCCCTTCCCTGTTATTGTTCTTTCCCGTGTTTCCATATATCTATTGCCTTCGTTTATTCATATACCAAGGTATTTATATTCTGTTACCCGAGGTATTTCCTGGCCGTGTATCGCCACTGTCATTGAATACCATATCACCTGATTTTCTCACACTAAATTTCAAACCTAAATTGTTTCCTTCCTGTCCACAGATATTAGCCAGACGTTGCAAATCCCTTTGCGCGTTAGCTAGCAACACGGTGTCGTCTGCATAAAATAAACCTGGAAGATGCTGCTCTACTACTGTACCCGCTTGTTTGTATGAGAGATTAAACCCGATATTACTTCCTCCTAGTGCCCTCTCCATCCTCACTATGTACATCATAAACAGCAGTGGGGATAAAGGGCACCCCTGCATCAGTCCCTTGTTGATATGAACTTTCTCCTCGCTCCTCATCCCTTCCCATTCAACGCGAGTGGTATTTTCTAGGTAAATCTCTCTCAAAAGCTGTAGAAGCCTACCCCTTGCGGAATCTCCCACGAAATGTTGCGGTCTACGTTGTCAAAAGCTCCTGTGACGTCTAAGGAGGCTTCATAATAACGGTCTGCTTTCTACTTTTTATATTTCAATACACGGAGTAAGAACCAATAAGTTGTCATCTTAACGCCTACCTATTCTGAAGCCATTGTGCAGTTCCCCCAAAATGCCATTATTCTCTGCCCATGCTTCAAGCTTTAATTTGATTGCCTGCATTGCTAGCCATTATATTACCGATGTAATGGTCAACGGTCTATACGACTGAATTCCATCTTTCGCCCCCTTACCTCAATAAATTAAATTCATTCTACTTTGTCGCCAACTGTGTGGTATTCGTCTATCTTTTGAAGTTTTTTCGACTGCTTTCACCAGAGCTTCCTTACTTTTTGGTCCTAGTTCGTTAATCAGCCTAACGGGAACCTCGTCTAGCACTGTGGCTGTGCGCTTAGGAATTTTCTCTTGCGCTTTCTTCCAGTTGAAATTTGTCAGCACGAGCTCCTTTTCCACTTGGGTCTCTTTCATGCTCTTTTTTTTTCAAATACAACCTCGTCATTGCCTTGGAAAGATTCGGCTGTTATTTCTCGGATGTAATTTATTTCCGCTTCTCCTTCCAGTCTGTTTCCATCTTCGTGTAGGATATGATGTTGCATTGTTGTTGGCTTCATGCCTAATAATTTTATGGGGTTCCAAAATATTCTGGGTGCGGCTTTCGTTTTCCACATATTTCTGACAACCAACGTCCACTTTCACCTCTTATTTTTGCTTGCACCCGTATTTGTACCTTAGACTTTTTCTCCTGGTATATTTCACTCGGGATGCTTTCTGTCGTTCGGGGATCACTTCTCGTATCCCCCTGTTCCACCAGCTTTTCGGTTTCTTTTTCCCTTTCCAACAAACATTTTGTGTCTCTTTCCATATTTCTGTCGTCATTACACTTAGAAGCTCGTTATACTCCCACTCTTTATTTGGCCATTGCCAAGTTCTTCTTCGACTCTAGTGACTATATTTGTTATTTCTTCTGCGTTCAAATTTGAACTGGACATTTTGCACTCCTTGCTCTTTTTCCCAACTACACATCCCATTTTCAAGATGATGCGTTCATGGTCACTCCCTATGCTCATCCTCATCGATGATCTGTTCTCTCAACTTATCATGAATTCCTTCTGTCAGCAGACAGTAATCAATAGTTGATTGTCGGTTTGCCACTTCCCACGTTATCTGCCCTTCACACTTAGGCCCTGTGTTCACGATAATGAGCTTATGTTGTGCACAAAAGTCTAGCATTGGCTTCCCGTTGTCGTCGGTATAGCTATTGAAATCCTACATGTGGGCATTCATGTCACCTAATAGGATAATATCAGCCCCATTCCCGAAACCCTTAATATCAGCACTTATGCATTTCACTAACTCTTCATTCTTCTCTGTGCAATTATTTCAGGGCCACAAATACGTCACGCCCAGTCAAGTTTTTTCCCACTCATTGTACCTGATCACGAAAGGTGCTCTTGACATTTTGAATTTACTCTTTTGTATTTGGCTCCCTGATGGATGAGCATTCCGACTCCCCCTCCCAGTCCTTTCGCACTTAGTTCTGTTGCACCCTTCCCAAACATCATTCTCAATCACTGGCGGCTCTTCCGAATCTCTAAGGTGCGTTTCTGTAACCGCGTACACCCCTATTTGTTCTCTATTTATTTGCTCCTCAATCTCTGCCTACTTTTCGTTTCTCCTGCCGCCCTGCATGCTTATGTAACCTATTGCGTAGCGAGCTGTCTTTCTTGCTTTCATCCTTGTTCTGTTATTTACGGCGATGCTATACTGAGGTTCCCTCAGGAGACTGTCTTCAATACTACCTTTTCGGGATTCCGCAGCACCCGTGGGCCGCCCTGAAAAAGCAACAGTGCGACCAGCAAGTCGCCAGCCCACTTCTCGTGCAAGCTTGTAATTAAAGTGGACCCCGTCTCATTGAAAACCACTGCACCTTCTCACTTCCCGGTTTAATTCGACAACCTCGAGGCCTTTCCCTCGGCTTATTTTCCGCATCACCTCATTAGCAACCACTACGGCTCTTTGTATATGACTGTCACGTACAGGCACCTCCGGTACCATGTACAGCATGATCTGCACATGAGGGGACCGCTCGCAGAAGTCATCCACCCCCTTCGCCAAGCGCTGGGCTAGTCCTGTCCCTTTCCTGTTGAGGACGTCATTAGGACACCTGCTACTATGACAAGGTTGCGGAGGTGGGCATTTCTTGTGAGCTTTTCTTTTGCTCGCTCCATGACAGAACCCAGCGTCCGCCCCGGAAATGTCGCTACCGCTACTCTTTTGTCGCCTTTCAACCTCTGCACAATTGCTTGTGAGCACCTAGCTAGGTTTCAGTCGCCGGCAATAATAACCATTTCACTCTCTCCTACCTCTCCCTGCTTCCCTTTCTCTTTTTCCGGGTGATTCGGACTTGACAAGGGGCATTGACCCATGCGTTCCTGCTTTTTCCGCCTGGTGGCCTCAATGCAGGTGCCGCTCTTTCCAGCTACCCCTCACCACGTTGCACGCATTCCACGTACTTTGCTGGCACTCCCTCTGCTGTCACGTCGGGGGAATGCATTCCATTGTCACGACGATTCTCGTTCACAATGGCGGCCCTGTTAAGCTTTTCCTTGGCTGCGTCAAGTCTTTTTTTTTCACTACGTTCCCTGGATCACGCTCCCTGTTTAGCTCATTTTTGAGCTCTTCAACCTGTTTGACAAGCTCTTCCTGGAAAGCCTCCATTTTCTCCAGCCTAGCATCGACATCACAGTGCGGGCTGATTGACTCGGTTCCCCCTCCATTCTCATGTATCCCCTCATCTGCCTTGTGGGACCCCCTGCGCACTGCCTGCTTTTCCGGCTTTCTTGCCGTGTATTGCACGGCTTTTTCTTATGCAAATACTACAATGCTATAATAATGCAGAGCATGAGCCTTTTAGCAAAAACCGATACGCACAGGATCCGCGTCCTCAAAATGTCACAAAGCAACTCTCACCGCTGTTTCGAAAACAGTCAATGCCGCGGAGACCCTAGGTATGACACGCTCTCACTTTGCTACGAAAACACACACAGTAAAACCACTACTAACTATTAATATTGCCACCTCCAAGCTACCACTTAAAGGCTACAAACAATCGACGTCCCACCCGGCTGCACGTTTGAAGCACGCGTCACGAAAGGACGCTCTAACCATCCTGCAAAACCAAATGTAAAGGAAACACCCGCGCACACGAAATACGAGAGACAAAAAAGGAAAACGCCAAATTACTATTTAGATGTTAAAAAAACCAGCAAATCAAAACCAGAAGCAAGCTGAAAGCATGCACAAGGACTTATCATTTCATCGCCGCCACGGAGCCCCGAAAGAAAAAAGCTCCGAGGATGGATGGATGGAAGGATAGAAGGTAGGAGCGTCCCCTTTGAAACGGGGCGATGGCAGTTGCCACCATGCTCAGATTTTTAATTTGCCTTTTATTGTTATCTGTGTTGTGTGTTATTGAATTTCTCGATTTTCTTTAAATACGTCTTCCTACCCTTTTAACCTTATGTCACCTCTCTGCTTTTGAGCCACCAATCCTCCAATCGCCTTTTGCTAATTTCCACCGCACATTTATTTACATGACTATCATTATCTCTGAACCCTAGGGCCTCAGGAAGGGTGACTGTGGCCGCATCGACATCGGGATTGATACCATCACATATTAGTATGAGGTGTTCCATTGTTTCTACATATTTACCACACACAGTACATGTGCCTTCTTCGTTAAATTTCTTTTTATAGCTCCGCGTTCTAAGACATCCTGATCTAGCTTCAAAGAGTAGGGCACTGCCTCTTGAGTTATCATAACACGCTTCCTTCCTGATCTGCTGTTTCCAGTATCGATATAGTTCTACACTATGCTTCTTTTCCATTGAATTTATCCAATTTTTACCTTCCGCATTTTTAACCTGTCGTTTAATTCTCTGTCCTTTCTCGTCCTCGTGTCTGGCATACCTACTGGTTAGCTTCCTAGTTCTTTTCCGCCATTGTGAGTCAATGCTCTTTCTGTATAGGTATTTAAACACCTTAGCTGCCCGCCTGTTATCATCCAATTTCCTCAGACGTTTTTCGTATAGGATTTTACTCTGAGCTTCCCGTGCTTCGAATGATGCCCAGCCCATATCTCCCTGTACTGCTTCGTTTGGGGTTTTCCCGTGGGCATTTAGTGTTAACCTTCCCACAGCTCTCTGATTTACTTCTAGTCTCGACTGAACCTCTGCCCTTAAACACAGGACCGCATTCCCGAAAGTAAGCCCCGGCACCATTACTCCCTTCCAAATGTCTCTCAGTACCTCATACCTGTTGTAACTCCACAAGGCCTTATGTTTCATTATCCCGGCATCTCTTCGCCCTTTTGCTATTAGAGACTGTTCGTGCTTTTCCGTGTACATCTGCCCTTTGTTTATCCATACCCCGAGATGCTTGTATTTGGCCACTCGGGGTATTTCGTGGCCTTGTATTGTAAGCTCCTGATCAGTTGTATCGTTGAAAAACATCCCACCGGACTTAGCTGCACTAAAACTGAAACCTAAACTGTCTCCTTCGTCCCCACAGAAATTAACCAGAGTTTGCAAACCTTCCTGGCTATCTGCTAACAGTACAATATCGTCCGCATACATTAAACCCGGTAGTCGTTGCTCAACAACCTTTTCACCTAATCTGTACGACAGATTATACCCTAGATTGCTTCGTTGTAACCTTCTTTCTATGCTTATCATATAAAGCATGAACAGCAGCGGTGATAGAGGACAACCTTGACTTAATCCTTTGTGAACCTCGACAGTTGTCGTACGCTTGATTCCTTCCCATGTTATTTCAACATTATTTTCTCGATATAGTTCCTGTAGAAAATCAATTACCTCATTACCGATATCTTCAGCTTTTAATATGTTCCACAGGAGTTCCCTGTTCACATTGTCGTATGCACCACTTATGTCCAGGAAGGCTAAATACAGAGGTCTATTTTCCGCCTTAGCTATTTCTATGCACTGAGTAAGCACGAACAGGCTATCATCTAAGCGCCTACCACTTCTGAACCCGTTCTGAAGTTCTCCAAGTATTCTGTTACTTTCTACCCATGACTGCATTTTTAATTTCACCGCCTGCATCGCCAGCCTATATATAACTGATGTTATCGTAATTGGTCGGAAAGATTTTATGTTCTTCTTATCACCTCTCCCTTTATAAATCAAATTCATTTTACTCTGTTTCCAGCTGTGCGGAATTTGCTTATTTGTTATGACTGCCTCCAATGCTTTTATCAGCGTTTCCTTGCTTCTTGGGCCAAGTTCATTAATTAACTTGATAGGAATTTCGTATATCCCCGCGGACGTGCATTTTGGATCATTTGCTTCCACCTTTTTCCAGTTAAGATTGGTCAATTCTAAGCTGTTTTCTATTATGCCATTCTGTGTTGCTCCCTCACTTGGGGCGATTACCCTATCGTCTTTCCTAAATTACTCTGCTATAACTGAACCAATGTAGATCACAGCGTCATCTCCCTCTAAACAATTTCCTTCGGCATCGTGAATCTGTTCCTCTTTTCTGTAATTAGCTTTACCCAGCCAGCTTATATGGTTCCAGGATTTTCTTGACCCCTCTTTAGTTGCATCGCGCACTTCAGCCAGCCAGCGATCAGAGGACTGCTTTATTGTAGCCTGGACGAGGACCTGCACTTGTTGTTTCTTTTTTCGATAATATTCCCATTTTTGGCCTATTTCCTCTTCAGATAACTGCGCCCTCTTTGCTTCTCTGTGTTCCCGAGATGCCCACCGTCGTTGTTCGATGGCCTCTCTAATTTCCTTATTCCACCAATTTCGTGGCTTCCCCTTTCCTCTCCAGCGGTTTACTCCTTTTACCTCATTTATTTTTGTACTAATGAGTAGTTCTAACCGATTATAATCCCACCTTTCCATGGGATGTTTCTTTATTGCTTCCTCTGTGCCAGCGGCTATTTGCGCTATTTGCGCGTCATTTAATTTTGCGTACTCTTTTTGGCTTCCCTGTATTTCTCTTTTGAGTAGGGCTCCCAACTGTAGACTAATACGCTTATGATCACTTCCGAGGCTGTACTTCCCCTCTTCGTCTAATACCATTATTGCTAGCTTGCTATACAATCCCTGCGACATTAAGCAGTAGTCAATGGTCGTTTGTCTGTTACGGGACTCCCACGTGATTTGTCCCTCACACTTAGTTTCTCTATTTACTATAACTAGGTTGTGTCGTTCACAGAAGTCTAGCATCAACTTCCCATTACAATCTGTGTATCCATCCAGATTCTCGATGTGGCCATTCATGTCACCCAGCAGACAAATATCGGCACCTTCTCCAAACTGCTTTATATCGTCATCGAGACACTTCACTAGATTTTTGTTCTCTTGCCTGTATTTGTCCCCTGTCCCTAAATAAACTACTCCTAGCCATGCCTTTTTACCGGCAATTGTACCTGATACCCAGATATATTCTTTGCAAGTTAACTTTATTCTTTGCCAATTTGTTCCTTGGTGTATGAGCATACCTACTCCTCCTCCCTTCCTCTCCGTTGTTGTTCTATTGCTCCCTTCCCAGACGTAGCCTTCAATAAGCGGTGGGTCTTCTAGATCCCTGAGGTGTGTTTCGCATAGCGCGTATACACCTACTTCGTCCTTTAACTGCTGTTCTATTTCTAACCACCTCGCTCTCTTTCTACCGCCTTGCATGTTTATGTACCTGATCCTGGTGTTAAATTTATTTGTAGTTTCCTTCCTGGACCTCCTAGTGGCCATTTTATTGGCGTCAGCCTCTATTGTTGCACTTTCTACACTGTTTCTACCTACCCCTACGCCCTGAGGCGCAGTGGACCCCCTAAAAAAGCTACTGCCCGACCTGCCAGGCGCCAGCCGATCTCGGCTCCTAGCATTCCATTAAAGTGGATGCCATCTCGTGTAAAGCCTCCGCCAAAGCCTGCTCTATGCAGTTCTCTGTTTATGTCTACCACTTCGAATCCTTTTTCCTGGCTTAGCTTTCTTATTTCACAATTTACAGCCACAACGTCCTTGGCAATTGCTCCGTTCCTTCCTTGCACCTCCGGCACTGTGCATACCACGATCTGGACTTGCTGTGCTATCGCCCTTAAATCGTCAACTCCCTCCGCTAATCTTTCCACTACTTTTGCAGCTTCACCATTCAACACATCATTTAGCCCCGCCGCTACCACTACCAAATTGCGTTCTGCAACATTCTCAGAAAGCTCGCTTTTTGTTTCTTTCAGTACTGCGTCCATTGTCCTGCCTGGGAACGTCCCGACTGCTACCCGCTTATCACCACCATTATAGCTCTTTTGCACCTCCTCATATTTGAATCACCACCGATAAGTACTAGGGCATTCTTTCCCTCCCTCCTAACTTCCAGGTTGTGCTTATCATTGACTATGAGCTCATTCCTTGGGGTTAGCTTGTTCCCCTCCTCTCCTCGCGCTCGCTGGCGCCCCTGTGGCTGCAGCGTCGCCTCCCGCGGGGCGTGTTGCGCTGCTTCGCTATAACTACGCCGATTCACCGGCGGCGAGCTGACTACCGCTTGCTGTGCCACCCTGCCCCCGACTTCGCATGTAGGGTCTACCCTACTTTCTGTGCTTTTGCCCCCGGCTTGGTGTCCCGACCCATCATTCTCCGCTGCGCGCGTCTCAAGCGCATCGAGACGCCTACGCAGTTCTGCTCTCCTTTGCTTCTCTTCTACAAGCTCGGCCATGGTTCTTACTAATTGAGAAGATGCCCGGAGGCGAGCGCCATCTGGTGGTGTCGCAAGAAAACCAGCAGCAGCGCCCGGAAAGCCGGGAGAAGAGGCAAGGAGAGCTTCGCTTTAAAACGCAGTTATCTGTAGCTCCGTGCAAGTGCTGTCCAAGCACATGACTTTTTGAGAAGCGAGTGTGGGGAGCGTTGGCACCAAACTTATGTTTGTGGTGAAGGGTGAAATTGCGAACCCGGAGGTCTCGACAGGCCTCCGTACAGAGCAGATAGAGCACGTCAGTGATGTCTCACGCTAGGTTTAATCTACCCGATGCTAGGTTGTGCTGGCGCGTGCCGAGCGCCTCACCTGCTTTCGTGAGCGTCTTCTATTTTATTTACGCGACGCCAATGCTGCTGCCGCTATGGAGGGCATTCCCCCATTCGCTGTTTACAAACATACGCCTTGGGCGGCTTGCGGCTTTGCTCACTGACGTAGACCGCTAAACGTAGCGAGCAAGAAAAGCATTGGCGGAGATATGTGGTAGCAGCAGTCCCTTAAAAACTAAGCTCGCATATTTTCAACAATTTCCTCTCTACATAAGGGCAGTTTAAGAAGTCAAGGTTGTCATAACTTATACGAAAAACTTTATGTATAAGTATTGATGTGTAATGCGCGTATCGTTTACCTCAAAACTTAAACATATACGTTCCGCACAGTAAAGCAGCTTAAAAAGCGCTTTGTGTTCCGACGCAGTAGACTGATAAGGCCCATGACCAGAAGTTTCTTGGGGCTGCGCTCTCGCTGTTGTTATCGCGCGAGGGAAACCGTCTTATAGGGGAGGAGAATCCGACGAGCGGTGCGCACTCTAGGTCATACGGGTTGTTGCTTAAGTCGCCTGAGATGGTGTTCTGGAAAAAGAAAATAGAGTCGCACAGTAGTCGCACAGTAGTGGAATCGACAATGGCTCAGTTGCCTCAGTGAAGGTGGGTTTGAGACGTTGGAGCGCAACTGGGTCAGGTATCCCGTCGATGCTCACGACGCAGGTAGTAGGGCGGCGCTCGGAAACGGGATATGGGCCGGGGTAGCGTAGCTACAGTGGTTTCCACACAACACTGTTGCGCACGCAGACATGAGTGGCAGAGCTGACTGCCGGAGAAACGTATGAATATGTTTTGTCTTTCGAACGTGTAGTCGCGGAGGGAAGCTGGTTAAAAAAATTGCGTTCCCATCCACGCTGTGAAGGTGGCTGGCCAGCGAAGCTATAGCATCACCTCATCCGATAGACCAATGTGACATAGGCTTGAACGATTGAGCAATGCACTACATGAAATGACTTACAGCAAGAAAATTAAATTGCAACGACGCTGTTGTGCATATTGACGTTGCTGTTCTTTTCGTCGCCCATCAACTCCGTCTAATAGGTCAGTGAGATTGGGCCAGGACGAAGAATACGTGTCTCTATTCGCTTTTTTTAAACAGGTTGTCCTGTGTTCTTGAAGAACGTCTCCCTGTCTTCTGTCTGCGCTGTACCGCGAGAATACGATCAGATAGAGCTACAAGAGCGAGAAAGAAAGCATGAGCATTCAATTTGTTACACAGCATTGCCTATTAGGCAACAGCCAAAATAGACGGAATATACTGTGCTGAATAAGTGGCTCACAATGGGCACAGCTCAGAAAGCAGGAGCGATTCCACGCTGTCTCGAAAAGTGTAATTCATAACTGTTGTCACGAAGTTTTGATTGTTGATAACACTTTAGCAGTTCCTCGGCCGCCTTCTATATATGGCGCGCTCCGGCGCCTACGTCTGTTTCGTGCCTCGTGCTACTAGCTGCGAGATCAGAAGGAAATGGAATAAAAATAAAAATGGGTTTCTTCGGCTTCTGCCATCAGTGCGCACGGTTCTCAGGTCTTTCGCTCGCTGACTCGCAAGTTATTGTAGTGGACCGGACCTCGCTCCCAATAACGTGTTGAGACGGACGTGATTGTACAGCGAGCACGACGTCATGAACGGGGCAAAGAATGAGAGACGGCCAGCGCAGAGGGCCTCGCCACAATGCATATTCGCCTACCGTGCTTTTGAGCGAATTCTATCGCCGCGTTCACTCAAGTATAGGCCATCTTTGACCTTCGGCGCATTACGTCGTTGCGCGTAAAGTTGCTTTACGCTGTCTCGGCACCCCCCAGAGGGGTGGTCAAGCAATTTCAAGAGGTTGTGGACGCACACTGCGACGCCCCCCCCCCCCCCCCCTGACCACTTCAAAACGACGGTGCTGCATTGCAAGCGCGTGTCTGTGCGCAGGCGCCTCCAGCAGATTCTCAACGAAGCTCGGCGACCATCGACAGCCGGAATGTCTACGTCGTATGCGGTGGTTTCTCAGTCACTGTAGGCTGGACACAAAAAGTCCGCCGCTGCATGAACTGTTCCTTCAGCGCCTGTCACCGAATCTGGTGGTCGCCTTTGCTACCACAACAATAGACATGTCCCTCGAAAATCTTGCAGAGTTGTCCGATCCCATCGCTGACTATTCGGCAAGGGGTACTGTGGCAACAGCGACCGTTCCGTTCTCGCACCGGGAAGATTGGCAGTCTCGCCTTAAGAAAATGACTGCAGAACTTGCTGAGACCATTTCTGCATGGCAGTTATTGCCCCACCGCCGTTAGAGTGACCGCGATTACCGTTTCTCATTAAATTCTCGGTTCAGCTCCTATTCTGGCCCTGATTCGTGACGCATACTGATGGCATCACAACAAATCCGGTTTCAGCGCACGTCAGTGCCGTTCCCCTCAGGGAACCATGCAGCAGAGTCACTGACGGTGGCCAGTGCCTCTTGCCGTATGACAAGCCGCCTGTTCTACATCACTGATAGGATTGCCGGACAACGATTTCTCCTGGACACATATATCGAAGTCAGTGTCGTACCTGCCGCACGACTAGACCAGCAGCGGGCCCGAAAAACCGCTCCCTTCCAAGCAGCCAACAACTCTTCTATCAACACATATAGCCCGCGCTCTCTTACCATCGACTTGGGCCTCCTACGCACCTTCCGATAGGTGTTTATTATTGCAGACGTACGTATGTCCTTATTGTGGCGGATTTTCTGACCTACGTCGCCCTTACTGCTGACCTCTGCACTCGTCAACTCATGGACACGACGACTAGGATGTCTATACAAGGAATTCTCGTACATATGACATCAACCACTAGAATGGTACCACAATTACTATCACCTGTGTTCGCCTCTGTCCTATCACACTTCCCAGCCATCACGAAGCATTCCAGCCTTCCAGTACGTCATAACGTCAGCCATCATATGGTTACCACAGGCCCCCCATTGTTCTGCCGACCCAGATGCCTCATTGTTGACCACCTTGTTATCGTAAATAGAGAAGTCGACCACAGGCTACAACTGAGTACCATTCGTCCTTCGTCAAGTAGTAGGTATTCAGCTCTACATAGAGTATCAAAGTATGGCCCAGGCAATTGGTGCCTATGCGGCGTCTACAGTGCGCTCTACAGACGCACCGTCCGTGATCGTTATCGAATTCCTCCCATTCATGGCTTCAATCAATCAATCAATCAATCAATCAATCAATCAATCAATCAATCAATCAATCAATCAATCAATCAATCAATCAATCAATCAATCAATCAATCAATCAATCAATCAATTTTATTTACCAAAAACAAAAGGAACTGGAGGGACACCTGGGCAAAAAGCTGTCGCAGCAGCTTGACGGAGGCCCAGGGTTCCTTATGGCAGTAGCACTCACATGATATATCAAAGAAGGCTTTATACACAACCAACATTACACATAGATGTGTGCATAAAAATTATATTTTACACTTGTCAGATTAGCTGGAACGCTAATATTCAGCAAGATAGATTTATTGAATGGCTACCGCCAAATTCCTGTCGAGCCAGTGGACATTCCAAAGACTGCAATTGCGACACCACTCGGGCTGAGAAGTGCTGCTCATATGTTCCATAGGTTTATGAACGAGGTCAATCGGAGACTTTCGTTCGTCTGCATACCTCGATGACTTACTGGTGGCTAGTATACTTCCCCTGATCATCATAGCAACCATTTACGCCGGCTGTTTCTTCGGCTCTAGGAAAACGGCCTTCTCGTCAACCCTACAAGGTGCGTCTTTGATGCCCACTACATTGAATTTCTCGGACACGACATTGAATTTCTTGTTGAAGAAGAAAGTTGAAGCCCTGTGCGAGTTCGCCCAACGTCACTGCGAAAGCTCCGTGAGTTCCTTAGACTGCTAAACTTCCATCACCGTTTTTTTTTCCAACATCGCCCAAATTATTACACCAGTGACTTAGCTTCTAAATGCAACCAACCACTCCACTCCACTCCACTGTTGATGACGGACACGGAAGAGTCCTTCCAAGCCGCCGAATATATTTACCATGGTTTAACGCGGTTAAACGAAGGTTGTCGAGCAATACCACGGTTTCGCTTGCTTTGGGAAAGGACACAGACGCTGCTTGGTGCCGTCAGCAACTACCGCATTTACAATTGCACCACATGGCAACACAAAAAACGCTGCTCGGCAAGGCATCAGGAGTGAGTGAATTGACCTTCATACGGCGCCTCGCTTCAACGTAAACTGAGCGTCGAAAGCACAGTGCATACGAAGGTACCAGGTCTCGGCGCACTTTGCCCAGATCGCACATCGCTATGAGGATGAGGCTCGCTCGACCGCGCGATTTGTCCACATCGCAGATTGCTTTAAAGATATGGGCGCCCAGACGGCGTACGCAGCAGCCGGCGGGTGTGGCAGGCTACTGCGTACGGTCCCAGTTTGACCTTTGTTGAGGTTAAAGGTCAGATTTATGGTACCAGGCATGTTTTGTGTTTGCACCTGGAGTAGTAGAGATATCGCTCTTCTATCGATCTCCTACATGTTGCATCACGGCGTCTTAACCGATGCATTTAGTGCGGCCCTCGGCACTGTTTTACGAAAGTTGCAGCGCACCTCCTGGTACCCAGTTGGGGTTTTCTTCCAGAAGCTTAACCCTGCAGAATTGTGCTCACGTTTGGTCGCAAGC
The DNA here is from genome assembly GCF_038994185.2 of Dermacentor albipictus. Classification (NCBI taxonomy): domain Eukaryota; kingdom Metazoa; phylum Arthropoda; class Arachnida; order Ixodida; family Ixodidae; genus Dermacentor; species Dermacentor albipictus. Next base: position 27,301,472 of record NC_091822.1, on the reverse strand, counting down.
TGCCTGCGGTATACTTGAGCGTTTGGCATTTCCGGCCCCTGCTGGAAGTAACAAGCTTTCACATTCTCACGGATCACAAGTCTTTGATGCTCGCTTTTCGCGATAATCACAACACTTATATCGCACGAGAGGTATGACATCTAAGTTTGATCTCCGAGTTCACCGTGGATACACCGTGTATTCTTGCATATATATTTGTGTCCTCCTGAGAATAAAGTCAGTTGATGTCTAGCGTTCGGTGTGTCTTTCTTCATGTTCCTGTCCGTGTCCTTTTTTACGCGCTAGTGCGATGTCCCCTTATACGATATAAGGGGACATCGATATAAGGAGACATATACAACGCAGCCGGAGGTACCTTTTGCCGTATCGGCGCAATATCTATGGTCAGATGTGACTTCAGATAAATTGCCACAGCGTAGCGTTTAGGCGTCGGGCTTCGGAATCTTCGGCCCTTTGCTACGGAATTAGTGCTTTTCGATGTGCCCCTTTCATTTTTTTTCAGGCACTATCACTTACGACGTGTCATGTGGTAGAACATGCCAATTCGTTCCATTCCAACTCCAGTGCCAGTCATCTACACGGCGCCAGCCGTCTCGGACTTCGTGCCAGCCAGCAAGTCATTACTTGCCGCTTTGTGCGGATGTGAGCTCTGACGAACGCTGCTGGGTTCGCGAATGCCTTCGTTGTCAACACTGGAAGACACGACACACGAAGTCTCCAATTCGCACTTTTCGTTTACCTGACGCCCAGTTCGATCCCATTCACATCGACATTGTTGGCGTGCTGCCCCCATCCGGAGGTTCTCACACACGCAGTTGTGCAGACCGTTAAACCTTATGGTCTGTACCATTTCTTGCCGCTGACATAACGGCACTTACATAGCTTCCGCATTTGCTAGTGGCTTGATCTCGCGCTGCGGATGACCCAGCGTTGTTACGACCGATCGTGACTTGCACATGCCTCACATGCCTGCAGGAGCCTGTCACATCTATACTACCGCTTATCACCCATCGGCAAATGGTATGGTTGACACATTCACCCTCAAATCAAAGCCGCCCTGATGACCCACCAGGCTCGCTCTTGTTGGACTGAAGACATTCCTCTCGTACTGCGTGGCGTGCGCTCCTCTTTCAAGCAATACCTCAACTACGTGGCTACGGAGCCGGTCTATGGCAAAACATTGTGGTTTCCCGGTGAAGTTTTCGCACTAGCTAGTGTTGAAAATGCTTCATCTAGTGCGCAACACAAGGAAAGGACAGAGTGAAAACCGACGAAGGCAAGCGCTACTTGACACGCCCGATTCAGACAGCGATGTTCATCAGCTTCGCTTCCTGTTTGCACGCTTGCGTCCTTGCCCTAGCAGGGTTTCATCCTCAAATGATGCAGGTGTGAGCAAAGATGTGCCTACAACAAAGCACGTTTTCGTACTGCGTGAAGGCGTCCGATGATCGCTTACGCCTCCCCCTATGACGGCCATCTTAAGATACTCAAGCGGACAGAAAAAGCTGTTACCACCGACCTCAAGAGACGTCCAGAAGTCTTGGCGACAGACGGGGTCAAACCAGCCTATCTAGCGACCTCGCCGTCAGTATCCGCTTTCAACGACTTTACAACAGCTGAAACGACAGTTCTACCAGATCGCCCGACATAAAGGCTGTTTCTTGGGCACCGCGGCACCACTGCTCATCTACAAAAATGATGATGATGATGACCTTAGTATCTTTGGCGTATACCTACTCACGGGAATTGGTGAATAGTGGGGCAGATATTACATATGTGTTAAATGAATACATTTAGAAATTTATAATTTTGATGAATAAATTAAAATGGCTATAGTTCAAGACGACTCAGTAGGCAGCGACTCAATATAAAAAGACGTATATATAATTATAAATGAGCAAATAAAGCAAGAATGTAATGAATAACACAGCCAAAAATTAAGCCGGTTTAATTCAATGATGAATTGTTCTCTGGCGATGGATACCTTCCTGTGTTAGTGCTCAAACGCAGACGGTACGAGACACAGCAGTACCTGAGTGTTCAATGGCAGGTCGAGCTGTCGCACTGTAATTTTTAATGTCTTTTTTCTCAGGGAGGAGAAAAGCCGGCAGTCCAGAAAGTAATGTTTAATTTTTTTCTAATGCATTGCAGAAATGAGAAAACGGGGAAATTGCCAGACCAGACCCGTGCATGTATAGTAAGTTATTGTTGTTGTTGTTGCCGCTAAACATAATAATAGGTGAGGGATCCCTCTAGCAGCAATCGTCATCTTCCTCGGCCACCTTTTATATATTGCGCTCTTTGGTGCGTGTGTTTCGTGCCTCGTGCTGCGAGATAAGGAGGAAACGGAAAAATAAAAAATGGGGTTTTGTCGGCTTTTGTCTTCAGTCCGAACGGTTCTCAGATCTTTCACTCGCTGACTCACGCATTGTTGTAGAGGAGGAGTAGATTTTAATGAAGAGAAAGGAGGAGAGGTCAGCATGGAGAGCGTCTCTAACCTCCTACTCCTGACTGGGGAAAGGGGAAGTGGGAAATACAGTACAATGAACTACTATATAAATGTTGTCCAATATGCGGATGCGCATTGCAGACGCAATACACGCAAGAGTAATCTTGTCCACATAATAACTATCAAGCTGTCTGTACGTCTCACAGGTTTTAGAGGCGAACGTATAAACCAGTCTCACGTAGAAAGTTCAAGCTTTGTGGCACGTTGGGCACAGTCCCTATGATGTGGACAGGGGGCGAGGAAGAGACCGCAGTCGTTGAATACGATCTCTGACTCCTCAGAAGAATGAGCGTAGCGCGGGAAGTAGTGTGGCCTACATGAGTGCCACACAGCGGAAAGGAAAATCGTATTGTGAGTGAACAGCCAAAAAGCGCTCTTGCGAAGTGAACCATCCTGTCATTCTGCTGAAGCCTTCAAACGCGAACAATTTTCATGTGCAGTGGGAGGGCCCGGCTGAAGTCGTCCAGAATCTCTCGGGCACTAACTGTGTGAGAGTGTATCACGTGAATTTGATGAAGCCGTGTCATTTTACAAGAACCTTATAATAACAGCCCTATCATTGTGCAATGTGATCAAAGCAACCGGCGCATGAGAAGCAGTACTTTGTGGACATAACGACCTCTCTTCTTGGACATTAGCCGCAAGGTAAGTGTTTGACAAAAGGCTTGTAATGTCTCCGGTGAATGAGTGGGCATGCCTAGTTTCGGCAGCACAAGCACTGGCAAACTGCCTCGCTGGCTCCAAGTTCGCGTGTCAGGTGGCCCACTGTATGCTCAAATGGCGGCAGAACATCTCGCTGAGGAATGCCCGGTTACTCAAGTGGAGTTTCGCGGTCCAGCAATACACCTTTGATGTAGTATATTGAATGGGCAAATATAACAGCAACGTGGATGGCTTGAGCAGGTTATCGCAATGACAGCACTAAGAGGGCTCGGCCATAGAAACCGTGAAGGATGAAATGCTCTGTTATTATCTCTAAATTTTGTGCTTTTGTGAATGTTTAGAAGAGTGTTTGGATGGCTACTTTGATGCTTTAATTTACATGAAAAGTGCAGGGGCGTATATTGGTTTCGCTAGACCCAATGACTCTCGTTACGAGCACGGTGCTTTCTTATACACTGTGGTTGTGTGTGTGCATACGTAGTTATTTGGACGGAAGGAGAAAAAGATGCTATTTTGTGCTACCCGTGGGAGAGCACGGCTCAGCATCAGGGGGAGGGGGAGAGAGGAACAGAAAAGAGAAGTAAGGAAGGGAAGAAAGTAGGTTGTGGGAAGGGTTAGCTGTCGCGACGTGTCATGGCAGGCACCGCAAGGAGTACGTGGCCGGGGGGATCAACTACAAGGCTGCAAGTCCGGCCGCAGCAGCAAACTCGGGGAAGGCTTGCAGTGCAGCGACCGGGGATTGGCGGGGCAAGAGAAGATCTTCCATGGTGTTGGCTGGAAGGCCGAGGCGGCGGTATGCGGCTGTCGTCTCCTGTCGTTGAGAGGCTAGTCATGGACAGTGGCACAGGATGTGTTCCAGGGCTTCAAGGGAGCCGCATCTCCTACAGGCAGATTATGGGATTCTCCCTACGCTGAATTACCGGGTGGCAGGCCAAACGGTGCCTGTGCTGAGGCGAAAGAGGAGTACCTTTTGTCGTCTCGTAAGTTCCTTTTCGGGGAGGGGCTGAGATGACTTGCTGCTAGCCACCCGCGCGTCAGGGTGGGCTGTCGTCAGCAGTTTGAGCTGACGACACTTTTCATGTAAATTAAAGCATCAAAGTAGCCATCCAAACACTCTTCTAAACATTCACAAAAGCACAAAATTTAGAGATAATAACAGAGCATTTCATCCTTCACGGTTTCTATGGCCGAGCCCTCTTAGTGCTGTCATTGCGATAACCTGCTCAGTTTGCTGGTACCTCGTGTAGTCGGATGGGTTTACCGCAGTGGTTACAGTGACGGAAGGACATTAGGCTGCTTTGGTTGCAGCATTCGCCTCTTCATTTCCCGCTATCCCTACGTGTGAGGGCAGCCAGTGGAGCTATAGGGGGATGCCACTCCTCTGTATAGCAGATAGCTTAGCTAGGAGCAGGCTTACGGTGACTCCAATTCGATCGAATTCGACTAGTCCTTGAACAGCCGGGCGAGAGTCTGAGATTATGGCTACGGGACCTGTGGTGGGTGCTCCGCAAGGAAGTCAGCTGCCAAGTGTAGGCCAACCAGCTCTGCCGCTGTGGAGTTCGCAGCAAATCTGAGGTGACACTGCAGGGTCGTTCCAGCTGCCGGCACTAGGCAGGCTGCGGCCGCCGAGCCACTGGATGGGAGGACAGACCTATCCATGAAAATGTGGAAATGCCCACCCAGTACGTGCAACTTGTACAGCGCTGCCTGCACCAGCTTCCATGGTGAAGTACTCTTCTTGTGCTTCCTTTCCAACTGTAGATGGACCTCCAGTGGCTGTTGTTGAGGTGGCTGTGGTATCACTGATGTGGGGTACTGGCCTACTAGCTCGTCGTACAGTGCGCAGATGCTGCCCTTCCGGGAGGAGGGACGGCTCCGCATTTTGCGCCCCAGGACATCCCCGTCAGGAGTGTGGTGCAGGTGGTCTGTGTGGAGCAGCTCCTGCCGCAGCATAAGCAACGAGCGAGGCCAGGCATGGGCCTCCGCCGGTGTAGCAGCCACCGGTGAATGGCGTGAATGCCCTAGGAATGTTAGTATGGCTGTCCTATGTTCCAGACCATGTTGTTTCTTGCGAGTCGGCATTAGGTTCGCCATAGGCAGGGCATACAGGAACACGGAGGTGGCGGCACCATGGTAGAGACGTAAAGCCCATGTGGGTGTGCAGCCTTTTCCTCGCTGGAGTAGCGGGCTGACAGCTGTTCTCACCCTGCGAGCCTTGATGATGGCAGCCTTGGCAGTGGGTATCCATGTGAGACAGTGGTCCACCTGAAGCCCCGGATATGTGACCGTCGCCCACGGGATGGGTAATAATGGATGGATGAGCAGAGCCTTTGTCTTTGTGGGGGAGATTAGAAGTTGGATGCTCTGGAACTATGCAGCTACTGCATCCAGAGATCGTTGCACTGATGACCGGATGGCTTGCAGGTTCCATCCAGTTGCATGCGTGCGTCCATAGGGCCACGTTATCTGCATACACCGAGCACTGCGTCGGGAACCTTGGGTCTGCAAAGATGGCTGCCGGGGGTCCAGGCATTGCCGCGTTGAATAGGAATGGCCTCAGTATAGAACCCTAGGGGACGCCCGTAGCCACCCTGTGGGGGGTACTCAAAGCCCGGCCGACTCCCACCCGAAGTGTCCGCCCCGTTAAGAATGAGCTGATGAATTGCCGGAGGAAGCTCACGATGCCGAGTTCATCCACTGCGTTATAGATGACCTCGTGCGGCTGTCCATCAAATGCAGTCTCGACATCAAGCAGGATAAGCAGGGCCACCTGCCTCTTGCTTCCTGCCTCCTCGAGGGTGGAGATCATGTCTGCAATCGAGTCAGCGGTGCATCGGTGGTGACGGCCGCGTGTTTGTTGCTATGGCAGGAAATCTACCGCTCCTACAATCCAGTTTAGCCTTTGAAGTGCTATTGTCTCCATCAGCTTGCAGGCTGCTGAAGTCAGTGAGACTGGCATGTAGAAGGTAATAGCCGCGGTTGGTCGCTCAGGCTTTCGAGGATTACCACCAATGCGGTCAGCCAAGGCTCCGGTAGCGAGCCGGTCTGCCAGATGTCATTCAAGGCCCCCAGGAGCTGGCATCTGATCCCCTTGTCCAGGTTTTGTGATGCCGTCAGCTCCTGGGTTGCTGCGGCGCTTGGTTTTTGCCAGAGCTAATGTCAAGTCGTGCTTCTGAAGTGGGTCATGGGAGAGGGAATCAATGTGGCTAGATGTTCATGCTTGATGGAAACCACCAGGCTGCGTTGGAGATGGGGGATCCAATTCGACCACTGGTTGAGTGACTAGGTGGGCTGTGAATCGGTCCGCCAGGAGCTCTGCCAGGTCTGCCTTGCTGATGCCTAGGCAGATGACCATTGAGAATACTGGTTGACGTACCCCTGGGCCATAGAGCAGGGACCACAGGAGCCTCCATGCTTGAGCACCACCATTGGCCTGGTTGGCAGAGTTGCAGATTCTCCGCCAGCTCTGTCGTCGGCGGTGGTTGGCATGCCACCGGCAGGCAGCATCGATGCGTTTGTGTTCAGAGTGATGCTTTGGCAGCCCTGTTCTCATTGCTCCACTTTCCACTCGGTGTCTGGCGGCACGGAGGTTCAGAGGTAGGTCAGGAGCAGGTTCGTCTTCGGGCAAGGGCGATTAGATGGTTCCAGCTTGCGCAGTCTCTGCCACGCTTAGGTAGAAGTCCCTGTCCTCTGGTATGCCGGTGAGTTGGTTCCTAAAGGCCCCCCAGTCAACTGTACTGCATTGCCTGGTCCGGGGTGGCTTCCCTCCTGCTGGGATGATGGAGATCGGCAGGAGATCCGAGCCCCAGGAGTCTGGTTGAGTAGACCAGCTATAGTTCGTTCCTTCAGTCGACAGGCTTACGTCGATGGCCGTACAGGTCGCGCGCACTCTCCTGCGAACATATGAAAAAGATCCAGTGCTCAGCACCCGTAGTCCAAAAGTGCGAAGCACCTCCACTAGGCCATTTCCGCGTTTGCAGGATCTGCGGCTGCCCCAGCACGCGTGGTATGTGTTCCCGACTCCGCAAAAGAGGAAGTCGAGGCCAAATCGTGTGGGTTGACTGTAGGAAGGTTGACGGGTTCCATCGTTGGCAGGGGGGCACGTAGATGAAAGCTACTGTTGTGTCCACCCCTGGGAGGCTGATGGTCATAGCGCAGCACTTCATGGGCTCTCCCGTCAGGTCAGCCACGTTCACCTCGGCTTGTAGCAGCTCGCGACGTACGTAGACGGCGCACCGTGGAGAGACCTGGGGAGGATCGTTGTCCAAGCAGGGGGCAGCTAAGCGAGTAGGCAAGGTACAGGTTGTGGGGCTGGAACACGCTATGTATCCAGGAAGGCGCAGGTCTCCAGAAGCCACGTAGACCTCCCGCAGGGCAAGTACATCGGAATCACTCTGCGGCAGATGTATTGTTTGATGACCTTGCCGCCACCACATCGAAAAAGCATTTCACTAGAGGTCATGTATGCAAGTGTGTTCCCAAGAAGAGGGTGCTGGTGCAGCGAGTGCTGGGACTCCAACTACTGTGTAATATCATCCTTCATATCTGGAGAAGTACAGAGATCGCGAACGAGCATCGACGTTTAACGGTAACGGTAACTACCGCCAAGTCCAATCTCTGACCCCGGACGTCAGGGAACGCCCAATAATTGATGAAAGCGAACCACATCGAAGTCTTCCTTGGGAAAGGTGTCGACTTCGGTTTACCGAATTGCCGGATGGTGGCGACGTATGCGGGGGAAATGGTGCAACACAGGAGGTGGAGCCCGGCGGGACGGTGTGCCTTAACGGGCGGAGTTCTGTGAACAATACGACCCCTCTGATTGACCGTAAGAAGGTTAATAATTTCTCTTGTGTGGGGAACTAGGCAAAAGGAACTGCTTAGAAAGGACTTTTCGAGTAGGACTCAGAGAGAGCTCTAGAATCTAAATAATTGTTTCGATATGTAAATAAACCATTCTTTTTCGCTCCTAGTCGTGGTCGTACTCATCTCTATTCCTGGAAGATTTCTGTTCTGAATGCTACCCCTAGAGCGGAACAATACGTAAGAAAAAAAGAGACATCTAGCTTTGCCCATTACATCTTCTCCTTAGTTTTGTTTATTTTTGTTATTTTTCGGTCACGTTTCATTCACATATTCACTCACACTTGTGTCTTAAACGTATTTCCTCCGTAGAAAAGTCGTCGTCTCTTGCAGTTGCTTCTCAGCTGTGGCCCCACGTTATGCGTGGAGAAAGGAGTGTTCTTGGTCCCGTACTCTTATGGCTATGTGCTGCAGTTTACCGCCTAGGGTTTGCGCCACGGCCCTACATCGTGCACAAATCACACCGCTTTCCAGTTCATAAGATATGTCCTGCTCAGCGCGCCGTTTATATTTAACGTATAGACTTGCTAATGTTGGATATGCAGCCTTACGGATGCGACGTGTTGCGTACGGGAGTACAAACTATAAGATTTTGTCGCCCCTGCATTTGTACACACACGCCAGCCATTCAGTGCCAAAACAGCTTCGAAAGCACATAGGGCAGACATCCTGCCATGAATTTGTACAAGTTCCCGAGCAGGTCGTGCAATAAAGAGCTGACGCGCGCATGCCCCTGCTGTTGTTTATATTGTAAGCATTTATGCGGACTTAATCTTCATTTGTACAAAATCATCATCAATCATCGGCTCATGTTCGTTTTTGCATCGACGCCATTTTTTCTTCTTGGAAAAAAGCGTTGTCTCGACCGTGGTATTTCAAGTGGTGGAGGTGCTTTAAGATCCCTTCGACCTCAATCCACTTCAAGATCCACTTCGGGACGCCGTTTACGCCAAGAGGTCGCCATCTCGCAAGACCAGACCGCAGCATCCACCATCTCGGTTCAAGTGCCAGCCACCCACACTCCCAGCCCTGCCCACAACCGGTATCGCGATCCTGAATTCTTCTCGGGCTTGCCTGGTGAGGACGTTGAAGACTGGCTCGACAACTACGATCGTGTCAGCGAATACAACAACTGGATCGAGGTTAAACAACGCGCCATTTTACGTCTCTCAAGTAGACAAGACATGGTTCCTGAATCACGAGAGGGACTTTCGTGATTGGTCGTCTTTCAGGGAGCAGCTACGGCGGATTTGCGGCACACCCACAGTTCGTTCGGAAGTTGCGAAAGAGAGGCTGTCTGAGCGCGTCCAGCACTATGGCGAGTCGTATACCTCGTACATTGAGGACATTCTCGCGTTTGCCGCCGTGTCGACAGTGCCATGCCAGAAACTGACCGCGTGTGACCCCTTCTTAAGGGTATAGGATCTACTGCCTTTAACGCACTGTCCGCTCAAAACCCTTCGACGTTGTCGGACGTCGTCTCCGTCTGTCAGCGCCTCGACGCCTTGCAATCAATCCGCTTGCAACCGGGCTTTTCCGACAACTCCCTGGCAAACAGTATTCAGCTCCGATCTATCATACGAACCATAATTCGCGAGGAATTGCAAGCACATGGCTCACCCCCTTGCAGCAGCGCTCACGTCCAACCTGCTTGTACTGACCCGCGCGGCATTACTAAGGAGGAATTGGCCTCCCTGCAGAACGCCCACCATACCAATGCTTCTCCTCGCCCACGACCCACAACCGGAGTCAAATTGGCTGCGTGGAGGACGCATCGTGCATTACGCCAATTTCTTTCTTGGCTCCATCAAACCACCCTTCAGTGCTTTCCACTCACCAGCGCGCCGATTCTTATTGCTGTAGTATCAACAAGCGCCTTAGCGTTGTTTCATCTCCACCCAATGCCAGGCTACGGAAAGAGCTCAAACTGTTCAAGTTCGAAGACGACGTGCTCTGCCGGTAACATTTTTCACCCGGAAAGCCATCGATGGGTTCCCGTTCTACCGCGCTCTCTTCGCGCTGCAGTTCTGCAGGCCTCACACGATGACCCTACGTCAGGCCACTTGGGCTGCCACAAAACACACGAGCGCATACGCAGCCGATTCTTTTGGCCAGGTCTTTCCACGAGCATAGCTAGATATGTTGCCTCGGGCACGCTTTGCCAGCACCGTAAGAGTCCTACTACTGCTCCGGTCGGGACGCTACAACCACTTCCTTTTCCAGCACAACCCTTCTCTGTCGTCGGCATTGACCTTTTCGGGCCACTCCTACCTACTCCAGACGGCAACAGATGGATCGTCACTGCTGTTGACCACTTGACCCGGTACGCTGGAACAGCCCGAATACGTTCAGGAGCTTCCTCAGAAGTAGCGGCCTTGTTCTTGCAGGCTATCTACTTACGTCACGGGGCGCCTCACGTTCTTTTGAGCGACCGAGGCAAGGCATTTCTTTCAAGCACCCTTAATCAAGTTCTGCAAGCGTCCAACACCGTGCACAAGACAACGTCTAGCTATCGCCCTCAAACCAACGGGCTAACAGAGTGAATTCATCGCACGCTGTTCGACATGCTATCCATGTATATTCAACCTGACCATCGTAACTGGGATGCGATTCTCCCATTAGCAACATTTGCATACGACATGTCTGTTCAACGCACCACCGGATACTCTCCGTTTTTCTTAGTATAAGGCCGCCACCCAACCTCATCACTCGACGTTTCTTCCTTATCTGGCCCCGTCAACGCTTCATCATTAATTTGCGACCAGTTTGTGTCTCGTCTTGCCCAATGTCGTCGTCGCGCCCGTATGAACACTGAAGCCAGCCAAGACGATCGCAAACATCGGTACGATGCCTCTCACCGCGTCGTTTCCTGCCGCCCTGGTGACGATGTGCTCGTATGGACACCTGCACGAACACCCGGTTTATGTGAGAAGCTTGAGTCTCGATATATTGGCCCCTACAAAGTCATGGAGCAGACCTCGCTAGTGAACTATCGCGTTACACCTGTTGATGCCCCAACTGACCGACGCTGCCGCGGAACAGAGATCGTGCACGTTTCCCGCCTGAAGCCCTTTCATCTCCGTTCCACTGTCTAATGTGCGGCCAGGCTGGCCGCTTCCGTCCACGGGGAAAATTAGTGTAAGCATTAATGCGGACTTCATCTTCATCTGTACGAAGTCATCATCAATCATCGGCTCGTGTTCGTTTTTGCATCGACGCCATTTTTCCTCCGTGGAATAAAGCGTCGTCTCGACCGTGGTATTTCAATATATTTATCCATGTCGCGCAGTCAGTCGAGGGGGCCCTCCCCTGTAATTGGGGTTCATTGTTAAAGGAGACACTGGGGCTTGTAGCCTGTGCTGGGTGCTCCCACTGAGCGTCGGCAGGAGCATCAGCACCGCACAGGTATAGCGAGATGCGTGATGGGATGCGATATCAGAGGATATCGAAAGCGAAGAAAGGGGCAAAGGATCAACAGAATACTAAAAGAGAAAAAGTGAAGAAACTCGCGCTAAAAGCTGCATCACAAATACGAACAGATACTATCTTACCATCGTGTCACGTGACTAGACTGTGATGCATATGAGCTACCCAAGCTCGTAGTAAATTTACATTCCTGTACCTCATGCACAGTAGAGCGCTGTCGAGTCCAATGTGGATCGAGTTTTCGTACACGGGCACTGTCGACTACGATATTGCAGGATTCGGGTCAAGTAGATTGCTATGATAGGCAATCGTCAGCACCGTAATGCTGAGCGAACTCAACCTGCACAATCAGGACATCTGGAGTGTACAACAGGTACCATCCTATATCTCCGACGAAAAAAAATTATCTGTATTCGGGTTGATCGCGATCGGAAGCGCCTGTACTGAACCGGTATTAAAGAACGACCGAGAGTCAAAGTGATTCAAACTGCCGCTGCCTTCCTGTAGCAACACAACTTGCGAAGACAAGATGCCACATACTACAGACCGCCTTTTTTTGCTTCGAATACGTCACACGGCCCATTGAGTGAAAAAGCCGGCGTCTGTAGCAGCGAAATGGCACATCAATTGCGATTGGCCGTGACCCCACGTCACGTGCGGGCCTCGAAGGAGCAGATTGGGCCAAAGGGAACACCTGCTGTCGCGCTGGCACGCCAGAGAGTACATCGCTGCGACATCGTCACCCTCGCTCTTGGAAGTGTGGGCTATCCGCACGTTCCTGGCCATACAAGCTCTCTCCTGAGTCCTAAATCGCTGTAAAGAAATTATTGTATAAAAATTAACAGCATAAATTTAAATGGAAAAGCGTCTGCAGTAGTGAGTGTAAAACCTATGATCCGACGCTTAGAAGCTGAACGTCTTAGCCACTGGACTAAACTAAGGCCTCTTAGAGAGTAGGCCTGTGCTCTCTGCTTTATGACATCGTGATACATGAACCAGAAGTTCCATTGCCAAGCCTGGCATGGCGAAAACGGTGACGTTGAAATCACCTTGGCTTACCCTGGAGGGCCCCATTAGCTTGTGTGGCAGTCGCGTAAGGTAGCACGACGTCACGAATCGAAGTGCATCGGCCGCGGCCAAGCGTCTCAACATGCTTACTTGCACGCGAAGAATTCATAACTCGAAGGACCACTCAGTGGCGTTCAAATGGAAATGACACTTCCGCATTCACAAATCATAAGTGCTTAGGTATACTCAGATTTTTTTGAAAATGAGCTACCTAGTCATACGTCTGGGTCAAAGCGCTTAACTACTTGCAGCTTGCTGCTACAGAAGTTTTGCTAATCAAACGCATGCTGTCAGCCAACACCATGAAGCAAAATGTGCATCGCACGCGCAAATCAATTGACGCTCAATGACTCACTCAAAGCACGTTGAAGTACAGCTGCAGCGATACTCTCGTCGTGGTGAGTAAACTGCCATAAATGAGCTGCAAGGCGAAGCAACAACGCTGCCGCGAATAGTAGCAAGCATTAAGTAAAACGGCAGACTACCCGCCGTGGTTGCTCAGTGGCTATGGTGTTAGGCTGCTGAGCACGAGGTCGCGGGATCGAATCCCGGTCACGGCGGCCGCATTTCGATGGAGGCGAAATGCGAAAACACCCGCGTGTACTTAGATTTAGGTGCACGTTAAAGAACCCCAGGTGGTCGAAATTTCCGGAGTCCTCCACTACGGCGTGCCTCATAATCAGAAAGTGGTTTTGGCACGTAAAACCCCCTAATTTAAAACGGCAGACTTCCGCATTCCGACTCATCCTCTTCTGTGGATGGTGGTTAAGCATGCCTGCCAGTGGCGGACGCATTTCGATTGGGGCAAAATGCGATAACACCCGTGTACTTAGATTTAGGTGCACGTTAAAGAACCCTGGTGTTTCAAACTATTCCGGAGTCCCCCACTATGGCATGCCTCATAATCAGATTGTGGTTTTGGCACGTTAAACCTATTTTAACTTAACTGTAGAACTTTACAGACGGCTGCAAGTCCTTGGTGTTTTTTCAGTGTTGTGGGAGTTTACCGCGCAACAGTACCGGGCACTTTGGCTACCAGACTGTCGAACCATCGCGGAACAACGCCGGCGTGATGAGTAATTTTGAAACTATCGCGGGCATGGTGAGCACCTCAGTGCAGGTGACCTGGTACATGGTGAGGCCGCTCTCTTCTAGGGGAAGGATTGGCGCTAGCGTCGGTAGGCAAACTTGAAGTCGGGATCTATAGTGCCCCGTCCCCATCGTTGGCAAACCAGGCTGACCACGCTTACCTCGAGTACGCGAGTAGGCTTAAGTGAAGAATTCTTAACTGAGTCTAGTGCTCAGCATCAAATCTAGTGTTCCTGTCGTGTTTACAGCGAGTCCGGACAATATCGTCCGCATTTCAAATGCATGCAGAATCCATCTATGTGCACATCCGCTCCCTCCTGCTGGGATCCGACGTGTTTAACCACATGTCTTTCACTATTGCTTTCATATTAACACGTGGAGAGAATATGAAATCAAGCGCCACCAAGCAGTGGATAATCAGGAAGCAGTGGGCGTGTGTGGCCTGAATGTTTAAAATCAACATGCACAAGTGCTCGGGCCCGAGAGGAACCCTAAAAAGAACTAAAATTCATAGTGAGCACGGCAAACAATCATCATCTGCAACACTCATTTGCAACAGAGTAGGTCCTTGGGGTGTTTCGTCAAATACCATTTCATTATAAAATCCTTATGAATAAAGGGAAAATCAGACATCCACCCGTTTGTAGCAATTGCTACAAAGGAAACCCATGTGGGTTTCCCTTTCATGTGGGTTTCTGTAGTAGTTTTGTGGATACCCATCTTGTGGGTTTCCGCAGAACTACTACGTCAAACACTTGCCTTTGCTTCGTGTTGTCGACAAATTCGACTTCGCCCTGCCATCTGCCAGCCGCCTGGTTAGCTCAGATGGTAGAGCTGCTGCCCCGGAAAGGCGGTGGTCCCGGGTTCGAGTCCCGGACCAGGACGAATTTTCCTTCAACTATGAGGCTTTTCATTCGAGGAACCCGTATGGGTTTCCTTTGTAGCAATTGCTACGAACGGGTGGATGTCTGATTTTCCCCTTATTCATTAATTCTCTCTACCTTGTGAGTTCCCGCAGAACTACTACTTCATAAAATCCTTATTTTGAGCGCAATTCCCATGTACAACTGTACAGAAATACGAGAAATAGTGCACTGAAGTAGCAGGGACACTCGGGTTCGTTCATGAACATTCCCATTTGGCGAAACAGAGTTAAGCAGACGAGAACTACGAAAGGTACACACAGCGCTAGTGTGTGTAAATACCTTAGTATTTGAGGTAACGGACTCTTGTTTTCTTGACACCCACGTGGTCTCTAATGCATACATCTCTGTGGGCCCTTAAACACGTACTAAGGCTCATAAGAAACTCAAGCATGGGTTTATTTAGAAGGTATAATAATATTTCCTTAACGGGCAGACAGTTTCACTAAAGTATGCGTAACACTGAAATGCGCAAATGTGATCAAGGGTAATAATAAACAAAGTAAATGAAAAGAGTAAGAAAAGCATACCGAGTACATTCGAGCTGGTGCCTCCAGGTATCAGATCAACAATATCCCGCCTAGAAAAGAAAATATATTGACATCTGCGAAGAAGGAAATCGACTGCTCAAATTGTATTTTCTGTTACTGCATATTTAATGGTGCGTGGCCTTATTTTCTTGCTCTAACATCTTCAAGAGAACTCAGTGCGATTCATATTTTAAAATTATAACCATGCCATTAGTATGAGTGCAATGGAGTTTAATGTAGCCTTCACATAGAACAATAGTATGCTTGACCCATGCCTAAAATTTTTTATCCCAGTTCTTCCCTTCGGAGTGATTTCATTTTTCAGTCACATCACCTGTCGTGCCTTGTCGATAATTGCTATAGAGTGGGCATTTAAACAAGCAACATGAACACTTTCTGCCCAGATCATCGCAGCATTGGGATCTGCTTCCTGGTGACCTCGCCACCTTTGTCAAATCGAATCGAGTCACTTTATTTCCAACGCAAAATTAGGGGTCCTTCAGGCAAAAAACTTGTCATAGAGAACTTGAGGAGACTTAGTAACTGTACAGACAGCAGGCAAGAATTGTACATTCACAAAATGAAAATTTGAAAGATTGGACAATAATGGCACTTATGAGCATTTTTTCAAGCACATTCAAAACATAGCAATATAAAAAATAGTTTTACAATCATGACAATTCACGTCCGTTATGGGGGTTCTTCACTCATTAAAGGAACCCTGAAACGATTTTGACGATTTTCTATAAACGTACTGAGTCGTTTGAGTAGGTCCTTCTGGTCATTAATTGACACAGCTAAGTGCTCCGCGTTAAGCATGTAATTTATTATAAGGCTTTAAAAATGCACATTGCTGCCGATCGCAGCGCCCGGCTCGGCGTAATTTTAAGCCGCCCCTACCCATATGACCGAAATCACCCATATGACGTCAGTGGGGCGAGCTATCCGATTGGCTGACCAGGGCGCGTGATCGATAAGTTTTTCAACTTTATGGTTAACAAATGAAGTTCGTAATAGCTGTATTGTTAGTTAATTTGTTGTTATAACAAGACAGTAACATAAAGAGAATGCACAAGAACAATTTTTCAGTACACTTAAGCACTTCCGGCACACAGCAAGTGTCGTCTGCTTGTGTTAAAACATGGAGTAATTACAACGTGCTCCGTCTTTGGCGAGAGCTCCGCCGTCAGTGTCGGTTTGTCTTTTCGCGAGCGCTATGATTCGACTTTGTTGCGTTGTGGACTGCAAACGTAGCGACTGGCAATATGTCAAGCTGCGACATCGTGTCCCTCTGCAAGCCAGTAGGCGAGCGGACTGGCTGCAGCGCATCGGACTGTCGCTATCCGATCGGCGCCAGGATTTGTGCGATTGCGGCCGTCACTTTACACCGGGAGATTATTAACGCAATAGCGTTTCGTGAGTCCGGTATTAGGGTAAACGCAAGTGCAAGGGGACAGGGCGTGGCCGTGTCCCCTTGCGTGTGGTTTCAGGGGATGAACCGAAGCGCAAATGTGAATGGTCTGCACGGTGCAGCCACCTGGTGGCATAGAGCTCAACCATACACAGTAGCAGTAACAAAATGTAATCTTCTTTGCTGCTGGTGTAAAATTTTCGCAGGAGTGTAATCGTTAACACGTTGTTTTTGTAAATGTGTAAAATGTTTGACACTTGGTTATAGCAACATTAGCTCTTTGGCTGGTTAAGCTCTGCGCCAACGGGTGGCTGGACCATGGAGACCGATCAGGCAGCTCACGTACGTCTACGCTAAAGTTCTTTCGTCAACTTAAGTTTATGCCTCCATCGTTCCGTCGAAATATTCAGGTAGTGTGTGGTTACCGGAATACCAGATACGTTCGGCGCTACGACAGAATGCTCGCAACGCACTCTGCTTCGATAGCTCTCGCTTGGGGTCGACGGCCAAACGGCTAGCGGAGAGGTTTCACGCGGGCGGGGGCGGGCTCCAAAACAACCGAAAATGGACGATGTGTCGTCGAATTGTCACGCAGAACCAGTGAAGGCGGAGCTTAGCTCCGATCGCTCGGCGAACGAGTTGAGGAGGAAAAGCATGGCTAGGGAGGAGGGTAACTTGTAATCGCTTGTAGCTCCATTAATACGTAACGCTTCAGTTAAATTGTGATGCGAATGTTCTACTTAAGCTGTACCCTACGCGTCTACAAAATTTGTCCGAACCGTTTCAGGGGCTCCTAATGAAAATAATCCTATTTGCGGTTAGAATTTATAACGTTGAATATTGATGTTGGTAGTTATAAGTTTGAAGTTTATTTACGTTTCGTAAGTTTACAATAATTTGTGCAGGATGAGTGTGCAATCGGAGGCCCCAAAGTAAAAACTGTCGGGGGGACCGTCTAAGAAAACTATGCACGGGATGAGTATATTAGCCAGCAGACAATGGCGAATTACCTGAATAAATATACATTATTAAAATATACATGAAAATTATGGCAACGAATAAAAATAATTACATTTTGTTTTAATACAAAGAAATCAAAAGAAGTTAAATTAAGGTATCAAACCGCTAGATTATCTAATAAATGAATTTGAAGACATCGAAAAACTGAGTACGTTGTACGTGATTTTAAATCATGAGGTAACAGGTTCCAGTGGGATATACCGGGTGTTGAAAGTTAAGCTTTATGGTTTTCATAAAATTAGGCACTTGGAGCCATGCGATGACCACCTGTGCAAATATGATGCATGGTCAGGGGGACACCAATTATCGTTGTCTGCAGCCCAGTTAATTAAAATTGAATAATTCACATTATGTTCACTGCAGTAAGTGGGTATGTTTGTATTGAAAAGTTAGAGGCAGGCGTGTTTCTACACAGTGTCAGTTGGAATAATTCCTTCAACGTGCCTGTGCTCCGAGATATCAGACTCCGAATTTTAATTGTCGTTCACATGATTACGCATGCAAGAGAGTGACGACCGGTGCAAAGCTCCTCCCTGATGTGACGCGGCTGTTGCGTGCGGCGTTTAGTCTGACAAGAGGGTAGAGGCGTAGGCAAGGATGATAACCTTTCCCCTTTCCGTCTTGGCAGGCGAAATCGATACGACAGCGCGGTCTGCCGTATAGCTGTTGCTCTTGGTTTCAAAAGAATTTGCCATACTTGGAAATCAGGGGTGCGATCTTGTACGCGTTCCAAACTCGAACGGAGGCGGTCCGTTCTTTCCGTCGCGAAATTGGCGGTCCGTTCCGTTGCGTTTGTCCGATAGCAGACAACACGGAATGATTGACAGCAGATATCACTTCACAATTGACGTCATGGCGTTGTTCACCTTTCAAACTGACCAACCATGTGCGGCTCGGTGGAACGGACCGCCTCCGTTCTATTTTGGAACGCGTACAAGATCGCACCCCAGCAGTCTCTTCATTTGCGTAGCCTAGGCCAAGACCACGCCCGCTCGTCTAGTTACCATTACGCACGCGCACTGCTCTCCGACTTTTCCGCTCGCGCCCTTATCTCGGCATGAAAGCTGCCACCATCGTTACAGGCGGCGCGGTCGCGTGTTACGACAGCGGTTCCGGGTTCGTGGATTTTTCGTTTCGCCAGCCGAGAGGGGGAGGGAGACAGGTATCATCTTTGTCAATGCCCCCCCCCCCCCCCCCCCCGCCCCGTTGTTAGACTAAACACCGCACGCAAGAGCCGTGTCACATCAGGAAGGAGCTTTGCGCCGATCCTGTCTTGCATGCGTCTTCAGGTGAACGACAATTAAAATTTGCAGTCTGATATCTCGGAGTACAGACAGACTAGAAGAATTCTTGCAAGTGATGCTGCGTAGAAACACGACTACCCATAACTATTCACGATAAACATACCTACTTACTGCAGCCAACAAAAGGGTAATTATTCAATTTTAGGTAATTGGGCTGCTAACAGCGATACTTATAATCTCACTTTGTGTCCCTCTTGCTACATAACTGATTTGCGCCGGTGGTCTTCGCGTGCCTACCAGTCCCTAGCTTTAAGAAAACCGTAAAGCTTAACTTTGAACACGCCGTACATGAAGATTTTGCTCTCATTTGGCCGTAATCTTTGCGTACTTTAGATGAAAACAGATCATGGTTTGTGGGAAACATGGTGTTCTTCGTACTCATAAGATTAAGATGAGTAAAACTGGGAATAGATAATTCATGATTTATAAAACGAAACATAATGGTCAGTAATTTATGACTAACAAGTTTGCGCAGAGGTAAAATATTCAGGCTACAAAAAAATTGGAGCTGACGGAGGTGAAAATGAGTGGAAGATGACGAGTCCTAAAGCTTGCTTTTTGCAAACGTTCAAGGTATCCAAGATGCGACCAATATGTATTGCCCAACGAGGGTAGACAGTACGAAAGATGGCAATGAATAAATGCATAATATAAGGAAAGAACATTTTCAGTTTCAACGACCGAGTTTTTATAATAAATTGGCAGTGTCTTAGCTCGGCTACGCCAGGATATATGTAGCGAAAGCTAAGGCATAGCATGGTTAGCCTTGGTTAATCTTGATTGCAAGTCCAGGTTAGTCTGGTTGTCTAGCTATGTTGCGGCGTTTAGCCAGTCGTTCGGCGCGCTGTTCGTCTGTTTCCTGGGCAATTCGTTTCCTCTTCATCTCGTTCCGATGTCGATTCCAGGCCTCCTCCTGCTTATCAGAATTGTCGACATCCATACTGCCACCTCAATTGTGGTTGCGGCGCACGCGAGCTCTCCTTTTCAATCCTCCGACATGTTATCAGGCATGCGACGCAGCAAGTGCAGCGAGCGGAAACGAGCGCAACGACGAGGAACGCGGTGTGACGTCATAACAAACGGCGGCTGCGGAAAGGCGTGGCGCTGCGCAGCCGCGGAACACCTATGGCTCGGTGCTACTAGTGGCGCATGCGCAGTAGTGACTAGGGAGCGAGAGAGAGAGAGAGCAATATTCGCGGCGAGGCGCGCGTTGTGAGGTCATCGGCCTCCTCGGAGCACCACCACGGCGACATCGCAAGTTCGCGTCGAATAAAGCTTTCGCTTTAAAATCCGCGGTGGGGCACGCGTTGTGACGTCATGGGCCTCCTCGGAACACCGCCACGGCGAATAAAGCTTTCGCTTTAATATCCGTGGCGAGGCACGCGTTGTGACGTCATGGGCCTCCTCGGAACACCGCCACGGCGACATCGCAAGTTCGCGGCGAATAAAGCCTTCGCTTCAATATCCGTGACGATGCACGCGTTGTGACTGTGATGTTATTGGGGCCGGATCATTCCAGAAAAAGGGAGAAGCAGCACGCGAAAGCAAAAACACACATCAGACTTGTACTGACGTACACGACACAGATAACGGCGCTCACACGTGACAATGTCCCAAAGTGCCTCATAGGCGACATGCACTATATCTATGGATCGGTGGGTTATGATTGGCCTACAGTTCCGGCGGAAGCGTGTGTCGCCGTGTCTGAGACCTCACTGAACCGATGCCGGCCAGCGGGGTCGGACAACAGTGTCGGCCGGCGGGTCGGACAGCCGTGACCAGCGGGGTCGGACAACAGTGTCGGCCGGCTGGTCGGACAGCCGTGTAGGACGGCCGGGTCGGACAGCTGGGTCGGACGGCCGGGATGGTCGGCTGGGTTGGACAGCCGGGTTGGACGGCCGGGTCGGACCGCCTCGCGGGGCTCAGGTAGCCGGCCGCAGTCACCGGGTCGCGTCCACAGCTTGAGGGGTAGCCCTGTGGCCGCTCACCCGAACGCTCGAGCGCCCCAGTTCTGGACCGCAAGCTGCGGACGCGACCCGGTGACTGCGGCCGGCTACCTGAGCCCCGCGAGGCGGTCCGACCCGGCCGTCCAACCCGGCTGTCCAACCCAGCCGACCGTCCCGGCCGTCCGACCCAGCTGTCCGACCCGGCCGTCCTACACGGCTGTCCGACCCGCCGGCCGACACTGTTGTCCGACCCCGCTGGTCACGGCTGTCCGACCCGCCGGCCGACACTGTTGTCCGACCCCGCTGGCCGGCATCGGTTCAACGAGGTCTCAGACGCGGCGACACACGCTTCCGCCGGAACTGTAGGCCAATCATAACCCACCGATCCATAGATATAGTGCATGTCGCCTATGAGGCACTTTGGGACATTGTCACGTGTGAGCGCCGTTATCTGTGTCGTGTACGTCAATACAAGTCTGATGTGTGTTTTTGCTTTCGCGTGCTGCTTCTCCCTTTTTCTGGAATGATCCGGCCCCAATAACATCACAAACTGGCGAGCCTGCCAGGATTCACTCGTGAATACAGTGAAAGGGGGCAGTTTCGCTTGAGCGCAGACACACATTAGTAGACGGCACCATGGATTTAGAGAAAATCACGGCTATAGGACTCCAAATAGGATTGTCAGGCGCAGAACTTCGCAGATGGATTGAGGCCGAACAGGCAAAACAAAGGAACGAGAGAGCTGCGGAGCGAGAGGCAGCGAAGGAAGCTGCTGAATTAGCGCGCTTAGCTGACGAGAGGCAGCGTGAGATCCTCCAGCTAAAGCTGCAGCTTCAGGAAGGAGCTCGGAATGTGCCGGCAGCTGCTTCTGAAATTTTGACTGCGCCCAGCACCTCCTCGTCACCCCTCAATCCACAGAAGTTACTTGCTTTGTTCGACGAGAAACGCGATGACTTACACGCGTATTTACAGCGATTTGAGCGCGTAGCAACAAGGCAGGACTGGCCACAAGAAAAATGGGCTCTTGCTTTGAGCATGTGTCTGACTGGGGAAGCGTTAACTGTGATCGGTCGGATGACTGCCACCGATTCATTAGATTACCCGAAGGTAAAGAAAGTTTTGCTACAAAGGTTTCAATTCACGGCTCAAGGCTACCAAGAGAAGTTTCGTAAAGCATGAGCAGTAGAGGGCGAAACTGGAAGACAGTTAGCAGCAAGAATTTCAGCCTATTTTGACCATTGGATTGAGATGGCTAATGTGCCTAAAACATATGAAGGTATACGAGATCACATGATCTCTGAACAGTTTCTGCGTTGTTGTGAGCCAAAGCTAGTCATTTTCTTGAAGGAGCGAGAGTGCAAATCCCTTGACGAACTTGCTAGCTTGACGGATCGCTTTGTTGAAGCGCAGAACTGGACAAACCTAGGAAAGGGTCCCGATAACACAAAGGATTCTGGGGGAAAAAACATTGAAGCTCCCAGGAAACCGCAACTTATGTGCACCCTTTGTCATCGGTTGGGACATTTGGCTCCTGACTGCCATGCCCCACCTAAGCGTATGCTGAAGTGTGACTTGTGCGACAGAACGGGACATACAGCTGATAATTGCCGAACTCGGTACGGGGACAACAAACCAAGTTCTGCGTGTGCATTCACCGACTCTCGACCAGTCCGGACTCGTCCAGTGAAAGAATCAAAGCATCCAGGAAAGAAGACTCGCCAATCAAGTGACAGCGAGGACAAGAACCCGGGGACTGCTGTAACTTTCCTCATCGACGGGATGCCAGTGGTGGAAGGCCGGCTGCTGGGAAGAAGTGTTCGTGTATTACGAGACACCGGTTGTAATACTGTACTGCAATTGTCAGACGGGAACTCGTTCCAGAGGTGTATATGACGGGAAGAAAGAGGAACGTTGTTCTTCTGGACGGCTCAACAAGCTACCTGCCTGAAGCTGTCGTGCAAGTGAACACGCCGTATTTTACAGGCAAGTTAACAGTGGCATGTATGGACGAGCCCCTCTATGACCTTGTTCTGGGAAATCTTCCAGGCGTCAGAGGACCATACGATCCAGACTCTGACTGGAAGCACCCCGCTGCTCCCAACGCTGAGTCATCGCCGATAGAAATGAAGCTCAATAAGGCGCCTAGGAAGCCTCAGCATGTATCGAGCGTGGCTGAAGCCAGAACTGAAGAACAAGGCAAGATTCGTCCCTTGCGCGTTCCGACAATCGTCTTACGTGACATGACAAAAGGACAACTCATTGAAGAACAGCGGAAAGACCCGACGCTGAAACATATTTTTGCGAAAGTAAGCAAGTCGTTTAACTCGGGAAAGGGCCACAGCTACGAGTTCGTGGAAGAAAAAGGATTGTTGTATCGCCTTTACCGCCTGGCCACTGGCAGAACCTTTAAGCAGGTGGTCATACCAAAAGCATTTAGATCTGGCATATTAGAAGGGGCACATGAAAACATCATAGAAAGGCATAAAGGTATCAGGAGAACAACCAATCGTATCCTACAAGAATATTATTGGCCAGATGTACACAGAGACGTAAAACGCTTTGTGAAGTCGTGCGACAGGTGCCAAAGGACAACAGCTAAAGGGAAAGTACAGGCCGCTCCACGTCCTCGTCAATGTGTGCTTGTGTGTGCGTGCAAGAATGCGACAAGTTCGTTCGGTCCTGAAGTTTTAAAAACGCCGACACAAAGGCTGCCGAAGTTGAAAAAGCACCGGAGACCAGGCCAGCGAAACCAAGCCCACAGAGGAGCCCGCCAAGAACGTCAACAGAGTGTTGCGTTGGAGTCTCTTTTTGCAGGAGTATTCTTTTACTGTTAACTACATAAAAGATTGTGACAATGTCGGAGCGGACTACTTGAGTCGAATCGCGCGTAATCACCTGTTTATATATCAAAATGTGGTTAGACATTGCGACATCTCAAGTGTTTAGTATTTAGTTGAAAACGTACAGACTTGTGCGTTAGTACTTTAACTGGGCGCAACGCCCTGTGAACAGTGTGTTGTGTGCTCATATGAACAATCGGACAGACGTACATGACAATTTTCCTTTTTTCTGTTTCTCATCCCGCGTCCTTATGTAGAATAGTGCGAACAACTTTCTCGAAAAGGGGGGTATTGTCATAATACATGCTACGCGGGAGTGGAAATATAAACATACGAAGAAAGTGCGCCGTGCGGGGGCGAAGAGGACAGTGAATCTTGGCAAATATCCGCAAGATGGTCATCATCATCATCGACGCCGACTTGGGAGCGTCGGCAGTGGCGCCTCGGAAAAAAAAGCGTGGCGCGAGAGTGTGGCCCGTGGCCCGTGGCGTGAGCAGTGCGCGAGGTTCGGAGGTCGACGGAAAACAGCTTCCTCGCTGGGCGTCTGGCCCATAGGAGCTATCACCGACCGCGCCAATACCCCACACCTGAAGCAACACTGTCGCCCGCTGGGAGGTTACCTCGCCCCGCTCTTCCGCTGGGCACTGGTCCAGGAGGGCTGGCGGTCCAGAACTGGGGCGCTCGAGCGTTCGGGTGAGCGGCCACAGGCCTACCCCGCAAGCTGTGGACGCGACCCGGTGACTGCGGCCGGCTACCTGAGCCCCGCGAGGCGGTCCGACCCGGCCGTCCAACGCGGCTGTCCAACCCAGCCGACCGTCCCGGCCGTCCGACCCAGCTGTCCGACCCTGCCGTCCTACACGGCTGTCCGACCCGCCGGCCGACACTGTTGTCCGACCCCGCTGGTCACGGCTATCCGACCCGCCGGCCGACACTGTTGTCCTACCCCGCTGGCCGGCATCGGTTCAACGAGGTCTCAGACACGGCGACACACGCTTCCGCCGGAACTGTAGGCCAATCATAACCCACCGATCCATAGATATAGTGTATGTCGCCTATGAGGCACTTTGGGACATTGTCACGTGTGTGTGCCGTTATCTGTGTCGTGTACGTCAATACAAGTCTGATGTGTGTTTTTGCTTTCGCGTGCTGCTTCTCCCTTTTTCTGGAGTGATCCGGCCCCAATAACATCACAGTGACTTCATGGGCCTCCTCGGAACACCACCACGGCGACATCGCAAGTTCGCGGTGAATAAAGCTTTCACTTTAAAATCCGTGGCGAGGCACGCGTTGTGTATTCATGGGCCTCCTCGGAGTACCACCACGGCGACATCGCAAGTTCGTGGCGAATAAAGCCTTCGCTTTAATATCCGTGACGATGCACGCGTTGTGACTTCATGGGCCTCCTCGGAACACCGCCACGGCGACATCGCAAGTTCGCGGTGAATAAAGCTTTCGCTTTAATATCCGTGGCGAGGCACGCGTTGTGTATTCATGGGCCTCCTCGGAGTACCGCCACGGCGACATCGCAAGTTCGTGGCGAATAAAGCCTTCGCTTTAATATCCGTGACGATGCACGCGTTGTGACTTCATGGGCCTCCTCGGAACACCGCCACGGCAACATCGCAAGTTCGCGGTGAATAAAGCTTTCGCTTTAAAATCCGTGGCGAGGCACGCGTTGTGTATTCATGGGCCTCCTCGGAGTACCACCACGGCGACATCGCAAGTTCGTGGCGAATAAAGCCTTCGCTTTAATATCCGTGACGATGCACGCGTTGTGACTTCATGGGCCTCCTCGGAACACCGCCACGGCGACATCGCAAGTTCGCGGTGAATAAAGCTTTCGCTTTAATATCCGTGGCGAGGCACGCGTTGTGTATTCATGGGCCTCCTCGGAGTACCGCCACGGCGACATCGCAAGTTCGTGGCGAATAAAGCCTTCGCTTTAATATCCGTGACGATGCACGCGTTGTGACTTCATGGGCCTCCTCGGAACACCGCCACGGCAACATCGCAAGTTCGCGGTGAATAAAGCTTTCGCTTTAATATCCGTGGCGAGGCACGCGTTGTGTATTCATGGGCCTCCTCGGAGTACCGCCACGGCGACATCGCAAGTTCGTGGCGAATAAAGCCTTCGCTTTAATATCCGTGACGATGCACGCGTTGTGACTTCATGGGCCTCCTCGGAACACCGCCACGGCAACATCGCAAGTTCGCGGTGAATAAAGCTTTCGCTTTAATATCCGTGGCGAGGCACGCGTTGTGTATTCATGGGCCTCCTCGGAGTACCGCCACGGCGACATCGCAAGTTCGTGGCGAATAAAGCCTTCGCTTTAATATCCGTGACGATGCACGCGTTGTGACTTCATGGGCCTCCTCGGAACACCGCCACGGCGACATCGCAAGTTCGCGGTGAATAAAGCTTTCGCTTTAATATCCGTGGCGAGGCACGCGTTGTGTATTCATGGGCCTCCTCGGAGTACCGCCACGGCGACATCGCAAGTTCGTGGCGAATAAAGCCTTCGCTTTAATATCCGTGACGATGCACGCGTTGTGACTTCATGGGCCTCCTCGGAACACCGCCACGGCAACATCGCAAGTTCGCGGTGAATAAAGCTTACGCTTTAATATCCGTGGCGAGGCACGCGTTGTGTATTCATGGGCCTCCTCGGAGTACCGCCACGGCGACATCGCAAGTTCGTGGCGAATAAAGCCTTCGCTTTAATATCCGTGACGATGCACGCGTTGTGACTTCATGGGCCTCCTCGGAACACCGCCACGGCAACATCGCAAGTTCGCGGTGAATAAAGCTTTCGCTTTAATATCCGTGGCGAGGCACGCGTTGTGTATTCATGGGCCTCCTCGGAGTACCGCCACGGCGACATCGCAAGTTCGTGGCGAATAAAGCCTTCGCTTTAATATCCGTGACGATGCACGCGTTGTGACTTCATGGGCCTCCTCGGAACACCGCCACGGCGACATCGCAAGTTCGCGGTGAATAAAGCTTTCGCTTTAATATCCGTGGCGAGGCACGCGTTGTGTATTCATGGGCCTCCTCGGAGTACCACCACGGCGACATCGCAAGTTCGTGGCGAATAAAGCCTTCGCTTTAATATCCGTGACGATGCACGCGTTGTGACTTCATGGGCCTCCTCGGAACACCGCCACGGCGACATCGCAAGTTCGCGGTGAATAAAGCTTTCGCTTTAATATCCATGCGAGGCACGCGTTGTGAAGTCATGGGCCTCCTCGGAGCACCACCACGGCGACATCGCAAGTTCGTGGCGAATAAAGCTTTCGCTTTAATATCCGTGACGATGCACGCGTTGTGACTTCATGGGCCTCCTCGGAACACCGCCACGGCGACATCGCAAGTTCGCGGTGAATAAAGCTTTCGCTTTAATATCCATGCGAGGCACGCGTTGTGACTTCATGGCCTCCTGGGAACACCGCCACGGCGACATCGCAAGTTCGCGGTGAATAAAGCTTTCGCTTTAATATCCATGCGAGGCACGCATTGTGAAGTCATGGGCTTCCTCGGAGTACCACCACAGCGACATCGCAAGTTCGCGGCGAGTAAAGCTTTCGCTTTAATATCCGTGACGATGCACGCGTTGTGTATTCATGGGCCTCCTCGGAGCACCACCACGGCGACATCGCAAGTTCGCGGCGAGTAAAGCTTTCGCTTTAATATCCGTGACGATGCACGCGTTGTGTATTCATGGGCCTCCTCGGAACACCGCCACGGCGACATCGCAAGTTCGTGGCGAATAAAGCTTTCGCTTTAATATCCGTGACGATGCACGCGTTGTGACTTCATGGGCCTCCTCGGAACACCGCCACGGCGACATCGCAAGTTCGCGGTGAATAAAGCTTTCGCTTTAATATCCATGCGAGGCACGCATTGTGAAGTCATGGGCTTCCTCGGAGTACCACCACAGCGACATCGCAAGTTCGCGGCGAGTAAAGCTTTCGCTTTAATATCCGTGACGATGCACGCGTTGTGACTTCATGGGCCTCCTCGGAACACCGCCACGGCGACATCGCAAGTTCGTGGCGAATAAAGCTTTCGCTTTAATATCCGTGACGATGCACGCGTTGTGACTTCATGGGCCTCCTCGGAACACCGCCACGGCGACATCGCAAGTTCGCGGTGAATAAAGCTTTCGCTTTATTATCCATGCGAGGCACGCATTGTGAAGTCATGGGCTTCCTCGGAGTACCACCACGGCGACATCGCAAGTTCGCGGCGAGTAAAGCTTTCGCTTTAATATCCGTCACGATGCACGCGTTGTGACTTCATGGGCCTCCTCGGAACACCGCCACGGCGACATCGCAAGTTCGCGGTGAATAAAGCTTTCGCTTTAAAATCCGTGGCGAGGCACGCGTTGTGTATTCATGGGCCTCCTCGGAACACCGCCACGGCGACATCGCAAGTTCGCGGTGAATAAAGCTTTCGCTTTAATATCCGTCACGATGCACGCGTTGTGACTTCATGGGCCTCCTCGGAACACCGCCACGGCGACATCGCAAGTTCGCGGTGAATAAAGCTTTCGCTTTAAAATCCGTGGCGAGGAACGCGTTGTGTATTCATGGGCCTCCTCGGAACACCGCCACGGCGACATCGCAAGTTCGCGGTGAATAAAGCTTTCGCTTTAATATCCATGCGAGGCACGCATTGTGAAGTCATGGGCCTCCTCGGAGCACCACCACGGTGACATCGCAAGTTCGTGGCGAATAAAGCCTTCGCTTTAATATCCGTCACGATGCACGCGTTGTGACTTCATGGGCCTCCTCGGAGTACCACCACGGCGACATCGCAAGTTCGCGGCGAGTAAAGCTTTCGCTTTAATATCCATGCGAGGCACGCATTGTGAAGTCATGGGCTTCCTCAAAGTACCACCACGGCGACATCGCAAGTTCGTGGCGAATAAAGCTTTCGCTTTAATATCCATGCGAGGCACGCATTGTGAAGTCATGGGCTTCCTCGGAGTACCACCACAGCGACATCGCAAGTTCGCGGCGAGTAAAGCTTTCGCTTTAATATCCGTGACGATGCACGCGTTGTGACTTCATGGGCCTCCTCGGAACACCGCCACGGCGACATCGCAAGTTCGCGGTGAATAAAGCTTTCGCTTTAAAATCCGTGGCGAGGCACGCGTTGTGTATTCATGGGCCTCCTCGGAACACCGCCACGGCGACATCGCAAGTTCGCGGTGAATAAAGCTTTCGCTTTAATATCCGTCACGATGCACGCGTTGTGACTTCATGGGCCTCCTCGGAACACCGCCACGGCGACATCGCAAGTTCGCGGTGAATAAAGCTTTCGCTTTAATATCCGTGACGATGCACGTGTTTTGACTTCATGGGCCTCCTCGGAACACCGCCACGGCGACATCGCAAGTTCGCGGTGAATAAAGCTTTCGCTTTAAAATCCGTGGCGAGGCACGCGTTGTGTATTCATGGGCCTCCTCGGAACACCGCCACGGCGACATCGCAAGTTCGCGGTGAATGAAGCTTTCGCTTTAATATCCATGCGAGGCACGCATTGTGAAGTCATGGGCTTCCTCAAAGTACCACCACGGCGACATCGCAAGTTCGTGGCGAATAAAGCTTTCGCTTTAATATCCATGCGAGGCACGCATTGTGAAGTCATGGGCTTCCTCGGAGTACCACCACGGCGACATCGCAAGTTCGTGGCGAATAAAGCCTTCGCTGTAATATCCGTGACGATGCACGCGTTGTGACTTCATGGGCCTCCTCGGAACACCGCCACGGCGACATCGCAAGTTCGCGGTGAATAAAGCTTTCGCTTTAAAATCCGTGGCGAGGCACGCGTTGTGTATTCATGGGCCGCCTCGGAACACCGCCACGGCGACATCGCAAGTTCGCGGTGAATAAAGCTTTCGCTTTAATATCCGTCACGATGCACGCGTTGTGACTTCATGGGCCTCCTCGGAACACCGCCACGGCGACATCGCAAGTTCGCGGTGAATAAAGCTTTCGCTTTAATATCCGTGACGATGCACGCGTTTTGACTTCATGGGCCTCCTCGGAACACCGCCACGGCGACATCGCAAGTTCGCGGTGAATAAAGCTTTCGCTTTAAAATCCGTGGCGAGGCACGCGTTGTGTATTCATGGGCCTCCTCGGAACACCGCCACGGCGACATCGCAAGTTCGCGGTGAATAAAGCTTTCGCTTTAATATCGGTCACGATGCACGCGTTGTGACTTCATGGGCCTCCTCGGAACACCGCCACGGCGACATCGCAAGTTCGCGGTGAATAAAGCTTTCGCTTTAATATCCGTGACGATGCACGCGTTTTGACTTCATGGGCCTCCTCGGAACACCGCCACGGCGACATCGCAAGTTCGCGGCGAGTAAAGCTTTCGCTTTAATATCCATGCGAGGCACGCATTGTGAAGTCATGGGCCTCCTCGGAGCACCACCACGGTGACATCGCATGTTCGCGGTGAATAAAGCTTTCGCTTTAATATCCGTGACGATGCACGCGTTTTGACTTCATGGGCCTCCTCGGAACACCGCCACGGCGACATCGCAAGTTCGCGGTGAATAAAGCTTTCGCTTTAATATCCGTGGCGAGGCACGCATTGTGAAGTCATGGGCCTCCTCGGAACAACGCCACGGCGACATCGCAAGTTCGCGGTGAATAAAACTTTCGCTTTAATATCCGTGACGATGCACGCGTTTTGACTTCATGGGCCTCCTCGGAACACCGCCACGGCGACATCGCAAGTTCGCGGCGAGTAAAGCTTTCGCTTTAATATCCATGCGAGGCACGCATTGTGAAGTCATGGGCCTCCTCGGAGCACCACCACGGTTACATCGCAAGTTCGTGGCGAATAAAGCTTCCGCTTTAATATCCGCGGCGAGGCACGCGTTGTGAAGTCATGGGCCTCCTCGGAACACCGCCACGGCGACATCGCAAGTTCGCGGTGAATAAAGCTTTCGCTTTAATATCCGTGGCGAGGCACGCGTTGTGTATTCATGGGCCTCCTCGGAGTACCACCACGGCGACATCGCAAGTTCGTGGCGAGTAAAGCTTTCGCTTTATTATCCATGCGAGGCAGGCATTGTGAAGTCATGGGCCTCCTCGGAGCACCACCACGGTGACATCGCAAGTTCGTGGCGAATAAAGCCTTCGTTTTAATATCCGTGACGATGCACGCGTTGTGACTTCATGGGCCTCCTCGGAACACCGCCACGGCGACATCGCAAGTTCGCGGTGAATAAAGCTTTCGCTTTAATATCCATGCGAGGCACGCATTGTGAAGCCATGGGCCTCCTCGGAGCACCACCACGGCGACATCGCAAGTTCGTGGCGAGTAAAGCTTTCGCTTTAATATCCATGCGAGGCAGGCATTGTGAAGTCATGGGCCTCCTCGGAGCACCACCACGGTGACATCGCAAGTTCGTGGCGAATAAAGCCTTCGCTTTAATATCCGTGACGATGCACGCGTTGTGACTTCATGGGCTTCCTCGGAACACCGCCACGGCGACATCGCAAGTTCGCGGTGAATAAAGCTTTCGCTTTAATATCCGCGGCGAGGCACGCGTTGTGAAGTCATGGGCTTCCTCGGAGCACCACCGCGGCGACATCGCAAGTTCGTGGCGAATAAAGCTTCCGCTTTAATATCCGCGGCGAGGCACGCGTTGTGAAGTCATGGGCCTCCTCGGAACACCGCCACGGCGACATCGCAAGTTCGCGGTGAATAAAGCTTTCGCTTTAATATCCGTGGCGAGGCACGCGTTGTGTATTCATGGGCCTCCTCGGAGTACCACCACGGCGACATCGCAAGTTCGTGGCGAGTAAAGCTTTCGCTTTATTATCCATGCGAGGCAGGCATTGTGAAGTCATGGGCCTCCTCGGAGCACCACCACGGTGACATCGCAAGTTCGTGGCGAATAAAGCCTTCGTTTTAATATCCGTGACGATGCACGCGTTGTGACTTCATGGGCTTCCTCGGAACACCGCCACGGCGACATCGCAAGTTCGCGGTGAATAAAGCTTTCGCTTTAATATCCGCGGCGAGGCACGCGTTGTGAAGTCATGGGCTTCCTCGGAGCACCACCGCGGCGACATCGCAAGTTCGTGGCGAATAAAGCTTTGGCTTTATGATCCGAGGCGAGGCACGCGTTGTGAAGTCATGGGCCTCTTCGGAGCACCGCCACGGCGACATCGCAAGTTCGCGGCGAGTAAAGCTTTCGCTTTAATAACATGAATGCCGAAAGAAACTTTCATTGCGATAGCAATGATATGGACCCTCCAGCTGCGTTTCTGCCGTCGCTGTCGCCGTGAGGCTCTGTATCCATCAAAACGTGTGAGGATCAGCCGGGGAACGCGGTTCAACCTCACGTGCGCGAGCGAGGAACGCTTCTTCGTGATTTCGTAATTTGGGAGAGGGAAAATACGCTCAGTTCTGCAGCCCATATGGGAGCACAACCGAACGCTGCCCGGATGCGTGCCCTCTCCTGTGGTGCACAAGGCCCCGGGGGTCAGGCGAGGCAGGAGGGGCGTTTTTCTCCGGCGGTGGCCAGGGCGTCTCGATGTCCTCCTCGCCTGGCGCTTCATACAGAGCGGAGACATAGCGGCGTCTACTATGGCGTTGGCCACGAGAACCGTGGACGCCGTAGTAGACGCCTATGGTGGATGCCGCGGGGACGCGTTGCCAGCGCTCGTGTGCCTTGAAAACAATCTGCGACGTGGAGAAAGTGTGTGCCCGCGCGGGCCTCATCTTCACAACGATCTGCAATGTTTGCAGAGTGCGTGTACTGTCGGTAGTTTCGCATGCGCTGTGCTTTAGAGGTTTCGTTCGCGTTGAAGGGACAGATGCACGGATATCAATTGGCTCGCGGCTGCGGCCGCAATTCCTAAGTCCACCCTTTTCACAGACAGTTTCCGCTGTCATTGAGCGAGATGTGGGGCCCTATAGCGTAAAACTATTCCAATATGTTTTTATTCCAATCTCCAGACGTAAAATTTGCGTAACCGCCAACGCAAGCACGGGGCGGTCACCCGCAGGGTTGTCTGAACAGACCAATCAAACGCTGTCTTCGTTCATAGGAGGTCAGTTTTGTTTGCTTGAAAAGCGAATAACATTGCCTACACTGAAAGGCTTGTATTATTTAATTGGCCGACAAGAGGCGAGGAGCAGGCTCAAGTGGAGAGGGATTCGATATGGCCGAGCCACTGCACTGAAGGTCTATAGCAGAATGAAGAGGGTGGTGCCGGCGTCTGCGATTAGTCCGCTTTTCCTTAGCTTGCAGGGGCTGGTCGAAAATCGCGGCGGCAGGCAACGGAGGTATAGGAATGGTGCTAAAACGGATCCTCAGCAAAGAGGAGTTGGCAGAATAAGGTCGTAAACGTGCCCAAAATGCTCGAAAACGTTACACGGCTACGCAAAAAGTTTTATACACAAATAAACCCGTGCTCTCCGGCAACTGCGAGCAGCCAGCGCCTGAGCGATCGGCGGCAGCGATCTTTCATTCCTTTCGGGACGGGGCAGGGTGGGTATTCTATAAGAGTCCACCTAGTGGACTGTCCATTTCGGCCACTGCTGATTGGCTAGGGATGCTCGCGTCCTCCTCTCTCGTACAGCTGCATCCAATCAGGAGCGGCCGAAATGGGCAGTCCACTAGGAGGACCCTTACAGAATACCCCGGCAGCCTGCGGCTCATCATCATCATCATCATCAGCATCAGCCTGGTTACGCCCACTGCCGGGCAAAGGCCTTTCCCATACTTCTCCAACAACCCCGGTCATGTACTAATTGTGGCCATGCCGTGCCTCCAAACTTCTTAATCTCATCCGCCCACCTAACTTTCTGCCGCCCCCTGCTACGCTTCCCTTCCCTTGGGATCCAGTCCGTAACCCTTAATGACCATCGGTTATCTTCCCTCCTCATTACATGTCCTGCCCATGCCCATTTCTTTTTCTTGATTTCAAATAAGATGTCATTAACTCGCATTTGTTCCCTCACCCAATCTGCTCTTTTCCTATCCCTAAAGTTACACCTATCATTCTTCTTTCCATAGCTCGTTGCGTCGTCCTCAATTTGAGTAGAACCCTTTTCGTAAGCCTCCAGGTTTCTGCCCCGTAGGTGAGTACTGGTAAGACACAGCTATTATATACTTTTCTCTTGAGGCATAATGGCAACCTGCTGTTCATGATCTGAGAATGCCTGCCAAACGCACCCCAGCCCATTCTTATTCTTCTGATTATTTCCGTCTCATGATCCGGATCCGCCGTCACTACCTGCCCTAAGTAGATGTATTTCCTTACGACTTCCAGTGCCTCGCTGCCTATTGTAAATTGCTGTTCTCTTCCAAGACTGTTAAGCATTACTTTAGTTTTCTGCGGAATAATGTTTAGACCCACTCTTCTGCTTTGCCTCTACAGGTCAGTGAGCATGCATTGCAATTGGTCCCCTTAGTTAATAAGCAAGGCAATATCATTAGCGAATCGCAAGTTACTAAGGTATTCTCCATTAACTTTTATCCCCAATTCTTCCCAATCCAGGTCTCTGAATACCTCCTGTAAACACGCTGTGAATAGCATTGGAGATATCGTATCTCCCTGCCTGACGCCTTTCTTTATTGGGATTTTGTTGCTTGCTTTATGGACGACAACGGTGGCTGTGGAGCCGCTATAGATATCTTTCAGTATTTTTACATACGGCTCGTCTACACCCTGATTTCGTAATGCCTCCATGACTGCTGAGGTTTCGACAGAATCAAACGCTTTCTCGTAATCAATGAAAGCTATTTATAAGGGTTCGTTACATTCCGCACATTTCTCTATCACCTGATTGATAGTGTGAATATGATCTGTTGTTGAGTAGCCTTTACGGAATCCTGCCTAGTCCTTTGCTTGACAGAAGTCTAAGGTGTTCCTGATTCTATTTGCGATTACCTTAGTAAATAGTTTGTAGGCAACGGACAGTAAGCTGATCGGTCTATAATTTTTCAAGTCTTTTTCAAGCGTGCGGCTATTCAGGAGAAAATTCAGCTTTTTTCGGCTTATATATGCATCGTTAATGCGTACACATCACTTTGAGGCCGTGAGTTCTTGCTGTTTTGTGACGTCGCGGGACAGGCAGGTGAAGTGGTGCAACCCGAAACTTTTGACCAATAACCGGGGGCTAATGGCGAAAAGGCGTCTAATCAGAAATAACTATTTTTATTTTTTCCGTCAAATCATGCATAATCAGTGTGCACACGTGATACGAGCCGGGGAGCTATAACAGTTTTCGTGACTTCACGTGATAGACAGGTGAAGGAGGGTTGGCCCAAAAAAGCTGTTGACCAATCGCGGAGGGCTGATTACAGATGTGGAATAGAAAAGTTTGGAATAGTTTTACGTTATAGCGCCCGTGTTCACAGGGGCTCCCCACACTGTGTTGGTTAATATAGTTGAACACATTGACGGGCTGTTGGTTTTATTCCATGATAGAATGAGTAAGCGTGACTGAACAAAAACGTAGAAAGAAGCAGACACGCAATGGCAACGCTGTCTCTATGTGTCTGTTTATTTCTACGTCCTCATTGAGCCCCGCTTACACATTCTATCATAGTTAATTTAGTTCGTAAGCGAATGTTTACCAGTTTATACGGCCGATAAAGCTACTATCCTTGTTTCGTACAGCTCGGTGCTTTGCCTTTCGGGCGGAACTGCGAATTTTTCAATCAGGGAGTGAGCACGATCACGGACTTTTAATGGTCGATCCAAGATTACTCTAAAAAATTTTGTACACTCAGATGTATGAACGAAGTGTCCATTAATCGTCATCGCTAAGGAGGAAATGTTTGGCGATAACTGAGGGGAATAAAAGACTATGAATTTTGTCTTAGACGGATTGATACGTAATGCTTCCGTTACGCACCATGAGATAACATTGTTTGAATATTCATTTAGTACATGTCGTCGCGTAGCTGCATTCTTATGTGTGGTGAAAAGTGGGGTATCATGTTTCACTCTAAGCCGTAAATCATTAAAATTAATAGCAAGAACAAAGGGGCCCGAAGATTGATGCTTGGGGAGTGCCTATGTCAGTGATGTTTGGTGTTGAGAGACTAATTTATCTGAAAAACCTGCATCCATTTAATAGGATAACTTCGAATAAGCTGTAAAGGTGGTCCAGATATGTCGTAACAATCAAGTTTATGAAAGAGGATATGGAAATTAATTGTATCAAATGTTTTAGTGAAATCAACCAACATAGCTCCAAAGAGTAGGCCCTTATGAATTGCTAGTTTAGCGCTTTCAGTGAAAGTGATTAGTGCGATTTCAGTAGAGAGGCTTTGTCGGATACCAAATCGATGATCAGATATAAAGTTAAGGTTAGATAAATATTTCGTTAGACGATTGTAGATTAGTTATTCAATTACTTTGTTAAGGAATAATAAGATGCAAAGTGGGCGATCAATTGTATTCTATTAGCGGCCACATTTCTTAAAGATGGCCATTATTTTTGCTTCTTTGAGGCTTTGTGGAAACGCAACAGTGGAAGAAAGCTTGTGGACTAAATGGGCCAAGATTGCTGAGGGTTGTTTCGATAGAAGTTTAATTTTGGAGGGGAAATTTTATCAAGCTCTGGGTTCGTTGTCTGTAGGGTTGAGATAGTTTTCCTAACTTGCTCTTGTACTGTAAGGGTACAGAAATAAAGAATGGGAACTGTGTGGAAGACTGGACAGTGTCAGTTCTGATAGTGTTTTTATCTGTATTAAATGAGGCGCTGAAATGAGAGCTAGAGAAAATGGGCCTAGATCACGGATAGCCTGCGCCCGCATAAGAAGGAAATAAAGCGGGTGCCTGGCCGTGGCACGTTAAGCCACGGCTCGTAGTTCTACTCTGCCGTCGATTTAGGTCAGTTGTCTCTTTCCTTTGCTGTTGAGGCACAAACCTGCAAGCATGACATACGCAACTAATTGGCTAGTATGGAGGAGTTGTTCTGAATCAGTCAAAGTGCAACAGTTGAAGTCCTCCCTGTCATAACTATGTTCTATCAAACAATAATAACGTTAGCACGGTCAGGATCTTAAACAACAGCAGCATATATTAATTTGGGGTGCACAAAGGCTTCATCAAGAAGGAATTTTAGTTCTATGGGAGACAGTGAAATTTTGACGTAAGTATGCGAATGTTCCATTTGCGTTATTATTTATTTCGATAACGTGAGTTTTTCATCTTAGATCAGACGCTATATTGATTCCGAGATATCGTGAGCATGAAACTTGTTGAAGCGTAGTACTTTGAAGTTTGCAAGCTTGGTGGTGTTAGTTTGTGCGAGAAACATGCCTTATTTGCACTTATAATGTTTAACTTGTGATTCGCTGATGATATTGCCTTTCTTAGTAACTCAGAAGACCAATTGCAATTCGTGCTCACTGACCTGGACAGGCAAATCAGATGGGTGGGTCTAAAAATTATTCTGCAGGAAACTAAAGTAATGTTTAACAGCCTCGGAAGAGAACAGTAGTTTATGATAGGTAGCGAGGCACTGGAAGTTGTAAGGAAATGCGTCTACTTAGGGCAGGTAGTGACCGCGGATCCGGATCATGAGATTGAAATAATCAGAAGAATAAGAATGGGGTGGGGGGCGCTTGGCAGGCATTGTCAGATCATGAACAGCAGATTGCCATTATCCCTCAAGAGAAAATTATATAACAGCTGTGTCTTACCAGTACTCATGTACGGGGCAGAAATCTGGAAGCTTACGAAAAGGGTTCTGCTTAAATTGAGGGTGACGCAATGAGCTATGGAAAGAAGAATGATGGGTTGTAGTGTTAAGGGATAAGGAAAGAGCAGATTGGGTGAGGGAACAAACGCGAGTTAATGACATCTTAGTTGAAATCAAGAAAAAGAAATGGGCATGGGCAGGACATGTAATGAGGAGGGAAGATAACCGATGGTCATTAAAGGTTGCGGACTGGATTCCGAGAGAAGGGAAGCGCAGCTGGGTGCGGCAGAAAGTTAGGTGGGCGGATGAGATTAAGAAGTTTGCAGGGACGACATCACCACAATTAGTACATGACCGGGGTTGTTGGAGAAGTATGGGAGAGGCCTTTGCCCTGTAGTGGGTGTGGCCAGGCTGATGATGAACTCCAGAAGGCACTTGTCTCACCAATGCAATATAGGATCTAAGCCTGAATGTAAGATATGTTCGTCGTGGTCACTACAAATTTCTCTGTATATAACAATAATTGTAAATGTTAATAATACAAGAAACACAGTTCGTTAAATCATTATTGTAGCTTAAAAAACCGCTGGGTCTATAAATTGAGCCTTGAGGCACGCCAGATGGAACACATGCTGCTGAAAAATCGTGGTTGTTAAGCGCGATATACTGACGGCGCTTGGTAAGAACATATTCTAGCCATGCTGGCAGTAGGATCTAGGTTGAGTGCTGGAAGTTTCACCATAATGAGTGCGTGGTATACTTTATTGATTGCCCTGGCGAAGTCTAAGTATGTACAGTCTTGGAATTTCAATCCAGTACGGCATGCAAGCGATGTGTGAAAAGTTGTACTTGTTTGTCACGTCAGTGGGATCGACGAAACCTTGTTGAGCATCCATAAAGGACTCTAAGAAGTTGAAAACGTTACAATACAGTATAAGCTCCACAATTTTACAACTGAATGAGCATTCAGAGATATGACGTGGCTTTCATTGCCTTTTAGAATATTCCAGAATTTATTGGGGTTATTGCACAGTAAGATAAGTAGAGTCATAGAAAAATGTCTCCTGCGCGAACAGAATTTAGGTATTCTTACTTGACATTAAAGTACACCTCCCAACGATCACCTGTGTTCAGGAGCTTCGCCATACGAAGCAGCCGTTGTTTTTTCTAGAGATATGTTCAGGTGTATGAGTAAAGCATGGTGCATTACTGTACCACTCTGCTCGCCTGTCAGGCACATACTTGTATATGACGGTTCACTTTCTCAGTTGAAATTTTCCATTTTTCTGGCACTTCTCGAACGTCAAAGTTCTGAAGAGGAGCGTCTAATATTTCACTCGGTTTTTCATTGATAGGGTCGTAATTAGCTCTTTTATACTCACGAATTGTTATACGTTAGCACTAAACACGATGAGAAGATACGTTGGTGCTATAGTATACTAGCAAATAATCACTCATCAGGAGTGGCAAGTTATAGGACATATGAATTCTGGGTGAGTAGAAACAGTGAAATCCAATGTATTGGAGGGTTCAAGCCTAATTTTTGGTGGTTTTGTCTCAAGCGACCATAAACGGAAGCAATTGAACATATCTAAATGTGATTTCACTGGTGGAACAGAGGCTTACTGTAGGAAAAGCGCCAGGCCATGCTACACCCAGGAAATTGAAGCGAAATAGTGGAACCGCGGCAAAGTCAACGAGGCCTTTCAAATTAGCATGTAATGAGATACTTTGAACGTTGGAATCCAGCAAAATTTTTCACAAGCTGTATTTGGATGAAGTGTCACCAGTTCATTATAGATGACGTGTCAGTGGTGGTCTGCACAAAGACTGCGAATATGATAGTATGCATATAGAGAAAGAACGCTGTCGTTCGTACATTACAGTTGCATCTTGTTGTACTGCACGTGGTCAGCACAGTGTCTGAAACAGCGTTCATGCTCATTCAAGCATGCTCAATGCTTCAGCGAGAATACAAATATTTTAGCTAGGCACAAGTTAGCGGAAGTCTTCTGAGAGAAGACTTCGTATTGTGATCTATGCTCTACGGGACGATAATAGAATAAATTGCACTAGAAAAGCTCCTGTATTTGCAACATAACAAAGCAGACAGCATTCTAAAGCTCATAAAGTTTTGATTTATGTTTCGTAAATATTCGAGTACGGTACTTCAGAATTCCTCACTTACCCCGTGAATAGGTAAACAAGGTCTGCAAAAAGCATTGATATGTCGTTCCACAAATGATCAGATAGCCGCAGTAGTGTCTGATTGCCAATAAGCTTGTCAGAATTGAAGAGGCTCACATAGGGTTCGTTTGCCTAGAAGCACATTGTGAGCGCCAGAAAGAAAGGAGAAAGACAACAGATTTCGGAGATTTTAAGAATCAGTCTGCTTTAGAGCGAGGATTTTTTCTTTCAGCGAGTTGCATTAGGAATGTCAAACGGCTGCGATTAAACCACGCACTTTTTAACATTGCTCTCATACGATAACCGTTTGCAACATTGCCCACATATAACACTTTCTTGATTTTAAGGAGAAGAAAGGAGGTTAACCGAGGGGCCCGGTTTTATTATTCATATCATAAGAAGCCAACAAACAAAGACACCAAGGACAACACAGGAAAGCGTACTTGTACTTACTAATTGTAATAAAGGAAACAAATTAATGGAATTCAAAGTGGTCAAAAAAACTTGCCAGAGGTGTGGAATGGTCCCACTTCTTCGCATTACGCGTGCGATGCTCTAACCGCCGCCAAGGTTTGTGAGTGGTAGCGCTGGCTAGCCCTCCCAGGGTTAGTTCTTGTAGTAACACATAAATACGCCAGAAAGTGAAAGGAAAAAGGGCGCCACGGTGGCTCAATTGGTTAGAGCATCGCACGCGTAGTGCGAAGACGTGAGATTGTTCGCCACCTGCGGCAAGTTGTTTTTCAACCACTTTCAATTTCATTAATTTATAATTTCTTTATTTCAATTAGTAAGTACAAGTACTTTCTCCTATGTTATCCTTGGTGTCTTTGTTTGTTGGCTTCTTATGATATTTCTTGTATTTAAGGAATTCTAAGCCGATGTAGTAGTTCAACCACGCACTTTAAGCTTCACATGTACTGCTGTCATGTAAGTTCGCATGTGCAATGAGTATAATGTTCACCGATACTCCGCACATTTCCTCTAATATAGTTTTGCCTCGGCGGTAGGTTAAGTTCTGCATGGCTCGTAAACACGCTTACAACGACCCCACTAGTCGGAATATCCCAGTTAACTTTATCCCGAGTTCAAAAATATGCCTTTGCACTCTAACAGGACGTGAACTAATGCATGATGCTTACTATTTTATGAATGAAGTCATGCTATCTTTTGTATTCTCCTTAATTGCACAATTACTCGACATTGATTAACCAAATTCTGAAGCAATGAAATTTCGGCAAAATTCCAATTAGAAAGTTGTAGAGCCATTGGCGAAGCGTTTGATTAAGCAGTTTCGAACTTCCTAGCTATTAAGTATTAGTTCTTTCCACTTACTGCAGCTGGCAGATAAATAAAAAAAAAATACTTTTTTTCATCATCATCAACATCATATTATTTTACGAAACCAATACAACAAAACATGACTGGACCCATAGCCAGCTCGGCTAGTGAAAAGTCCATATACAAGATATTCACTAAAAATATGCAGGCATTCAAACTATGTGTACAAAAAAATGTGAGATACTACAATAGCGGTATTGCAAATATGTATAGCGCATAAATATTCTGAAAAACAAAAAAATAAGTTTATGTATATACAAAACCAAACACAAAGGTATTCAGGCCTGGAGTTCTGGACAGACAACAAAAACGTTTTTCAATAAGGCCGAAAAATTCTGTTTGAGTTTCATGTGATCGCGAATCTCATTCCATATCTGAGCACCATTGTATTCTAATAGCCTTTGACTGTCAATGTTATGACAAGGCGGTAGGTTAAATCTATTATTAATTGCAGCTCTTGTTTATCTCAGCGGCGATCTAAACAGTGTAAGAGGAAATGGATAATTAGTTCTCATTACTGTGTTTATTATTAGAGCTATCTTTAGTTTGTATGCAACTGATACCGGTAATATTCGCAGTTATTGAAAGAGTG
This sequence comes from Dermacentor albipictus, assembly GCF_038994185.2. NCBI lineage: Eukaryota > Metazoa > Arthropoda > Arachnida > Ixodida > Ixodidae > Dermacentor > Dermacentor albipictus. The sequence goes on along the minus strand of NC_091822.1, from coordinate 27,260,064 downwards.
GTAGACTAGGGTCGGTTGTCCTTGCGAAGGTTATCGTACCGAACAGCACGTTTCTGCAAGCGTAAATTTGAGTGTAAATGCGTTTTATAGGTACCGCCTCATTCTCTAGGCAGTAACATAAATGACTATGGACGCACGCGATGTAAAATATGCGTAAAATTGGTGCACGAAAACATTCCCTCGTCCTTAATAAATTAAGACAGCCATAAGGTAATTCAAAGCAAACATATTTAATTTGTTGCGTCCAATACATGTCCGATTCAAAGACTACACCCAAGTACTTGGTGTGAGGGACATTAAGCAAATACGTACCGTTTAAGGTTAAAAATGAATTATCACAGCTAATAATTTCGTGACATGCCTGCTTGCGTGCTGGGATGTTAGTGCTCCGAAACATTCCACGTACAGCCGACCATAGATAGCATTTAGCCTGGGGCGCTGCCGCTTAAAAGCCGACAGAGCAACCGTTATCGCTTGCAATGCGATAACGGTTGCCCTGCCGCCTTTAAATGCAGAGCCAACGCCTGCCTCGCTGCCCTGTCGCCTTTTAAGCTGCGCCATGCCCTGCTAAATTCTGTGTTCATTTGGATAGGGAATGTTTTGGAGGACTGCAATCACGGTGCACAAGCGGGCATGTCACGTGGTATATATATATATATATATATATATATATATATATATATATATAGTATTCCGCAGGCATCTGCAGCAAGCGGACAAAACTAATACTGAATAGCTAGAAAGTTCGAAACCTTTCAGTCGGGTGTTTTGCAAACCATACTACAAATTTCTAATTAGAATTTGTTGCGTAACTTCATTACTTCAGAAGTTGGTAAATAATCTTGACTAATTATGCAATGAAGTACAATACAAAAAATAGTGGGACTTACTCCATACAATAGCCCGCAAGATGCATTTCGTCACGTCGTATTAGAGCGCACCGCATGTTCTTAAAATTTGGCTGAAATTAGCTAGGGCGCCATGTATATTACACTGCAAAGGCTCAAATTAACTCACACACTTGGAATTTTGCCTATATACAAACTATGTGCCATATGTGTCTATGTGTAGTAAGAAACTTAAAGTCCAGCCATTCAATAATGCGTTGTGATTGCACTTCCACAAATATTCAAATGTTCTACCAGCCACTTTAAGAAAATGTCAAGCGTAATTACTGAGAAAATAAAGTAAGAAAAAATAGAAGTGATACCAGACAAAACTGGCGGGTTATTAAAGAATTCTTAAACATTATTACATCTAAAAATCACATATCGTGTGTGAACCACGAGTCTGCTAATATCACTGACCCTCAAGACATAGCTAATGTTTTCAATGGCCATTTTAATATTGCAGACAGTAGCCAGCCTGATTCAACGTTGCTTAGTTTTCCGCGCTGTTCTCATTCATTTTACTTGTTCCCCACAACATCGCTAGAAGTATGTAACATTATCAATTCTCTTAAAACAACCGGTCAAGGACTCTACTTGATACGCCTCCCTAGCATTAAGCTTGTGTCTAACGAAATCTCACCTGTGTTAGCACATACAGCAAACAAATTATTTATAGTTTGCATCTTTCCTAATCGCTTCGAGACAGGTAAAATTATCCCAGTATTTAAAAAAGGTGACCATAAGTGGCTGAGTAATTATCGTCCTATCTGCATTTTGTCTTTCTTTAGTAAGGGGATCGAAAAACTAATACATAATCGCTTAACTAAATGCTTATCCAACTTTAATCTTTTAACTCGTGGTCAATTTGGTTTTCGTGACAATTTTTCAACATAAGTAGCGCTCATTACTTTTACTGAGAGGGTTAAACTTGCCATCGATCAAGGCTTCCTAGTCGGTGCTCTCTTTATTGATTTCACTAAGGCATTTGATACAATTAACCATCGTATTCTGTTAAGTAAACTTGAATCGTATGGCATTTCTGGGCCGCCTTTACAATTAATTAGCAACTGCCTAATTAACCGGCAATATATAGTCGAAGTTAATGGTGTTTTCTCATCAAAAACTGTTAATACAGGCGTCCCTCAGGGATCAATACTTGGGCCATTTTTCTTTCTCATATTCAATAATGACTTGCTCGAAATAGTAACACATGGGCACTGCCTTCTTTATGCTGATAACACCCTTATTTTCGCATCTGAGAAAAATTTATTCGCATTCAAGAATAAACTTAACGCTGACCTAGCGAATGTTCATTCATGGTGTGTAAAAAACAAGCTAACCATTAACCCATCTAAAACAAGAGATTTATGGTATTCCGTTCTTAAAGAACTTTGCACATTGACTCTATCATAATATCTTTAAATAATAATGCATTTGGAAGATCCGCGTCTACTAAATTTCTTGGTGTGGTACTAGATGAAAACCTAAAGTTCCAGTGCCATATGCAATCACTCATTCAAAAAATCTCATTTGGTATTCACATCATAATAAAAACTCGCTATTTTTTTCAGCAAACCATTCTCATGTCTTTATTTTACGCGTATATACACAGTCATCTCTTATACTGCCTGTCATCTTAGGGTAATACATGTGCCACACATCTTCATCAGCTAGAAGTTTTGCAAAAGCAGGCATTACGATTAATTGCATTCCAATCGCATACATCTCCCTCGACTCCCATATTCCCTTCCCTAGATGTTTTACCTTTGCGCATATTAATCATTCATAAGCTGACACTACTATTCTTTCGTCTTATCAATACCAAGTTTAATATTCCAGGTTTTACTCGCTCTAGCCTCAATAATTATAACAACACAAGATTTTCAGCACAACTCAATCTTCTCCTTTCAAAAGCAAGCACTAATTATGGGAAACTTACGCTCGCGTTTTCAGGCATTTCTGTTTGAAATTCAATACCATCTGATATGAAGTTATCTACATTATTATCATTCAAGCGTAGAATGAAGGAGCATTTCATGAACACTTTATCTGACGCATAGTATAATTTAACGAACCTTGAATTAATTAGATTTTGTTCTGCTTTACCAATATGCAATGTAGTGCTCAACTACCCAGTCACAGAATTTTGCCTATAATTGATATTTATTGTTGTTAGCTTTACGTGCCATTTATCCTCGTTTGCATTCTTGCAAGTTATGTTTAAGATTTCTTAAATTATTTTCTTTTTTTTTACCTGTGCGATAATACTTGTGATATTTTAATAGATTTTTTCTCTCTTACCGTTTATTTCCGATGATGATGTAGATATTGTATAATATATGACATGACTCACTGTTTGCCACGATCCTACTATCCCCTTTTCATGTCTTGTTACGAGGTCCCCCCGACAGTTGTGACTTCGGGACCTCCGAGCGTGTACTTATACCCATCTTGTATTTGATTTCATCAAAAATAAATAAATAAATAAATATTGATAGATTGATTGATTGATACACAGTTCGCTGAGGGCACACAAAGAAACCTACTACGTGCCTCGCTGAAAGCCGAAATTGAGGGTTCAGTAAAGGTTTTCAACAATTAAAGTTAAGGCTGAAAAGGTGAAGCTTTGCAATGTTTTGAACTTGTCATGCACGAACTTATTACCAAATGCAGAGTTGGTGGGACATAGTGTGCTGTTGGGACATTGCAATACATTGCTTATTACAGCCGTATAGCGCTTTCCAGCATTTGCTCAAGGCATGTTTAGAAACGGCTTTATTAACTAACGGTCAATAAATATTTCCGCATGAATCCCGCATAAATCTTCCTATGCTCTCCTAAAATTAGTACTTAGAGCCAAACATACTTATTCAGGACATTGGCGAACATACCTGGCCTGCACGTAAATCTCGCTTGAAAAATTCTGAAACAATTCTATAGATGAATTTCTGCAAACAGAAGTTCATCTACGCACCCTAAACTTACGATACGGGTCACTCATAATATAGCGCCCTTTCCTGCGAAAATAAAATTGCTTCCACATTTGGTTACCATAAATCAGCGGGTAAACTTCGTAAGAAATTCATATAAACTCTCTGAATAATGCAGAAACTAGTGCTTAGCCATTTTCATTACTCCGCTAGATAGGCTAAACAGTCCAAAATTTTCCTTCACACCTCTTCATAACATGATCCACTTTCCCTCTAAGTATAAACTACGCAATGTTTTTTTCTCCCAAGACACCGTAAAAACGCATTGTGTAATCTATGAGTGCTTCGAGTTGCCTTAATAGTTTCGCACTACAACTATTAATCCTGAATATACTCACGATATAAGCGCATTCAATTGCTATCACGGATATGAAGCCAGGTGGGCGAAGCTGTTGCATTCTTAGGCTCACCTGAAAAAGACAGGCTTGGTAAAACTGCGTGGTCATTTGCGGTTAAGCGAATAAATAAATGAGTGCGGTCATATGAGATCATAACTACTAATACAATGCAAAAGCGTACGTAGGTAAATATTATGGTTATAGGCCTGCAATACTGTCAAGCGTACTTTTTGGTACGAAAGCATCAAATGGCCTATTCAGCGAAAAAGACAGCGTCTGTAGACGCGAAATGGCGCCTAAATTCCCGCTGGCTGCAACGCTACGTCACGTGACCGCTTTGACGAAGCAGATTGGGCGAAAGCGAACATTGGCTGCCACCAGGTTTTGCATCAGGGGAGAGAGCATCGCCACAACATTCACGTCGCCCTCGCTCTTAGAAAGCGTGCGTTATCCGCACGTTCCTTGTCAGCGCAAGCTCTCGCCAGCCTTGTAACTTCGCCTCGATAATCGCTGTAAAGACATAATGTGTACAAAAACAAAAAAATGAAAGGAAAAACGTTGGTGGCCGTGAGTTTTTAATCTACGCCGCAACGCTTAGAAGCCTAGTGTCTTACCTACTGCATTCGAGAGTTGGAGAGTTCTTCATTGTGCATAATAGTAAGGTTGCAAATGGGGAATATACATACATACACAGAGAGGTCCCATAGTCAACAGAGTGTACAGGAGACCTCCCATTGCAAATGATAATAATATATGGGGTGTTACGTGCCAAAACCACTTTCTGATTATGAGGCTCGCCGTAGTGGGGGACTCCGGAAATTTTCACCACCTGGGGTTCTTTAACGTGCACCTAAATGTAAGTACGCGGGTGTTTTCGCATTTCGCCCCCATCGAAATGTGGCCGCCGTAGCCAGGATTCGATCCCGCGACCTAGTGCTCAGCAGCCTAACACCATAGCCACTGAGCAACCACGGCGGGTCATTGCGAATGAGTAGGATATGTACATACAAAGTAGCTATATGCAAACGCAGAAGACACCGTATTAGCTTTGTCACTAGCTAACGCTGTAAAATGTTTAATGACACAAAGCAATATTTAATATAATGATAACGATGAAGTTATTATGTTGAGTGCCAAAATTTAGAAAAGTTTAATTGGAACGAGTAAAAATCATAGAGTATCTTAATATGACACGGTAATGAGTTCCAAAGTAGTGTGGCTGACAAATTCGTAGTAAGTTTACCATAATTAGTACTAGGTCTTGGTAGTAAATAGCTCTTGGTAGAAACGAAACGGATAGACTAGGAAGTGTGTACTAGCTGTTAGTAATTATAGGAAATGAGAGCTTTCCGTTAACAGAGTTATGAACAAGTATTCCAAGTGAGTATTTATTCAGTTTGTGTAACGATAAAATACCGTTAGAGTTTAGCAATGGAAATGCTTCCGATGTGTAGCGGCTACGTGTAATGATGCGAATTGCTTGAATTTGGGTATGCTGTCGTGGGAATAAATGAGTGGCATACTTGTTTCCCCATGGTGATGGGCTATAATTAATATGTCTGTGAATAAAGGTGTAGTAGAAGGACACGAGTGTCTTCACATTAAAGGAATTACGAACTCTAAATAATATTCTAATCTCATAAGCTGCCTTCTTTAAGGATAAAACATGCTCCTCAAATTTTGGGTGCTTATCTAATATGACCCCAAGAAACAATACACTGTCAGTAGGATAAAGTGTGCTGGAAGCAAGGGTTAGTGATGGAGACACTGAGATATGCTTTTGTTTCACTGAGAAAACGACGAAGTTAGATTTTGCAGTATTACTGTGTAGTCTGTTAAGTCGGCACCAGGTCACAATATTAGTCGAGTCGTGGTTAAGCTTGCGCATTAATGAATCACGACTTTTGTCTGAGGAGAAGATGGTAGTGTCATCAGCGTAAAGGATACAATTAGAGGGCTTTAGGCAATGTGAGAGGTGGTTAAGGTATAGTAAAAAGAAGAAAGGGCCTAATATAGATCCTTGTGGTACACGAATGTTAGTTGTTTTAGGGTGTGAGTAAGTGCTAGATATTGACACAGTATGTTCTCTATCTCTCAAATTGTTGCGTAATAATCGCAGTGCCGGGCCAATTATACCAATAAAGTCTAATTCAGTAAAAAGTATGTGATGAACAAGTGAACCGAACGCTTTAGAAAGGTCAATAAATAATGCGCCAGCAAAATTTCCAGTGTGAATTGCCTGCCGAATATTGTCTGTTAGAAGTATTAATGCCAAATGATATGAGTATCCTTCCCTAACCCGAAATTGGTATTGTTATAGGATACAAAATTTTTATAAATAACTTGATAAGCGTATTACGATTAGGTTTTCGACAATTTTACTAAAGAAAGAAAGTATAGCTATACGGCGGTATAGCTAGATGTTAGACGCTTATCTCCCTTCTTGAAAATAGTGATTATTGTGGCCGTTTTCTATGAACTTGGAAAGATTCCTGTCTTAAAGATTAGGTTCAGTGTGTGACAGAATAATTCAGATATTGAGTATGCTACTATTTTTATTAGCTATGGCCTCAAGTTATCAAGACCAGGCCCTGTATTTTATAGGCTGGAAATGACTGTGACTATGTCCTCAGGTGTTGCGGGATGAAGAAAAAATCTACGAGGCATACGGGGGTAAGTCTCGGTCAGTGCATCGTCGCATCCTTCATTATCTGCACAGAAGAAAGTAATGAAGGAGTTTGCAATGTCTAAGGGATTACCCAGGACAAGAGCCCCCGATTGTATCAGTGACATCCGTCAGCGTGCGCAACCGATCCCTGGACTTTCACTCCTGTTCACAAATATACGCAGTGTTGTTCGCAATCACGATGACCTTTGTTGTGCCGCCGATACCACATCGGCCGACGTTATTGTCCTAACCGAAACATGGCTGAATAATTCTGTTAGAAGCACGGAAATCCTCGCTACCCAAAAGCGGTATTCCGTATTTCGCTTTGATCGCGCAGCCGCACGTGGTGGTGGTGTTCTGGTCGCTGTCTCTGATCATCTCGATAGCCTTCACATTGATATTCATACGACGCTAGAGTTTTTATGTGTGCAGATCACGACTGAATATCAAAAGCTTCTATTATGTGCATGCTACCGTTCGCCCTCTACTGGGATTGGTTTTTGCAGCGACCTTCATGACGCGCTGAGCGCTGTGTGTGCCAAATTTCCGAATATTCCAGTTTTTTATGCGAAGCATATTGCGAGAGCTCAACCCAGCTCCTCAGGCGCGGCGGTGTCGCCTTCAATACCACGTGACACCGTGACGTCACGACAGAGGAGAAACGGGGCTCCAACTCGCGCCGTCGCTCGCGGCGTCGCGGCGGTATATAAGCAGCTGCGCTTGCCTCTGCTAGACACTCACGAGGTGAGATGCCTCCTGGAGACAGAGCTGCTCGTTGGAATGAGAAGCGAAGGTTGCGGCGTGCTACAGAGACTGATTTTCTAGGTGGCTTTGGCTCAACTCTTGCAAGATGGGCTGAGTGGGAATCGAACCAGGGTCTCCGGAGTGTGAGACGGAGACGCTACCACTGAGCCACGAGTGCGATGCTTCAAAGCGGTACAAAAGCGCCTCTAGTGAATGCGGTGTTGCCTTAGAAACGAGCTGTTTCTAAGGCTCAGGCGTGCGTCGCTTGCTCAGGCGCACATTTCGTTGCCACGCGGAACGCTGCGTTGCTCGACGCTCACCGCGTCCAATGCGGGGTGCGTAGTCGCTGCGCCGTAGCCCATTGTCTTACACCCCTTGGCGGGTCGACGGGAACGCTGTCGCGTTCCACTCTTGAAGGCGAAGCAGAGTAACGCATGAGTTGTTTCTTCGTCTAGCCGAACCAAATATAGCCAAGCAACAGCAGTTCACCAGGCTAAACAGTGGTTCAACAACTAAAATAAAGGCTAGTATGCTTCGCATCCTGGGCTTAACCTTAGCTAAGTCACAGCCATTTTATTTATTTGGTGATTCTAATTTCCCTAATAATAAATGGTCTAGCACTTCGTATACCACTATCAACTTTTCGACAGAATCGTCTAATTTTGTAAATCTTTGTTCCGACTTTTGTTTAACACAAGTAATAACGCAGCCTACGAGGGTCACATTTTCAACATCCAATGTATTAGACTTGTTGCTAACAATGGCCCCTGATGCTGTTTCCAATATTTCCTATTTATCAGGTATAAGCGATCATTCTTTACTACATGTCATGTTGAACTTCCCTGCTCGAACGTCGCATAACAATATAAACGTAATATATGATTATGCTAAAGGAAATTACACTGCAATTAATAAAACACTTGCAAACTTCCTTGACGAATTTCTGGCTAACTTCAACGAAAGATCCGTAAATACCAATTGGCAACTTTTCAGAAACAAGCTTTGTGAATTGGTCTACTTATATATACCTCGAAAAAAGCTTTTAACTAACTGCCACTATCCATGGTACAACCGCTCATTAAAACCTCTGGCAAACAAAAAAAGGAGGCTTTTCCGCAAAGCTAAGTCTTCAGGAAAGCGTGAGCACTGGTCAGCACTGAAAAAAAGTGTTACTAGCTACAAGAAGTCTTTGAAGGAATCGAAGCACTACTACTTCAATGTGACGTTGCCAACGTTTTTAACAAGCAATCCAAAAAAAATTTGGAGTAGTGTCAATAAACGAGAGCCGTCACTTATATCTCTCGTTGACCCTCAGTCAAACCCTATTTCAAGCACTGATGTCGCCGAGATCCTTAACGAGACCTTTTGTGCCGCTTTTTCAAGTACCGTAACTAACATTACTAATGTTAGAGACTATGCATGTAACATAAGCTTTCCAATGGACCCTGTGAGGTTTAGCTATGATGGAATTATCAACATAATTAACAATTTGAAAATCTCCTCTTCTTGCGGGCCTGATAACATTAACACCAAAGTCCTGAAAAATACTGAAGTGTACTCCGCAATTTTTTTACTAAAGATATGTGAGCAATCGCTTGAAACAGGAGATATACCGCACGAATGGAAAGTGGCTAAAGTGATTCCACTCCATAAATCTGGCGACAGGCATTCACCTCTCAATTATCGTCCCATATCATTAACTTCCATTTCATGTAAAATCATGGAGCATATAATCTTTTCTCAATTATCTGGTTTTCATGAATCATTTTCGTTTTTTACGCCTACACAACATGGTTTCAGGAAGCAGTTTTCCTGTGAAACACAGTTATTATCTTTCAGCAACGACATTTATTCCATTCTTGATGAAGGTTCAGAGGTCGACGTCATCTTCTTAGATTTTTGCAGGGCTTTCGATAAGGTATCCCATAGTCTGCTGTTGTATAAGCTTGCTCATCTTCACATCGACCCGAATGTTCCAGCATGGATTCGTTGTTTTTTGTCTAACCGCTCGCACTTTGTTCACATTAATGGTCTTCAATCATCTTCAATGCCGGTTAGGTCTGGGGTACCACAAGGATCGGTACTCGGACCCTTGTTATTCCTTGTGTACATTAATGATCTGCCTAACAATATAAAATCTTCCATCAAACTCTTTGCTGATGATTATATACTATACCGTGAAATTAAAAACACTAATGATGTCCACTTATTGCAAGCAGATCTTAACTGCGTTACTGACTAGTGTGCTAAATGGAAAATGGTCTTAAACACATCAAAATGCAAATCCATGCGCTTTTCACGTCAAGGCGTGTCGCCACCAGCCTCTTACAGCATCAACAATGCTTCGTTAGCCCCGGTTACCTCGTATAAATACCTCGGTGTACATCTGACATCAAATTGATCCTGGAATCAGCATATCACCTACATTACTGGAAACGCAAACCGCATGCTCGGTTACATAAAAAGAAACTTTTCTAATGCGCCCATTTCCGTCAAACTCCTACTTTATAAAACACTGGTTCGTTCAAAGCTTGAATACGCCGCGTCGATATGGGACCCTCAAGCTAAGTCACTTATATCTGTGTTGGAAGCTGTGCAGAACCGTGCCGCTCGTTTTATCCTCCACAACTATGACCGCACATCAAGTGTAACACTAATGAAAAACACTTTGTCACTACCATTACTTTCATTGCGCAGGAAAATTTCACGACTCTGTCTTTTTTTTTTGAGATCTACAATCTGAATCTTGTTTTGAAAAACGCTTTGCTCCTTTCACCCGCCTATGTTTCATCGCGCATTGACCATCCACGCAAAGTGGGCGTTCCACTTTGTCACACTACCGCTCGCTTAACTTCTTTCATTCCAACTACGTCATCCGAGTGGAATCACTCGCCAGCAGATGTGGCACTCGCCGATGATCTCGAGCATTTTAAGAATAAGTTAAGTGTCTACGTTTCTTCTTCATGACATGCGTGCCTTTCGTTTCGTGGTCCCTCACGAACTCTGTGTTGCTGATTTTCAAGTTTGCGTTGTTAGTTGTTTTCTTTTCTCGTTTTTTTAGCCTTCCATGAATGTGCACAATTGCTGAAATCTGTGAAATCTGTAAAACTCAGTGCAGTGAGCTACGTAATGTTATGTATGCAATGCTATGCTATAATGCAATGACATGTAATGCTGTGACCCATGAATGTATATACATATCTTGTTATCTGTATTATTGTATGTCTTGTTCCACTCCCCTCAATAATGCCCGCAGGGCCATGAGGGTACTTGAAATAAATAAATAAATAAATAAATAGTTATTTCGGCATTATTATTGGATTGACCTAAGAAAATAGTTTAATACTTTCCAATGTTTTCTGACGTAAGTACCGGCAGACCTAATTTTATTTTCATATTACGTAGTTTTAACCTGTTTGAGTAGTTTTCCTAGTAAGTGATAACATTTATTATACCTTTCATTAGGTGCAGTGTTAAATGGCTGTTTTTTGTTTTTCTGTAAAGGTTATCTTTTTTCCGCAAACAATTTAGCAAACTGGTGGACAACTATGGGTTACGACGAGTTGAAAGCTTCTTTTTTTACAATTCATTACTACCGTTGAATCTGAAATACATTAGAAATTATTTTTGAAAATGTGTTATAGGCCGTTTCAGGGTTATCACATGCCATGACTGGGGATAAGTCTGAAGCGACGATTATTTCAATAAAAATTTACGAAGTAAACTTCTTTCTGGTGAAGTTCGTATCCACAGTGCTAGTAGCAGAAGTAAAGTGCACGAATATTGGTTAATGATCGGCTATTTAAGCTTCTACAACACCACAGTCAGGGTTATTGAGAAGATTGGATAATATGCGGTCGATAAGCGTGCCCCGTTTATTCGTGGGACTACTAGCTGGAAGAGTAATTAGGAAGAGTAACCAACGCCTCCTAGATGGCAGGCCTGCGCACTGTGCTTTATAACATCATGCTACTTGGATAGAAATTTCCATTGCCAAACCCGGCGTGACTAAAGCGGAGACGTCAAACTCCCTATGGTTTATTCGGGAGCGTCCCCATTAGATTCTATGACTGTCGGGCACTATAGCATGACGTCACGGATCGAAGTGCAGCGGCCTTGTGCTATTTTGGTGACGTCATCCGAGCGTCTCAACCCTATCGGTTACCCGCTAGTTTCTAACACAGAGGGCTGCTCAGCGGCGTTCAATTTGACACTTATGCTTTCCCATTAATAACTAAGTGCCTCGGCGTCGTTAGTGACCCTGTGCCGTCGTTGTCGGAATTCGCAAAGCTGTCATCATCGGCAATGGCTCGAGCGTCATTGTCCTCTTGCACAGCTGGCTCAGTTTCCGCTCCTAATTCTAACGTAGAATTTCACTTCTGTCATCATAATGGGGAGGCCGCATTTGTACGGGTATGATCCATTACTTAAGGGGGTATGAGCCATTTATTGCCTTACGCGACGGACAGATTTAATCTTGAAGTTCACTAGGGTTGAGGATTGGGCGCATTGGTATTGCATTCTAGTACTGGTACAGCGCAACATACAATGGAAGGAACAAGCCGAGCCGGCCAGATAAAAGGACAGAGCGCTGTGTTCCTTTATCTGGCCGGCTCGGCTTGTTTCTTCATTTGTATGTTGCGCTGCACCAATTCTTTAATTTTGAAGCAATTTAATTTTTAGGAATCGCAAGTGACAATGCCGGGCGGATGCTGCTTACCACGCTACCGAGCAAACTCGAGGCATAGAACGCAAGCGACAGAGGTAGACTGCGGGCCTGACGTCACTGACATCGTTCTCTCCGTCGCAGCCGAACGAGTGTGTAACCTCGTTAAGAAACAGAAAGACGTCAGTTGTCCAACCAATTCAACCTCAAGTCCTCGGATCTGCTTCTGTGAATTCCTTCTCAGAATTTACCTATGCATCTGTTCTTGCACAGCGGCGTCAGCTCAGTCGCCCTGGCTCTCGTGCCCATCGATGAAGGCTTAATCCGGGTGAAAAATTCGAAACGTTACAGGCAGACTCTTGCACGACCAGCACCCGCCTGCAGAAGATCGCAGATGACCAATAGTTTCGACATGGACATACTTTCTTATTTTTTTCCGGACTGATGCTTTGTGCATGACTTTATCATGTGCTCTGCGAATCCGGCGTGCGCATTCATTCCAATTCACATATCCTGCGGAAAAGGCGTTGTCCATGGGGTCAACGTAAAAATGATCCTTGCTGAGGGACTGGACATGTATGCCTAGGGACGTGCACTTACCATTTGTCGATGTGAGCGCGTTGTACTCAATGAACGTCATATTGAGTCGGGTATAGTGCTTGGTCAAACCGACCAACAGAAATAAAAGCATGGACCCTAACGTACAAAACTGAGTCTCCATGGTGGCGTCCTCGTTTGGGCCGAAATTTCTGGCATTATAAGCACACCATAAAAGGCTGTAGATCTGCTCTCCGATACCGAAATTTTGGCAAGGATAGCAATAGTGCCTACTATAACAAACAGGCAGAGAGATGCTGCCTTTGAAGCGAAGCACAGATGTCACATTGTTCAAATTACTCTTCAGTGGCTCAGGAGAAGCTTATTCGTAAAATTTCTACAGAAAACCGTTGATATAATGAGGAAGCGTTTGCAGAAACACAGGCCACAACAAACGTAGACGCTCGTGTTACAGCTGCTTAGTCCGCATTATTAGACACGTAAGTTTTTATACTGATTTCGCATTCATTAGAAAGGGGCACAAAAAAGGCCATGGAGTGAGCCTTGCATCGATACATACTGATTTCCTGCACAGATAATTTCTAATCAGATCATGGAGATTTACGGCAAACCTTCCACTAATAGTATACCCTCTAAATTCACAGTGCACACATCCACCAAAGAATAAAGTGCTACTCGTTAGCGCATTCCAGGACATTCAAGTTGCAGGATCATCGGTCTATCATGCCCAACTTCACTCGCAAGACCTGAATGAGGACACGTGAAGCTCGGACGACCGGGGAATTGATCCCTGTGCCCTGTAACTATCCAGATTTCTTCCGTCCATGAAAACTGGTTCACCTATTCAGTGAAAGACTAAGTATTTACAAGGTACACTCCCAAGAATGGACCTTCCAAAAAAGTATTTTGAACAATATGACACGCCGCAAATACTTTCTCAACAAGACGGTCTCTCAAAATTATGCATTGCAACTACCGATCAATTCACTATGCCACACAGGTTTATTTTATGTAACTTCTCAACTAGTCTTCTTCAAATATTACATATTGGAATAATGCTGGCTGTCAATTCATCAAGTGTTTCATTTTGATCGTTATCCATGTTTTTGCTAGGGCCGCCTAGCCTGAGGTGGAGTGCTAGGATTCTTTATTAAGACAAAATTTACTCCTACCAGTCACCTGAACGCTATATTTTTTGGTCCTGGATATAAAATGGCCGTTTTTTCTCTTTTTCTGTACACATTTACACTCCTGCTTGCGCACTGGGCAGCTTACGTTTGGCTTCCGCTATCACTTGGTTATTAAAAGATGAAATTTTGTTGGAGACGAACTTCCATCATACCAGCTCGGGCTTTGTTGCTGACCCATACAGGAAACGCTTGCTCGAGTGTAAAAAAGGGGATAATATTTCGTGCCTAAATTCAAAAATTGCTGCAATTAGCCCTGGTAACAGATAGCATGTTTTAAAGCACAGTTGTTAAATCCATCTGTTTATTCATTCTGATATGCCTTCGACTTTACCAATAGCCGTGACTACCTCCGTGTGATGCTTGAGATTGTTTGCCCTATAGTACTGAGGCTCTCATTTCTGAGCATTTGTAAATAATAATAAATTTAAATATGGCATGCAATCCACCTTGGGCTCTAAATTTGAGGAACGCGGGGATATGAAAGGTATGATACACGGCTCAGGATTAAAAAAAAATTCTTGAAAACTTTCGCTTCATCCAACGTTGTGTCAATATCACAATAAGCGCTAGCTTTCTAAGCATCCCTCGCATGTCATGGTGTGTCGTAACTCTTCATCTCATTTTCTATCAGGCGGGGCTGGCATATCCGTTCTCCTTCATTACGGCGGCTGTCTCCCGCGATGGCACAGATCAGAGGCCTGTAACATTTGTAGCGGGTCATACCCATTCTTTAGTATGGACCAAGAACGGACACACACACACTAACCCATTCTGAATGGCTGATCAAACAAAATAAATTAAATTAACAAATCCGTCAAATATATTTCACCATTCCATTACCAGATCGGTGTGCTTCAGATATGCCTGTGATCCAGCATTATATGTTAAAATATTAACTGGGAAGTCATTTTTGTTACGTAGAAAAGAGATGGGTCTACTTGGTGAGCCATAGAGGGGTTGTATAAGCCCGTTAGCTGGCACTCTCTTTCGGCGCTCAGTAACACTTGGTGACATCAAGTATTCCCAATTAAATGCAAGGGTGCCGTAACGTTGAAAACCAATGTGAAATTATGAGTATGGTGCGCGCCATAAAATGTGATGTTCTACGCCTGCAAGAAACAAATTATATTACTATTGGCCATGTCCTCGCGTTCAAACACGCATTCAGTTTATGTGATTTTTCTTTCGGCACATCTCGGGTTAGCAGATTTCGAAATACTTCTTCGAATCGAGCTCTCCTGTGGAATAATCTGGTATTTTATGATGACGTAGGGTGGGTATTGCGTTTTCCTTATGCTGTATCATCATTTAAGGTATGCATTTTGTACATTTGCAGACCAGCGCAAGCAAAAGTGTGTAATGAGGTTTTTCGTGACTTAGACGTTTATTTTCTTCATGGTCATCACGTGGTGATTACTGGATATTAGCACGCAATCTGATGCGTTAGGTATGGGCTGGGGTCGACGAGACTTAACTGTGTCGCCTATTCCAGCACTTTTCTGTGTTAGGTGCCTATACACTGGCACACGGATCTGTTTTTCTGAACGCGGTGGCGCTGTTCGTCGTCTAGGAGCTTGCACCGCGCCTCTGTGCAGAACACGTTAGCCCCTGCGTCTCATGGTCTGATGTCATATCTTCGCCCCCATCGCCTGATAATATTTCTGATAATCGACCAATCATGCGTGACGGGAAATTGCCTCGTTCCTCATCAGTGAAAACTTGGTGCCTCGACATCCACTTTGTGCACTCGCGTAGTAGTTTGACAAGAGTGTTACGCATCTCTCTTTCTGGAAGAAGCCCAGAGTTGTAATACAAGTTCATTGTGGAGTAGCGCTTGTACTATTCAGAAGAAGGATGGGCCCTCTGAAGCTGTACGTCAGAAAAACTTATAGATGGTGCCATGAAGTTCCGTATTGCCTAATAAAACTGACACTTGGGCCAGTTGGTGTACTTTCAACTTGATTAAGCCGGCAAATACAGACAAGAGCCTAGGAAATGACAAGACAGGCGATGAATTTGCAACTCAGCAAATTATCGAATTGAAAACAAATATATAAACACAAACAAGTCGCATGAACTCTGTGAAGGCACTACAACAAGCTACACTTGAAAGCTCACAGAAATCAGAAAAACTGGATTAACTTCGTGAATGTCGGCTGCCTTTGTTTATATTAGGAGACCGCTTGTGGACATAGGGAACTACATGCACTCGTGATTTTTATTGCGGTCGCAATGATCTGGGTTTCTGCAGGCGCATTTCTGCCGTCGCCGTCGCCATGAGGTTCCGTATAAAGTCGAAGGGTGATAAAATCGTCATCGCACGCCGCATGCCGGTGAAAGCGTGCGAGGACGAGACCGTGAACGCGGCTCCCTCTTGCGTGTGCGAGCGATAGGCGGGCCGGAAGCGCGCCATTTCCTGCTGTGCGCGGGACATGGGGGTGAGGTGAGGGAGGGGTGCCAGGGAAGCGTTCTGCTCCGGCGTCTGCGGCTTACAGTGCGGTTATGCTGGCGCCGTATCTCGTAAGCGATATGCCACGTGGCCAAAGTTCGCACCCTACTGTGCCTCATCTTCACAGCGATCTGCGATGTTTGCAGAGTGCGTGTAGTGCCAGCCGGCCTCAGAAACTCCGCCCTTTCGGTGGCAGAGGTAATTCGTGCCATACATCAGGAGGGCGGGAATGCCCTCCTGATGGCCGCCCACCTGATTTCCGCCCTCCTGATGAATGATCCCGATAGTAGATCGGCGGGCGCAGGCGAGCGTCAATCCAGCAGGCCATACCCTTTCGCCCCTCCTCTTAACTCGTCTCCCTTTGCCCTCTTTCACAACTACCTCACTTTTGACCAGTGTGCCTTGGATAGGCTGGACGAGAGGCCATTTACAGAAGAAAATACCTCGGGAGCGTGGCCTCAAAGTTCATTAGCCCAGAAAGCAGTTCGAGCGCTTCTTCAATGCTTGAAGGCAACAGACTTGAGGGCCCTACTGTAGACATCCTGCACCTAACGTGAAAGTGTGGTATGTACTCTTGTTTTCTCTCTCTCTCTCTTTCACTCCCCATTTCCCTCCTCACATGTAGGATAGCAAACTTTACTCTGTCTCGTTAACCTCCCTGCATTTCCCTTTTCCCTTCGTTCTCTCCCCTCTGCCCCTCACTTTCGGCTGTTTCCGCATGCGCGTGTCGGCCTGGCGCTAGCTTAGCACGCCGCATGAAGTTTCATGCTTAGTTATCTGCTGTTATCGGGAAGCGTGCGCTGCTGTGCGTTGGCCGGCGTGGCCGGTTTTGTCAGTTTCGTGGTCCTCAATAGCTCTGTGCTTGTGCTCCGTGATGTTTCATCCGTTTCACGACTTGCACTGCTCGTGCATCGTGCAGTGGAGCACGAATACCTCAAGAACAAGCCCTGCAAGGCTCTTCCGCGTGCCTAAAAACAGCAGGTGAGCGCGCAGACCCAAGGACATAAGAAGACGCATGTACACGAACACGGCCCTATGCATGCGTGTGCTCCATAAGACTCCGGACGTCGTTGCGCCTTGATTGTGCTACACTTACCGCTTGCCGGTAAAGAAAGCTGACAAATAGATGTTCCTACTCATTATCACCTAGTCTATGACTTGTTTTTCTGTGCCACGTCTCATTCTGCAACTTCAGTAACTCGGCCAGTTTTCCATTCCGCAGTCATTGCTTTTTCTGTGTGTCACCATTCTACAAACGTAATAACAGCTGCAAAATTACTGTTCGCGTTTATGTATTATCTCAGTAATTACAATAGGAAAACTGCGCGAACAACCTTCATGTTTAGGCATGATACGCTTTCTTTCTTTCTGGAAAGCACGAGTATTACAAGTGTCCTATATGCATATTTTTGCAGTTCGTGTTTATTACACAAAGGAGTGCGCGATAGGTGTGACTTAGTGCTTCAAGTGACCTAATTTTACTGCTAAGCATTGCATTCGTATTGAAAGAAAAGCCGTGTTATTGGCTTATTTCACCCAGTCTTTGATTGAAAAATGCGCCTTTCTGCGAATGTTTTCTATGCGCTGCTGCAAAAGATGACTACTTTCTGCTCCCCCTTGCCACCGTTACTCAAGTTGTGGCCAACACAAAATAAGGTGATAATGTGTATTTCTGGTTTTAATACAGCTTTATTTTTGTTCTGCCATATCCTTTTAATTTTGTTCAGTAGTAATCAACATGTCACACATTTGACATACTTTTGTGCAAGCTTATAAGTAATTGTTTTTGGTATGGCTGTTAACAAAACCATCTTAGCATTTTATTCGATTTTTTAGGCTTTTCGCGTGTCATTGTTTTTGCCATTACCAGTGAATTTTCCCTTTCTTTAGCTGTCATGACTATGTCATACACGTCATCTAGTTTTGTGCGATATCTCATTGAGTATATCAAAAGCTGTCAATACGCATATCAGAAGTTCTTCTACACTTTGGTCTTTAGGGCAATATATAAAATATTTTATACATTATAAAGGATATTTATTGAGCTTCGTAGCGACAGCCAGTGCTGGGATACACCGAGCACAGTCCCCTAGCTCGAGCCTCTGCTGCGCGCTTGCTATTAACGATGCTGCTGACTCTGCGCTCACGTTCGTTATCTTCCTCACAATGGCGCCGCGGAAATAAAGGAGCCATCCTGGCGACTTAGTTTTCTGGAAGGACGATAGAATGATGATATGGCTTGAGGCGCTCAACATGAACGACTTCGCGGTTACGACGTAGCATGTCAGACGGCGGCGTTATCAGCTCAGCCAGGTGATTAGCGGGTGATGTTTTCTCGAGAACGCGGTATGGCCCGTCGTACTTCAGATAGAGTTTTGAAGCGAGCCCAGGCGTGCGGTGTGGCACTAAAAACCAGAAGAGTAGCACCCGGGAGAAAAGTGGAGTCGAGGTCTGGGCATCGTGAACGGCTTTTTGACGGTTCTGGTCGTCCGTGGTGAATCACCGGGCCAGCTGGCGACATTCTTCGGCGTGTCTGGCGGCTTTCCATATCGGCAGGCATTCGGATGGATCCGGCCGGTAGGGCAGAATGATGGCGATTGTGTGCAAAGGATGACGGCTGCAAAGAAGGTAAATGGGTTCGAATCCGGTGCCTGAGTCGCGCTGTTGTAGACGTAATGGAAAACAGAAAAACTAGATCCCAATTAGAGTGAACAGGTGAGACATACATGGCGAGCACGTCACCAAGAGTTCGATTAAAGCGTTCCGTGGTACCGTTACTCTGCGGGTGATAAGAAGTGCATTTACGATGAACAATAGGGCATTCAGCAAGCAGTCGTTCGATGACTTCAGATAAGAAGGCGCGGCCTCTGTCGCTTAAAAGTTCACGTGGACCTCCATGACGAAGGAGAAAATGGTGAAGCATGAAATTGGCGACCTCCTGCGCTGTAGCATTTGGTACAGCAGCAGTCTCCGCATAACGTGTTAAGTGGTCTACCGCAACGATTATACACCTGTTGCCGGTAGGAGTCAACGGAAGTGGCCCGCAGAGATCTATGCCCACGCGATCAAAGGGTCCGGATGGGCATTGCAAAGGCTGGAGTTCAACGGTGGAGTTGTGCGGTGGCGCTTTGCGGCGTTGGCACTCATGACAAGTGCGGACGAAGTTTCAAACAAAATTGCACATTCCCCGCCAGTAATAGCGGTGTCGAATTCTTTTGTAAGTCTTGAAGGCTCCCACCTGGCGGGAGCCTTCGAGACCTACAGGCTCCCGCGTGGAGGAGAGCTCTGCTCGCAAGATTCTCGGAATGACGAGTAACCAGGTGCATCCCTCTGTGGCATACTTGCATAGATACAGCATCTGGTCTCGAATCGCAAAATGAGGAACTTCGCGCCGAAGCGTTCGTGATGATGGAACTTTCGACGTATCCGAGAGAAGGTCGAACAGAGATGGAGTCCAGGGATCATTACGCTTTGCAGCAGCGATAGTGTGAAAGTCTAGAGAGGACAATGCGTACTCGCAGGAGGAGTCGTGACTGTCTTTGGGGGGAAACGGTAATCGGGATAGCGTGTCAGTGTCGGAGTGCTTTCGTCCGGAACGCTAAACCACGCGGATGTCATGTTCTTGAGTTCGCGATGCGCAGCTGGCAAGGCGGCCAGATGAGTCTTTGAGTGTCGACAGCCAATATAGTCCGTCGTGGTCGTTCACTACGTCAAAAGATCGGCCGTATAAACGGGGGCGAAACTTGCCAAGTGCCCACACAATGGCCAAGCACTCCTTTTCTGTAACGCTGTAATTGGTCTCCGCCTTGATTAACGCGAGACTAGCGCATGCGGCGTCGTATTCGGTGTGGCCAGGTTGATGCTGCGCCAACGTGAGAATGACGTGAAACCAACGCCAACCAACGTGAAACCAACCGTGAAACCGTGACGTGAAACCAACCAACGTGGAACCAACGCCAACGTCAAGGCCTACACCGTTTGCATTGGTGTGGACTTCGATTGGCGCTTGAGGGTCAAAATGGAGAAGAATGGGTGGCGTCGTGAGAAGACAGTGCAAGGCTGTGAAAGCGGCGTCACACTCTGGAGACCATGGTGAGAGATCTCTATCGCCACCAAGGAGCTATGTGAGAGGCGATACAATAGACGCAAAGTTTCGAATGAATCGCCGGGAGTAAAAGCAGATGCCGCTGAAACTGCGTAGCTCTTTCACAGTGGGAACGCAGTAACAGAATGTAGCTTCTCGGGATCCGGGCAAATGCCCTCCTTTGACACGACATGGCCTAAAATTGTGAGCTCAGGAACAGCAAATCGACACTTGTTCAGGTTAAGTGGCAACCCGGCGTTGGCCAAGCAAGTGAGTACCTGCTGGAGGCGGAGCAGGTGCGTTGCGAAATCAAAGGCGAACACCACAATGTCGTCAAGATAGCAAAGCCAGGTTTCTATTTGAGGCCACGCAGAACATTATCCATAATTCTTTCGAACGTAGCAGGTGCGTTGCAAAGTCCACACAATCCGTCTGGTGTAACAAAGCCAGTTTTCGGGTTATCGGTCTCTGCCATCGGAACCTGCCAGTAGAAGCCTGACCGCAAATCCAGCGAAGAAAACAACTCGGCTTCCTGCAAACAGTCCAGAGCATCATCGATGCGTGGTAAAGGGTAGACGTCCTTCAGTGTGATCTTGTTCAACCATCGAAAATCAACACAGAAGTGGATGGAACCGATGGAACCACGGGAGAGGCCCATGGGCGCTTTGAAGGTGTAATTACGCCAGGACAGAGCATGTCATTGACCGATTCCGCAATGACGCGACGTTCCGTAGCGGACACGCGATATGGTTTTTGTCGCAGCAGTGAATGAGAACCAGTGTCGATGCAATGCTTGACTGTCGATGCACGGCCAAGTGATGATTGCACAATGTCGAAATAACGGCGGAAATGCTGAAGGATTGCGAGAACTTGAGATCGCTGCGAATGCGTCAAATCTTCGGCGATGAATGGGCTGAACACACCAGTTCATGCTGAGTCGTGTACAGAGAGGGCACTCAGTTCATGCACGGCAGTGAAAGGCACTTCGTCGAAGATCGAGAGAATTTGGGTTGAATCGACCGAGTCATCGCAACATGACGTACACATAGTGAAAGGGACTAAGAATTGAACCCGTTCCCGTTACGGCCTTAAAAAATATTAATAGCAACATGTAACAATAATAGTGACATGACATTTTTACGAATTACAAGTTGCACAGTTAACGGAACTGAAATAACGCATTCAATACATAGGCTTTTATGATAAAGCAGCCGCAGAGTGTCTCTACAGGTTGTTTTGTTTATGAAATATATATATGTGCGGTGTATTAGGAAGACGCGCATGTGAGTTACGAATACAATGCCTTCCGTCTACGGAATTTTAGGTATAGAACATATATTTCTACTTTGATGTGTGCATTGAGCCGTGGGGCAGGTAATTCCTTAGCATCTGAAATTCGTAATTAGTGCGACATATTGCAAATTTTTATGCATTAGTTTTTCTTGTGTTACAAACCGAGTTGCCTAGCAATTCTAGGTTAGACATGCCTAAAGACAGCATAAGATTTTCCCTAATGCTGAGTTTATGTTCGCGCAGGAGGTTATATTGGTGGTATTACTGGAATGACCTTTAGGTTTTTGAATATTTGTACAGTGGAATGAAGCCTTGGCAAATCACTGATTATTCGTAAAATCTTTTTTTTTTTGCAGCGAATCTGTATATAGCTAGCCGATTCATCTGTCTGTCCGTCTGTTGCCTGTACGTCCAAAACGCCTCCGGCGCCACCACATGCGTATGCGTGTAAAAGAAGAGAGGCGTGCGATTCTCCGATCCAGTAGTGGCGTCGTTCCTCTCCGTCACGCAGTAGTTTCCCTCCGGCTCCGAAATGGGTAGGCCATGAGCCAAACTTACTCCTGAGGAGCAGGCAGCTTTGATCAGCAAACCCGCAAGCAGAACTCGGAACGAGCGCGTCACGCCGTGCCGATGCAGTAGCCCGGGCACAAGAACACGCTCGATCGTGCAGCCGAGCGCAAGCAGGAACTGCGTGCTGAGGATCGGGCAACCTAGGAAGCCGTCGTTTAATAAACCGTCGGGATTAACCCAGTGATAAACACCGAGGCCTTACATTTCTGATTTGCTGGTTAACCATATCTACGGAGTGCTTGGGTGGCGTTATTTTTCTAGGAGTACTTCTCACGCGGAAATGATAAGCCAGCCGAAATACCTAGCTTCTTGTAGTTTCTTAGTAGTTCCAGTTTCTCAAACCTGATCTCCGTTTCGACGCAGTGCACACTGACATCATTGGGCCACTACCACCGGGTCAAGGATTTCACTACCTGCTCACCTCTATGGACAGGTTTACCCGTTGGTCAGAAGCAACGTCGCTTCAAGACAGCACAGCAGCAACGGTCGTTGCGAATTTGGTCACAACACGGTTTGTCCATTTCGGATGCCTTACCAAAATTGTTACTGACAGAGGGCAGCAATTCCAGTCGGCTCTCTTTCAAGAACTCCTGCGCGTGCTTCGTACGAATCATCTGCGCACGGCCGCCTATCATCCCCATACCAATGGCCTCGTGGAACGCTTCCAACGACATTTCAAGTCAGCGCTCATCGCTCATGGCACGCCATCGCAGTGGTTTCAACGTCTACCAAAGGTTCTTCTGGGTGCGCCTTGAAGTCGGACATCGTGTGCTCGATTACGGAGTTCGTCTACGGTGCTCCGCGCCATGCGCCCAAGGACTTCTTTTCACCACAATCACCATCGGCTGCTCTGTACACTCAAGAATATGTGCACCTTCTTCCCGACCTCTTCCGGTATTTAAGGCCCGGTCCGAGACGTCCAGTTTTAGCACGCACAGACCGCGTTTCAACTGACCTTGCCAAGGCAACCCTGGTCTTCGTGCGCCATGGACCCTTTTCGCCGCCCTCACTACCTCGGACCCTTTCCCGTACTTTACAGGCGCCAGTCCACATACATCGTGGACATTCACGGCAAACCTGAGGCCATCGCAGTGGACCGGCTGAAGCCAACCTACTGCGAGATGGCTACCACAGTCGCGTCCCCCAAATTAGTTCCGGAAGTCCATTCCGGTGGGTGATGAGGCTACTTCCGTCCGCCGAGTTTCTTGGACATGCCGATATCGTTCGAAGATTATGCTCCTCTCAACAATAATAATAATAACAATAACAATAATAACATAAACGGACAGCCATCAGCAGGTGGCGCGAAGGAGACGGGCAAATCGGTCGTCGTAACATGCGCCCGAGGAAGGGGAAGCCTCTGCCACCATTACCGAGGAACGACATCAAGATTATACTGAAGCCCCAGAAGGGACTAATGCTCAAGGAATGTCTGAGAACAGAAATACCACAAGCGGTTATTCGGGATACCGGGACAATAATCACAGGAAACGGACCGAACCAGCAAAAAATATCCGGAAAGGATTTCATATTGCCAATCCGAGAGGGAACGAATATCATCATCGTCTCCACACCTTCACTGGAAGTGGCGGACGTCATTCGTCGAATGATTTGCATGGAGCTGCGAGGCAAGCGACACCCCTTCAACGTGTGCGTAGCGGATCCAGACGATAGCTACAAAGGGGTTGTGCACGGATTCCCAGCACACATGGAATCAGAAGATCTCCAGCAAAACCTGCGAGTCAGGACCCAAGGAGTCACCATCGAAAGGGCCCGAATGCTAGGAAGCTCAGATACCGCTTACCTCACCTTTTCGGGAGGCACGCGCCCCAAATGCGTGTACTACGTGGGAGGAGAGATGCGGTGTACGGAGTACAGGCCAACAATCCAAATGTGCTTGGAGTGCATGCAAGAAGGACACCGCTCGGACGTTTGTCCGAACCCCAAGAACATATGCCGTGGCTGCGGACTCGCAAATCCACCCCCACAAGAACACGAATGTGAAGTGAAGTGCGCCGTGTGCAGGGCGGCGGGGCACGAGACGCGTCGGTGCCCGGACAAACTGATTGCCGCCAAGCGCGTGAAGACGACTCGCCAGTCTCGATCGCAGGAGCGGTCGGGACAGAACACCAAAAAGGCACCAGGGCGCTGGTTTGAGTCGACGGAAGAGGAGGACTTCTACCGGCACCGATCGAGATCCAGATCTCCACACGGAAGCAGAACGAAGAGCAATACCCCCTCGAGGGACCCTTCCAGCTCCAGGACTTCGCAGCGGTCTCATTCGCCACTGCCTAAAAAACAGCAGGTGAGCTGGGCGAGGGTTGTTTCTCCCACTGCTCCAAAACAGAATAATAATAAAAATGATAAACGTATTCAGAAATTGGAAAAGGAAAACGCGCGACTAAGAGAACAGCTCTCAGGAGAAGAACACAAACGACAATCACTTGAGAAACAAATGTCAGAGTTAGAGGCGCGCTTCTATAGCACAATACAACAGCTGGAAACGCAGCGTCAGTCTGAAGAAATAGCCAAAACGAAAGCGGCGGCAGATATAAACTCTGTCTCCGCGCAGTCTCCGACAACCCAAATTTCAAATAACGCGCAGATAATGGCAGCGCAGATCCAGACAATGATCGCGGAAAACTTGAAAATATTTATGCATGAAATGATGACGTTAGTTGCCCAAAGGTTAACGGAATTTCAAAAACTATGCGCGAACGACTTCGAGAAACACAAGGTATTCGTGGTGGAACAGCTTAAGGCAGTGTCGAAGGTGGTTCCCACTAAAAAAACGCGCAATTGCGATAGGTGCGGGTTCAACAAAAACTAACATAAGCCACTGCGTAACAGAATCCGACGGCTCGGACACGGAAACGTCACGGGCTTAAAATAAGAGTGGGCAACATGGCTAATCACGCTAAGAAATCACAATGATAACGAAATTGAGATCAATTAGACATATGGCAATAGAACTGCCGCTCCTTCTCCAGGAAAGCGGCAGTGTTCCACCAGTTTATTAAGAACCCCGGAATCGCTCCGGACGTGATATGTCTGCAGGAGGTCGGGGCCAAGCCGGCAAAACTGCAGGGATACTACACTGAGCGATCCTCAAAATTCAAAGGTCGTCACGCTGGTGAGCAAGTCGATAAACGCTCAGTTATTAACACTTCGGCAAACTGAGGGAGAGACTAATTCCATAGTTATCAGTGTGATCCCAAAGAAACGAAGTAACGCACACACAATAATCACAAATCTGTACAGTACTCCCAAAAGCAAAGGGGACGACCTACCCCACATTCACTCAGCAACAAAAAAGCTAGCGGGTACCAGGGATAAAGCGGTGATAGTGGGTGACTTTAATGCACCACACATACTATGGGGATACGCGAAAACGCCGCCCAAAGGGTTCTTACTCCAGCGCACCGCAACAGCCTTGGGCTTACGGGCAATCAATCAGATCGGCAAACCAACGCGCACGGGTAACAGCTTCAGCAGAGACCCTGCGCCCGACCGTGCCTTTACAAATAACATCAGAGACGCACAATGGGTTTCCTTTGACGAAAATCTAGGAAGCGATCACGACATAATCCGAGTAGCGCTCTCCACGCCCAACATACGGAGAACAATAGGAATGACTAAATTAACTGACTGGCCTCGTTATAGAGAACTCCAGAGAGCGCTGGAGGAGTCGGATATAGCCCCGACCAACATACGAGGATGGACTGAATTCCTTCGACGAGCACACGGGGACACCACTAAAGCCATTGAGCGTACAGCGGAGGTGTCGGTGATAGACTCTCACCTGGTCAGCTTATGGGAAGAGAGGCGGAAACTGGCCAAAAGGTGGAAAAGACAACGTCTAAACAAACACCTGAGACAACGCATCGCTCTCTTGGCAGAGCAAGCCCAAGGCCACGCCAACGAGCTCGCTAAAAACGAGTGGGCGACGTTCTGTGTAACCCTATCAGGAACTCTGGGAACGACCAATACGTGGAGAATACTACGAAGCATGCTAGACCCGATGAGCATGCGTACTGAGAATAACAAGAAGCTCCAAATGGTAGCGGACGACTTCGAGGGTACAGACCAAGATCTAGTCCATGCTCTTCAGAAAAAGTACATAGGACCCTCACCTGCCACGTGATCGTCGTACGCGAAGAGACGATTCGCGGGGGAGGCGAACCCTAAATTAGACGAAGAAATAACGTAGGCGGAAGTGTATGAGGCGGCACAATCCGCAGTTAAAAACTCGGCACCGGGCCCAGACTCGATCACAAATGCAATGATTCGAAACATGGATTTGGTAGCCCTAGCGAAAATAACAAAGATTTTCAATAGCGAGTGCTGGGCCAAGGGAGACTTGCCCCAAGAGTGGAAATTGGCTAAAATAATCATGATCCCAAGACCAAAAAAGAATCCCTCGATTGATATACTACGGCCGGTGTCGCTCACGTCCTGTCTGGGTAAGCTCTATGAAAGGGTTATCCATAGCAGATTGCAGCAGTACCTGGAAGAGCGGAGCTGGTTCCCGGACTCCATCACAGGATTTCGCACGGGTTTATCTTGCCAGGACGCAATTCTCCTACTTAGAGAGGAAAGTGTAACTAATATACCGTACGGCGACGAGAGACTAGTCCTAGCACTAGACCTCAAAGGAGCCTTCGACAACGTCTCTCACGCCGCAATATTAGAGGAACTCGAACTCGTGGGTTGTGGTGAGCGCACATACAATTACTTAAGAGCGTTTCTTTCCAACCACGAGGCGAGCATCAGTATTGGCCAAATCACTTCGGATTTACTTAAAATGCCTGAGAAAGGAACATCTCAAGGAGCTATATTATCTCATCTGCTCTTCAACATGGCGATGTGTCGCCTCGCGCGCGATATGGATCGGATACCCGATCTAGGTTACACGCTCTACGCGGACGACATCACGCTGTGGACGAGCAGAGGTTCACTAGGGGATAAGGAATATACGCTCCAAAGCCCAGTATTAGCGGTGGAGAAATGTTCTACATGGAGTGGCCTGAAGTGCGCACCCGAAAAATTGAGGTCATCCGGATACACGTGAAACGCTACAAATCCAGAGGATCGATCAACATCGTGGTTGAGGGTAATCAGTCCGAGAGGTACTCACGATGCGAGTCCTGGGTTTGTGGCTTCAGAGCGACGGGCGAGCACTACAGACACTCAAGACCCTCAAATCTACAGCCCACAACATAGCCCAAATGATACGTCGCGTGACGTATCGAAAAGTGGGAATGCGAGAAGACGATGCCCTAAGGCTCGTACAGGCCTTAGTGGTTAGTCGAATCACGTATGTCTTACGGTACCAAATCCTGAACAGGAAGGAGGAAAAGCAGGCTAATACAATAATCCGAACCACTTTCAAAGCTGCTCTGGGCCTGCCTAAGTGTACTTCCACGGAGCGCATGTTAGCTTTGGGAGTGCACAATACTTTCGACGAACTGAGGCAGGCCACCCTGATGCGACAGAGGGAGCGCCTCAGCTTCACACAAACTGGTAGGGCAATATTGGCTAGACTCAATATCCCAGCGTACTCCATTTATCTCACAGAGCAGGCCGTACCTCTCCCTCTTTCGATGAGATCCAAAAATTACAGTAGGCCCAATTCCAAAGAATATGCATCCCGAGTACAACAAAGAAAGACGCAAAGCACGCGCACAACACATTCAATCAGCCTACTCTAATAACCATAGGTACAACACGTACTACATGGACGCAGCTGTGTATACAGAAGCGACCGTGCTGCGCTACCAAAGGAGGTACGCCCTGGCAGTCGTGAACGCGATCAGCCAACAGCAAATTACCGCGTCGGCCACGGCGGGATCCCCCACCTCGGATGAAATATTAGCAGTGGCGATCGCACTCGCTCACGCGGAGCGTTCTCAGAGGGACTCGGTCGTGGTCACGGACTCCCAGGAGACATGTCGCATGTTTCTCAAGGGGCACGTGACTGCGGCTAGCCTCGCGATAATCCCCAAATCCTTCAACCCCCATCATTGCCTACTCTGGTGCCCGGGCCACGCGGGGTACAGGGGAACGAAAAGGCTAACGCGTTAGCTCGAGGGTTCACTAACCGAGCGACGGCGTCCTCTTCTAACCCCAACAACCCGCACTATTCCTCAGAAAATTCCACAAATTTAAATGCCAAAGACATCCTTGCTCATCAGCGCGGAGTCCGCTGAAAATACCCGCCGCATCACCCACAACTTAGCAGGGAAGAGGCCGCCGATTGGCGTAAAATACAGACCGGGGTATTCCCCTATTTAAAATTGCTAAACGCCATGTATCCCACTCGTTATAGGGCCAACTGTCCTTGGTGCGGTGGCATACCTAGCCTAATACATATAACCTGGGAGTGTACTAAGCAACCTCATAGGCGAAATACCAGCAACACAATGGAGCAGTGGGAGGCACAGTTCGCCCGCTCCGACCTGGCTGGACAAAAGTCCATAATTAGCCAGGTCAGGCAGGCGGCAGAGGCCAGTGGGACCCTGGACTGAGAGGCTCCGACCACCCCTCCTTCAAATATTTTCCATTGAAAAAAAGTTTCTATTTCTATTTCTCTAGAGGGGGAGCTATGTAGCGCCAACGGCATTGATGCGATCTCCCTAGGAAAGAAGACGAGGTATCGTGATTCCACGAGCGACGCGGGAGCTAAATTGGCTGGGAACCGAAAAAATAAAAGATCAGCTAAATTTGAGCTCCGGTGCTAGAATAACGTCTCGTTCTCGCTCTCTCATGTGCTCTACAGGCAAACCGGTAGGCAAACAGAACGATCCGTACCGTAATATGCATATAGTCCTTCTACGTAACTCCCAATCATGACGATTGGAATGAATGCGTCGCCCCACACGTGTTCACGCTCAGCAAGTCCCAGCACTGAAGTCGCCTCTAAATTGATAAACACGAGGACTCCGAGGCTTCTAGAAGGAGGCTTCCTTGGCCTCAACACATCAGTGTACCGACGACTCTCTGGTACAAACACCGTGAAGCTTTATAAAGCTCACCTCGAAACAGAGCTGGCAGTAACCAGCATGGGAAAACTACGTTAGCCCTCGGAGCAAAGCATCTGTCAGTCAATCTTTATAAGAGAACCTAGTGATGGTTCGACAAGTCTAGCGTATATCCCGTGTGAGGACTTGTTGCTTCGGTCTGCCGGTCTCTTTCATATAGTCAGTACTGTTCGCATTGTCGCCTTTCATCTAACAGCAATCCTGAACTACACACCGAGAGGCAGAACCAGGATTTCTACTTCATACACGATAAAGGGGGGGGGGAGGCAAATGTGGCTGATTCGGTATTGTATCCAAGAAGATACCGAAAACGCCCGCGCATAATGGTCAGGAAGAGGAAAGGGAGATACCGGAGTGCTATGTCGGTCTTGTTCGCCTAAACAAGCCTGTGTACCTGTGATACGTCACGCCGCATAAATGGTATGGAAGACACGGTTTGACATAGCATTACAGCTCACGGATTTTGAGGCGATTGCTACATTTAAGGTATGAAAATGCCTAAGACAATGTAGCTGTACTAAACTCCGCACACCAGTATATTACAATGCGGTGCACGAAAGAAAACAAAGCTTTGGAAATTCCCACGAGTAGAAATGATTGAGAAGTAAACATATTGCTATGTGAATAATGAAATAGATGGACGTACTCTAACACAACGTAACCAAATTCAGTACCTTCGTGTTGCTATACATTCTCATCTGACGAGGATTACACCCGTTAGCAATATCGGTTAAAGAGCAGAAGGGAAACTGACTTCAATAAAACAAGGCCAATCTCGCTTACATGAAAGCGAAGGGAATTGCGCATCTAATGCGTGTACGTTATTTGCAACGAATGTGAGCTTCATATGAAATTCTTGCAAAAAAATTGTGGAAGAAAGCATCAAAGATGTTCCTCGATTTCAGCATTAGCTTTGTTGCGTGATTTTCCGCATATATCCATGCTACCCATGAATCCCGAAGCCTAACTGGCATACCAGCGGACCCAAGCTGCAGCAAGCTCAATGGCAACCATAATATCAAGTGATACTACAACGCAGTATATTGCCGCGTCTCTATCTAAGCCGAACGACGTTCGAGACAAAGACGAAAACTCTGAGTGCGCGAGCGAATTTCAAGAGAACTTAGCCCTTTTTCAAGTTCTTTCAAATAAACATATCTCTCCTCTCCCTTCTACAGCGAGCCGTGACATTATCTTCTGTAATAAATTCACAGTAGTTGAAACTCCGTACCAGGTCTTAATGTCCTAACTATCTGGACTGCAACTCCATAACAATGCATCTTCAATGCAATGTCGATGTTGTCTGTTCGGGAATGTAGTCCGTGACACGAGCCCATGGACCGAATCTGTCTATTAGGTCAGACATCAGCCAGCAGCAAGCTGTCTATCAGGCCTATCCAGTGGCCCTAGTCTTCTGCTCAGCAAGACAGTAACCAGCACATACCTAGCTGTTCAATTGACTCTCCTATCATAAACGGCCAAATCCATAGGAGCCGCAAAGTGTGGGAAGAGTAAATGAAAGCTACCCTTCTAAAACTCCACACTATTTTAAACGTTCAATGAACACCGCTTGGCTTGTTATCGTCAAATCTGAACCCACAGATTCAGTTGCAAATAGTTTAGTTCAACTTACACTTTTTGTGGGGTCAAAGCAGAGCTGATTCTTCTACCGCAATTTGTGCTTAACCTTGCACAGTGCTTTCTTCAATTTACAAGCTTTAGTGCACCTAAAAAAGGCCTTCATCTCCCATTGTAAAAAAGCTTTCAGTAAGAGCAATTTCCGCTACGCCATCGTGAAATATTTTGTTGAGGTATTCACTTTTGAACGAATGAATTTTGGGGTTGTATGTGCCTGAACCACTATTTGAATATGAGCCACGCCATATCGGGGGACTCTAGATTAAAGATGATCACCAGGAGATCTTTAACATGCCCCTGTTACACGGGACGCCGGCGATTTTGCATTTCGCCCCCATTGAATTGTGGCCGCCTAGGTCGGGATTTAGTTGCGCGACGTCGTGCTTTGCAGCACCATACGATGCCCCTAATCCACCAGGCGGGTATGTTCACTTTCCTCACCAACGATAGATGAGTGGAATTTAAATGCGAATAGCATTATTTTCCGCTTTCAGCCATTTTGCATCTATCTATCTATCTATCTATCTATCTATCTATCTATCTATCTATCTATCTATCTATCTATCTATCTATCTATCTATCTATCTATCTATCTATCTATCTATCTATCTATCTATCTATCTATCTATCTATCTATCTATCTATCTATCTATCTATCTATCTATCTATCTATCTATTGCATAGGCTTTTACGGTTAGCTGGTGGTGCAGGTTGCCTACCTACTTGGGTCACTAGGTATGTGCTCCTAATAGCGATGCCATCGGGGTCCTTCCATTGTAGTTATTCCAGCTTCGTGATCTTTCTATCGTCATACCGCCTGCCATCCCGACCCAGTGGCCCAATTTGCCGAATAGCTTGGTTCATTAGGTATGGGCTTGTGGTCGTGATGCCGTCGGGGTGGTTGCATCGCCCTCATTCCAACTTTGTCATTCGAGACACGCCATGCCATCGTCCTGGCGCCATCGTCGTCACGCAGTCATCTATTCGTTGTCACAGCGCCACAGCGATGCCGTTGTGGTCATTCAATTTTCGTTATTCAAGCATCGTGATCTGACTCTCACCGCGCTGTCGTCGTCGCGCCTTCTGTTCCGATCAAGTGGTTGAAATAATGTAATAGCTTGTGATACTACATATGTGTTCGCTTCGTCATGCCGTCATGGTCGCTGCATGACCGTCATTCCAGCTTTCTCAGTGGGCTTCGTCATGCCGTCGTCATCACACCATTGCCGTCAAACCGTCAGCGTTATGCCGTCATAATTAAGCTGTCATATCGTCATTGTCATCACCGCAGTTACGTCATTATGTTGTCGCCATGCCGTCGTCATCATATCACCTTAGTCGTCCGATCAACGCCAATATAGTTCGATATTGTATTCTATTCACACTGTCAAGCTTCAATCGTCTTTATTCCGGCCTTGTCATGCAGTAATCATCAGAAAGTCGTTATCATGCCTCCGTTGCCAGACCGTCGTCATAATGCCATCGTGGTCATGCCATAACCGTCACTCCAGCTTCTTCATCTCATCCTCGTCATGCCGTCGTCCTCACGCCATCGTCGTTTGCAGATTTGACGACACAGTTGTCATAATGTCATTGTCACCATACACTCATCCTCATCTTACGATTTTCATGCCATTGTCAAGCCATCGCCCTGACCGCATTGTCGTCAAACATTTGCCGTCATGCATTGGTTGAAGTGCCGTCGCGATTGTTCTATCGTCATCATTGTAAATTTGACATCCGACCTGCGTGATTTTGTCGTCGTCATGCCGTTGTCGTCATGACATTGTCATCTTACTGTGGTCGTCATACCACCTTTATCGATCCACCGACGTCATTCCGCGTTCATCATTCTATCGTAATCATGCTGTCATAATTCAATCATGATTATGGCACCGTTGTTATGCCATCGTCGTCATTGCGTGGTCGTCACACAGATGCTATGATACATCCGTTGTCATACTGTCGTTCACAACTAAACAATTGACATCTTAATGTCGTCATGGCGCCGTCGTTTTACCGCTTTGCCGTTCCATCGATGCCGTTATTTCATCCCCATTCCATTCTCAGTGCATTGGAGTCATACAGTTGTCCTCATGTCCGAGTGCTCGTGGGCGACTTTGGGAATAGGTTCTCATAGAAAAATGGGACAGCAACATCGGAGTATGACGCATGCAGCCGAAGCGACGAAAGACTAAGAGTTACCACCACATGCGTTATAGAAACGTGACTTCAATAAAATGGCATAGCACTACAATGCTCGATTGCTATTCGCATTACCCTAGACAGTCATCATGAGATTACCTCTGTCATAATTCTTTTTACTCTTTTACTTTACTCTTCTACAGTTATCCCATAAGCCTACCCAAGTTGAAAGTTATGGATTGCGTCATTTTGTTTTCTAACGGAAGAAAAGCAGCACGACCAACCACGTGAACGTAAATAGACGTGGGCATGAACATGAATGAGTACCGGTGAAGCTGAGCCATTGCTACCAGCTTAGCGCCTATGAATGTGAGTGACTGTGAGTATGATTGAGTGATTATCCTCAAAAAAAGAATATCATGAAAGAATTACCTATTGGTGAGTAATTACGCGTGAGTGCAAGGTTCACTAAGCTGCAACAACACCCAAAGTATCTGCAAAGCTTGTTGATTCCAATTCTAATACTAAGGCGTAAGCCTTTAATAGCTCAAGAGTGTCCGGGCGCAGTCCGTAGTGGACGCAGGAAAGCGGTGATCACAGGCGAGGGGAGCAAGGAGAGGAGACGCCACCGGCAAGGATAGCAGGGAGAGGAGGCTCCATGCCAGCAGCGCTGTGCGAGTGCTCGCATGGGAGAGCGCGGGCATGCGCTTGGGCATGCGCTCACATCGGCGACAAGCCTTGCAGCCGTATGGCTGTTATTGTATCCCATGCCCGCAGCCACGGCGGCGTCCGTTCGCAGAACAGTTCATTGAACAGCAACAGAACCCGCCGTGGTTGCTCAGTGGCTATGGTGTTAGGCTACTGAGCACGAGGTCGCGGGATCGAATCCCGGCCACGGCGGCCGCATTTCGATGGGGGCGAAATGCGAAAACACCCGTTTACTTAGATTTAGGTGCACGTTAAAGAACCCCAGGTGGTCGAAATTTCCGGAGTCCCCCACTACGGCGTGCCTCATAATCAGAAAGTGGTTTTGGC
Organism: Dermacentor albipictus; assembly: GCF_038994185.2. Classification (NCBI taxonomy): domain Eukaryota; kingdom Metazoa; phylum Arthropoda; class Arachnida; order Ixodida; family Ixodidae; genus Dermacentor; species Dermacentor albipictus. Next base: position 27,225,766 of record NC_091822.1, on the reverse strand, counting down.
ACGTAAAACCTCATATATTATTATTATTATTAACAGCAACAGAGGCAGTCATAGATAGGATTTCGCCTATCGCAGTTTAGCTCAGCAAAGTGCCCATAGATTTTTAAGGTCAACATTAGGTATTCTGTTAAAGATAGCACAGTTAAGGCGAAACCATAAAATATTTTCTGAAAATTTTGGGAGACTAGTGGCAGCAGTTGCGAGCGTGCACGAGGGAGCCTCTGGCGTTCCTGCTAATAAGCATCTGCTATTCCCTACACAGATATCACAAGGAGCGCGGATCCGGTGACACTGCATCCTGCGGTTTGCTTCTGCGCATGATCCAGAGGACTCGGGCCTGATCACCGACCTGAAGTTTGCTTCTGCGCATGACCCAGCGGACTCAGGCCTGATTGCCAACCTGTGCGCAGTGAGGCACCGTCACTTCCATCAGCGGCAGCACCGTCTACTTCTGAGCCTATATATACGCAACACGCACAGATAATCGACACTAGTGGCAGCGGTTGCGAGCGTGCACGAGGGAGCCTCTGGCGTTCCTGCTAATAAGCATCTGCTATTCCCTACACAGGTGGGCTTTGGTTTTTATTTTTGCCTAACTTGTATATCGCAACTGCTGCCACTATTACAGTTTTTGTCTCGGTGCTTTGTATCCATCATGCCCTCAAATGCTGAACTCGCGAAGCGTCTTGATGCACTAGAAAGTGTTCTGCAGGGGAAACTGGCTACGGTGGCTCAACAAGTTCTGGCGAGCGTTAAATCGAAGATGGCCACTGAACCAGAAACGTTTGTTGGTAACTTCAAGAAAGACTTGGAGGAATTGCAGGGGAGCCTGGCTTACTTAAATGAAACTGTTGAGGAACTGAAGTCTGAGAACGAGAAACTGAAGATTACGAACTTGGCACTTACAACTAGTAACGCAGCCTTGGAACAGAAAGCAAGTGAGCTAGAGCAATACTCACGCAAAAGTAATGTCGAACTAAAGGGTGTACCCTGCACTCAAGGCGAAGACTGTGTGGCGATTCTTCAGGCTGTTGGAAGTAAAATTGACTGCCCGGTATCGAGGGACGACATCGAAATTACCCATCGAGTTCCATCTGTCTCAAGCACGACAAATTTAATCGCAAGGTTCACCTCGAGGGCAAAGAAAGCAGAATTCGTAAGCAAGGCGCGTAAGGCGCGTCTACAGACTCGCGACATAGGCTTTCATGGAACTGAGTCTAAGCCGATTTACGTCAACGACCATCTGACACAGGAAAACAAAGATATTTTCGAAAGCTCTATCTTTGAAAAAAGAAAATCAGTGGCAGTTCCTATGGACTGACGACTGCCTAATCAAGGCAAGGAAGAACACTGACAGCAGGGTTTTTCGAATTCGAAACGAGGCAGATCTCGCGATTTTCACTAACCATGCGTAATGGCACTTCGCTTCTTCCAACATGGCTTACGATGAATCAAACGAACTATCGTCGTTGTTGTCAAATCCCAGCTGCTCAGCTATCCATTTCAATGCAAGAAGTCTGAAAAAACAATATGATGAGTTTCACCTGCTGTTATCATCGATCAATATTTCGTTTTCACTGGTTTGTGTAACAGAGACAGTTTAAGCGATAGCGATAAGAATTTGTTTTCATTTCCATCATACACTCCGGAATATTGTCGTCGCGTGTCATCCAATCACGGCGGTTCCGCAATCTTTATTTTACAAGATATAGAGTATAAATGCCGGATAGATTTAAATCTCAGTATGCCAGATTGCGAAGCAGTATGGATTGAAATCAATAATTCATGTTTCAATACCGGTGAAAAAAGCACTGTGTTTGGCTGCATCTACCGATCACCGAGCTCTAGTATAAACACGTTTTGCTGCCCTCTAGATGAAATTTTGCACGCTGTGTCGAATAAAAACAAGAACATGGTTATCATGGGAGACATAAACATCAATCTTCTGGATGAGGACTGCGCTTACAGCAGAGAATACACTAGCATCTGTCATGGATACTGTATCGAGTCGTTGTTACAACTACCCACTAGGTGCGTCTCTAACTCGACTACTCTTATCGATCATGCACTAATAAACCTGCTTTATCCCCCTAAGGCTTTTATCGTACGAAGCAACATAACCGACCACTTTCCCATTGTGCTATGTTTTCCACGTCTTAATCACGCCATGGAAACTCCATACACTAAACCCAGGTTTGACAAAGAACATTTCATAGAGCTAGTTAACAGTTCAGATTGGTCGCGCGTAACATCATTAAATGATGCTGAAGCCTCTTATACTGAGTTATCTGGCACAATTAAAGCTTGTATATCCTCAGCACCAACAATGGTTAAGTGCCGTAAACATTTTGCCTCCCCATCAAACCCTTGGCTTACACCAGCATTGTTGAAGAGCATGCGCAAGAAAGAAAACCTGTATTGTAAATGCAAAAATAGACCATTTAACCAATCTCTCAAGCTTCGGTACAAGAAGTTTTACACCTTACTGACATATCTACTTAAACAAGCAAAGCAAACATACTATGAAAATGTAATAAATGAAACCGGGAACGATTCCCGGAAGCAATGGCAGATACATAATGCGTTTCTGTATAAGAATCCTACTAGGAATAGAATAACGAAAATTCAAGAAAAAGACTGCACACTTACAAACCCTGAAGATATTGCATGCGCATTCAGCAACTTGTTTGGTATTGTGCCTGATATGCCTGGGGGTAATGACACTCGCATGCCACGCTTGACACAACAATCACTTTATCTCTTCCCAACTACACCCAGCACCCGCCGCGGTTGCTCAGTGGCTATGGTGTTAGGCTGCTGAGCACGAGGTCGCGGGATCGAATCCCGGCCACGGCGGCCGCATTTCGATGGGGGCGAAATGCGAAAACACCCGTGTACTTAGATTTAGGTGCACGTTAAAGAACCCCAGGTGGTCAAAATTTCCGGAGTCCCCCACTACGGCGTGCCTCATAATCAGAAAGTGGTTTTGGCACGTAAAACCCCATATATTATTATTATTATTAACTACACCCAGTGAAGTTCGCGCTACAATTATGAAACTTAAAAATTGCAGTCCTGGTGTAGATTTCATATGCTCGTATCATATCAAAGAAATTGTTGACAGCATATGTGAAGCTTGCAGTCACGTTGTCAATTTAATCTTTAAAACTGCCGTTTTTCCTAGTGACTTGAAAAGGTCAAAAATAATTCCTGTGCGCAAAAAAGGAGACGTCACCTTACTAGCAAACTACAGGCTCATATCCATCTTGCCGTGTTTCAATAAAGTAATAGAAAAACTATTAACATAGCGCCTATCTAATTACTTGGACACGTTCCAATTATTAAAACCAAGACAGTTTGGTTTTCGTGCTGGATATTCTACTTACCTAGCTTTAATCACCCTCACTGACAAGATCAAAGCGGAAATTGGTGGGGGAAGGTTCGTAGGATCTGTATTTATCGATTACTCGAAAGCATTCGATTCCATTAATCACAACATTCTCTTTACTAAACGCAGCGCATATGGCATAACAGGTCCATCTTTGGAACTACTGCGAAGTTATTTGCACGACAGACAGCAACAGGTTTGCATTTCAGGAGTGCTGTCTGACACAAACATAATTAACACTGGCGCTCCGCAGGGGTCCATACTCGGTCCCCTCCTATTTCTAATTTTCATTAATAATTTCTCAAAATGCCTAACTTCTACAGAATGTCTTTTGTACGCGGACGACACCACTATTTACGCCTCACATAACGACATCGTTACGCTAACCGAGCTTTTAAACGATGAACTAAATGTCAGTAGTTGGTGCAAAAAAAATAAATTGATCATTAACCCTCAGAAAACAAAGTTTCTGGTCTTTAGTTCACACAGTAAACCTCGACATAACCTACCATTGTACATAGCTTCTCACCCAATATTACCATCTAATGATTGCTCATATTTAGGTGTTCAATTAGACTCCTTTCTAAAGTTTAATTTGCATGTCAGATTCATAAAAAAGAAAGCTGCCTATGGTATCGGAGTGCTTTTAAAGGCCAGACAGTACTTTCAAAGGCACACTCTCCTGACATTGTATTATGCTTTCATTTATAGCCATTTAAATTACTGTATCAGTTTTTGGGGTCTTACATATCGCTGTTTTATAGCTCCCTTGCAGCACATCCAAAATAACGCTGTCCGTATCATTGCTTCAGCTCCTTATAACGCTCATGTTACCCCCATCTTCACTGAGTTAAGTATCCTCACAATAAATAAAGTTATCTGGTACAACCACAGCATCGTTATTTACCGTCTTCTTCAAAACCCACAATTACATTATGTCATTGGCAGGAATAGTCTTGCTAATCCTAATACTACCAGGTTCTCTTTACAAAATAACCATTTACTTCCAAAATCACGCAGCAACTATGGCAAACTAACTGTTGGTTTTGCTAGTGTGAAAACGTGGAATAATTTACCTACTCACGTGAAATCCCCACCTACATTATCGTCATACGAACGTCCACTGAGAGCTTATATTAATACCCTGGAAACTGCATCTATTCTTTGAAGTATGTTTATGTTGCTTGTTTGTTGTTGTTTATATTTATGTTGCTTATTATGTAATTTCTTTTATGTTGTGATGTGTTGCCATAGGTTTTAGTACTTTAACACTGTAGAAATTGTCTAATCCATTCTTTGTTTATAAACGCAACTGACGCCTTTTTATTTATATATTATTATGTAAGTAAGAACAAGAGGTCCCGCTGCAGTTTATAACTCTGGGACCTCTTTCTGTATAACTTCTACTGCATATATGTACCACTAATGAATGAAGCAATAAAACTTGAAACTTGAATGTTCTTTTAACGGCACAAGCTGTAAGATGCAATATATTATGCGTGGTCAGTCAAGCAAAGTAGAAGCCTTGGCATTCAATACGGTACAAGCAATAATCACTCCCATGTTAACACTTACCGAGTTCATGAGTACTGTGATGTATTCCATATGATCGCTGGTATTATTACCAAAATGCTTGGTGTGTTTGTAATCAGAAATAACATATGTCTCTATAGTGAAAGATGATAGTGCTCTTGGCTCTGTCATGGGAAAAAAAGTGTGATTTGTTAATAAAGATGCCTATGTTCAAAAAAGGGGGTTGGAGCGTAGCACGTGTAAAAACGTATGGTTATTGTTTTCGCTGAAATGACTTGCGATCATGAGTAGGCCCTTCTATAATCCGCATCACTTGATAAACACACCCGGTTCAAGGCGGCCGGTAAATGTCTGCGGAGTCCTTCCTGAAACAGATGCAATGTACTCACATTCAGTAAGTACGCAAAAGACGCGCAAATCATGGCATAGATTAAAAGAAGCTAGCGGAGCTACAAAGCCTATTCTTTACTCTCATTTCAACACAGGTACACGAAGCACCTACGTGTAAGATGACAGTACATCAGCTAAGTTAAACATTCGAGTACAGGCTCCATACAGTCCAGTTTGAGGGCTACTCTGGCGCCATCTGCCGTAATGATGCGACAGCACTGCGAAGGTGGCTCTGCGGCTCAGCCGGCTCGACGGGTATTACTTCACGCGCACTGCACTTCGCGCCGTCCAAGGTTGGGGCCGTTTTGGTTGTTAATTAGATGCCCTCCTTTTTTTTTTTCGGGCACGTGTTGTGACTGTACAATGGGCAAGCGTCGACATTACGGAGGTGAAAAAGAACAAGTACAACCAGCGATACAGCTGTGTAAGAGACTAACAACCACGAAGGCAATCTCGGCATACATTAGTACATACTTACCTGCAGGCCTTACGAACTAGAAGTAGGTAAAGGCAAGGCGCAGAAGACCAGGACTTAGGTGATTCGCACCGATCCTGCCATTTTGTGCGTCAACTTGATCGCCGTCTCAGCTTGCCAGTCTCGAGTGGCACCCGTCTTGTCTTTTGTGTTCTTCTTCCTAAGTCCTGGTCTTCTGCGCCTTGCCTTTACCTACTTCAAGCATGAACCAACTAGCCCAAGCAAGAGTTTTACTTACGAACTAGGACGGCGAAAGAAACGGGTCGGAGCTGTAGTGGAATTAAAGTAACTCAGCTTCTGCATCATATTTGTGAGAAGGGCTTGTTTTGTAAATCGTGCTACACGTGCGCGTTTCGCAGCTTGTGCGACACCAGCGATGATGGCCGGGTCAGCTGGTCAACATTAAAAAAAGAATTTTCACGACTGTGCTGATTTGGTGATTCCTTGGTGTAGCCTTAGCATTTGGTATGATCAGGATAACACTGGCGTTTGTGATGAGCAATATTTTATGCCGAGGCAGCTGATTTTATGCTTGCGAGAGCTAATTCATAGACGATAATCGTTTCGGCTACTGGCATGAGAGGCGCACATTAACATTGTGCGATTTTTCTTGGGACTTTAAATTTGCGAAATCGCCTTGCAAGAGCAAAGCGCATATGCCATCAAACGAACTCGCATGCGAAATCAAAGGTTTGAAAAGGGCATAATGAACCTCGATCATTGTACATGATGAAAGACTAGCATTCCCGTCATATAAATTCGGATCCTGTAGTTAATAAATCTGATTTTTCAGCTGCAGATGGCACCGAATGGGTCCCAAACCAATCAGCCAGGATACGCTCTAAGCATTTCGTCAACGGAGAAGAAGAAACGACGCTGAGTCTCCTGTGTAGACCGCAGAGCTTGCTGTCATTTGACTCGGACGATCATCGGAAATTTACTGTTCTTGGACTTCTACCCGTGTGCGAGAAGAGGCTCTCGCAGCACAAGATGGTCGTCGCCTCGCCCGGAGAGCACCTGCCGCGTGTTCGCCACCGTCGCAATGCCAGTTTGAGCCTGGTGACACTCGGCCCCGCGTCCCTCGACGAACTCCTGGCAAGGGAGGACCTGGAACTCCGTGCCACTCGCATGCTGGGCGAGTGGCTCAGTCAACGGGCCACCTCCGTCGATCGGCCTGTGGTCCCCCACTCAGCCTGCGGATACCATAGGAGACGCCACGAAGCCGGCAGCCCCCGAGGTAGCCTCGGAGCCCCTCAAAGATGGTTCCCCAGCACACGAGGAGCCCCGTGCTTCAATCCCACTCCCTCCCTCTGACGACGAGGACATGGACCTGTACAGTTCCAGAAAACGCGCTCGCGAAACAGATAGCGACGACGAGGAGGCAGCCGGGCGTCGCAATCAGCCGTCGAGCGCTGCCTCTAGCTCGCAGCAGCATGCGGCATCCAGCGACCGCGTGGAGCAAGCCCTTCCGTGAAGGGGGCGAGAGCCACCTCCTTCGCGCCTCCTCCGAGCGAGGGCGTGCCTGGCACCACCCGAGGTTGTCGATGTAAACAGGGAAGTGAGAAGGTGTGGTGGTTTGAAACCGAGACGGGATTCACTTCAATTACAGGCTGGCACGAGAAGTGGGCTGGCGACTTGTTGGTCACGGCGTTGCTTTTTTAGGGGCCCGCGTGCGCTCAGGAGGCCAGAGTAAATAGTAATGAAGAAGGTCCCCTAGGGGAACCTCACAAGAGCATCGCCGTTGATAACAGAAAAAGGAGGAAAGCAAGAAAGAGAGCTCGCCATGTAATAGGCTACACAAACATGCAGGGCAGCAGAAGAAACAAAATGTGGGCAGAGATTGAGGAGAAGTTAAATAGAGAACAAATAGGGGTGGTTGCGGTTACGGAAACGCACCTTAGAGAGTCCGAGGAGCCGCCAGTTATTGAGAATTATGTTTGGGAAGGGTGCAACAGAACTAAGTCGGAAAGAAAGGGAGGGGGAGTCATCCATCAGGGAGCCAAATGGGAAAGAGTAAATTAAAAATGTCAAGAGCACCTTTGGTTTTCAGGTACAATGATTTGAAAAAAAAAACTTGGCTGAGCATTACGTATTTTTGAACTTCAAATTGCACAGAGAAGAATAAAGAGTTGGTGGAGTGCATAAGCGCTGGTATTAAGGATTTCGAGAATGGTGCTGAAATCATCCTATTAGGTGACATGAATGTCCACATACAGGATTTAGATGGCTATACCAACAACAACGGGAAGTCAATGCTAGACCTTTCTTAGCAACATAACCTCGTTATCGTGAATACAGGGCCTAAATATGAAGGGCAGATCACGTGGGAAGTGGGAAACCGGCAATCGACCACGACCACTGATTACTGTCTGATGAAAGAGGAATTCATGGTAAGTTGAGAGAAATGGTGATTGGTGAGGAAGGGTATAGCAGCATAGGGAGTGACCATAAACGCGTCATATTGAAAATTGGATGTGTAGATGGGAAAGAGAGCAAGAAGCGCAAAATGGCTAGTACAAATTTGAACGCTAAACAAGTCGCAAATATAGTAACTAGTCGAAAAAGAACTTGGCAAATGGCCAAGTAAAGAGAGGGAATAAAGTGAGCTTCTAAGTGTAATAATGACAGAAATACGGAAAGAGAAACATCGTGTTCGTTAGCATGGAAAAAATAAACCGAAACGCTGATGGAACAGAGAGGTACGAGAAGCGATCGCCGAACGACAGAAAGCATATTGTCACGTGCACGCGCATATGGACGCGCACACATGCGATCAGATTACGCAAGGTTCGGTCACAGACAGTGGATGAAAGCACCGATAACGTTCCAGACACTTCCCACACATGCAAAGGCGTCCTGCGCTGTGCGATAACGTTCGTTAGGCGGCGAAACGTGTCGCAAGATGAAGACAAGTACACGCTGCACACAAACGAAAGTAATAAAGAAGCACTTGTAGCAAAGAAAACAACAAAATAAAGTTCGTCAGCGTCCGTAGAAGGGTTTAAGACGCACCACGTGGACCACTTCAGATCGTGCGCGGCGCCGCTGTCAATACGAAATGCCGTCTGGCACGACCTCATAGTCCAGTGCGCGAATTCGTCGGATGATTTAGTAGGGTCCGAAATAGCGTCCCAATAGCTTCTAACTCAGTCCCCGTCGGCGTATCGGGGTCCATACCCAAACATGGTCGCAGGGCTGGTACTCGACGAAGCATCGTCGGAGGTTGTAGTGTCGGCTGTCGGTCCTCTGCTGGTACTTGATCCGCATGCGTGCGAGCTGTCGGGCTTCTTCGGCGCGCTGGGGGTAGGTAGCGATGTCAAGATTCTCCTCGTCAGTGACGTGCACCAGCATGGCGTCGAGCGTCGTCGTCGGGTTCCTACCGTAAACCAGCTTGAACGCCGTGATCTGTGTTGTTTCTTGCACCGCCGTGTTGTAAGCGAATATTACGTCCGGCAGGACAGCATCCCAGGTCTTGTGTTCGACATCGACGTACATTGCTAGCATGTCGGCGAGGGTCTTGTTCAGCCGCTCCGTAACACCATTCGTCCGTGGATGGTAGGCCATTGTCCTCCTATGCATTGTCTGATTGTATTGCAGAATGGCTTGGGTGCGCTCCGCTGTAAAGGTGCCATGTCGCAGCAGGATGTTTTCGACAAAGAATTTCGCCACTTCGGCTACGCTACCTTTCGGCAACGCTTTGGTTTCAGCGAAGCGGGTGAGGTAGTCCGTCGCCATGACGATCCACTTGTTTCCGGTTGTTGACGTCGGAAAGGGTCCCAACAAGTCCATCCTGGTCTGCTGGAATGGCCTGCAAGGAGGCTCGACTGGCTGCAGTAATCCGGTGCCTTGTCGGTGGTGTCTTGCGTCGCTGACAGTCTCGGCATGTTCTGACATAACGGGTGACGTCGGCGGTGAGGCGCGGCCAATAATACCTTTCCTGTATCCTCGATAGTGTCCGGGAAAATCGGAGGTGTCCAGTGGTCGGATCGTGATGTAGGGCATGGAATACTTCTGGACGCAGTCCTGACGGGACAACAAGAAGGTAGTTGGCGCGCACTGGTGAGAAGTTCTTCTTTACGAGTAGGTTATTTTGAAGCGAGAAAGAAGACAATCCTCGCTTAAATGCCCTAGGGACAACGTCCGTGTGCCCTTTCAAATACTCGATGAGGTTTTTCAACTCCCGGTCTGCTCGCTGCTGTTCAGCGAAGTCTTCCGCGCTTAAAATACCAAGGAAGGCATCGTCATCTTCGTCATCTTGCGGCAGCGAGTCAATGGGGGCGCGTAATTGGCAATCGGCATCAGAGTGTTTTCATCCGGACTTTCGTCCGGTTACAGTGATATCATATTCTTGCAGTCTTAGGCTCCACCGCGCCAGCCGTCCTGAAGGATCCTTTAAATTCGCTAGCCAACATAAGGCGTGGTGGTCGCTGACGACTTTGAATGGCCTGCCGTATAGGTAAGGACGAAATTTCACTGTAGCCCAAACGATGGCGAGGCATTCCTTTTCGGTTGTAGAATAATTGCCTTCCGCTTTTGACAACGACCGGCTAGCGTAAGCTATCACGTGTTCATGTCCATCTTGTCTCGGGACTAGGACGGCACCGAGGCCTAGGCTATACTGGCGTCAGTGTGGATTTCGGTATCGGCGTGCTCGTCGAAGTGCGCAAGTATACGGGCGGCGACTGCATGCGTCGTTTGAGTTCTTGAAATGTGACGGCTTGCGGCGTTTCCCATTTGAACTCGACTCGACTTTTCCCATTGAACTCGAACGCGAAGATGGCCTCGTTATCGTTGGGTAGCTGCACTCGGGTGTCCAGCATGGCTTCGGCCCTTTCCTTGCGCACGACGCTCGTAAAGGTGCGCAGGAAGCCGCTACGGAAGACCTCCCATGTTGTCAAGGTCGACTCCCGGTTCTCAAACCACGTTCTGGTGGCGTCTTCTAAGGCAAAGTATACATGCCGTAGCTTGTCGTCGGAGTCGCAATTGATAAAAGTCGCGATAAGTTCGTAGGCCTCAAGCGCCAGGATTCCGGGTCTTCAGTCGCTGCTCCATGGCAGGTCGGTGGGTCCCGAGGTTATTGTAGGATCACGGTAGACGTTGGGGCAGCCAATGGGGTTGTTTTCACCACAATCTTCTTTGTCGACACAGGTAGAAGTCAGTGCTCTGGGGGTAGTCCTTACAGTCTGCGGCTAGCAGGCTGGTCATGGGCGATGTTGGTATTGTCCTCGGGTTTCGGGCTTGGATCGCGGCTTTGCGGGGGCGTTCGGTACATGAACGCACTAGCACCTCTACCAGATGTCACGTGGTAGTGGCGGTTAAGAAGGCAGCGAAACTGTGGTTAACGAAACAAGCGTTTCGAACTTGTGCGCTCAAAAGCAGGCTACACTCAAAGAACAATGGTAGCGGCGAACACACTCGGCGATCGTCGAAAATCTGATCAACGGGTCAAGCGCGTCGGCTTTTATACATCAATTGTCGAATTTTCTAGACTAATCGCTGGGACCAGCGCGCCTTCCATAAAGTTCTACATTATTCGCGTCGCGCACACATGCAATCAGATCACACAAGGTTCGGTCGCAGACAGTGGATGGAACCATCGATAACATTCAAGAAGTTTCCTGCACAGGCAAGCGCGTCCTGAGCTGTGCGATAACATTTCTTAGGCGGTGAAATGTGTCGCCCGATGAACGCAAGTACACGTGTCAATATCGAGAGCACAGGAAGGCAAAGAAGACGCAGTTGCCGCAGGATAAAGTAACCAGTAAATGGAAAGTACCATCACCATCATCAGCCTGGTTACGCCCACTGCAGGGCAAAAGCCTGTCCCATACTTCTCCAACTACCCCGGTCATGTACTAAGTGTGGCCATGTTGTCCCTGCAAACCTTAATCTCATCCGCCCACCTAACTTTCTGCCTTCCTCTGCTACGCTTCTCTTCCCTTGGAATCCATTCCGTAACTCTTAATGATCATCAGTTATCTTCCCTCCTCATTACGTGTCCTGCCCATGCCCATTTCTTTTGCTTGATTTCAACTAAGATATCATTAACTCGCATTTGTTCCCTCACCCAATCTGCTCTTTTCTTATACCTTAACGTTACACCTATCATTCTTCTTTTCATAGCTCGTTGCGTCGTCCTCAATTTAAGTGGAACCCTTTTCGTAAGCCTCCAGATTTCTGCCCCGTACGTGAGTACTGGTAAGACACAGCTGTTATAAATTTTTCTCTGGAGGGATAATGACAACCTGCTGTTCATGATCTGAGAATGCCTGCCATACGCACCCCAGCCCATACTTATTCTTCTCATTATTTAACTCTCATGATCCGGATCCGCAGTCACTATCTGTCTTAAGTAAATGTATTCCTTTACCACTTCCAGTGCCTCACTACCTGTCGTAAACTGCTGTTCTGTTCCGAGACTGTTAAACATTACTTTAATTTTCTGCAGATTAATTTTTAGACCCACCTTTCGGCTTTGCCTATGCAGGTCAGTGAGCATACATTGCATTTGGTCCCCTGAGTTACTAAGCAACTGCAATGCTTCTCAATGCAATGCAATGGGAAATATACCAGGAGAAAAAGTCTATTCTTCAAATACTGGTGCAAGCAAATTAAAAGGTGAAAGTGAACGTTGGTTGTCAGAAATACGCGAGAAAAAGGCCACACCTAGAATATTTTGGAATTACATGAAATTATTAGGCAGGAAGTCAACAACACTACAACAACATATCCTAGACGAAGATGAAATCAGACTTGAAGGAGAAGCGGCAATAAATTACATTCGAATTATAACAGCCGAGTCTTTCCAAGCCAATGACGAGGTTGTATTTGAAGAAAAAAGAGCATGAATGAGACCCAAGTGGAAGTGGCTGGTGCCGACAAATTTCAACTGGAAGAAAGCGGAAGAGAAAATTTCTACGCGCACAGCCACAAGGCTAGATGAGGTTCTCGTTAGGCTGAATAATGGACTAGGACGAAAAAGTAAGGAAGTTCTGGTGAAAGCAGTGGAAAAAAAATTCAAAAGATAGACGAATACCAGCCAGTTGGCGACAAAGTAGAATGAATTTATTTAATACGGGTAAGGGGGAGAAAGGTAGAATTCACTCGTATAGACCATGGAACATTACATCGGTAATATACAGGCCAGCAATGGAGGCAATCAAATTAAAGCTTCAAGCATGGGCAGAGAATAATGGTATTTTGAGAGAACTTCAGAATGGCTTCAGAATAGGTAGGCGTTTAGATGATAACCTATTTGTTCTTACTCAGTGTATTGAAATATAAACAGTAGACAGCAGACCGTTACATGTGGACTTCTTGGACATTACAGGAGACTATGACACTGTAGACCGCAATATTTTGTGGGATATTCTGGAAGGAGAAGGCTTAGGTGACGATTGTCTACATCTTTTGAGAGAGATTTACCTAGCAAATACTGTTTGCGTTGAAAGGGAAGCGATGAGGAGCGAGGAGAAAGTTCTTATCAACAAGGGACTGAGGCAGGGGTGCCCTTTATCCCCACTGCTGCTTATGGTGTACATGGTGAGGATGGAGAGGGCACTAGAAGGTTGTAATATCGGATTTAATCTGTTATACAAACAGGCGGGTACAGTAGTAGAGCAGCAGCTCCCAGGTTTATTTTATGCGGACGACATTGTGTTCCTAGCTAACAAGCAAAGGGATTTGCAACGTCTGGCTAATATCTGTGGACAAGAAGGAACAATTTAGGTTTCAAATTTAGTGTGAGGAAATCAGGTGATATCGTATTTAATGAAAACAGTGAACAGACAGTGACGGTACAGGGCAGGAAATACCTCGGGTAACAGAATATAAATACCTTGGTATATGGATAAACGAAGGCAATGATAAATCGAAACACAGGAATAAGCAATAACAGTGAAGGGGAAGAGAAATGCAGTCATAATGAAGCACAGAGCGCTGTGGGGATACAATAGGTACGAGGTCCTCCGGGGGATGTGGAAAGGTGTGATGGTTCCAGCACTTTTGGAAAAGCGGTTGTTTGCTTTAAATCAGGTCAGTGGGTCGCCCCGCGTCGGGCGCTCACGGGAAGACTACAAATGAAGTTGTGCAGGGTGATATGGGCCGGACTAGTTTTGAAATGAGGGGAGTTTGCCGTAAGATTGAGTATGAGGAACGGCTGAAAAAATGGAAGAAAGCAAATGGGCAGGGAAAGAGTTAAGGTATCTGTACAGGAAGAACGTTGATTCATTGTGGAGGAAAAGAACTAGGAAGCTTACCAGCAACTACGCGGCCTCTAAGGTGGGCAACACAGCAACAAAGAAGGTCAAGCGGAAAGTAAAAAAGGCTGCAATAATCTCATGGGTGGCGGCAATGAAAAAAAAAAACCTGCCATGAGTATCTACTTAGGAGTAAAAAACGAAATCACGAATGAAACAATTTATGATAACTGAAAGGGAAGCTCATTACTTTTGGAAGCGAGATTGGTATGCCTTAGAACACGCACCTATAAAGCCAGATATAAGAAGGAAGAAGAAGCATGTGCTTGCTGCGATAAAGCTAGGGAAACAGTGGAGCATGTTTTATTAGAACCACTGGCCTCCTTGAAGCCCTTGGGTTCAGTGAAAGCAGTGGAAAAGTAAACATGTCCGCAATAGGCATTAGTAAGAGGCGATTGGACGACTGGAGGAAGAAAAGTACGAAAATGGCTAAAAAGTACACGTAAAAAAGCACAGTTGGCGATAGGGGATTAGAAAATTTGGTTGTGGGAGTTCATAATGTTTGTTTTATTTTTTTATTGTTTAACCTAGGTAGGACATTAGGCAGTATAATAGAAAGAGCTTGGTGGCGCAACCCACTGTCCCGTTCCAAAGGGGACGCTCATAACATCTATCTATCTATCGATCCGACGCGCGGTCTGCTCCCAATGGCGGCGCACCCGGCGCAGCGTCGTCTGCCAGCGGTCCGGCTGCACACGAGAACGCTACCGAAGCGATGGAGCTGGCAGAAGAGACAACCACCGTTTCGTCACCACAGGGCCCCGTGCACCCCCCGGCACGGTTCCTGAAGGACCCGCCACGCCAGACTGCTCCGCGGCCGAAGCCAAAAGGGAAGAAGCAGCACAAGCAGAGAAAGGAGCCAGCCGATGTCTCACCTTCGTCTCCCGAGGCAACGGATGACTCGCGGCGCGCGCCTGGTACCCCGGTCACGCCTAGCGTGCCTGGAGCGGCAGTGCAGAGGGACATCGCCGGCCCGTGAGCCGACATCAGACGGCTTCACTCTGGTGCTGTCGAAGTAGTAGATGCGACGTGCACGGGCCCTGGAGAATGCTGCGCTCTCGGTTGACCCTGCGGTCGTCGGTACGGTGCTCTTCCGTCCCTCGGCGCCCGGCGGAGCCTTCCAAGGAGCACCGTGCCTTGCACTTGCCGCGGCCCTCTTTTCGAAGCCCGGTGTATTAGCAGTTTGCGTCAACAACAGGCGTAACATCGTGGCAGCCGACACCACCACCAAGGAGTGCTTGGAGGGGTTGCTCAAGCTCGCTGAGCTGCACGCGATCCCTGTCACTGCCCGACTACTGGCCGAGCGCGGCAAGAGCGCCGGCTTCCTGCACGGGGTGAGCGGGCTACCTGCACACATGGACCTGCTGGGAACCATGGAGTCCAGCATTCCTGTGCTGTCGGCAACGATGGACGGTAGCACCGTCACCATCCATTTTCGCGGGACCGGTGCCCCCGGAGCACGTACGCCTCTTCAAGCTCGGCTTCAGGGTGAGGCCAGCCAGGCCCTGTCCAGCACAGTGTCGGCAGTGCGGCCACTTCGGGCACGTTCTGGAGTCCTCTGAGTGGCCGACCGACTGCATCTCCTGTGGAAAAACCACGGGGCGAACGTCTCCTGCCAGACCGTACGCTGCAGGAACTGCGGGGCTCCCACAGGGCGGACACTCCTGCTTGCCCCAAATGTCAGGAAGAACGCAAGGTGGCCAAAATCCTGGCTTCCTCCAAATCGCCATTGTCGAGGCGCGCTGTCAGGGCAGCAGTCCGCGACGAGCAGCGGCCGCAGCAGTCCTCACCTCCGGAGCGGTCTTGTGCCAGCGTGCTGAAGGGCCCCAGCCCCGCACCCGCGCCTCCGGTACCAACACCTCGTGCCTCCCACCACCAGGAAACACAAGACACTGCTGTGCCTTCTGCCCAGACTACCATGGATCAGCTGATAGTGAACCTGCTTCTCATCATGGAAGCAGTCAGCACCATGCTACCAGCGGACCACCCGCTCCGGTCCATCTGTCTCCAGCCAGTGGCTTGCCATCAGCCAGCCAACCACCATGGCTGATCAGCCAACAGCAAGGAAGGGTCGCCGCCACCCAAGTGTTCTCCAGTGCAGCACTAAGTCTCTTCGGCGGTGGCACGCAGACCTTTCGCTGCATCTCCTGCAATGGGACTACGACGTGCTTGCTCTACAGGAGGTGTATGCGATGGCCGAGGACCTGCGACTCTCGGGATACACCGGTTACTCAGGTGCCACCACCTGCACGACACGCGGTTGCACGGATGCGCCGTGCCTCAACGACGCCCACCAGCCCGGCAAGCCACGGACAGCCATCTACGTTCGGCGCAACCTGGCACACGCTGTGGTTCCAGTGGCCGACGTCGTAGCAGGCTCCTTGGAGTGTTGTGCTGCTACAGTGCATCTCGGCAGCCAAGACACGACCATGGCGAGCATATACATACGACCAGGAAAGCCATGGGACTCCTCCATCCTTGTCCAGCTGGCTCTACGCCTCGGGAGGCAGGCAGTCCTGTGTGGCAACTTCAACGCGCACCACGCAGACGGCGGAAGCCGCCGCTGCTCCAGCCGTGGCCGAAGCCTCCACGACGCCATCAGCAGAGCCAGACTGGGAATCCTAACAGCGGAGGACGTACCTATGCCCGCCGTGGAGTGAACTCTTCCATCAATCTCTCCCTTACCATAAAAGAGTGAACTCCTGGGCACAACTCCGGATACTTGGGGTTCGGACCACTTCCGCATTGTGATCACCTCTGTGCATGGAAGGAAGCCAAAGACCAGAACTTTACACGTCATGGACTGGCCTCTGTTTAGGAAGCACTGTAGTGAGGCGGCCTATCACTATGACATTTGGACCATGAGGCGGCCACCGTTCAGTGCTCTGCCCCACCGGACACCCTGCCCCTGATCTCCGCCTACTCAATCTCAGTGCCTCCAGGAGTAGCACGCAGCGCAGGGCAATTCGTACAGGGAAGACAGAGCACTGGACTGAATACAGACGAGTGGATGCTTGCTGTAGAAGACAGGCCCGGCGCAGGAGGAACCAGAGCTGGGTGAGCCTGTGCTCCAGCATCAAGGACCGTTCAAGGGACCCCTAGCCTGGCGAGTAATCAAGTCACTCACCGGCAAGAGGACGAGCCGTCAACCCGTCCTCGCTGTGGCCAGCTCGCTGGGAATCAGCGAAGAGGCCCTCGCGGAACTTCTGGAAGACCGGTTCGCCCCTCCCATGCCACAGACTGCAGCCACAGAGACACCCTTTGTCCATCTGCCCACCTTCCTACACAGCATCCACCCTGCTTGGACGTCCAGCCAGGTCGCTGCCCTATGCCAAGAGCCACTTGTCGTGCATGAGCTCCAGGCGGTACTGAGGCGAGGGAAATGCCGCAGCGCACCAGGAGCAGACGGTGTAACGCCACAGATGCTCCGCAACCTGGCCGCCAGCGAGCAACGGCGCCTGCTCGAGTGCTTCAATGAGATCTGGCAATCAGGGCAGGTGCCAGAGGCATGGCGCACAGTCATTGTGGCGCCCATCCTCAAGGACAGAAAACCGGCAGGGAAATGTCATCCTATTGACCGGTCGCCCTCACCTCCGCTGACTGAGGGGTGATGGAGGCCGTGGCCCTTGCTCGACTGAACTGGGTGGCCCGTGCTCGCGGCTTCCTGGCAGACCCACAGATGGGCTTCCGGTGGCGGCGGTGCATTTCGGACTCCACCGCGGACATGCTGTCCTCCCTGGAGGACGCCAAGGCCGTTGGGGAGTTCGTGATGCTATTGCTGATCGGCGTACAGAGTGCCTTCGACAGCCTCCCTCACGCAGTCATCCAGCAGGGCCTGGACCTCCTCGACATCTGTGGCAACCTGCGGGAGTTCCTCTCGTCATTCCTGCACAATTACGCCCGCAGGGTACGTGTGGGTCGATCGAAGAGCACCCCTCGTCCAGTCGCTGCAGACGTGCCACAAGACCCATAGGTGAGCCCCTTCCTTTTAAACCTGGCCTTGGCTCGGTTTCCTGCTGCCCTGCCGATCGACCCTTACTTCCCCGTGCAGTCTTCAATCTACGTGAACGACATCACCCTATGTGTGCGGGGATTACCGCACCACATCCACAAGGCAAGTGCAGCCCTACAGAGAGCCCTGGACACTGCGGCTGACTACTTGTGCAGCCTCGACCTTACCATCTCGGCCAGAAGGACCGGGGCTTTCGTGCTGCATCCCAGAGCAGCAGCCCACCGCTTAGCTGCCCGGCTGCACTTGGAGGGCGTCCAGATCTCGTGGAGCAAGGCAGTCAGCTACCTGGGGCTGCGCATTGATGATTGGCTGACTTGGCTGCCGGCGACCAAGGCACTGTGGGCCCAGATGCTTCGGGTCCGCAAGGCGATCTCACAGCTCCTTGCCCGTGGACAGGGCTGTGCTACCAGATGGGCCCTCCAGCTCTTTGAAGCTGCAGCCACTTTACGGCTACTGTATTGTAGCGCTCTTGTGGCGCTGCGCCCATCCCGCTTGCGGCAACTGGAGCTGCAGCACCGGTCAGCAATACGGCTCTGTCTTGGCATTTCCCGAACATCGCAAGTGGCCGCCACTCTTACTGAGGCAGGTGCCTGACCCCTGTCACTACTCTTCCTACAACAGTGGTTACGACACATTGATCGCCTACACCATGCCGCAGATGGTCAAGCACTCCTGACCCGCCTACGCTCCTGGCCAGCATCACACATGGGACGGCTGTGTGACGTCTATAAGGAAGTCATAGGGGCATGCCTGCAAACGCTGTACAGCCTCGCCCACCACATCTACCACCAATCCCTATCTCGGCGGAGCTGCCACGTGTCTCGAAGAACCGTTTCCCAACATATGCCCTACAGCAGACGGCAGCCTCTCTCCTTCAAGAGAGACTTGGGGACCAGCTTCACGTCTTGGTCGATGGATCCGTCATACCGGAGAAGATCTCATCCACAGCAGCCTGCGGTGCACCGGCCCTACAAAAGAACAAGCTGTGCCGTTTCCCTGGACATGCAAGCTCTACAGCAGCAGTGCTAGCAGGACTCCATTTTGCTGTAGACCTACTGGCAGAGGAGCTACCAGCGACTCCGGCAGCCATGTTCTGCTCCTCCAAGGCGGCACTGCTCTGCCTGCAGAGCACTGACAGGGCTAGCTTTGGCGTTGCGCTGCTCTCTTCAAGACTGACGGCCCTTCAGGACGCAGGCTGCTCACTATCCCTGCATTGGGTACCAGCACACGTGGGGATCCCAGGCAATGAAGAGGCGGACGCTCTTCCAAAGAGTGCCCACCACTCAAGCGTCCTTCTCAGCCCTTCTGTAACGGCCGCAGACATCTCGAGACACAGGCTGCGCCGGCACATCATCGCCTGTCACCCGGACAAACGAGTATCCTCCACGGCCTCTTCCACAGCACGGCCTCCCACGAAGGGATGCCTCGTTGCTGCTCCGACTGCGAGTTGGCTGCTACTGGACGGCAGCCCACCGGCACCGCTTTGGGAAGACCAACTCGCCAGCCTGTGCTTCCTGCGGTGAACCAGAGACTCTGGAGCACCTCCTGCTGGCCTGCCCTGCTCACCTGCAGCACCGCGGCCGACTTCTGCAGGAGTTCCACCACCTGGGGCTCCCATTTTAATGACAGGGAGATATCCTCTTGCTCTGTCGTAATCAGCTACCAGCCTTCCTAAGTGTCGTCGAGTACCTCGACTCATCGGGGCTCTCGGCGAGACTATAGGAAATTTCTACACCAACGGATAGCCTAACGCCATCCCACCAACTCGGGCTTCCTGATCCGCCACTACTTCGCTTCTGATGGGCCACCTCCTATACGGTCTATCACCAGCCTACTCCTCCAGTCGAACGCACTGGGCCCTCACGGCCGGGCTGCTCTGATGCTGCTAGGACGACCCTCTACCCTTCTGCCTCCTACCCTCTCTCTCTGCTTTACTCCTATCTCCCCCACCCTGCTGGCGCTGAACCGTGCTCCCACATGGCTTGCAGAACATAGTGCCAGCCTTTCCTCCTTTCCCCACAAGAACCACTTCTCTCTCTCTGACAACAACCCGACGCTCTTTCCGAGTGTTTACAAAGTGCGGCAAGCTGAAGAGAGTAAACTGACAAATAAAAAAATGACCTGATAAATAAGGGCCCCTTTGTCCCACGCGAAGAGACTCGTAGTTACGCCGATTACGTTGGCAAATAGGAACCGGTTCTGTGTTTAAGAGTGTGCCATGACAGACCGCTTACAACTGCTCCAAAACCGCAAAGGTTTGGTTGGGGGCCACGCCAGACGCCGACGAAACAGAAAGAATGTTAGAGCACCGTGGGGTCATGCAGTGACTTTCATGCAAGACCGCGCCCAACCGGATCAAAATTCCCGATTTCGGTGAAGTGCGGTCACTGCTACGTGGTCCTACAATTTGAATCCAGTTGGTTTAGCTCACTTAGCATGACGGTGATAACGACAGCCTACGATCGCAATCGTGAAGCTCGAACTCGAGGCGTGGATCGCGATCCACTGAACGCATATCGGGCAAAATTGCGATACAAAATGAGCGTGCAGCTGTACCCTATCCAGATCGAGCTTCATGGTGATCTAAAGTAACAATGCGACGTGGGCATCAAATGATAGGCCGTGGCGTACAACGCGAGGGGCGAAATGAGGCATGCATCGCCAACAGCGAGGGGTCGATTAAAAGTTGGTCAACGTTTTCAGGGTGGCAGTTTAGTGATTTCAGTGTTAGTGTCACAGTAGGTTTAACTGACGCGCAGGATGCACCGTGCTGTTTTCCCTGCTGAGAAGGGCACTTCGCCGGAACGTCCTGGCCGGCCACTTATTTCGCGGAGAGAACATGCGAAGTAGTGTACAGCTTGTCTCCGCTGGTTAACGAAGAAGAATGAAAGTACTCGCCTATTCCTTCAATATGTATAAGCCCGCAAAAACGTATTTGGGACATCACTGAGGACCACGCTTGCATCTTCATGTGCACAAAGAAGGCGAATCACTGATATACGCGCGGCTCTCTGCGACATGGGCACGAAGTTTAAGTTTCGCGGTTCTCCCACGTTCTCAGTGTCACGCCGCTAACCACAAGGAGCAGCGCGGCACCGCTGCTTCTCAGTGGCGCCGCCAGTTCACTGGATGGAGACTACGTCCAGAGCAATAGCTTTGTGAGACGGGGCAGGAAAATTCAGCGCTGCGCAAGTGCAATATGTTTCCCACTGTTCACGCCAACTCCAGACTAGTAGTACTTATTATAAGTACGGCACATTCTAAGAAAAAAATGGAGTGAACCTTGCTTCATTAAAGGGCCCCTCACGAGGTCTGGCCATTTCGAGCTGACAAGCGCAGAGCATACATTGCGCGATAACGATCGTATCTGCAAACCATTACATCGCTACGCTCTGCGGAAAGATCTGAAATTTTAAACAGGACGCAGTTTTTCCTTTTCCTTGCGGCCGCCCAGCTCCAAGCTGGAGGATGACGTACTCGCGTCCCTGCGCCTACGTACTGGTGTCTCCAGTGTGACGTCACTCGTGGTGACACGCGACTTGGAGAATTATTCAAGACAATATCTGTTATCTTTGTGATTTGTCGCTTGAATTGACGAATTGAAATTTAGAGAAATAATAAAACACACAAACGGAATGTCTGCGTGTTCTTGTTTTACTTCGAACCGAAGCAAGAGACATGTACTTCCGCTTCGTCTGCTTGTTCCCACGGTCTTGCGGTCACGTGCGCAGGTATCGAAACTAAGCCATTTACTGCCGTGTCCCAGCGGCGTGATCACGCTCGGTGATTCGCTTGTTGTGCCTCAATATTCGTGTAGCAACAAATTATACCGCTAGTCATATGTCCATGTCCGGTGTGTGAACGAGACAACAGCTCGCTCGCGAGGCCGTCAGCGGAAGTGTGCGTCGCCGAAAAAAAAAGCGAGGAGAAAAAAAAGTGAAGGCGGGGCCTCCGACCTATGCGTCACGAGATGCTACAGATCCAGCATGGGATAACGCAGGGAAGGAGTTTCGCTTGCGAAGGCTAGAGGGGGCGAGGGGAGAGTCTCGCTATGCAGTGGAGCTCGCCTTCTGAAATCGTGGGTTCGCGGCACTGGAATATTTCTATCTCGGCTATTAATGCGCCGGCACGAAAAATTTTTGCGGCAGAATGGTCCCTAGGGAACTCGTAATAACATCCAGCGCATAACTAAAATTTGCTATGGGGCCTGGTGACAGGCCCTTTAAGGGAGGAGCGGCGACGTCCGCTATGTTCGTCTTTGAATGGCGCAACTTTCCTCCTTCATTCATGGGAGGAATGGTTTCTCCCTTCCAAAACCAACATGGCTAACTCCAGACAAGGGAAACAAAACGATGGATGCGACTAGGCCTACGAACTGAGCTAGTTCGCAGCTGTAAAACAACGCACGTGTCATAAGCACAGTGTACGTCACTGACATCTCCAACAAAAAAAAAACAATCTGGCTTAGCTTTCCTTGGCGCATATAAGGAACCAGGTGCAAGTACGACACCATTTGTAGCGATGCCTTCCGCTCGACTGCTACGCTTATCACCCGCTGTTCACGGCCAGCAAATCATGGTAATAACGCGGGCTCCACGATGCATCATGCGCGCTACACGATGCATCACGGAGAGGCCGCAGCTTGCGGGCGTAGACGCAGAAGAACCGGCACGCAAGTGGCGCCGGATATACAGCTGTATGTATGGTTGCATGGTACGCTCATGCGCCTCCTTGCTCTGGCGTCAGGTTTTGTGTTCCATCTGTGGATTTGGAGGCGTAGCTTGAGGTGGTGATGCGCTCACGCCGCTCGGCTACGTGGCGACGGCGTGAGCAAATGTATTTTGCTTTCACTTCAAAGCCGTCGAGGATGGTACCTCAAAACGACCACAAATGCATACATTCGATATAGCTTAGCCTTTTCTACATGCTAAATTTACGCATCAAAACAAGAAAAGCTGGCTGATATTTGCGGCGTCTACGTAGAGTCGGCTCAGTACGGGCTCGTCTCGCGGTGCGTCAGCAGCCAGACAGTGCTCTCGAGTTGAACTAGTCTCGTATCGCAGCTCCCGTTCGAACTAGAGGTTTGACACTGATGGTCGCTTGTCATGAATGGTTTAGAGCACAGGTTATGCTGCTTAGCATTACTTTCCGTCGAAAATAAGTGATTGTGGTCGATGTTCGTGCCACCGGCGCCGGCGACGCAAGATACGCACGCAAGGGATAAACGTTTCTCCCCTTTTGATTACCGTGAGAGGGCGCAACATGTGAAGTGCCTGTGAAGGAGGAACACACCGGCCTGAAAGAGGAAAGCGGCTGGTTCCTCCTTTCTCGCTACCCCTTTTTAAGAGTGTAGTACAAAACGAGACGTGCAAGTAAACTGGACGTTAGCGCTCGATCTGTTGACTTGCTTGTTCACATCTTGGGTCGGGCTACCGCCTTAATGTTCCATAGCTCATATACCAGACTGTGGTATACATCTGTCGTTTATATTTGTTTATTTCCCCGGGGACATCTGAGAGCATTTATTCCGGTTTGTATCAGATGTTTCTAGTTGTAAAAAGGCTCGTGTTCTTGTTCTAGCAATTCTTGTTTCTGTCATATTTATGATTTTGCTTCTATGCACGAATTTCACGCTTCTTTGCTCTGTTCGGTTACCAAAGTTATTTGAAAGTTTATTTGCTTCAAAGCATCCGTCGTGTCTTTTCTTCAAGCCCTTTTGTAAGGTCCCATGATTGTTTTTTGTAGTTTTGCAGTGTCGCGAGTTGCCCACATGCTATGTGTTCAGGGAGGGGTTCACTTCATACGCGTCCGGGCGGCAATCAATTTGGTTTTCTTTGCGCTTTTCAGGGGCTGAGAAAAGCCCGCGTGGTGCCAGGTGACGAGCTGGGTGCGAGCTTTGGTTGTACGGTGCGGATGCGGAGGACGCAATCGCAGAACGCAGTCTTGTAAGCAGCGAGTTCAGATTCCGCCGGCCGTCGTAATTAGTCCACGCAGACAAACCACTGCACGCGGTGTGTCGGCACCGGTTCCCGAGTCCCTTGCAGGGACTCGGGAACCGGAGCACAATTACCGCAATTACCGCAATTAGACAATTACACAATTTCGCGTCAATTCCCATTACACAACTCCGAAGCCAAAGTAGAGAAAAATGCAGATAAATAGAATTCATTCAAGTCCCTTACAATACATCCTCAAACAGTTACACAGAGAGCTATTCGATGGAAGGCTCAAAAACATTTATCAATTCCATGAAAGTTTGTGTACAGAACATAATCTAATAGTAAAACGATATCGTCGAGAACATTCAGTTATTCGGCAGATTGTGCAATAAAGATTTTCTGGGGTATTTGGTGCGACCTGTTATAGAGACCCTGATATAGAGTGACGTACATCGTTTGTAGGTTCATGACGTACTGGCTGAAACATTGTTAACATAACGCTAATGTTCGTTGCTGCAGCAGTTTTGTAAATGCAAAGAAGTTTGAACACATACAAGGTACTTATTCTTAAAATATTGAACTGCCTGAAACATTGTCTGGTATGAGCATTTCATAGTACATTAGCTATCAGTCTTATGAGTGAGTGAGTGAGTGAAACAACTTTATTTTGTCCACTAGAGACGTAAGCAAACGCCACGCCACCTGGCTAGGCCCACTCGGGGACCATCAGGTGGAACCTGACGGCCCTGTCGCGAGCCCTCTGGACTGCCAGGGTTTGAGAGGTCTGATCCTGGGCCCTAATCAGCTTCTTCATTTCCTCTCGAGTGAAAGGAGGACCGGCAGAGGCGCAGCCCCACAGGACATGTTCGAAGTCCGCATAGTCACCACACAGAGGGCAATCCGGGCTTGGGAACCGGTCGGGGTACATTGTGTGTAGCGCTGCGGGGCTCGGGTAAGTGCTTGTTTGCAGTAGTCTGAGAGTGACTGCCTGGGCCCTGCACAGCGAGGAGTGCGGCGAAGGTAGGACTCTTCTTGACAGATAATTGTATTTGCAGATTTCGTTGTACGAGCAGAGAGGCTCGGGTCGCCCAGGAGAGGACGCGTTGCCCAGCGCACGGTCAGTCAAACCTCGTGCAGCCGAGTGCGCCTCCTCGTTGGGGTTGATCAAGGCACCCTCAATGGTCCCAAGGTGCGCAGGGAACCAGGCCAAAGAGTGATGTTTCATGTCTTTGGCACTTTGGATGATACGTAGGGCCTGGGGAGCCACCATTCCCATCTGAAAGGCCCTGACAGCGGCCTTAGAATCCGAATAAATCGTGTCATGTACACTGTCCGTCAATGCAAGAACAATAGCAACTTGCTCTGCAACGCTGGAATTAGAAGTGCGGACGGTAGCGCAGCTAAGGATTTTAGCATCACAGTCGATGACCACTGAGGAGAAGGCCTCTTCTTGAACGTAGGAAGCAGCGTCTACGAAGCATGTTCGGTCCTTGTTCAAGCGGGCACTGGCGAGCAGAGCTTTACCCCTGGCTCGCCTTCGTCCTTCGTTGTAGGTGGGATGCATATTTCGTGGCACCCGGTGTATGTAAATTTTGGACCTTACGTCGCTGGGCAGCTTCACAGCGTCGAGACTGACGACCATGGGGTTACGTCCCAGCTTGCCAAGTATGGCTCAGCCCGCTGGGGTACCGGAGAGTCTGACAAACTGGGAAAATTCTTGGGCTTCAACGATTTCTTCGAACGTGTTGTGAATTCCCAAATTGAGAAGGCCTTTTGTGTGCGTTCGCATGGGAAGGCCGACGGCAAGCTTGAAGACTCTTCTGATTAAGGCGTTGATCTTGTTGCGCTCCGATACGAGCCAATTGTGCATAGCCCCTGAATAAGCGAGGTGGCATAGCACGAAGGCGTGGATAATCCGGATCAGATTGTCTTCCTTGATTCCGCAGTACCTATTGGCGATTCTTCGGATCAGGCCGAGGGCGCTTTCGGTCTTGGAAAAAATGCGTTTGAGGGCGGCTCCGTTGACCCCAGTTGACTCGATAAACATTCCTAGGACCCTGATAGTGTCTACCCGCGGTACTGGGGAGCCCTTACCGGTGAATAATGTAATGTGGCTCTCTGCTGCTGGCTTCCAGGATCGGTGTGAACCGCCTCTGGGCCTCTTCTTGTAGAGCAAGAGCTCGGATTTAGCGGGCGAGCACCTTAGCCCGGTGGGGATTAGATACCGCTCCGTCACATCGATGGCCTCTTGCAAAGCACCCTCGACCTGCCCTTCACATCCACTGGAGCACCAGATGGTGATGTCACCCGCGTAGATCGTGTGGCTAATGTTGGGGATTTTGTTCAAGGCCCTCGACAGGTTGATCAGGGAGATGTTGAACAGCGTCGGGGAGATCACCGCCCCCTGAGGTGTTCCCTTTGGACCAAGCTGGATTTCGTGGGTCAAAAACTCGTCAATCTTCAGTCTAGTGGACCTTGAGGAAAGGAGAGATCGCACGAAATTGTACGCCCGTTTGCCGACGTTAAACTCTGTCAGGCTCTTGAGAATAAAGGCGTGCGATATGTTGTCAAAAGCCTTTTCCAGATCCAAGCCGAGAATTGCCTTAGTGTCGGCGGAGGTAGAGTCAATGATTTGGTGCTTGATCAGTCTCATGGCGTCCTGAGTCGAAAGCCCCGACCGAAAGCCAATCATGTTGTGTGTATAGCATTCGTTAGACTCGAGATGGTCAGTGAGGCGGTTAAGCATGGCGTGCTCGGCCATCTTTCCAACACACGACGTCAGGGAGATGGGCCTTAGATTGTCGATGCTCGGCGCTTTACCTGGCTTCGGTATGAGTACTGTGTAGGCTGTTTTCCAGCTCTTGGGAATGAGGCCGCTGCACCAGATATCATTCATCTTGCGCGTAAGAAACTCGATTGAGGCGTCGTCGAGATGCTTGAGCATTTTGTTGGTGATCCCGTCGGGCCCAGGGGCAGATCTGCCGTTGAGGGATGCGAGAACTCGCTTGACCTCAGCCACGGTGAAATCCTCGTCCATAGATGGTACGTCACGCCCTTCGTACTCGGGAAACTGGGGGGGCACCGGATCGTCCGTGGCCGCCAGGTACTTGTCTATGAGGTGTTCCATGACTGCCTCATCTGGAGTCGAGTCGGTGGCCAAATGGACAGCTTTCGCCAAAGCTCTCTTGTGGTTGGACTTGGTGTTGCCATCGTGCAGTAGGTGCTTAAGGAGACCCCGGCTTTTACCGTTCTTGAGCTGGCCCTCCACCGAGTCGCACAGCTCGTCCCATTGCTGCTTGCATAGCACCTTGCAATGAGCCTCTATCATCTTGTCTATATCGGAGATTTTCTTGCGTAGTCTTCTGTTATGGCGCTGAGTCTTCCATCTCGCGAGCAGTGCCTGCTTGGCTTCCAAAAGATGCGCCAGCCTACTGTCAATCCTGTCCACCTCCAGATCGGTTGTCACCTGCTTGGTGGCTCTAGCCGCATCCTTCTTTATCTCGTCGCACGAAGAGTCTAGGTCCATATCATCGTTAAGGACGCGCTCGGAGCGGTTGGCTCGGAACAAGTCCCAGTCAGTGAACCTAAAGGTCCTCGTTTTGTTGCGGGCAGTCTTGATCACAGCTTCGATGATGCAATGATCGCTACCGAGGTCCATGGCTGTGTTGGTCCACTTGACGTTTTCCAGGTTCTTGACAAAGGTAAGATCCGGAGTCGTATCTCGGCATACCGAGTTCCCTCTCCTGGTTGGAAAGTCTTTATCGGTTATCAGCGTAAGATCTTCCTCCGCTGCCGCATCCCATATGTCTCTACCCTTCTTCGTATTGGTACAATAGCCCCACGCCTGATGCTGGGTATTAAAATCCCCCATGACGATTAGAGGCTGACAGCCAGCCAAATGCACGGCCTTCTTGAGAATACCACTAGGCCTGGCTCTGTGAACGCTGGGTCTGCAGTAAACATTCAGTATGAAGATACTGTTTCTTCTTAAGCGCTGCGTAGGGGGGTCGACAAGGAGTTCGGCCATGACGTACTCGATCCCATTGTCCGCGGGACCAAGGTCTCGCTGAAGGCACGTGAACTTTTTACTGACCAGGATAGCGACCCCCCTTCCTCCTTCAGTGGAGAGAGAGAGAGAGAGAGAAACTTTATTTTGGTTCCTTCAAGGATTTAGCGTCTCGAAATCTCGGTCGTCTTGGGCGCCGGCGACTTGGAGCCTCTTCCAGCAAGGGTGGGCCCCTATTCCACGGCTCCACTGAGCCTAGCTACCTCACTAGCGTGCTGCACTAAGGCCCTTTGGGCCGTGAGCTTGCAGCTGGTAAGCCGACTCTCCCATTGCTCCGCACTCGGGTTATTGTGTTGGTGGAATGATTTATTGTGTTTACATTCCCATGTGACATGGTATAGTGTGGGTGTGGCCCCGCACCATGGGCAGGTGTCTCTGTATTGTGTTGGGTACATTTTGTTTAGGATGTATAAATTTGGGATGGAGTTTGTCTGCAATCTGCGCCAACTCGTTGCTTCCTCCTGCGTTAGAGCTTTGTGCGGTGGGGGATATTTGGCTCTCGTCCCTCTGTATAAGTTTAAGATTTCTGTGTATCCTCCCTCACAAGCGTGTGGGTGATACTCCGGGGCGCGCGACTGCTCTGCTCGGAACGTGGTCTCTCGAGCTAGGCTGTCTGCCCTTTCGTTACCCTCTATGCCTGCGTGGGCCGGAATCCAGATTAACTTGTGCGTAACGTTTCTCTCGGCGAAGTTGGCTCCGCCAAGAATTCTGAGGGCGGCTTTGCTAATCCTGCCCCTCGTGTAATTTCTGCACGCTTCCTTCGAGTCTGTTAAGATGTTTAGAGGCCTGCCTGTCCTATATCCTTCTACTGCCGCCAGC
Source organism: Dermacentor albipictus (assembly GCF_038994185.2). Taxonomy (NCBI): domain Eukaryota; kingdom Metazoa; phylum Arthropoda; class Arachnida; order Ixodida; family Ixodidae; genus Dermacentor; species Dermacentor albipictus. Next base: position 27,196,886 of record NC_091822.1, on the reverse strand, counting down.
GCCACGGCAATTTCTTCGGCCTCCGCTGTGTCGGCTGCCTTTGCCGTCGCACATGTGATCAGATTCCCGTCGCCGTCCACCACCACCGCCGTGGCCGTGCGCTTCCCTTCTCGCGGGTACGTGGCAGCATCCGTGTACACCGTGTTCTCTAGTAGCGCGAGTGTCTTTTCCACGTATTCGGCTCGCGCCTGCCTTCTGCTCTCGTGGAGGTTGGGGTCCATGTTCTTAGGTACTGGCCTAACACTTATTGTTTTTCTTAAGCAGTCGGGCACGTCTGCGTATCTATCTAGGTGTCCACTCGTGTCCCGTCCCAGCCTAGTCAGGAGCGCTCTCCCTGCAGGGGTGCTTTTGAGTCTGGCTTTTTGCGTTTCAAGCAGGGCTTCCGCCAGTTCGCTGAAAGTGTTGTTGACACCCAGTTGGAGCAGTTTTTCGTTTGAAGTTCTCCACACCGTGTAAAGGCACACCCCAAGGCTCCGTGATATCGCCCGTGCTATTTAATGTGGCGATGATCGGCCTGGCAAAACGACTCGGCGAGATTCAGGGCATCCAACATGCGATGTACGCGGACGACGTCACGGTTTGGGTCACGCAAGGTTCACTGGGAGAGAAACAAGAGAAGCTACAAGAGGCTGCGCACTGTGTCGAAAAGTACACCAGAGAAAGGGGACTGGTATGCTCCACAGAAAAATCCGAATTACTGAGAGTAGGTAGACACCCCACCCAAGCAACGCTGGAAGTAACGCTTGATGGTCAAAACATCCCGGAAAAGAATATGATCAAAATCCTGGGCATGTGGCTACAGGGCAGCAGAAAATGCAGCCACACCATCAGCCTGCTGAGCAAAGTGACGGAGCAGGTGGGCCGGATGATCAACAGGGTCTCCCAAAAAAGGTACGGCATGAAAGAGGAAGACACACTCAAACTCGTCGGCAGCCTGGTCGTCAGCCGAGTCATCTACTCGCTACCATACCACGCGATGACCAAAGGAGAGAGGGAACAGGCGGACACGATAATCAGGAAAGCATACAAGATGGCTCTCCATCTGCCAAAAAACACCTCCTTCAGTGGAAGCCACCGTAAGGAAACCGGGGAGCTTGATAGGTGATGATGTGATCGTTTCTTGCAAGGCGATTACTTGGGGTTTGTCCTTTACGCTTTTTAGGTATTGTCGCAGGGTCGCCCGTTTGCTGGCGAACCCTGCGCAATTCCACTGCCACATTGTTATGACGTTAGTTACGTTATCCATGTTTGGGCTTGTGAATGAATTGCGAAAGTGCCGCATTCATAATGGCACCCTCCGTCGGTGAGGCAATGACACTGGGCAACGTTGGGACTTGAGCTGTAGATGTGCTTGGCAAAGATCCGTGGCTGGTTCCCTCCAGCCTAAGTATTCTAGTGCTGAGGGCGACCAGGCCCAGCTGAGGGTGCGCGATCATTTCTTGTACGTGTGAGACCTGTCTGTATGTTGGAGATGGCGTTCTTGAGGTCAGACAGGAGTTCTACCATCTCGTCTCCCCTTGAGTCATCCAGGGCACGCCGCTTCACTGCAACCGTCTTGGGAGGGGCCTCCACTGTGTCCATGGCCGAAGAGCGTGCGGCAGGCTGAGAAGCTGGCTGTGTGAGCGCCAATCTTCGTATTTCCGCCATCTCGGCGGCTAGCCGACTGATTTCCTGCTTGAACAGAGCGTTTTCCTTTCTAAGACTATCATTGGCACGCCTAAGCTCTTCGAGCTCATTCGTGAGACGCAGGTCGTGCGAGTCTTGAGAGTTGGACGCCTGCGTTTGGTTGCCACGGGCCCTATCGGCCCACGTTAGAGAGGACTTGCCTTTACCGCCGTTGGGGGTCTTCGAACGTGAGCTGTTGGAGGAGTCGCTCCCAGTAAGGGACTTGGAGCAGCTTCTGGAGCTGGAGCGCGCTGGAGAAGGCGATGTAAGTCGCGATCTCGAGGTAGAGCGACTTCTGGAGTCCCGTCGGCTTGTAGAGCGGCTTCTCGAGCGCAAGCGTCTTCTGCCCCTACGGTTGGTGCTGGATGGTGCAGTTGGTGCTGTTGGTGCTGGCGTGGGGAGCTGCTCTTGCTGCCTGGCACGCTCGAAGCGTCGTCGGCGAACAATGTATGGCGTCTTGAATCTGCGCGCACACTCTTTACCGGCTGTAAGGTGCGGACCACCGCAGATCTTGCATTTTGGGGTGCATTGATGCTGCTCATTGGGATTTGGCAGGCCGCATCCCCGACAGATGACGTCGCTCGGTGTTGGACATACATCGGCGCGATGCCCGAGTCTTCCGCAGGCGTGGCATACGTCCACTTGCTTTCGATATAGCGAACATTTCATCAGGAGCGTTCCGTACCTGACAAAATTCGGTACCCGCTGCCCGTCAAAGGCGATGATGATGGTCCCAGTCTGAGCAATTCTCTTGGCTGCTAGTGCAAGAGGGTTGTTCGGGTTAACAATCTTGCCATCCACCGTCGCTGGGTCGTCTTGCAACGGTATGCCACGTATGACCCCCTTGCACGTGGAGTGCGGGGCTGTCTCGTACGCGCAGATTTCGTGAATCTTGCCCGTGATTCGGATTTGCTTGATGCGGGCATATCGATCGGCATTCTCCCGTCTGGGAGTGCTGGCCACCATGATGTTTTGCTGTAAGTTCGGGCACAGAGTGTCTTGTGTGAGCTCGTGCTGGCTGATGCCGGAGGCTGCAAGTATTGCGTCAGCCACCGTGGCCGCTCCAATTTTGGAAATATTCAGCCCACCTCTTGGTGTAATAACGATCTTCGTGTCTTCTTTGGGAAGAACAGGCATTCGGCTCGCCCTAATGATCTTGGTCTTCAGCGCTGTGCCGCTAGACTTGTAGCTATGGGGAGCCAAAGGCGTTGCCATGGCGTTCGGGTTAGCTTCCCGCGATTTGGCGCCAGCTCTTCTAGCACCTGCGGTTTGCCATCCCTGCTCTTGAGTGACTTCCTCCGGAAGAATATTTTCTCCCTGTACTTGGTATTCCATGATGGTAGCGGACGAGTGGCACTGAGCCACCCCGGAGGCCAAGGCGTGGTCTCCGAAGTGCTCGCCAGACGCCGCCGACGGATGCACAGGAATGTCCGTGAAATGGTGAAAAGTCACTCACTGTGGCAAAAAGGGTATCCACGTGGTCCTTACAACTTCACGGAAAAGATGTGCACAAATAAACATTGGCTCGCGACGATTAAATACAAGAAAAGCTGGGAAAATGCGGGAACTGAAGAACGCTTCTTGACTCGCCGCCTTCTTCTTCTTCTTCCCAGCTATCAGTCTTATCGCAAGTTTTTGGGCAATAAGAAGGGGTTCTTTATTGTGCTGTGTCGTTGCACCCTAAATTGTTTGGCAATAAGTAATCACTGGCGCTATATATGTTTGCCTATGTTTACATAACACGCCCGTTAACCTGTTCATTTTAGCATGAATATTTTCGATTTGTAGGCCCCAATTCAGCATCTCGGGGAACACAAGGCCAAGAAATTTTATACTGGGCACAATATCAATCTTGTCATACCATAATACTAGTTCGATATCACCACTTACTACTTTATTTTTTGTCCTGTATATCACAGCCTTTGTTTTATTCGTAATAACTTTGAGACGATTTTTATTACACCTGCAGTAACGCACATATTCTAAAAATTGGTTGCCATGGAGGGATAACTCAGCTGGTGTGTTTCCTGTGGCGAGCATTGTAATGTCATGAGTGTAAGCTACGAGATGAGCTACAAAGGGGGTATGAAAAATGTTATTTATATACACTAAAAACAACAAAGGTCTCCAAAATGCTTTCCTGAGGTACACCAGACAAGATTGGCTTAATATTTGAGGAGGTTTCATTTAAACACACCATTTGCTTACGGTACTTTAGGTAAGGCTGTATGAAAGCAAGACTGATGCCCCTAATGCCATAGTGACTGTGTTTATTAAATCATAGAAACTGCTCAATTAGATCAGTTACTTTGGATAAGTCTATTTATATCCCGAGAACAAAAAGCTTTTCTTCAAAGGCGTCAATTATATTTTATTTTTTTGTAGTCAATGCCATCTCAGTGGACCTCTGCTTTCTAAATCCCAACTGGTAGTCAGAAAGAACAGAATGCTTACTTAAAAAGTTAGTCAGCCTGCAATGGACAATTTTTTCTAATGCTTTATACAGTACTGGAAGAAGCTATATTCGTCTGTAATTGGAAAAGTCAGAAATAGAACCACTTCTACGTATTGCAACAACCACTGCAATTCGAATTTGTTTTGGGAAGATGGCAGTACTTAAACTAAAGTTACAAATATATACTAGTGTCGGGGCTAATAAGTCGATTCCAAATTTAAATGGTTGGATTTGAAAACAATTTTCACCCTTAGATATACTCGACCGTAGGTTTGAGAACACCAATATCATATCGGGTTCAAAAGTTGAAAACATGAAAAAGGTTCCGTGAACGTCTCGGGCACTGTTTCTCGAAGCGGGGTCGGAAAGATTGCTAATGTATTCCAATTTCGCTCTCTTCAGTTCTAGGTTTGACCATTTACGGTCTAATTTTGCAGGGTCTTAATATTTAATAAACTGCGGAAATAACTTATCTTTTGATTTAATTTTACGAATTAGTTTTGCCGTTATCCATGGTTTCCTATTTTTGCATTTTGTTGGTTGCCTCAGAGGAAAAGAAGTGTCGTAAATAGCTTTCAGTTTGGATAGAAACGCATGTTAAGCTGTGTCAGGGTCATTTATTGATAAGACTTATTCCCAGTCCGTGGGGAAATCGCGTTCCGAAAGTTGCTGAAAGTGTGCAGTTAAATTCGACGATACATGAAATTATGTAGCCTGCGAGCGCTATCTGGTCTAGCGTTATTAACGAAAGCGAAGGTTGGGAGGTGATCATTGACGTCACAGGCGACGGTCCCTGCATCTATGTTAGACTTATCTGCATTCGTGATGATAACGTCGATATGCCTTGCCATGGAGCACGTTATGCGCCTCGGGGTTTCGACAACGTTGCAAAAACCATAGGCATCAATTCAGGCCACAAGTTACTTTTCTGGCTCTGATACACATTTAGTATCTACATTCACATCGCCCGACAAGTAAAGGAATCTTCCATTAGAAGACGCGTAATTGAAAAGAGCTTCTAGTGTTTTAAAACAAGTGTCTACTCTTGCATTAGGGGGACGATATACCACACTAAAAACGCTACTATGGCTTTGTACAGTGAATAGTTTAAGATCTTCCTTTGCCAACGTAAACTGCTCGCTTTGTTCATCAGTTATTGCATTATGAATATGCACCGACACGCCCCCACCTTTGTAAACGGATCTGTTAAAGAAAAAGTGCTTATAACCATCTAGAGTAAAATATTCTGATTCATCATTATACCACGTTTCACTGAACATTATCACATTAAAGGGCCCGCCATCAGCTCTGGCCATTTTGAGCTGACAAGCGCAGAGCATACAATGGGCGCCAACGATCGTGTTTGCAAAGAATTATATCGCTAGACGCCGCGGAAAGGCCCCAAATTTCAATCCCAACGCCGTTTCCCTCGTCACTCGCGGCGAATCAGCCAGGAGAGGGACGGTGATGTAGTCGGGCTCCTGCGTCTACGTAATCGTGTCCGCAGTGTGACGTCGCTCGTGGTGACACATGACTTCGAGAATTATTCAAGACATCTGTTATCTGTGCGATCTGTTGCTTGAATTGACAAATTGACGTCATTGAATTGAAGCAAGAGCGATGTACTTCCGCTTCTTCTTTTTCCCATGGCCGTGCGGTCACGTGCGCAGGTACCGAAACTATGCCATTTTCTACCGCGTTCCAGCGGGTGATCACGGTCTGCGATCTGCTTGTTCTGCCTCAATATTCGTGTAGCACATAATTACACCGCTAGTCCTGTTTCTTGTGCACAGCGCACAAAATCACGCGCTGCGCGAACGAGGCAACAGCTCGCGCGCGGTGTCGTCAGTGAAGATGCGTAGAGCAGGAAAAAAGAAAGCGAGGAGAAAAAAATGAAGGTGGGGCCTGTGACATATGCGTCACGCGGTCCTCAAGGTCTGTTATGGGAGAGCGTAGGGAAGGAATTTGGCTTGCGGAGACTAGACGGGGTGAGTGGAGAGAGCGTCTTGCTCGGCAGTGGAGCCCGCCTGCTGAAATCATGGGTTTGCGGCACTGAAATATTTCTATCTCAGCTGTTAATGACCCGATTTCAAACATTTTTATAGCAGAACGCTGCCTAGAGGACACGTAACAACTTCCAGCGTATAACCAAAATTTGCTATGGGGCGTGGCGAGGGGCTCTTTAAAGGAGCAACCCAGAGAACCTAAAAGTAAATGTAAATCTTCAAACTTTATGTTAATTGAGTGACAATTAAGATAAAAAATTCCTAGTGTATTCCCATTTGCAGACATCTTGAGAACTGAAGGAGCTAAAAGTTAGTGAGGACTCATCAGAAGGACTCATCGTCGAAGAGCAAGCCCAGCGCTTTTAGTTGTGGCCTGCCAAACGTTCCAGTCTCATTAACAAATGCATCTATGGGACGGGGCAATGGCCCTAGCGCACTTTTTCTATGCGTGTTCAAACTGTACTAATCCAGATGATACTCTGCCCCTCAGTCTGGGTGGAATTTAGGATTGCTTATAGATCAGTAAGGTTCAGTGCAATGTACGTTAAAGGGGGTCTGTAGTCAAATTTGTTGATCGATAAATAAGGCAACGAACAAGAGTCTGGGCTCTAACAGTCACTGAGACACAGAAAGAGTGAGATACTGCGGTTTCTATTGTTCAAGCTGCAATTCATCTGCATTAGCTGTAATGTATTTACATGTCAATGTTAAGCTATAAACATTTGTTATCAATCACCTACATCGCTTCCTGTCTGCGTTTGATCATCGCTGCCGATCGTCACATGAGAGAATTCACGTTCCAAAGAAGAACGGAAAAGTAGGAAGAAGAACCGACAACGAGACATTACTTCCTCCATTTAGTTTCTGCGAATGGAAAACAAACAAAGTTTCATTTTATGTAATTTGGTATTAGCAGGCTGACAGCTTTCAAGGCAGAATTTTCATGTCGCAAAAGGCGACTTGGGACATTCAGACGGAACCTATCTCAGGATGAATGCCATCTTTACTGCAGTTAGCATTCAACATTTGTTGCGGAAATGTCAACAAGTAGAAAAATACGCTCTCGGGACTAAAAATGTTGTTCAAATGCCACAACAAAACATTTTATAGGAAGCACACATCCGTATCAAAATACGAACAACGCAAAAGTACTTAACAAACATTTGAAAACAGCCCCAAAAAGCGCCCCCAAAACCAGGAATTTATAAAAATAAATAAATATTCTCAGACACCACTAGAGCACGAGCGCAGGACAGTGCCTCTGAGCACTTTTCAGCTATCTTTATTCAGTAAACACTTACATTTCTTCCGGAACAGGCTGTAAGACTAAGGTGATTTGGCATAATTGTTTATTTATTTCAATGTTCATTGACGAAATATTGACCTCTCTGACTACTATGGTTATTGCGAAATTTTGGGGGAAGAGACCTATGGAGACGTAAAGGCGTAGTTAACCGAACACAACAGGTTGGAGACAAGCACTTAAACATTACTTCCGGTACAAATTGAATAGAATAAAGACGCAATGTTATAATTACCGAGGTCATCAAACTTAAGTGCATTTTTAAAAGGAGGTTATATGTGCTATATTGTGGTAAAACGTCTCTGTATGATTTCTAGGGCTATTTTCTGAACAATAAAGTATGTTGGTGACAAGTGAGTTTTGTGTCTATTCCCTGTGCAGTGATACAGTAAATAATGTGAGTCTGAATGAAGCTGTTGTAAAGGCTAAGAAGACTATCGCTTTCAAAAGAGTACACAGACCCAGCCAAAATTTGTCAGTCATAAGAGGCTTTTTTTGCTAATAAACGTACATGCTGAACCAATTTAGGTTACTGAGTCTCTGTTCAGGATGACGCCTAAAAACTTTGTGTGTTCTGGTTGGTTATTTGTGTGATACTCGCATTTGATAACAATGAACTGCGTAACTTTTCTTTTAGACCAATAAAACGTATAAAGCCATTTGATCTTAGTTCAAGAGTGTACCAATTGCTGTGAAGCACCTGTGTATGGGATGTACCCTTTTATTAGGTTTATTGTGTATTTTTGTCCTTATCTGCACTGAATATATTTCTGTTATCAGCATACAATACCGCTTCACAATGACATAACTGTAATGACATCTGATTATTATTGAGATAGGAATAATAATGAGTTGTCAATAATGCCGTCGGAGTCGCTGTTGCCGTGACGTTTCATATAAAGTCCAAGGGTGATAATACCGCCGCCGCACGTTGTAAGCTATATGTGCGAGTGAAAGCACTTGACGGAAACCGACAATCGCGGCTCAATGTGGCGCGCGCGAAGGAAGAAAGGAGAGGGAAAACGCGCCGTCTTCCACCGTGCGAAAGGCCGTGGGGGACAATACAGGAGGGAGGGGGGACGGCGTAGCGCCGCGGCAGCAACTGCCCATTTCGCGACTGGACGCAAGGGGAACGGACGATGCCGGCTCGATCTCGCGCGCCATGCATGGAGGAAAGCGGCAAGACAGCGCGAGATGGAGGCGTGTGGCTTCGCTTTCGCCAACAAATGCGTACTTTGTGCGGCCGCGAGTGGTCCTGGGCGCCGTATCTTGAAAAGGATCTAAGGAAAAAAAAATGGAGGACGCTTAAGCTTCACCTTCAAGAGTGGAACCCACCCCGTTCGCACCGCCCACTCATTAGCTCGGCTTGCTCTTGACGAGACGAAGGAGAGAAGTGGGCGAGTGGCACGCCACCTGTCGGGGCAGCAGCATACATTGCGAGGAGGGGGTCTTTTGTGTGTGCTGCAAGATGGCTCTGCGTGTGCGCCAAGCGCAGAAGAAATGTAGCGGAAACGTACTTCGCAACTCGTTTAACTGCGACTTCTATAATTTACGTGCTCATAATTACCAATATACACCGCAGTATAACTTTCAACGGCACCTTTCCAAGGCAACACCGCATTCTCTATAGGCGCTTTTGACGCGCTTTGAACCATCGAACTCATGGCTGAGAGTTTCTTCTTCCGGCTACCGTTCGGTGCGGACGCTGAATCATGTGCTCCAGCGGAGCGGCGATAGTGGCCTCTGCTAGCCGTGGAAACAGGACGGAAGACAATGACGGTCAGGACTACGAGATCATTTTGCCTACATTGCCCACCGGACGTGTTGTGGTTAACACCGTTTTTTTTGCACGGCGGCGTGCGAGTTAGGCCCCACAGCGTTGAGGATTTCCGCGACGCCCTAGCCAACGCTGGGGCACTCCCTGACGCGGTGGCGTTGGGGGCACACCAAATCAACCATGTTTGAGCGGTGGCCCTCAACAGCACCGAAGCGGCTAAGAAGCTGGCCGCTCTTAAGGAACTGGAAGTAAAAGGACGCCGCTGCATTATCTTCGATCCAGATGACCAACAGGTGAAACTACGGGTGCACTGGATGTTGCGCGGCGTGGCGGACGACAACATTCGGACGGCTCTCGCTGCTTAGGGCAACGTATCTGAAGTGACCCGGGAGTGTTGGCGTGTCTCAGGCGTCAAGGAGAAGGGGTCCACAACGAGGATGGTGCTCTTGAAGCTGAAGCCCGGTTTGAAGGTCGATGACCTACCTCACCAGCTACGAGTTGCAGAAGAGTTGGCCCTTGTTGTGGCGCCTGGGTGGCCTATGCAGTGCCTACGCTGGCTTGGTATGGGCCACGTTCGACGTGAATGCAAGGTACCACGGTGCTCAAAATGCAGACGCTATGGTCACGTCGACAGAGACTGCGTCCGCACATACACGGTGGCTGCGGAGCCGGCAGCGCAAGACAAGTCGACGGAGCTGCTGATGGACGTCGACGAGGCGGAAGAGGCAGCAAAAGGAGCCGAGGAAGTAGGCAAGCCAGCAGGAATGGCCGACCCGTCGGGGCTTGCTTTCAAGCAACGGAGGGACGCACCCCCAGGAAAAGAAATTGCTCGCTTCTTGGGCGAAGGCGTCGGAGAATGGGAAGAGCGTTCGGGCACCCAAGGTCGCCGAACCAGCGAACAGCCCGCAGAACGCGGACCTGAGCGGCGGCCGCGCAGTCAGCGTCTCCGCGCCAGCCAAGCGCCGTTATGTCCACACCGGCAACGAAGGGGATAAGGTGCCAGCCTCCAGCGTCGAGGAGCCACCTGCAAAAACAACTCAAGCCAGGCGGGCCAGTCTCCGGCAGCGACCTAACGTTTCGTCTGAGAGGCGAACCGGTGATACAGCACCTACGCTGCATCCTGCACAGGGTGGCTCCGGCATCAACGATGGTGTCTAGCCACGAGCTACACGCGGAGTGTAAGCACCATGCTCTCGACCTTTTCACTTCCTTGAGAAAATGGCTCCTGCATCTCCGTTGAAGGTAGCTACACTTAATGTCAGGGGCTTGGCAGGAAAGAAGAAGCAAAGTCAGGTGTATCGGCTTTTAACGGAGCATGACACTCATATATTGGCCGTGCAGGAAACAAAAGTTGACGGGGACGAAGAGACCGGGAGCATGGTGCGACATTTCACGTCTAGATTCTATGCAACTGTAAGCCATGCCATCGGCACATCTTCTGGTTGTCCTTTTTATTAAGAAGTTGCCGGCTCTGGTCATGCATGATGATTTCTCGTGCTTGTAAGGTCGGCGTGTTGCTGTCGATTTTACACTCAGCGATACACAATGGCGTGTTTCATGTTTGTACGCACCAAATGTTGTGGATGAAAAGGCCGATTTTTTTTTCGAAGTGTTGAGCAGCGTCTCAGTTTCGATAAACAGCTGATAATCATGGGCGACTTCAACTGTGTCCTGAGTGTTTGTGATAAGACTAGTGATCGGGGGTTCAGGGATGGAAGTACAGAGGTACTGTCGCAAATCATAGACAAATGGAACCTTGAGGATGTGGCGGAGTGCATGCAAGGCGCGGGTGGTGTGAAGTACAAATATTTCCAGCGCGCAAGTCATGCCCGTCTGGACCGCATTTATGTAACGCTGGACGTGATTCCAAAGTGCAACAGTTATGAAGTAGTGCCGGTGTCTTTCTCACACCCCTGTTTAGTAGAGTGCGGGATTGGGGCACAAAAACGTGGCAGTGCTTTTAGCTGGGAACTGTGGAAGATAGATAACAATCTGATTAAAGACGATGCTTTCAACCGTAGGGTAATTGAAGAAATCGTCAAAATAGAGCCGAATAATGAACTGAAGATATGGCAACAGTGGGAGCTTTGTAAGGAACAACTTAAAATAAAAGCAATAGAGCGGTTTTGTTCCATGGCGTACGAGGAGAAACTAAATGAACGGAATCTAAGGTCTATATGCTTGCAAAACTGCGCGAGATAGAATGCGAAGCACCTGGTAAATGGATCTATGACATTAGGAAAACGAAACAAAAAGTTCAAGTGATAGAAGAGGAGCGTTATCGTGGTGCGCTGGTCCAGGCGAGAGCGGAACATGTAGCTGCTGGGGAGACGCCGTCCAAACGAGCGCTCGGAATTGAAAAAGACCATGCTCGTCGAAATCTCATATACAACATAGAATGGGGAGGTGACTAATCGGATGATAACGAACATATTAAGCGTGCATTTTTTCAGTACTATCAGCCGTTGTTCGCTTTACGTGTTGCCGACACGAACACGTTTAAGGATCAGTTTCTTGGGGTACTGCCGCGACTCAACGATGAGCAGGATAGGTTAGAGCTGCCAAGAACCGAATCAGAGGTAGAAACGGCGATAGACAATTTAAACCCTGGTAAATCGCCAGACTGGATGGGTTAAGCGCGGTGTTTTACAAAGCTTTTAGGCGCGGAATCGCGCCAGTATTGATGGTCGTGTTTAATGAAGCTTACGAAATTAACGAATTGCCTCTGTCTTATGCAAGATTACATACTGTATTAATCCCCAAAACTGACGAAGCAGAGAAGTTACGACAAGTAACAGCGTACCGGCCAATTGCACTCACAAATGTGCACTACAAAATTTATGTGGAAGTTTTAGCGCGAAGACCACAATCAGTAATCCAGGAAATCGTTGGACCGCATCAAACGTGCGGGATCAAGGAACGATCTATTACGACTAATATTCACACAGCAAGATGCGTGCTGGAGTGCTGCGATATTACAAATAGCTGTGTGGCCATCTTGCACCTAGACCTTGAAAAAGCTTTCTACTGTGTCACGCATGAAATTTTGCTTTGTATACTAGACCATGTTAACGTTGGTTCACTTATTCGCGAAGGTGTCGCCCAGGCGTATCGGAACTGCACAACGAGATTGATCGTTAACCAGAGTCTGGGGGCCCCCATTAGCTTGCAGCGGTCGGTAACCCAGGGTTGTCCCCTTAGCCCTCTTTTCTTTTGCATCTACACAGAGGCGATGTGCTTAAACATCGTGAAAAAAGAGACAATTTTTGGCTTTCGGTTGCAAGCAGCGGAAGTCAAGCTGTTGGCGTATGCGGATGACGTGGCGGCTTTTTCAACCAGTAGGAAAGGTGTATCTGAGGCTTTAAATGTGTAGAGAACTTCTGCCAAGTCACAGGCAGCAGAGTGAACTTAGCCAAATCACTAGGGCTCTGGCACGGAGAATAGCTATCGACGCTCGACCGCTTTGCAAACGTGTCCTGGGTTACGACCCCAATGAAGTACTTGGGAGTACCTCTAGAATGCTATCGTGATAGCACAATATATTGGACAGCGGAGACACATGATACACGTGGAAAGGCGGAAAGGTGGAAAGGAACGAACTTATCGATTTTTGCTAGAGCCGCCAAGTGCAATCTGTTCTTTATTCTGTGGTATGTAATGCAGGTGTTACATTGTGCAAGGTTCAATGTACATATGCTGCATCGAATTTTCGCCATTTTTGTGTGGGCTGCGCAATGGGAAAGGTGCAGCCGAACGAATTTGTTCAGAGGAGTCAAGAATGGTGGATTGGGCCTGGGACACCTTTTTTGCGGCAGATTTTTAACAGGTTTATTTTCCTTCGGGACAACAGCGATCCTCTTTTGCGCACCGCATGCCAAGTAAGGCTCGGCCGCGCGTTGCCAGACTTTGTTGTTTCAACCGAAACACTCACGGGAGGCATTTTTGGATATTTTAGAGAAGTTGTCGCAAGTGCACGATTCCTTGCAACGAGGTTTTCAAATGAATATTTATCTACTGTCAAAAAGAAAAAAAAATTGCACGAGGATTTGTGTGACGTTGTTCTGCTGGAGCCCATGTATACAGAGCCTTGTACAGTGGAGGCCCCGGTAGGGACGTGCTAAAGAGAGTAAAGAAAATGTAAGTTGCGCGAGCGGTTAAAACATTTTTTTTAAGTCATACGCTGGAACGTTGCCAGTAAAAATGTTTTTACATGAAATGGGCGTATTTCTTCCATGGGGATCTCACTGCCTTATCTGCAAAGAACCAGAAACGATAGATCACGTTTTTCTTCATTGTTGGGGAGGGGTATTTTTTGGGGACGTAATACAAAGAACGTTAATGAAACAATTCCCCCTCGACCCTCACGGAAAAGGGTATCTACCCACTACTAACGATGATGGGTTTCCGTTTGATTTAATAATGTTAATTGGCCTCCACAGTATTTGGCGCTCTCGAATGGCAGGATACTACTGCGATCCCGACGCACGACCTACGCGAAGTTATTTCCGGGAAACTGTGCATCGGTTTGTTGAGATTTTGAAGGCCGGTGGCGATACTCCCGAGTGGCTGTCAAGGGTGGAGCCATTTATGGCTCTAAATGAATTTTAATGTGACGAAGCCAGCCCCCTACCAGGCTGATTATGTTAATACGACGTGGTCATTCTACCCTGTATATTTTGTTTAGCAATATCAAGAAATAGCAAGTTTAGCAATAAAGAAAAAAAGAACTCATGGCTGAGTGGTAGCGTCTCCGTCTCACACTCCAGAGACCCTGGTTTTATTCCCATCCAGCCCATCTTGCAAGTTGTTTTTATTTATGAATTGCCTTCCGGGATTTTTTCACTCATGGCAATGCCACCGACGCCACCGGGTTTTCTGCGACACGGGCTCCTTAACGCTGTCGCATTAAAATCTAGGAGGGAGCGCAACGTGATTCTGCTAGACTCGGCAAGCCAACCTCCTCTGAAGCCCCTCTGCCGCTCGCCGGGGTTTCGTGCGTGCTGCCTTTGGGTAAGAATAGGCCCACATCGTTGACTGGCCGTTCGTGTTCGTTTGATACCTGGTAACGATTAGTGGCTTAGTGAAGCCTTCCGTGAAGGGTGCGGAGGCCCGTGGGTTTCTGCTAGCGAGGGCATCGTTCTTCGTTTCAAATGCGTTGCCTTTCAACGTGGAGAAAGACTGGGGAGCCACACCCGTGGTGACATACAGAGAGAGAGAGAGAGAAAAGGCAAAGGAAAGACAGGGAGGTTAACCAGACATTATCTCCGGTTGGCTATCTTGTACTGGGGGAGGGGCAAGGCAATGCGATAGGTGAGAGAGAGAGAAAGATAAAAATGACAAGAAAACCCTCGCACACGCACGTACACACGAACTGTTCCTGTGGGCACTGTCACGCTGCCCGCAAAGGCGTTCCTAGTGTTACGCAGTGTCACCGTACAATCCTAAGGCACACAGTGTAGTCAAAATTTGTCAGAAAGTCCAGTGCCTTTTAAGTACCGCAGCAGCGCCTTCATCTTTTCAAAGCATCGCTTGCTCTTACCACCGCAGAGATTATCGTGCACTATTTTTTAAGATTGTGTCGTGCGATCTCGTTACGCTGTTGATAAGCGCCTATTGAGTTCTCGCTGGTCTGTTGAGAGGCAGAAGGCAATGAGCACAACGACGCATCGACTGGGACCGTCTGCCATAACAGCAGGCCAGCATGGCCTCAAATATGATCGGGGTACCCGGCTCGTCAGTCCATTGTTGGGCAGAAGATGGGCCGAATTTTTTTAAAGCGAAGCTTCCTTTGCCTTTTTCTTCGACTTTCCGACTGCTGCTGCGGTTGCTGTGGGCTGCTGTCGCGCACACCGCGTAGGGGAGTGGCTCGGAGCGTGTATACAGATGACAGCCGCGAGTAAGAGAGGAGAGGCGATGGGAGGAACTCGTTTTCATCCCACCGCGTCGTAAGTACACAATGCCCTCTGGAGCTTTTTGGCCGTCGGCACGTGCGCCGCTTGACAGCTGTAATTATCCGTGACTGCCCTCAGAATCATTGTGGAAACTGGAGCGCTTCCCTTTCTTATAACATGCGAACCCAGCAGGGACGCATATAGAACTGGAGAAAGAAGAAAAGGAGAAGAACGGAAAGTAGGAGAAAAGGCAGTTCCCATATAAGTGAGCGGGGGAAGCTGACATGAGAAGGCAAGGAAACCCTACTGCTATACAACAGCGGTTGCGAGGAAACAGGATAAGCTTTAAGTTCAAGGTACGGTATAGTACAGTGCTGCTATTTCTGAAAAATAAATGCCATGTAAATATGTCAAGCGAGCAACTTAGGCAGGGCCTCATTAATTAATGCCCACTGCAGGGTCTAGGAGACACTACAGAAGCGGTGGGTTTTCAAATGAACACTTTTGTGCTCGCCGCGTTGGCTTTGCGGCTATGGCATTGCTAGAGGTCATGGATTTGATCCCCATCGTGGCAGCCGCATTTAGACGGGGGTTAAATAGAAAAAACACGAGCACATATATTTCAGGACACGGTAAAGAGCATTACGTTGTCAAAATTAATCGGGAGTCCGTCACTACGGTTTGCCTCATAATCCGCGTGTGGTTTTGGAACGTGCAGCCCATAATCCAAGTTTAATGCTTTTGCCAGAATGCGATGTGCCATGTGAGAAAATGACAACGTTCAAACCTCTCAGAGGTTATAAATTATGGCACGCATCAACGTCTCAAGCAGACGCCTCTCCCTGTCTGTTCTGTGTACTATACAGACAAACAGCAATGGTGCACGGAAGATAACGTTTAACATCAACTCACCACTCTCGTGTTAGAATAAACGTTGAAGAAATTAAGCTTTAGCCGTGAACATCACCGCTAATTATCCTCAATCAAAGCATCCAGCACGGAAACGTTCGCTTACATCGATTCCCATAGTGCGTGGGATCTGCATAACTTTTTCACACGGAAAAGCAGTCGCTGCGGACCCTGGACCTTCGCTTGAGTGCCTGCACATGTTTGAGGAGGCATAACACATCATATTGTGTCACAGAGGATGCTCCCAGACGCGTCGAATCGTCGTTGGGAATACGGCTTGGTTGCTTTCGCACGCTTTCAAGGCGAAAGGGTTCCTAGTTTCCGTGAAAATGCACCGTAATGGGACCAGTCGTCTTTGAGGTGGCCGTCGTGGGTTGTTGGGCACAATGCTGGTTAATCACCCGACGCCTTCGTGTGCTACAGCATTGCCGCCTGTCTGCTGCTTGCTGAAGCGGCGAGCCGCGTAATGTTTCGGTGCCTTACCTGACTGACATACAAGAGACTCGACTGCTTCAAAGACTTGAATTCCTTCACTCAACCTCGGCGTGCGTTTGCCACGTCTCCTATCTGCGCACATTCCAAAACCCCCGCAGCAGACGCAACAAAAGCGAGCCGACTAAAGCTGCCGCTTGCCTATCACGTGAGGGCCTATTTCCCCTCATGCCATTCGTCAAATTGTTTTGTGTCTAGGCTTCAAAACTGTAACCTGGCGCTCCCTCCTAGTTTTTTCTTTGGTCCATGGAAGCGATAGAGCGCGCGAAGGTCACTTCGCTCGCTGGTACTGCCACGTTTGCTCATACCAGAGCTTGGACAGCGAGTATCCGCGCTCATTGAATGTGATGTGTTCATAATTGCTTGTGCGCACAAACACCATGTTGTTTAATTCAGTTAGTAAGTGGATGTTTCTACGTTTACACGGCCAATAAAGCTATTCTTTTTTAGTATCCTCCTCCTCCTCCTCCTCATTATCAGTATATTTTATGTCCACTGCAGGACGAAGGCCTCTCCCTGCGATTTCCAATTATCCCTTTCCTGCGCCAATCGATTCCAACTAGCGCCCGCGAATTTCCTAATTCCATCCCCCCACCTAGTCTTTTGTCGTCCTTGACTGTGCATTCCTTCTCTTATCACCCATTCTGTAACCCTAATGGTCCACCGGTTATCTAGCCTACGCATTACAAGACCTGCCCAGCTCCATTTGTTTCTCTTATTGTCAATTACAATATCGACTATCCCTGTTTGCTCTCTGTTCCACACCGCTCTCTTCCTGGCCTTTAAATTTATGCCTAACATTCTTCGTTCCATCGCTCCTTGCACGGTCCTTAATTTCTTTTCGAGCTTCTTTGTCAGTCTCCATGTTTCTGCCCCATATGTGAGCACCGGTCGAATGCATTGATTCTATACATTTCTCATTAATGATAATGGAAAACTTAGTCAGGACCTGAGAATGTCTGCCGATTGCGCTCCGACGCATTCTTGTTCTTCTGTAAATTTTATCCTCATGATCAGGGTCCCCTGTGAGTAACTGGCCTAGGTATACGTACTCCTTCACAGACTCTAGGGGCTAACTGGCGATCCCGAACTCTTGTTCCCTTGCTCGGCTATTCTTCAAATATTGAAATATTATTGAAATGAATAAATAGGATGAAGGGCGAAAGTCTTCGCACTCACGAGACATTCATTAAATTACTTGAAATTGTCAATCGAACGCGTTTACTTTCTATTACTCCCTTTCTATCACCAAGGATTGTGGGCTCGAGTGCCTTAACTAACTCTACCTTAATAAATTTCTCTTAACTAACTTTGCCTTAATATGATTAGGTAAGATATATTTATTTTTCTCGAAGTACAGATATTATAGAGGACGGAAGGGAAAAAGCTGCCGAATGCAGCTTGAGGACCTCCTACGCCCCACAGAGCTAGGTAAGCGTACTCCTTCACAGACTCTAAAGGCTGACTGGCGATCCTGAACTCTTGTTCCCTTGCCCGGCTATTCCTAATTAGTACTAAAGGTCTTCAGTTCGACTCCAACCAATGGGCGTACGTTCGAGTATCAATAGTGGCACCATCAATTTCGGTGCCACTGAATTTTGGTCCCACCAAAGGTCCAGGTTCGTCGCCGCAAAGGTCGTGGTTCGAGTGCCTTAATGAACTGTGCATAAATTAGCACAAAAAGTCGTAGGCTCGACTCCCCCATTGGTTGAGATTTCGACTCCCATCACAGGTTTTAGATTCGGGTGCCTTAATCAGCTATAGCTTAATTAACTGCGACTTAAAACATCTGCCTTTATTAACACCAAAAGTGGTGGCTTCGAATGTCTTAACTCTATCTTAACTGTGCTTTAACTTCACTTTAACACCAATGGTCGTGGTTCGACCATGAATAGATGCACTAAATGTTTTGGTGAAATTGAATTGTGGTCCCACGGAAGGTCTAGGGTTCGACTCCGACCAAAAACCGTGGGTTAGAGTGCCCTAATTAACTTCGCTCTAATTACCACCAAAGCTCCTTGGTTCGACTCCAATGAAAGCTGGTGAGTTCGAGTCCCACAAGGGTCGTGGGTTGCGCCATCGATTTTATTGCCATTCAATTTTGGAGTAATAAAGCCAAACGGTCAAGCTTTCGATAACGCTGGGCAACAAATTTTTCGAGCCATGAATTTCGCTTTAATAATGACACGTGTACTTATCTTTATCGGGCGACCACGTTTCGCCGCTTAACAACTGTAATCGCACAGCGAGGGACGCATCCGACGTTTCTGGAAAGTTATCGATGCTTCTACCCTGCTGTCTGTTGTCGCCGAACCTTGTGTTGTCTGATTTCATCGCGTAACGCGAATGGTGTAGAACTTTGTGGAAAGCACGCGGGTCCAAACGATTAGTCTGGAACATTCGACGACTGCTCTATAAAAGCCGACGCGCTTGACCCGCTGAGCAGATTTTCGACGATCGCCGACTGTGTTCGCCGCTATCGTTGTGCTTTAAGTGTAGCCGGTTTTGTGGGCACAGGTTCGCCCAATAAAAGCTAGTTTTGTCTTTCACAGTACTGCTACTGTGTTCTCTCTTCACCGTCACTACCACGTGACATCTGGTGGAGGTGCTAGTGCGTTCATGTACCGAACGCCCCCGCAAAGCCGAGATCCAAGCCCGAAGCCCGAGGGCCAAACTAACATCGCCGAAGACCAGCGTGCTAGCCGCAGACTGCAAGGACTGCCCCCAGAGCACGGACTTCTACCTGAGTCGACAAAGAAGATCGTGGCCAAAACAACTCCAATGGCTGCCCCAGCGTCCCCCGTTATCCTACAACAACCTCGGGACCCACCGACCTTCCATGGAGCAGCGACTGAAGACCCAGAATCCTGGCTGGAGACCTACGAACGAATCGCGACTTTTAACAACTGGGACTCCGACGACAAGCTGCGGCATGTGTACTTTGCCTTAGAAGATGCCGCCAGAACGTGGTTTGAGAACCGGGAGTCGACCTTGACGACATGGGACCTCTTCCGTACCGGCTTCCTGCGCACCTTTACGAGCGTCGTGCGCAAGGAAAGGGCCGAAGCCATGCTCGACGCCCGAGTGCAGCTACCTAACGAGAATGTTGCCATCTTCACGGAAGAAATGAAACGTCTGTTCCGCCATGCCGACCCGGATATGCCCGAGGAGAAGAAAGTCCGCCTTCTCATGCGTGGTGTGAAGGAAGAACTTTTCGGCGCAATGATACGAAGCCCACCAAAGACCGTAGAAGAGTTCCTTCGCGAGGCCGCCAGCATCGAGAAGACACTCGAAATGCGGAACCGGCAATTCAACCGCCGTACAAGCTCTACCCACTACGGAGGAATTCAATCACTGGCCGCCGACGACCTACGCGAGACTATCCGAGCTGTCGTGCGGGAGGAGCTACAAAAGCTGTTCCCATCATCACAGCCTCAAGTGGCTTCGATTGCCGACGCCGTGCGTGAGGAACTCCAACAACAACTTGGAGTAGCCCCTGAATCGCCGCAGCGTGAGCCGCAAGCGATGACCTACGCCGCCGTCGCACGCCGTCAAGGACCCCCTCCGCGACCGCGCCAGGGCCCTGTCACGCCACAGTTTCGTCGTCCGCCGCCGCCGCCGCCAGCACGACCACCCGTCGGCCAGCGCACCTACGCGAGGAAGACGGACATCTGGCGTGCTCCTGACCACCGCCCGCTCTGATACCACTGCGGAGAAGCGGGTCACGTCTACCGACGATGTCCGTACCGGGAGATGGGACTGCGAGGTTTCGCCGTCAACGCGCCGCGTCCACAGCTTGGCGAGCGCCCACGTGACATCGCCGATTACCTCGCCGCTACTCAGTGGAGCCCTCGACGGCCGTCCCGTTCGCCATCACCAGGCCGCTACTTGTCGCCGCAGCGCCGACCATACACTGGCCCAGCCCGGGGCCGGTCAGCGAGCCCATATCCGGAAAACTAAAAGCAGCAACCGATTGAGGTGCGGTTGCTGTTCGTCGAACTGACGAAGATCCTCCGCCGCCGACGAAGACGACGACGAAACGATCTCGACAACATAACAACGACACGCCGCTGTCCCGACGAAGTCAGGAAGGCAATACTACACCGACGAACGACGACTTGACGACGCGACGTTCCAACTTCAGTTCAACACGACGCAGCCGTGATCCGACGCCACGACCTAACTGCAACGCCAGACAAAGAACCACCGACCTCGACGTGCTTCTCGACGGCCACGCAGTCACTGCCTTAGTCGACACAGGGGCTGATTACTCCGTCATGAGTGGACACATCGCCGCCCAGTTGAAGAAAGTTAAGACTACGTGGGAAGGCCCTCAAATTCGAACCGCTGGAGGACACCTCATCACGCCGTCTGGAGTCTGCACGGCAAGAATTACCATTCATGACCGGACTTACCCTGCCACCTTCGTTATCCTCCAACAGTGTTCTCGAGACGTCATTCTCGGTATGGACTTCCTGAACCAACACGGCGCACTCATCGACCTGAAGTCGAAGTCAATAACGCTGTCGGAAGATAAAGCGATACCGCCAGAGAGCCCTCGTAGTCACCACGCCTTGAGTGTGCTCGAAGACCAAGTGAGCATCCCGCCCCGCTCCAGCATTGTTATTTCGGTCGGCACCGAAATACCCGCTGACGTAGAAGGTGTCATCGAAGGCGACCAACGTCTCCTGCTAGACCGTGAAATTTGCATCGCAAGAGGGATCGCTCGACTGCATGGAGGGAAAACTGAAGTGTTGCTGACAAACTTCAGCCCGGAGTTCAAGCACATCAACAAGGGCACGACGATCGCGTACATCGAGGAAATTGTGGAAACCGTTAATGTGTTTGTCCTCTCGGATTCCGCCGCATCTACCCCGACGACAATGGTTCCCGAACCAGACTACGACATTAATCCAAGTCTCCCAGTGATTAAGCAACAGCAGCTCAGAAGTCTGCTTCGACGATACAAAGACTGCTTTTCGACGTCATCGAGGATTCGACAAACCCCAGTCGCAAAGCATCGCATAATAACCGAAGAGTGCGCTCGACCACTCCGCCAGAGCCCTTACCGAGTTTCGATGCGAGAACGCGAAGCTATAAGACACCAAGTCGACGAAATGCTGCGCGACGACATCATCCAGCCGTCGAAAAGCCCGTGGGCGTCTCCAGTTGTTTTAGTGAAGAAAATGGACGGAACCCTACGTTTCTGCGTCGATTATCGTCGATTGAACAAAATCACAAAGAAAGACTTATACCCCCTCCCACGGATAGACGACGCATTGGATCGGCTCTGCAATGCTAAATACTTCTCATCGATGGACCTCAAGTCTGGCTACTGGCAAATAGAAGTCGACGAAAGGGATCGCGAAAAGACCGCCTTCATCACGCCAGACGGCCTCTACGAGTTCAAGGTTATGCCATTCGGACTGTGTTCGGCGCCTGCAACGTTCCAGCGCGTCATGGACACAGTATTAGCAGGACTGAAGTGGCAGACCTGTCTCGTTTACTTGGATGACGTCGTCGTCTTCGCCGGAAATTTCGACGATCACCTTAGGCGGCTTGCCACAGTACTGGAGGCCATCAAGTCATCAGGGCTCACTCTGAAGCCAGAAAAATGCCGCTTCGCTTACGACGAGCTTCTGTTCCTAGGCCACGTCATCAGTAAATCCGGAGTACGCCCCGACCCGCAGAAAACAGCTGCCATCGCAAAGTTCCCGCTGCCCACCGACAAGAAGGCAGTGCGTAGATTCCCTGGCATGTGTGCCTACTACAGGCGCTTTGTCAAGGACTTTTCACGCATCGCCGAGCCGTTGACACGTCTAACTAAATGTGATGTTGAGTTCAAGTGGGAAACGCCGCAGGCCGACGCATTTGAAGAACTCAAACGACGCATGCAGTCGCCGCCGGTACTTGCGCACTTCGACGAGTACGCCGATACAGAAATCCATACTGACGCCAGTAGCCTAGGCCTCGGTGCCGTTCTAGTCCAAAGGAAAAACGGAGTCGAAGAGGTGATCTCTTACGCTAGCCGGTCGCTGTCAAAAGCGGAAAGCAACTATTCTACGACCGAAAAGGAATGCCTCGCCATCGTTTGGGCTACAGCTAAATTTCGCCCTTATCTTTATGGCAGGCCATTCAAAGTCGTCAGTGACCATCACGCTTTGTGTTGGCTAGCGAGTATAAAGGATCCTTCAGGACGACTGGCGCGGTGGAGCCTCAGACTACAAGAATACGACATCACTGTAACCTACAAGTCCGGACGAAAACACTCCGATGCCGATTGCCTATCACGCGCCCCCATTGACCCGCCGCCGCAAGATGACGAAGATGACGACGCCTTCCTTGGAATGATAAGCGCGGAAGACTTCGCTGAACAGCAACGGGCGGACCCCGAGCTAAAAGGCATCGTGGAATATTTGGAAGGGCACACCGACGTTGTCCCTAGGGCATTTAAGCGCGGACTATCTTCTTTCACGCTTCAAAACAGTCTCCTCGTGAAGAACTTTTCACCAGTCCGCGCCAACTACCTTCTTGTTGTCCCGTCAGGACTTCGTCCAGAAGTATTGCACGCCCTACATGACGATCCGACCGCTGGACACCTCGGTTTTTCCTGGACACTCTCGAGGATACAACAAAAGTATTATTGGCCGCGCCTGACCGCCGACGTCGCCCATTATGTCAGAACATGCCGAGACTGTCAGCGACGTAAGACACCGCCGACAAGGCCAGCCGGATTACTACAGCCAATCGAGCCTCCTTGCCGACCATTCCAGCAGATCGGGATGGACTTGCTGGGACCCTTTCCGACGTCAACAACCGGAAATAAGTGGATCGTCGTGGCGACAGACTACCTCACCCGCTTCGGTGAAACTAAAGCACTGCCGAAAGGTAGCGCAGCCGAAGTGGCGAAATTTTTTGTCGAAAACATCCTGCTTCGACTTGGCGCCCCAGAAGTCCTCATCACCGACAGAGGAACGGCCTTTACAGCGGAGCTCACCCAAGCCATTCTGAAATACAGTCAGACAAGGCACAGGAGGACCACGGCCTACCACCCGCAGACGAATGGTCTTACTGAGCGGCTGAATAAGACCCTCGCCGACATGCTAGCGATGTACGTCGACGTCGAACACAAGACCTGGGATGCCATCCTGCCGTACGTGACATTTGCTTACAACACGGCGGTGCAAGAAACAACACAGATCACGCCGTTTAAGCTGGTTTACGGCAGGAACCCGACGACGACGCTCGACGCCATGCTGCCCCACGTCACTGACGAAGAGAATGTTGACGTCGCTAGCTACCTCCAGCGCGCCGAAGAAGCCCGACAGCTCGCCCGCCTACGGATCAAGAACCAACAGAGGACCGACAGCCGACACTACAACCTCCGACGACGCTTTGTTGAGTACCAGTCCGGCGACCGTGTTTGGGTTTGGACACCGATACGCCGACGAGGACTCAGTGAGAAACTACTCCGACGCTATTTCGGACCCTACAAGGTCATCCGACGTATTGGCGCTCTGGACTATGAGGTCGTGCCAGACGGCATTTCGCATTCACAGCGGCGCCGCGCACGATCTGAAGTGGTCCACGTGGTGCGCCTTAAACCCTTTTACGGACGCTGACGAAATTCTTTATTTTTTGTTGTTGTTTTCTTTGCTACGGGTGGTTTTATTTCGCTTGTATGTAGCATCGGGTCGATGCTTTTTAAGAGGGGGGTATTGACACGTGTACTTATCTTTATCGGGCGACCACGTTTCGCCGCTTAACAACTGTAATCGCACAGCGAGGGACGCATCCGACGTTTCTGGAAAGTTATCGATGCTTCTACCCTGCTGTCTGTTGTCGCCGAACCTTGTGTTGTCTGATTTCATCGCGTAACGCGAATGGTGTAGAACTTTGTGGAAAGCACGCGGGTCCAAACGATTAGTCTGGAACATTCGACGACTGCTCTATAAAAGCCGACGCGCTTGACCCGCTGAGCAGATTTTCGACGATCGCCGACTGTGTTCGCCGCTATCGTTGTGCTTTAAGTGTAGCCTATTTTGTGGGCGCAGGTTCGCCCAATAAAAGCTAGTTTTGTCTTTCACAGTACTGCTACTGTGTTCTCTCTTCACCGTCACTACCACGTGACAATAATTACAGGGATTAAAGGCAAGAACGCCCAGAAATAAGAGGACGCAAAGCGCTTTTTCTTATATAAAAAATATTACACAAAATATTTGTTACGTTAGAACCTCAAACTTAGGTTGTTGTTTTTTGCAACGCACATATGCGCAAGTAGTAAATAATTAAAAAAAATATTTCAATTCATATTTGAATGCCTTCAAAGATGATGATTGTTTAAGTGAATGTGGTAGGCCATCCCATATTTTTAACGCTGAAATCAAGGATGCCATTTTTCCATAGTTGGTGCTAGCTTTAGATAGTAGAAAGTAGAAATAATGGGCAGACCTAGTGCAGTTGTATTACTCAGTAATTCTCAGTCGACAAATTCGTAAAAAGTTCTTTATTAAGTTATTAAAAAGTGGTAGGCGACCCTATATTTGGCTTAGATGTCTCCTAGTGGCACTCGCACCTCGGCCTTGGTGACCTTTAGGTTAATTTCAGGCAAACAGAACGCACGAACCGAACTTAGCATTAAATATCTTGTTAAACACGCCATATTTATGTGTGTGACGTCATTAGTGAATTCATTACTTTCATTTTCTACTTCCGGGTTTCCGGCAATTTCGTCAAATTAGTGCTCACGTGACGGGTCTGTAAAGTCGACGACGCTGTGCTTTGGTGTGCGGTAATCAGTGATTTGGAATTAATTCAATATTTTCCAAATCCTTCAGTAGCTCAACTTGTAACTAAAGATATGATCTGATATCATATTTATAATCAAACGGATGAATTCAGTACACTATTTCTAACCATTTCTTTATTTATTTTGAATTTGGTCCCAGGTCGCCTCATTTATTTATAACTAATTCTAATTATTCCAGACACTTCAGTAACTCAACTTGTAACTAAAGATATGTTCTGATATACTATGTTTAATAAAATATGAATTTTGTGGTGTACTCTTTTTCATCTATTTTTTTTCTCAATTCTGAATCTGAGTGATTTGTAAATAATTTTAATTATTCCAGGCACTTTAGCAACTCAAGTTTTAACTAAAGTAATGTTTTCATATCCTATCTATAATGAAACCTGCGAATTTGTAATGTACTACTGTTTCTGTTTTTTTTTCCTTATCTTGAATTTTGTCCCGGTCGTCTCAATGATTTCTAATTAATTCTAATCACTCCACACACTTCAGTAACTCAACGTAGAACCAAACTTATGCTCTGATATCACATGTATAATGAAACTCATAAATTTTATACTTTACTAATTTTTTCAATTTTTCTGATTTATTTTTAATATTCTTCCGGGTTGTCTGAGGAGGTGAACCGGAAGTGCTTCGCAAGAAACGAAGCGTCACTCGATGCTCGTGCCACGAAAAAGCGTTTTATTTACCTCAACTGGGTGAAGGTAATGAGCCAGCTCGTCCACTCTAGTAGTGGGAATAACCAACTCCCACTATTACACTGAGTTAAAAGGAGTAGAATTACGGGGATCTTCATCTCAGGAATGGAGTGGGAATTGAATGTATAGATTTCCACCGAAACTCTGATGTGTGGCAGAGGTCTCCGGTCTGCTGAGACAAAATATCTGATTCAGTCAGTTTTCTCCAGTTGTCATAGTCCGAACGTGGGCATTCCTCGGTCTTTTGTGATTCATACGAAGCATCGAGGGCAAAAGCTTCCACGAGCTAGTCCTGAATAACGTAAACTGTGGTCACTAATATCCCTTCAGGTAGAACTTGTGGCGCGAAACCGCAATTCAAAAGAGCAGCATACGTGTGGCTGTCTTCAATACGATGTTCGATCAATACGATGTTCGACGCAGTGACGTTGAGCGTGAGTGAGACGTGAGGAAGCGTCAGGTGCGTGAAGGAACCACGACATGGAAACGTAAGTAACAGCTTAATGCGGCATGCAAACAAAATCCTTAGGTGTTAGATGACCGGGGTGTTTATCCTAGGAGTCAGAAACAAGAGGTAGACATAGGTGAAGGCTACCCACTGAGCAGTCGTTGAGGGCTGATGACTGAGAGAAGAGAAAATAAAGGGCGAGTATTAAGTCACGTGGTCAGTGGGAAAGGACGGCGAAAAAGACTACAGTCGGGTGACCAGCGATACTGGGAGAAGAAATGCATACGCTCACCTGTCGCCCGTAGTTATACAGAGAAAAATGAATGTAGATGTGCCTGCCAGCTCTCTAATACTACATAAGCAGCAGTTTCCTTTCTTTGATTTCGGCGGGACATGACTGTCACAAATTTTTGCCTGGTGTGAATGTGTGATGGATCCCTGTTTTTGACAAACATGATTTTCTTGTTTTCATGCTTTTTTACCATATAATATTTCTTTGTCGCACGTAAGTGCATGGGCCCTTTCTCTGTATATTCCCAGCTTTTCTGGAATGAACCTTCAGTTTATAGCCAGCGTACGTAGTTTGGTCTCTGCCTTCAGTTCTTGTGGGTCTTTAGCGCTAAATTTCCAACATATTTTTGTGTCGTTGGGATTCAAGAAGCCACACATCCCCACTCCCCCAAACCCAGTTAATTCGTCCATAGCTTGAAAAAAAGATTGGGTATGCCTACATTTCCTTTGCTGTACGAAGAATGTTGTGCGTTAACAACGTACTGCAGCTTGATTTAGTAGAAGAGTGAATTAAAATTTCTTTATCTTACCTTTTGGTGTAGCGACACCGTATGTTCCCAATGGTGCGGGTATTTTCGATATCTTGTGTGCTATCCCAAATGATCTCTCGCTGTTTATAAGAGGCTGAATTCGATGCGTGAAATTCAGTAGTCCAATCTAGAATGCAATTTTTCTTAAGTTGATTGCCTATAGAATTAAAAATTGAAAAATATTGTTTAGAATAATCTTTACCACATTGTAGTGCCCTTCCCTCTGAGGCTTGAGGAGAAGAGAAGCTTGCAATAATGTGTCCTGGTACAGGTTCCTCTCGTGGTAGGCGCCCTCAACCTTGTAAATATAGATAAAAAATGGGAATATTGTGCATTGTTTTCAGAAACAATTGGCTTTCAGTTAAATAAAACATTTTTGTGCACAGCGTATTCCTCGTTTTTCTCAAGTAGGTGGCGAGTACGAATAAATAACGGCATTCATTCTTGAACGTTCTGCAAAATTTTCCTTTATGTTGGTCTGGTAGCTCACTAAAGAGTATCACAAACGATAATTTATTATTTTAGATTGTGCAATGCATTAGCAAAATTTAAGACAAGCTTCATTTTATTCTTGTCTCCGTAACACTAGTTATGACCAATCGAGATGTGCTTTGCAAGAATGTTCAAAAAGAGCGCTAGTATTCAAGTTAGGTCTTCTCGAACTGTCAGGAACACGTGCACCCATTTCAAGCGAAGCTTGTATTGCCTCACTCGTGTCGGCGTGGGTGTTAGTGTTGCCGTATCAAAAAACTCAAGCCGCGCGAAAACCAAAATTACTTGTCGGGCTGCAGGTTCGAGCTAGCGACCTCCGGGTTGCGAGGCCATCACGCTAACTGATTCAGCCCCTGTCGGTTTTTTCTTAAGAAAATATGTTATGGGGTCTTATGCGCCAAAACCACGATCTGATTATGAGGCATGCCGTAGTGGGTGACTCCGGAAATTTTGCCTACCTGGAGTTCTTTAACGTGCACCTAAATAAACGGGTGTTATCGCATTTCGCCCCCATCGAAATGCGGCCACCGTGGCCGGCATTCGATCCCGCGACCTCGTGCTTAGCAGCCCAACACCATAATCATCACTAAGCGACCCCGCCAGCTCGGGTTTTCCTTTATTTCATGGAATTATGAGTTGTGTAATTCTGAAATTGTCACATTACATTTGGACACACATGTGAAACAAATGCACACATGCTACACATTTCAGTGAACGTCCATAATTCGGGCAAAAAAAGGCAAGGGTCCAGGCGAGAAACCCATTCAGGAACCGGATCAAAGGTAGCACACACACTGCACTTGAGCAGCCTTTTCTCGAAAAAAGAGACTGTTCGAGGTGGCTCTACATGTCTGTCAATCATTCGGCTTGTCCGCACTATTACGCATAATTAGACTCTTCAGGTCGTATCTTGCCACACAACAATAATGGTCATTTGTCTTGCTTGCGTTTCTTCACTTGAAAACGTTGCGCTCACTAGTTTCCTGTCGAGAATGCTCTGTCATGCTGACAGTGTGCACGCCGTTCGTGATTAGGATGTACCGGGCTCGCTGAGTTAAGGAAAGGAAATGCGATCAAGACAAATGACGATTATTGTTGTGTGGCAAGATACGACACAAATGATGTAATTTTGCTTAAGAGTGCATAATGAATGAAAGTCTAATAAGACAAACAAATCACATGGTCTATTACTGGCTGCCTTTTTGATAGGAAGGAACCGGATACCTTAAGATGTGAGGTCTTTGTTGATAGTTCTATGTAAAATGTCCAAAAAATTAGGTGCGTCACGACAAAGAATAAAGCAATGTTCTAGTGCCTTGGGTTGATTGCAATGTCTACAATTTGTGTTCCAAGGTACTTATAATTCTTTTTCCTGAAGTCACGTTTTAACTGGCAGGGTGGAAGTGTGGAACCTAACGAAAAATGTTTTCGCTGCTGGCGTAGTGCACATTCTATGTACCCGGCAAAGAGCATCTTGACCAGATAGAGACCGATACAGCTTTCGGTACATAGGTTCAGGGAAAAGGTTATGTATAAGTGCTATAGTTAGGTACGTTCGACCAATGGTGAAAAAATATTCTAGTGTGAATCTGGCTTTTAAGAATGAAATAGTGTCGACAAGTTCCCTTAGAAAACCCCATAACGGCAGTTCTTGAGAATAGTTTGTCGTGACAAAAAGAAGGGATGTGTAAAGCATGACATGTTCGATTAATTGCGAGAAAAAATGGGTAAAAGAATCGAAGAAAGAAAAAGAAAGAACGGAAAAGAATCGCATGACCAATTGTCACACAAACAAATGCACAAGACTCAGGCCTCCTTGCTCAAGCGGAACAAAACTGTTGGTTCATCATGCGCGACACTTAAACAGGCCTTTATATGCGTGAAGAAGTAGAAGAAGAGCAAGGCGCGAGCCGATCACTGGCGTCCCCTCCATCCGGAGGAGGAGGGAGAGGGTGTGATTGCGTGCTAGCTCGCCTCGTGCCCGCCTTTTCCCGCCACTTCAGGCTCGGCATTCAGATGGGGAGGCCGCGTTTGGTTCGTTATGCCGAAGAGCAGGCTGCGTTGAACAAACGGCAGTGGGAGCGGCCCGAGCGTCGTGCATCAGCCGAAAAACAGGCGGCGTTTGATGAACGCCAGCGGTAAATCACTCGAGAAAGGGCTCGTCGTCTACGTGCCGAGCTCACCCTGAGGAGAGCGCGAAGCCGGGGGTTGCGACAACGAAGAGCCGCCGATCCCGAGCTTCTCTTGCTCCCCTCTTCGCAACAGTGGAAGAGCGACGACTTGTTTTTCTCGCTTTCTCCCTCTTATGGCACTCACGTTCACTGTAGGACTTTGACAACAAAGTGCTCGAGGCCGCACTGAAGAAACAATGACAAACTGATTGTTGACCTCCCGAACCCTAGAAGAATATATACGATGGCGTCACTTGCTTCGATTTAGAGATACGCTCTACCCGAGTTTCGGGAACTTAATGTGGCCTGTAGCAAGTGAAATGGCACAGATTTCAAGAACATGCTGACGTATTTGCTTAAGCAAGCCTTTACTCACTATTAGGCCTAGAAATGGACTAGAATAAAATGATTGCACATTTCATTACCATTGAAAGTACACTTTTATGGAAACTGGTTCGATTTCTGTAGAAACACCATCATTAGTATCACTAGTACATTTGTGGTAAAGAAAATATTCTAGACGGCTCCAAAGAGAAGCTGGTGAAGTAATTGAAGAAAATAATTTCATCATAACGAATATATAAAGTTTATGTCGCTGAAGCCTAGGTTAAGCATTAGTAGTCTCAAATTGTGCGCCCAAAGAAATTTTACAAATTTTATTTGCTGGTAAAAAGAAGAAATATTTCTCGTGCAAATTATACGGTTGGATTGCTCCTTGATGCAGTACATTTTATGTACGCTCTTAATTACGTTAATTTCTTTCTTTTCCAAGCTTTATGCTTATCAGAAAGGTGGAGGTAGGAGAGTGTTCAAGTTGATCGTTAGACGTGATTAGCAGAATTACACGCAATCCTCCCTTTAAAATTTAAAATGAAATTTGTAATGTCTTCATCAGCAGGGCAGCAAGGATTTATGGTGTCAGTACAAAGAGATTTTGTCAGCTTATACGACAAAACCAAAGAATGTGATTCAGAGAAATATTCAGGCATGTACGAATATTCATTGTGCGCTTACATACTCCTCGGTGATGTCATCTTCTCTGAGGTTTCTGAGCAAGACACTTTCGGCTAACACTGAAGCCTTTTTTAGGGTTAGAACCAGGTTCCCTTGAAGAACTAGAAGCTTCTGAGATGCCGCTTCTCGGTCTTCGTAAACTTGAGGATAAA
This sequence comes from Dermacentor albipictus, assembly GCF_038994185.2. Taxonomy (NCBI): domain Eukaryota; kingdom Metazoa; phylum Arthropoda; class Arachnida; order Ixodida; family Ixodidae; genus Dermacentor; species Dermacentor albipictus. Next base: position 27,165,777 of record NC_091822.1, on the reverse strand, counting down.
CTATGACGCCATCTTCCTGCTTGTTTTCTTTGCTGATTGCTGAAAACAAAGCAGGCCACACTGTTTCTTGCCATCAAATAACGTTCTCGTGGTACATTACAAACAGTTTAGGAATCGTACACAAATTTATGTAATGCACATAGTGCAACAATGGGCCTGAAAGCAGCAGCGTTTTGCCTATTCTTCTGAAAAAAGTGTCAGAACTTCGTGGGACACGGCAGATATGCCCCATAGACCTTATTTCAACGTTTATTTGTGCTTTTTGAATATAAAGTGGCTTGTTTCGCTTATATGTACGAGATATTATTGAGATAGAATCAATTTTCAGTGCGTGTCGACGTACAACATGAGGTAGAATGTCTCTTTTGGCTATGAATACTCGTTGTTTTGCCACACAGAAAAGAACACTCATTAAGTTTTGCGGGCCAACAAACATTTCAGCGAAACAATCTTTGTCGTGCCGAACAACCGGGCACTTTTACCAGCCATCTCGGAATAACCCTCAGTAAGATTGTAATGGCTTCGTTAACCAGCATTTGTAAAATACAGCTTATTTTTTTTCTTTTCGCCCGTGCTACTAAGTGCGAATGTTTAGTTTCAAACCATTGTTTAACAGTTTTCAACGGTCTTTTATTTTTTGTAACATTACACGAAACCCATTTTTGCATCGTTCACATTAGGTTACCTATTATTTACGAAATTAAGCAATCGCCGAAAAGTAACCGCAAGCCAACATGCATTCTACTGACAACTACGAGCTCCATAAATTATTAATGAGCAGAGTTAATGAAAAAATATGAAGTTCTAATTTTTTCTGTCCTAAAGCAGTCAATGACAGCATAGTTTTTAGTAGCAGTCCGCGATCGGCCGCTAGTTTGTTGTTTCATAAGCAAAATATCGTCATGGCTTAATCATAGTTTTTCTTCAGTATCCCATGATTTGCGACCAGGCTAAACCCAGCAGCTGTAACACTAGCGGTGCCTTGAACAACAAAGGCAACACAGCGTGATTTCAAGCTCAGGGTTAATAAATGGCTTTCGCTTGTTTGTTACAAAGTGTATGTAGATCAAAAAGAAGTCTGAAGGAAGATCCTGTTAAAACGCAAATAAAATGAAGAATCGAGTGTTACAAAAAAAAGAATAAATAAAAGAAATAATAGAAGTTAGCACAGTGGAAGCAAATAACAAAAATAACGTTTCAAAGCAACATCGTTCATTATTGCACAGGAAAACAAAGAGTAATTTTCTCTCATTAGGCACACAAGGAAATAATGAACGGTAATAACACAATAGTCATTACAAGGTAGAAAACTATGCAAATCAAGATTTTCTGTGGATATTGAGGCAGTAAGAAATTAAACAGGCGAGAAAAATAGCATATTGGCGACAGTATCTGATCGAACTCACATAGAAATGCTGTCGTGACTCTAAAGGCGATGTGTATCCATGTTACTTGAAATAATTGGGAGACATTCATGACACACCCACGTAAAGCGGCGTTATCCTCACCGAGACCTGTATAACATAAAACTGAGGCAAAAGTGACCTCGCAGAAGCTCAGAATAGGTGTGCTGAGTATATAAAGCTGCTGGACGTCGGTATGGCATATTAAAATGCCACTTTGACGAAACCGAGAATTGGCATTTCTGTTGTGGTCTATTCGTCGTTGACGTCATGCGGGAAGCAAAACTCGGGGAACTCACTGCACTGCTATAGGCCAAAATGTGAGGACCGCAGTTCCTAGAGATTGTTGAAATTTGAGGGTATTCTTTCGCTATAGAATAGTATTGTTCACGAACCAAAACAAAAGAAGAGACTAGTCCGACCAGGCCTTGGTCTCGTAGGAGTGGCAAGATTAGTTACTGACAATAAATTATCAAATGACAAAACATTGCTATACATCATTAAAAGCTACCCATAAAAACAACTTCAGAACGCTAATTTGTTAAGTGGCTCAAATACAATCCCAAAAAAGGATATCACATGTTACAGCAAAATGAAATTGTTGGACACTGAGGGGGCAAAAATACATACATGAAAGATCGCCTATGTGATAAGAAGGTTATTCCTGTGTAAGTATGTTAATTTATTCAGGCGCATTGTTAGAAATAAAGAATGCATAGCACGCTTGAAACAGTATATTGTTTTAGGCAATTTAACTATTGGAAAAAATGCTTGGACACGCATTGCACGATGCTATAATTTGGCGGGAATTTCTTTCGTGACAATTTGTGCGTGACCTTTCGAGCACTATTGACGCTTGTCTGAAAACGTAGCCAACATTTCGGCACAAATAGCAGCTAGAAAAATCTGCGCATTCTTTCTTCATTTATTTATTATAGGTTCACCTAATTTGATGCTAAAGGAATATTCAACCAACAGATTATTATTTTTCAGGATCAGTTTGAAAGCGCTTATTTACCGATGAGTTCACTTAAAAAAACCGTTCTGCTCACCGCTACAGGACAAAGTTTCTCTCTGTCCGTAGTGTTACATGTACGTCAGTCCAATACATAATGGCTAATATGCGAACGAGTCAAAGAGAAACACAACTTTGGATCGGGAGGGAAAGAACATTACAGAAACGGTATATCATTACAATTGCTCTCGAAATCTTGATGCGTAAGATGTCGTCGACATATATGCTCTAGATTAAATGCCGTAAGAAGTTACTCCCTCAAAATTATAGTTATCAACGGGTTCTAGCTCTATATGCTGTTAATGTTGTTTTACATTCCAACATATTAGCTTGTTTTTGGAGTATAAGAGCGTAAACTCCACTCTTATATCATTAATTTTCTTGCACTTAGTTCAGTCATTCGTACAGAATATCAATATAATATTTGCGAATAAAATTATGGTGGTCCCGTCATGATTGACGTAAGGAAATATACTCCGTATTACGGAATACTGTTTCTCTGCGTTCTAGAAAACTATCCCTATGGCATGGTTCATGACAGGACTCCGCTGGTGAATCGAAGCAGGTTTTCAGATAAGAAGCAATGCAACTACAGTCATTTCATTTAAACACTAAGGATTCAAAAAAAATTATCTAGCACAGAACTATGAAAGCAACTGCACTCTTCAGTACAGTGCAGGGCAGTACTGTAAAACGATTTTATGCAGTGAGTTAAAATGCACAAACTTCTGGTAGGATAGATAGATAGATAGAACAACTTTATTGAAGAATAAGACGCTCAATGGTTAGAGCCCCTAGACAAGGGCCCCACTGGCTTCCGCACGCCGTCTTGCTTGTCAGATAATGGCCCTTTGGACCTCTTCCTGTGAGCTGGACAGCGCTGCCTCCCATTGTGTATGATCCGTAATTTCTGTGTTTGTCTTTTGTGTATATGCCATGCATGCCCATGAGATGTGGTCTAAGGTTGGCGTGGCTCCGCACTATAGGCATGTGTCCGCATATCGTTCAGGGTGAATTTTACGGAGAATGTGCAGGTTGTTATATGTATACGTTTGCAGCTTTCTCCATATAACCTGTTCTTCCTTACTGAGGTTCTTATCTGGGGGTGGTAGTTTCATTCTCTTTCCTCTGTGGTAGTTTAAAATTGCAGAGTAGTTCTGGTCAATCGGGATCAGGTCTTCAGAGGCGTCCTGTAAGCACCCGTGGTGTGTAGCATGCGCACGAGCTACTCTGTCAGCCTCTTCGTTTTTCTTGATTCCCTCATGACTGGGTACCTATATAAGGTGAAATCTGGCTCGGGGTCTTATATCTCATATAATCCTATAGGCTGCGGTGCATACTCGTCCCCTGAGGTAGCTTCTGCATGCCTCTTGAGAGTCCGATAGGATGGTTATTTGTTGTTGGTTTGGTTAGGTCGCTTTGATATCAAGGGCTATTGCAATTTCTTCTGCTTCCACGATAGTGGTGTTGCGAGTGGAGGCGCTAATGATTTCTGTGCCCAAATAGTCAGTGACAGCAGCCACCGTTCTTTTCTGCCTGCCTGGGTATCTTGCCACGTCCACGAAGCAGGAGTTTGGTTTGTCGCCGTGCGTTTTCTCAATGTATGCAGCTCTGGCTTCTCTTCTGCCTGCATGTAGAGTTGGGTCCATATTTCTGGCTATTGGCGCCACTTTGATGCTCTTTCTGATTATTGTGGGGATGGGTTTAGCTTGGTTGTGTTTTTCTAGGAACTCGTGATACCCGAGTCTGCCAAGAAGTTTCCTACCCGTGGTCGCTTGTGCAAGTCTGTTTCTTTGAGTTATCAGTTGAGCTTCTGCCGGTTCTTCGAATGTATTATGAATTCCGAGAGACATGAGTTCTTCGGTTGAGGCGCATTGCGGAATTTGTAGGGCGATCTTGTATGCTTTCCGTAAGCACGAACTGATCGCATCCCTCTCTGTTTTTGTTAGCTCGTAATACGGTGCTGTAGATGAAGTGGCTAACCACCAGACTTCTGATTAGGTGAAGGGTGTCTGATTCCTTCATCCCCGCCCTTCAAGTGGTTACCCGCTTTATCATTCTTGAGACTTGCCTTGTTGTGTTGCCGTCTTAATGAGGTTAAGCCCATGTTGGCAGTGTTGATTTGATTGTAGCCACATGCCTAGTACCCAGATTGTGGTCTTCTCAGGTATTGCATTATTTCCAAGTCTGATTTCCAGTTTGAGGGCAGGGTCCCTCGGGACGTTAATCTCAGATTCTCTGACGCGCATTGCAGCCCTCTGGCTCACACGTATGTCTCGATTTCACAGGCAGCTGCTTGTAATCGTTCTTCTTTTTCATGTGGTGACCCGGTGACACACCAGACTGTAATAGCATCCGCATATAGAGCGTGCTGGATACCCGGGATGGCTTGTAGTTCCCTTGCAAGGCCTATTATCCACGTTAAATAGCTTTGGCGAGATCACTGCACCGTGGGGAGTGCCCTTGTTGGGCGCCTTGAAGGTCTTGATTTCTACTGCGCCAAATTTAATCTCAGCGGTTTGTTGGTTTAAAAAGCTGTGAACGTAGTTGCATATCCGCTCTCCTCAGTTTGTTTCAGCCAGGCCATTGAGTATTCCTTGGTGGCTTACATTATCAAAAGCGCCCTTTATGTCGATGGCCATGACAACGTGTTCGCTTGATCTTGGTATATTTGTTAGGACTTCTTCCTTCAAATGGAGGAGGATGTCTTGAGTTGAGAGCTTGGGTCTGAATCCAAACATAGTGTCTGGAATGATTTCATCGTCCTCTAAGTAGTTTTGTAATCTAGAGTTCACAATTCTTTCAAATAGTTTCCTCAGACAGGAAGTTAGGGAGATTGGTCTAAGGTTACTAATTGCTAATTTCTTGCCAGGCTTGGGAATTAAAACTATTTGAGCGTGCTTCCACTCCCTTGGAATAGTACCCTGTTGCCAATGTTCATTTATAAAGTTAGTATATGTCTCTAAAGCCTCATCGCTTAGGTTTCTAATCAAGGAGTTAGTTATCCGGTCTTTGCCTGCCGCTGTGTTTGGGGTCATTTTCGCTATGGCAGCTCTGACTTCTTCGATGGAGATGGGTTCATCGAGTTCAGGGTGACGGGTCCCCCGTATTTCGTCTCACAGGGTTCGGGAGATGGCTCTGTTCCGAAGCACTTGTTATATAATTCTTCTTTGAGTTCTTGTTCCGTCCCTGGGTAAGTATGGATTAGCCGTTCCACCGCTTTACAGCCCTCGTTCTTGGTTTTGGTTGGTTCCATAATTGCTCTTAGTATGCGCCAAGTTTTTGCGGTACTCAGCGTGTCATTAAGGGAGTCACAGAAGCGTTCCCAATTCGACGTAGCTAGTTGCGTTGCGTACTCTTCCGCTCTGCGGGTGATTTCTGCAATGCGTACTTTTAGCTTCCGGTTCTGTGACTGTCGCTTCATTCTTTTTGTTAGTCCTCTGCGTGCCTCCCAGACATGCAGTAAGTGAGGGTCTATCTCGGGTATCTCACAATGTGGGCTAGTTCTTTTGTTACTTTATCCTTTTGTGTTCTTACACTTTCACACCATTTACTTAAATAATCGATTCTGGTGCTTTGTTGGCTTTGCATCCGGCGGTATTTCACCCAGTCGGTAATTTTGGCTATTAATATGTGTCGTTTGATTTTCCCAGTCCAAATTGTGGTGCTGATGACGTAATGGTCGCTGCCTAAATCGTTTAGGGTGTTTATCCATTGCGCATCTTCACAATTCTGCACTATCGTGAGGTCAGGGCTGGTGTCCATGCTCACACTGTTGCCCTGTCTATTGGGCACTGCAGGATCCGTTATAATTGTCATGCCGAGTTGTTCCGTTTGTTCTAGAATGTTTCTGCCCTTAGCGTCCTGTTTTGGGCATTCCCAACTAGGATCTTTGGTGTTGAAATGACCTACTATTACGAGTGGTCTTCCCTTTACCAGGCGGGCAGTTTCCTGGAGGAGGCTGTCAAACTTTGTCTTTCTCTGGCTTGGTGGACTGTAAATGTTTAGTATAAAGGCACTCTTTTTGTTCAGGCCTTTATATATGATTTGATCTTGCAAAGCACAGCTGGTGGCTCACTCTGTGAGCTTACCAGCTTTGTCAAAAGTCCCCTTTTCCGTCGGAATCCACGACAGTTGCACTGCCAGATTTCGCAATTTTCTGTTCTAGTTGGTTGATGTTAGGCATGGTTGCTTTCCTGTGCAATGGCTACTAGCCCTGGTCTGGCGTATGGCTTCTCGGCTCTCTCTCTAATGTTAGCTCCGGTAATTTCCTTACGCACCGTTTCCATGATTTCAATTTGCAGACCCTAGAGTTTTTTGTCGGACCTCACTTGAAACTCAGTCATTTGTTGCTTTAGTTGTTGTGTTATTTGGGCTGACACCTGTTGGGTTATCTGTTCTGCTAATGATGGTAACAGTTGTTGGAAAGTTTCTTGGATTTGTTTCTGGGGTGTTTCGACCGACTGTAATCTAGGGTGCTTTTGGGGTGCTGGTACAGCTTGCCCCGAAGCTTGCTCCGACTGGTCCGGTTAAGCCTGTGTGTTCTGTAGCTGCGACTGCATTTGCTTTAGTATCGCATTCTCACGCTCTAGGTCGCCTAAGCGAACTCTCATGAGTTCTAGCTCTCGTTCTAGGCGCGTTATCTGTGCAGTTGTTTGAGGTGTGGGTTTGGAGGCTACTGCTGACCAGCTCACCTTGTTTTTGTCGCCTTCACTCTTCAGACATTGTTTCTTGTTCTTCTGATGGTTGGTGCTTTGCTTCTCCTCTTGTTTTCTGCCCTGAGAGTTGGATCGGCCTCGGGAGGTCGACCTGGTAGGCGAGCGGGATCTCTCCCACGAGTCAGAGTTCTCTCGATCCGAACTGAGCCACCTCTTCTTGGGGGTCCCTGTGACGTGGTTATGCTGTCTCATGCGCTACCTTCCCTTTGCGGGACGCACTTCAGCTTTTTGGTGCACTCTTGTTCCGCTGTAGGATGAGCTCCCCCGCACAGGGCACACTTGGGCTCACACTCATGGTCCACTGGTGGGTCGCGGAGGCCACATTTCGCAAGAGCCTTGACAGTTGGTGTTGGACAGACATCCGTCCTATGTGCTTGATTTTGGCATATCTTGCAGTATTGTCGAGTGGGTTGGTAGGGTATACATGGCGTCTCGCCACCGTAGTAATATACGTAGCGTGGCACGATGGGGCCATCGAATGTCAGCACTGCCGTCCTCGATATGCCGAGCATACGGGCGTAGAGTATTCGTACCCCTTGCGTCCGCACTCTTAGGTTGTTGATGAGTTCGTCTTCTGTGGTTCCAGGCTCCAGTCCATGTATGACTCCTTTAGGGAGGTTGTCGGGAGTGGAGATGTATGTGTTCACAGAATGTCGGTTGCCTCGCAGCTCCAGCTCCTTGATCCTCAGGATCCGTTCCGCTGTTCGTTCTTCGGGTGTGCTTGCTATGACGATGTTAGAGCCCGGCCGTATCCGCAGCAAGAAATCGTCTCCTATGATGTTTGCAGGTCCGCCACACGCCTGGACTATGGCTCTGGTTACCTCATGCGTCGGCAATTCCCGAACCGCCAATCCTGGCTTCGGTCTAATCATAATTTTCATGTCATTCTTGGGTATAGGGGGTGCTTTTCGGCGTGGGTGGCCTCTTTCCACTATGCGTCGCCTCATAGCTCGCTCTCCTGCAGGTAGCATTGCGTCACGGGCCCCGTCGCTTGCTCCTTCGGAGCTAGGGTGCCCCCGTTGTCCTTGTATAAGCGCGACGCGCCGAGCGTCTCCGGTGCATTGCTCCACCCCTGCTTCGTGGTTGGGGTGGTTGACCCCACCATTCGACTCGGCGGTCCGCGCATCTTTTGCCACTGACCTTGTTGATGGCCGGCGGTTATTGCATGAAGGCAGAGTCACTCTAAAAAAAGAAAGAAAAAGACATCGTTATCGTCTTATTAAGAGTGTTCTTCGAGTAGGCACTTCTGTTGCTAAATGGGGTGTTTCGTAAGTTCTCTTACTGTCGCGTTCTCTTTATAATACTCTACAAAGTTAGCTATGTCTCCCCAATCGGTCGTTATACCGCAACTTCTACCATTGCACACAACCTCCTATACAACTTCTCTATGAGCTTCTTTAATGTCACGCTCTGTAACATGTTCTAGGCACATTTTTCTACAGACTGAATTTCAAGCCTCCTTGTGCTAAAATCCCTGTTTCCTTTTTAGTATCATGATCATTATCATGATGAATTTCAAGCTCCAAGGAGTTACATTTTTCGAGGCAGTGCGAATGACATTGATGCCGTAGGCAATATTGAATGTTTCTTCTGGTTCTCTTTGAGACTCGAGGATGGGTCTCCAGTATATATTGTAACGCGAAGGACGAGTCAGTAAGACGAGCCACTATTTACAGGTTATATTTACAAAATCGGTTGCAGCGTTGACCGGTTAGATTCACAGCGCGAGCCCAGTTCGTTCTTCCTTCTCTTTTTTTTTGAGTGATGGCGCCCACGCGCCTCGTTGAAAGAATCAAACGCCACACGCCTGTAGGATAAGCCCCGGTGGCAGAAGTGACGTCCCGGAGCATCTAAATGTCATCACTGGGAGGGCGACACTGCTTTAGTCGTGTGACGTGCACGATATCACTGGATTGGGAAGCAGATGGGGCGTCAGGGGCGATCTCGTAGGGAACGGGAGTCACGGCACGAAGCACTCGGTATGGGCCTGTGTAATGAGACAACAGTTTTTCTGACAGGCCGATCTGACGCGACAGAGACCATAGAAGCACCAAAGAACCAGGCGGGAAGTGCAGGTCTCGGTGTCGCCGGTCGTAAAAACGCCTTTGACTCTCTTGGGATTTCAGAAGGTGGTCACGGGCAATTTCCCTTGCGTGGGCACAGCGGGCGATAGCGTCAAGTGCATATTCACTGGTCGATGCCGCGTGAACAGGAAGGGTTGTGTCGAGGGGCAGTGCTGGTTCTCGGCCGAACAGAAGGAAAAATGGGAAATAATCGGCTGTGTCGTGGCGCGAGGAATTATAAGCAAATGTGGCAAAGGTTAGAGCGAGGTCCCAGTCAGTGTGGTCTGAAGAGACATATTTCGCGAGCATGTCTGTGATATTGTGATTGAGACGCTCCGTGAGGCCATTTGTTTGCGGATGGTATGACATGGATAACTTGTGCCACGTGGCACAGGACTTCAGGATGTCCGCGACAGTATTTGATAGGAATGTCCGGCCACGGTTTGTGAGAAGTTGTCGCAGAACTACATGTAATAGAATCACGTCGCATAGAAGAAAATCGGTGACATCTGTGGCGCACCTTGTAGGAAGCGCTCGGGTGATGGCGTAGCGCGCAGTGTAGTCTGTGGCCGCAGCAATCCACCTGTTCCCAGAGGTAGAAAGAGGAAAAGGGCCAAGAACATCTAAACCAACCCGAAGGAATGGTTCCTCGGAAATGTCAAGTGGTTGAAGCTACCCAGCAGGGAGCGTCGATGGTGTCTTGCGTCTTCGAACGGAGCCATGCTATCCCTGGCCAAAAGAAGCGTCGGTGGATCCGGTCGTAGGTATGTGACACACCCAGGGGACCGGCAGTGGGGAAATCATGAAGATCGTAGCGAACAGCCGATGGAAGGTGTTTAGGGATCACAAGTAGTAATGCAGGGCCGTCGGGGTGAAAGTTGTGGCGGTAGAGTACGCCATCTTGAAGTGTGAATAAGCGAAGGGAACTGTCGGCAAGTGACGACTCTAGGCGGCCAATGATGAAACGCAAGGACTGGTAATGGCGCTGCTCATCGGTGACATGGAGCAGTGGAAAAAAAAGAGAGAACACAGGCGTTGGTGTCAGTATCAGACGTAGAGGTCCCGGCTTCGACTGGGTAGCGAGTGAGGCAATCTGCGTCCTGGTGTTGGCGTCCAGACTTGTCAGTCACTCTGTAGGGATATTCTTGTAGTCGGAGGGCCCAACGACCGAGCCGGCCAGTAGGATCCTTGAGCGACGAAAGCAACAGAGCGCATGATGGCCTCTGATTACTGAGAAGGGCTTGCCATATAACTATGGCCAGAACTTTGAAACAGCCTAGACTAGAGCAAGACATTCGCGCTCAGAAATCGAATAGTTGCTCTCTGCATTTGAAAGGAGCCGGCTAGCGTAGACAATAACGCGGTCGCGTCCGTGTTGGCGTTGCGAGAAGACGGCTCCGATCCCATAACCACTGGCATCGGTTCGGACCTCTGTAGATGCGGACGGGTCAAAGTGGGCCAAGACCAGTGGATTGGTGAGAATCGTGATAAGCCGTGAATATGCGGCTACCTGAGGGGGACCCCACGTAAAACGCCCGTCTTTCTTCAGATATTCAGTGAGTGGTCGAGCGATTGCTGCGAAATCTTTCACGAACCGTCTGAAATAAGAACAGAGCTCCAGAAAACTCCGGACGTCTTTAACAGACTGAGGTACAGTAAAGCAATTACTGCTCGCACCTTCTCCGGGTCGGGTTGTACGCCGGAAGCACCGACGAGATGGCCTAGCACTGTAACCTGTCCGTGCCCGAAGTGGCACTTCGATGAGTTTACTTGGAGCCCAGCCTTGCGGAAGACGTCAAGGATAGCTGCGACGCGCTGAAGGTGCGTCTGAAAGGTAGGATAAAACACAAGGACGTCATCGAGGTAACGAAGGGAAGCTGAGCATTTGAAAGCGTGAAGCAGAGAGTCGATCGTGCGTTCGAACGTAACAGGGGCATTGCATAAACCGAACGGCATAACCTTGAATTGGTAGAGGCCAGCTCGAGTGACGTGTGTAGTAATATCAAAGCACCCCGTCTGGAGTGGTTTAGTGCACAGCTTCATGAGAGAGTGAAATACACCACGTTCGGAGGAAGGAGCTTCACGTTTATGAACTCGCTCTCATCGTCAATATTCGATTGTGTGAATGTGCTGAGCACTGCTCGCGCTCAAGATGGCTTGTTCAGCACCCGTTAGGTGTTCCCTCAAATTTCATAGCAGTTTAATTGGTTATTGCTTTTTAAAGTGGTAGAACGCTAATACTGAAAAAATAAAATACCTTTCCGGCAGGAAATCTATTCCAAAGTTGCAATATGCATATTAGAACGTTTTGTAACATTCAATTAACGGCATCGACAGAGCAAGATACGAGCAATCACCGTGAGCGCGATGGGAACTTTTGTAATGTTTGCCGTCGCTTAGAGATACTCTGATTCACTTTTGCATTCCGCCTAATTAAATAATTAGTCTGAACAATCTATCAACTTTTCAAATATTATATTCAGATGAAAACTTTCCATGAGAAAATTGTAGAGCAACATGAAAACCTCCCGATACACCTTTCTGTTCCGCAATGCCTGCTAGATATCATTGTTTCTCGAGCGTGAAAGAAGCCCGCCAATACACGGAAAGTGCCTCGAGCGGCAAGTCGCGTGGCCATATTGTGGGCATTCGTGGGCATGATATATGGGACACCCTGTATATTTTCAAATGCTGCCACACGTTAACCGAATATTTCGCGAAAGGCAACGTTCGCAAACGGAGGTATTACCACACATCGTTCCAGCATGAGGTACTTAGCAGCACCGAAATCAATTGAAATGTGAAGAAAATCGTCGATTGGCTTCCTGTCAAAACTAGTTACAGCCCAATCTATAATGTTCATGATTTTATGATACATTTCGCAATGTCCTGATCAAATGCTCTCCAGTAAAGTATATGCAGTAGGAAATGAGAGCTTAAACTTTGAACAAAAAGTTTATGATTTCTCAGTGGCTATTTGCCGATACAATCTATAACGTGACATCTCTTTTTTTTAAAAGGTATTGTTTCTAATGCCGAAGTTTTAAGACTGACTGTGAACAATGCTTGCCTATTTTCTCTAATACTAATAGAGAAATCGGATCAAATAATATTCGAAAGTCGTGGCCTTCAATCTGCACAACCTGCTTAGCAAGACTGCGAGAGAAGAAATACGGGATTGATTGAGTTTGTAGTCTAGAGACCTGTTGGAAAAAGGTTATAAAGCAAGAGACATATAGCGCGGGATGGCAGCATTGCCAAGTGCGAAGCAAAGATTGAAGTTGCAGTAATGGAGCCTTAGATAGAGCGCAAATATCTGTAAGGAAAATTAGGCTCGTATTCCAAATGGTGCATATGAAATTATAGCTATATCGCAGTGCGACATATAGGAGCAGAATCTCTGCTGACCGCTCCTATGTAAATGTAAGCCACTCTAATGCGACTACTGCTATCCGCACGCACGTGTCAGCATTATACAGTGTCCACGAAGAAAGCCACCTCGACGAAGCCGCAGACCTGACACGGATAATTTCAAAGGTGCGATCACTGACGCCGTCTTGAAATGCCAGGTGGCAGCCACTGAATAATGTTCTCAGATAAATATCGCCAACCTCCCGTAAAATGTGGGGTTCAATCGATGGCAGAGATGGACACCTTAAGGTTGAGGGTAAATGGCGGATTGCCTTTTATGCGCGACCAGAAGCCACGTTAAGTAAAACTATGCCAATCTGCTTTTATGCCGATTTCCTGATGTCCCATTTCCGTAATCGCCCACATAGGCATTGGGCGGTGACGCGCAGCGTTGTTTTCCCGCTAATTCACACGGGATCCTCGTTTGTAGGATACCACCTTAGTTTGATTTCAAGGTGAATAGCATTGCCTACTTTGACACATCTTTTCCTGCTGGAGTGGCTGAGAAAAGACGAAGAGTACGCAGAAATGACGAGGGTTTCGTTGGGGCGCCGCTTGCGCTGCAAAAGTAGATAATTGGATGAGCAGTGTGGCGCAGGATGCCGGGATTGGCTCGCTTCCCCTTGCTTAGCTTGTAGTGGCCGGTGAAAAATCACGGTGACCTGCAAAGTCATCGGTTGCTAAAATTGTCGGTAAAACGAATCTTCAGCAGAGTTGGCAGAGCGATGTCGTGCCGAAAGGACTCGCCAGCATTGTAGTGCCACCTAAAAATGTTTACTGTACGCAAATAACTCCGTTCTCCCTGGCAGCTCCGAGTATCCAGTGGCAGACCGCACGATAGAAAGAGATATTCTATTCCTTTCAGAACGGGGAAGTCTCCGACTGTTGCGACAAAGGTTCAGGTTTGTTTGGCACAATAATGCATCTTTAATGCGTCCACGCCACTTTGACATTGTAAGTTCTCGCGGTTTGTGATGTCGCGTGACAGAAAGGCGAAGTGGGCGCACCACAAAAACTTTTGACCAATAGCGGAGGGCTAATGGCGAAAAAAGAAGTGTGGAATCAGAAACAATTATTCTTATTTTGTTGAGTCTTATCATGTATAATCAAGGTGCACGCGCTGAATAAAACGCGGAGGAAGTTTTGCGGTTTTCATGAAAGCGCGTGAAAGATAGGCAAAGCATGGCAGCCCGAAAAATTTTGCACCGATCATGAAGGTCTGATTGGATAAATGTAATAAAGACAGTCTGGGATAATTATGCGTTATAGTGCCTCAGAGCTCGTCATTATTGCTGCCATTTGGCATTACCGGGACTTAGCGATTACGAAATTAGGTGTCTACAATGAGCTCCTCTGAATGCAAACAGTTTTGAGAAAAGGAATTATTTAGAGAAAATGTATATATAACTGGCTGCAAGTTCTAGTGACTCTTTTGATTAAATATGATATTTTCGATGAACTTTGTATATTTATGCGGTGCTGAAATAAAAAAAAAACGCCTACTGGCCTTTCTATAAGTGCACGACCCCCCACCACCGCACGCACAATATGTCACATGAACAAGCTAGTGCGATCAATACTAAAAATTATTCGTATATTTTCATTGGACGAGGTGAAAAATTGCAGCAACGAAACCTTGGCGAGGCTTTCTTCCTTTCTGGCTTGTACGCGCCAAAGCAGTGCTTTGACGTCACGTGGTATGGAGCGATTTGGAGATGCTTTAACTCTTCTTGTGAAATAGCAGCGTGCTGCCAGCTTATACAAGGCCATTTGGAAAGCACGTTGACTTTGGCTGCTGCAATACCTACAGAAAATGGAAGCTCTTGATTGTGCACATGTGTGGCGTACATCACCAGCATGGATTCAACTCTCCAGAGAGCAGCGGCATCTAGGTTTTTTTCTTATATTATAGTATTTAGAATATAGTATGATGAAGATAGTAGGATGTCGACGGGGATGGCATGATGACTTATTGTACGAAAAAATACAACTCGTTCCTTCATGGCCTGCTTCAGGTACAAAGGCGGTAAAATGTCATATGGTGTCGCAAAGCGCTGTCTGCCGTGAAGAAAGGGTGGCCGAAACAGGTCTGCAGTCACTTTGAAAGCAATTTGTTGCCATCCGACAAGACATTCACAATAGGCAGTGGCAAGGTAGAGAATTATTCTCGTGATCCATTCCTGCATATTTGGCCTAAAAGAACATGGCACGCCTTGACTGTCTTCAAGCGCACTCGCCGCGGCAGCCCAATGGCTACGGCGTTGGCCAGCTGAGCTGGAGGGTTCAAGCACACCCACTACATTTACATTGACCCTCGCTACACGCTCCTCCCTTTTTGCTGGGCGGTGCAGGTTCCCTCCACGCGCACATTCGCGGGGCGGTCTGGGGGAATGGAAATTGCAGCACTTACGGCCTCCCATACGTGCCTTCACCGCCTTTGTTGGAATGGGGAGCAGCACGTGACCGTGTCGGGCAGTTCGGTTTGTGGCTTGATGGCACCATCGAGAGGGGCGCTGGCGGCGCTCGAGACTGAAAAGAGCCACGTATAGATTGAACAAACACTTGGCAACCTCATTGGTCCAACACAATTCGGCATTCATAATCATCTATAGCAATGGCGGATAGGCTTAACCTAAAATTCATTCAAGCTAACCTCGATCATACGAACAATGCGATGGCGGTATTGATACGAGCTATGGAGGCAAGGGGAATAACGTTCGCGGTCGTGTGCGACCCCTATGTAATTGCGAACGTGATTCCTGGCATTTCTTCGCATTTTCATCAATATAAAGCACCAGAGAATGCAAAAATGCTAGTGTTTTGCGATGAGTCCGGGTATACTTGTCTTCCTGTCCTGATTTCTACACACGTTGTCGCAGTAAAATTCTCAATGCCGTCCCACTCTTTTATGGTGGTGGCGGTTTACGTGCCGCCACATGCGGACATTGGGCCATACCTTGGTTACTTGGTTACCGAGTTTCTTGCGGCGGTCGGGTCGGGGATGGTGGCGGCTGCATTCGCTTTGTGGCCGGCGGGGGGGGGGGGGAGGAGTGGATGCGATGATCGGGGCGCTGCGATTGTGCACCTCGTGTGTCAGCACGGGTTGCATATTCTGAAAGACCCGGGCTCGGAAGCTACCTTTGAGAATCACTACAAGGCTATTTGGATTGATCTCACCATGATAACTCCGGCGATGGCTGCTCTCGACTACATGTGGAAGGTCCGCGATGACTGCACGGTACATTGGGTTCGCCTTCACCCTGACAGACACATTGAGTTCGCCTTCACCCTCGGTCAGCACACCCCTAAGAAAAAATTGACGTTTACTGGCAGAGCCCGAGTTCTGAAATCGCTTAGTACGATGTCTTGGTTTCAATTGGTACAGGGTGCCAATTTACTTACAGGAGATGCACTAGAACATGTTCTTGGCAAATTTTATGAACTTTATAATAACCTGGTCCATCGGTATTTGCGCACTGTGAAGTCGGGTCCGTATAGAGTGAACTCGTGGTGGAACCCGGAATTTGGCGCTGAAAGAAATCGAGTTCGCACTATGCGGCGCCGATATCAGGCGGCATGCGATCCTGATATGAGGTTGACCTTACGGGCGGACTTTGCTAGAGCACGCATATCTATCGGCGGAACATTGCCCAATCTAAGGAGAGTGCGTCAAAACGCTTTTGTGAAGAGTGCTCAAAGAAAAGCACTTATGGCGCGCCATTTAAAACAGCGTTTAACAAATTACGGCCACCCGCACAGTCGCCCGCTGTTGTTACGGCGAACAGTGAACTCACTACAGGTGTCCTACAGCCGGTGGCGCTGCTGCGTTGCACACAAATCCTCGCTGACAACGTCGCGCAGGACGGCGCGCAGCATAGGGCAATGCGATCTGTGGCATATAGCCCACCGGTGAGTCGAAGAGAGGACTTCGATTTTACACTTGAGGAGATAGAGCACGCCATCTCAAAGAGCAGGGTTCGGTCAACGCCGGGGTTAGACGGCATCTCTCCTTCTATAGTTAAGCATCTTTCATCCCGGAGTTTTCTTGCTTATGTTTAATTCGGCACTTCTATTGGAGTGTATTCCAAAAATCTGGTGGCAGGGTAGGGTGAAATTCATACATAAACCGGGCCGGCCACGCGACCAGACATCTTCCTACCGGCCTATAATCATGAATTCCTTATATGGCAAAATATTCGAATGGCTTGTAAATTCACGCTTTTATTTCTATCTTACACTCTAAAAACTAGGGAGGGTATCGCAGGAGTGAAGCGGCTGATTTACTCTTCAAAGCATTGTTTTACCCTCGTAAAATGTCGAGTGGAGGGAAATGCATTGTTCACTCCAAACCCAATGAAAACTGAACTGTGCACTTCACTCTGCCCTTCTGAGAGAGAGAGTAGAATGCTCATTTCTACGCTTGGCGGCAGCAGAGAACAAAACGTGCCCTGTAAACGTAAATAACTCCCAGGTGGGAGTATATTGCTTGTCCTCTAGTGACCCCCCGGTTGGGAGTTTATTATGCTATGTATCGTCGGAGTAGAATTTTTACTCCATGTGAGCGGAATTTTTGCGTTGAACTATGGGAGTTTTTTACTGTCTTTTCTTTATATTTCGCTTTGCAATAGACAGAGTTTTTTGAGGCGTAAGGGGAGTATAAATAGAGGCATCGCGTGAGCTTGCGCAAAGATCTTTACATAGAGAGGCTACTGGTAAAATTTCGAAACTTACGCACAAGACCGCATCAAATTCAACGAAACCACATATGTCATTACATACATAAACATTTCAGAAACGCCCGATGCAGAACTTTGAAAGACTTCTCACGTATACGCGATACTCAAGAAGCAACGCTGCCAGTATATACAGCCACGATACTGTGTGCCTCGAAACCGCCGAGGGAGCAGCTGTGCTGTTTTCAGAATTACGACTCACATGCTCGTTCATACGAGATCTGTCTCTCTGAAATTAACTAAATACCTTAATCAATAGAAAATAGTTAATTCAGAATATTGAGAAAAAGAAGTTAATGACGCAATTTTTCAAAACTAACAAGCCATTCTGCGAGTGCTGAAGCGACTTCGCACACTGCCGGCGTTCGCGGCCAAAAAGTAATGCGTTAGTTACAGTAAGCAAGAAAAATGTAAGTGCGTGTGCTTTATAGCAAACTTAAATTTTTGCGATATAGTGGCAGTGTACCAAGTAATTATTACGCGTGAGCATGACCCGCAGCAGCAGAAGTAACACCCAAAAGTGCGTAGTCATAGATTTTCTGCACCGCACCACTTGCTCTGCGTCCAAGCAATCTCTCTCGGTTGTGAAAAGGAGCTACATCGCTGATCTGTCCAGTGAATCCTTAAACTCGGAGCCAGCAGGCATGCTTTTAAATCACTGTCTCGGATAGAGCGTAATGTTGATGCAATATCGGAAGCAACGACGTGACCAAAACCTATATGCGCGATAACAATTCGATTGACATCGCTCAGTGAGAAGCTTTATTTACAGTACGCATACTTATGTCCTGCCGTTTTTCTTCGGGTGAGGATATCCGTAGACAGATACATAAAAACAGTTGCTTGCACTCCGGTCCTTCTCACTGGAAACACAGCACCGCAACGAACTTGGGGTACGCCATTCATGTGCGACTATTATGGACGCCGTCGCTCGAACAGTGGCTGCTGTTGCCATTGCTACGCAATCCTTTCAAGCATTACACCGGACGTTGTCAGCATGTACCCAAAAGGACATAAAAGTCGCATCTCACGTTCTGAAGAACACATGCCATGGTCACGCAGCACGAAAACAGTCACAACCTGAGCCGACATCACGAGCCAGTGAGCCGCTTGGAGGTATATACCTAAGACTCTTTCCGCACTTCAAAACGTTGCTGTTGCATTCATCATTGTCAGCAAAGTGATCAGTGCTAACGTACTTGAAGCTGAGATACCGTGAGCTTCAGGCATGTCTATATAACACTTTCTGAAAGGAAATACGGAAAACAAATCGACGAAACGCTGGCACGGAACCGTCGGCCATGAATAAACCGTCGGCCATGAGCACTCCCGACTCCGCCGAACGCGCCCGGTCGCTGGCGAGGCGCACAGCCTCATGGGAAGCGCCCCGTGACCAGCCTGTAACGGCGGAGGGGAGTTTTTTAAAACTCCCTGTCGGAGTTTTCACAGGAGAACAATATATTGAAGCGGAGTATAATCACGTCATGTCGCCTTAATACTCGCGCAGCAAGCCAACGGAGTGAAACGGGAGAATGGCTCTGTTTTGCTCCCATACATCGGAGTAAACATTCGAGGAGGGGAGGTTCTAGGGCACATCGCCTGTTAAAAACTCCCAGGTGGGTTTATTTTCGTTTACAGTGTAGCGTAATCTTCTGCTTCAACTGTAGGGGGCTGTCACCGAACATGGCAATATAACACTCACGCACGCTGAGCAAAGAACACACCGTTTTTCTTCTACGAGAATAGGCAGCCACAGATCAAAGGAACGCGGAGCGAGCAATACTTTTTCACTCGGAGTTGTTCCACCGCGCGCGCGCTCAGCATCGCGGTACAGCACAGCGCCGGAGAAAGGTGATCCGTCCAGCGAGCAGCAACGAAGGCCATCCAAGAAAGGTTGTGTGTCAGCTATCTCGCGATGCCGCGAATACACGACAGTAGTTCGTCATTGGCTGTACATAACGAGAAATGCTCCACGGTAATTGAATTCTAACTTTGGTGCTCATTCTGCGTATATGACATGTTATCACCAGGAAGTCGTCGCGGCGCTTAGCCGACGCGATTGACAAAGGACTAGGCAAGCGCACTGTGTCTCTCGATGTCAACCGAAAAAGGCAGTCGTCGCGATAACTGCATGTGATTTTCTCACTTGCCGCTATCCGTAAGAGCTTTGGAAATGGCAAATGCTGTTAGAACCATGGTATGTTCAATAAGACGTGAGGCTAGAGGACGCTTAAGATTGTTTGTTCACCAGCCCATGATTCGGAGCCTATGCGGAGCGTGCTTATCGTGTGTTTGAATTTATTCATTTTGGCAGTCTACTGCATACGGAACGCTGTTGAAGTAAGGCGGCACATAACCGAAGGTGTCAATTTGATGGCGGCATGCTTTTGTTATAAATAAGCCGCGCGCTTGACGGAGTCTCGCCCATTGGTAGTCTGTGACTACTGAAACTACGGGCAGCGCCAGTGGTAGGTGTGAAATTTGCCGCAGGCGTTCAGCTGCATGCTGCAAGAGGTCACTTGGTCGCGCTATCTTGAACTTACTAGAAACGCATGAGGAATTCATGTTTTATGCTGAATAAAGCATAAACCCCATATAAGCGATCTTGCGCGCGACAGCTACAAGTGATGCGGTGGAGATGGCTGTCGCGTCCGCTCGTCGCCTACAAGTCGTCTCCGTACGAGCGACGATATTGAGTAATGTCTCCCCGGTGTTTCCAGTATGAGGGCTTGAAATACACGTCAAAACTAGGGTGACGCGTGCTTTGGTAATTTAAGTTGATGTATTTTACTGTAAAATGTGGCATGAAATATTTCCGAAGCTATTGCAGTAGGTTCTTATCCTTGCACGTATAAAAGTTCAATCGTTTGCTCGTTCCGCGTGACAATCTGTAGTATTTGAGTGATGTACATGCAGCTCCGGCTTCGCGCTATTGTCTAGTCGGTCATAGCGATTCCGGGCGACGATCGAGGAATTCCAGATATCTAGAACCGAGCGATCCGTTCAAGCGACGGCCGGTTTTGTCGCTCGTCGCCGTCGCGCACTAAATTGCTCTCATGGGGTTTAGCCGTAAGACTGAAGTGTTTTTAAATGGTGTGATTATATGTCTGATTTTACGTCTCCTGTTGCGGTTTTCGAGAACGGTGGGAATCTGAAAGGGGTGCTTACGTCAACGAACTCGGTGAATTGTCAACCAGTTATGCATCGGCATCGAATCCTACGGATGCTGTGTAGAATTACAATTGCAGGCGCACTTTGCATACGCCTAATGTTTTGGACATGCCAGTGCATTTCCCATTATGAGTTGGCGTTTGAGAGTTATGTCATATGAATAGCTAAATCACCCTTCCTCCGGGGGTTGCAAGCGTAATGTTTGCATCTTGCCACTGCGCGGCAGATCAAAATGTGTTTATCGCTTTAATATTTCTAGTGAAGAAATAAAGTATCAAAATAAAACATTGCTTTAATTCCGTGTAACCAGTCATCTGTCATACACAAAACAAAGAGTTACTCTAATAAACTAATAACTGCGGTCTAACTGCAACTTTTACAGGCCTTCAAGAATGTAAAATGCTAGATTTCAAACTGCAGCACTAGTCGAGTCTGTCAAAAATGAACTCCGTTGCGGACCTCATCAATTAAAATAAGTTCACGCCTTTTAGTAAGCTTAGATGCAGGCCGCAGTGAACTTTCTTGTTATCATTGAAATGTGCGTAAGCTTGCCATAACAAGCGTTGTTGCCCTTTCTTATAGGCATATCCAGTCATATCCATTGAACTGGAGGACCATATTTTCATCCCTACTGAGTATTAGGTTTGCAGATATGATCGTCAAATTACGGCTTGAGCAGTGTCACAATCAGAGATGGGGCACACTGGGCACGTGCTTAGAATGTGTCGCAAGTGCTGTTTGCGACACACCAGGCTAATGAGACTTATGACACCTGACAATGACCAATATTTTATTTATTAGCAGGAGTATTTTAAAATTGATGCTGAACGAGGATGAACTTTTGGATATTTCTTTTTTGTTTAAAACTAAAAATTGATGTTAGCTCAGCAGTTGACTGTTGCAGTCATTTAGATGTTTCGCATGCAGTTCAGTAGGAAGACTAAGAGCTAAGACTTTCTTTTAGTGCCCTGACCTTGAGTGTCTTGATATTGGTTTACACCGTGTCCTCGTATTGACTTTTGCACATGGTATTTTTCAGGCACCCGCTTTATATAACGCAAGAAGGCAGCTGCAAGGACACAAGGATGTCAAAGAGCCAGCGCAGTTCCACTCGACGTTGTGCAGAAGAGCGCACTCGAAAGAATCACAATACATTGCCATGCAATTTGGACGAGAAAACTAGAATGTGGGTATATACGGTGTACCGTTTGACTAAATGTTAACAAAACCAAAATACAGTATGTCACACCATGATGAAAATTGTCACGTGCTCTAAGCAGTCCTATTAACATGGTATATTAATGTAATGTCTCTGATGGGAAAGTCAAAATTAAGTATGCTCTATGGAGAGAAACACATAGGAGCAAGTGTCATTGAAAAGTTGGAAATGTGTTTAAAAAAACTGATTAGTTTTGTGAGAAGTGAGTACTTTTTGCCTTGCCTCTCAACAGACATATCCATGTGATAAAAAAATTGTGGTACAATGAAATTGTATATTTGTATAGTGACATGATACATACTTGCAATGAACATGGTGCCTGTGATCACTATAAAAAGCGACAGCTCATGCTTGGTTAAGTGCTTACATTTACCAGCTTTAGTAGCTTACATTTAACAGCACCTGAATTCAAGGGTGCAAATACCAAGCACTGTGACTCTGTATTTTAAGTACTGACATGAAGTAGACAGATTTTCATGCCTTCCCTTTTATCTATTTTTTACACCTAATTTTAGGAGTATGGCCTCCTTTTAGGTTCCAGAAAAGGGAAGCATTGCGGAAAGAGAATCCGATGTTTAAGAAGTCATTATCGTTTACGTGCATGCTTATGAAACCAGTTCATTAGAACCGCTCGTGCCTCCCGAAGCGAAAGCAAGGAGCAATTAAGGCCTTTAACTGTGTACACCATGGTGCACACCTTAATTCTTAGAAGCGCGAGAGTCACTTGGAGTTCAAAATCATTTTTAGAATGCAAAATTGTTGTTTCTCCTTCTGTGAAATTGTCATATGAAAGCTTCTGGTAGGTATTTGATATTTTCATAAGGGTGACTCGATCTATTTGCCAACCAAGTATGCGAGTGGAGGTAGAGATGCGTTCAATGCGAACAACTGAGAGCATCTGGGTAGAACACTTGTTCATCAGTTGGCGGATGTGAACATTTAGTGTTAAGCAAAAGCCCCTTAGTTTCATGGCTTCTGTACACACAATTTTAATAAGGCAAATTAAAAGTAAAGCATTTTTGGGAATGGCAAATTTCTGGACGTAAGATAGAGTGCACAGTGAGGCGATGTAATAATCTTCCAAGACACATATGCCCTTGTGTTGAGGCGAAGATTCTGTGAAGTGCGACAATTTTTCTTACTTTAGCGTGTCTTAACCTCTTCAGTAGGAAGAAAGCTTTGGTTTCAGATAGTTCATTATGCAAGTATATGATTAGTCGCATGCAAAATCCACGTGCATGGAAAGGATATGTCAAAGAGGATGGTGCCTTTCTCAATTTATGATTCACCTCCTTGTATTTTTCATGCACTTCCCTGCCTGTACTTATGCTTCTGTCGCCTTTGATGCATAATATTCATCACATCTGATTTTTGGTTTACATTGAAGCTATGCTATACTTTAGTTAGATTGCATTTTAACGAGTCACAATAACTGATCATGTAATTATGCAAACTGCCCCTCAGAAATATAGCATTCTTACCATGATGGGAGTGAAAAGCAACCATATATGACAAGAAATTCCATGCGCAAGATTTCAATTCCAGTGCTCCTTGCAGTTTTATGCTTATTTGCTACACGCTAGATGATGTAAATTTAATTTTATTTATTTGTGGCAAAGTGTAACGGATCAATCCCAACAGCACCAGAAAGATGCTTTCGTGAGGAGGTCAATCGAATATAAAATATGATATACCTCTGTACCGCTTTCAGACCGGGCAGGATATTACTGCAGAACCACGACAAGCCACACTTAGAGAAAATGGGGTGCAGCCCATACATGAATAACTTTATGTGAAATATAAGCAAAGCTAGCTAGACATTCGTGCTCACATGAAAATGTGCAACACATTTCTAAATGCACTGTACTCTCAGTCAGGAACATCAATTTGCTGTACAAGGCGTTATCAAATGAGATCAAATGTCACACGAAAGAAATTTCTTGCACAATTTATCTATTTTACCAGCCCCACGCTTAGCAGCTCATCTGGTAACTTCTGTCATATAAGTACGTACGTTTTGTGCCAGTAATGTGGCGCATATTTCTCTTCGATCATAGTGTCAGTACTTTGTGAGTTTGCACACGTTTGTTCTATGTTCAACTTTCCATTGTACACTTTGTTGTTGAAAAGAAGGAGCCAATTGAAATTAAAGGATATTTCTGGACTGTAATATTGATGAAACTTTAGAGAACATGCTTATGTTTTATTACAGGATGTGTTCGAAAGGTCATGGGCATCATTCTAATCTAAATTTATGTGTTTGTCGTGTGACTGATGAATAAAGATTTTGTCTTTTTTGTCCTTTTAGGAGAGAAAATATTTCATTTGAGTAACTCGGCGACTGCAAATTACATCCCATTCACCAAGCATAAGTACAGAAGCTGCTTATGAAGGAATCAAATATTCGCTAAGTAAGTAAGTATTGAGTAAGTAAGTAAGTAAGTAAGTAAGTAAGTAAGTAAGTAAGTAAGTAAGTAAGTAAGTAAGTAAGTAAGTAAGTAAGTAAGTAAGTAAGTAAGTAAGTAAGTAAGTAAGTAATGTATTATGTATTATTATGTATTATTATTATGTATTATATTCGAATGTATTATGAATTCCGAGAGACATGAGTTCTTTGGTTGAGGCGCATTGCGGAATTTGTAGGGCGATCTTGTATGCTTTCCGTAAGCACGAACTGATCGCATCCCTCTCTGTTTTTGTTAGCTCGTAATACGGTAAGCTGTAGATGAAGTGGCTAACCACCAGACTTCTGATTAGGTGAAGGGTGTCTGATTCCTTCATCCCCGCCCTTTAAGTGGTTACCCGCTTTATCATTCTTGAGACTTGCCTTGTTGTGTTGCCGTCTTAATGAGGTTAAGCCCATGTTGGCAGTGTTGATTTGATTGTAGCCACATGCCTAGTACCCAGATTGTGGTCTTCTCAGGTATTGCATTATTTCCAAGTCTGATTTCCAGTTTAAGGGCAGGGTCCCTCGGGACGTTAATCTCAGATTCTCTGACGCGCATTGCTGCCCTCTGGCTCACACGTATATCTCGATTTCACAGGCAGCTGCTTGTAATCGTTTTTCTTTTTCATGTGGTGACCCGGTGACACATCAGACTGTAATAGCATCCGCATATAGAGCGTGCTGGATACCCGGGATGGCTTGTAGTTCCCTTGCAAGGCCTATTATCCACGTTAAATAGCTTTGGCGAGATCACTGCACCGTGGGGAGTGCCCTTGTTGGGTGCCTTGAAGGTCTTGATTTCTACTGCGCGAAATTTAATCTCAGCGGTTTGTTGGTTTAAAAAGCTGTGAACGTAGTTGCATATCCGCTCTCCTCAGTTTGTTTCAGCCAGGCCATTGAGTATTCCTTGGTGGCTTACATTATCAAAAGCGCCCTTTATGTCGATGGCCATGACAACGTGTTCGCTTGATCTCGGTATATTTGTTAGGACTTCTTCCTTCAACTGGAGGAGGATGTCTTGAGTTGAGAGCTTGGGTCTGAATCCAAACATAGTGTCTGGAATGATTTCATTGTCCTCTAAGTAGTTTTGTAATCTAGAGTTCACAATGCTTTCAAATAGTTTCCCCAGACAGGAAGTTAGGGAGATTGGTCTAAGGTTACTAATTGCTAATTTCTTGCAAGGCTTGGGAATTAAAACTATTTGAGCGTGCTTCCACTCCCTTGGAATAGTACCCTGTTGCCAATGTTCATTTATAAAGGTAGTATATGTCTCTAAAGCCTCATCGCTTAGGTTTCTAATCAAGGAGTTAGTTATCCGGTCTTTGCCTGCCGCTGTGTTTCGGGTCATTTTCGCTATGGCAGCTCTAACTTCTTCGATGGAGATGGGTTCATCGAGTTCAGGGTGAGGGGCCCCCCGTATTTCGTGTCACAGGGTTCGGGAGATGGATCTGTTCCGAAGCACATGTTATATAATTCTTCTTTGAGTTCCTGTTCCGTCCCTGGGTAAGTATGGATTAGCCGTTCCACCGCTTTACAGCCCTCGTTCTTGGTTTTGGTTGGTTCCATAATTGCTCTTAGTATGGGCCAAGTTTTTGCGGTACTCAGCGTGTCATTAAGGGAGTCACAGAAGCGTTCCCAATTCGATGTAGCTAGTTGCGTTGCGTACTCTTCCGCTCTGCGGGTGATTCCTGCAATGCGTACTTTTAGCTTCCGGTTCTGTGACTGTCGCTTCATTCTTTTTGTTAGTCCTCTGCGTGCCTCCCAGACATGCAGTAAGTGAGGGTCTATCTCGGGTATCTCACATTGCGGGCTAGTTCTTTTGTTACTTTATCCTTTTGTGTTCTTACACTTTCACACCATTTACTTAAATAATCGATTCTGGTGCTTTGTTGGCTTTGCATCCGGCGGTATTTCACCCAGTCGGTAATTTTGGATTACTATGTGTCGTTTGATTTTCCCAGTCCAAATTGTGGTGCTGATGACGTAATGGTCGCTGCCTAAATCGTTTAGGGTGTTTATCCATTGCGCATCTTCACAATTCTGCACTATCGTGAGGTCAGGACTGGTGTCCATGCTCACACTGTTGCCCTGTCTATTGGGCACTGAAGGATCCGTTATAATTGTCATGCCGAGTTGTTCCGTTTGTTCTAGAATGTTTCTGCCCTTAGCGTCCTGTTTTGGGCATTCCCAACTGGGATCTTTGGTGTTGAAATGACCTACTATTACGAGTGGTCTTCCCTTTACCAGGCGGGCAGTTTCCTGGAGGAGGCTGTCAAACTTTGTCTTTCTCTGGCTTGGTGGACTGTAAATGTTTAGTATAAAGGCACTCTTTTTGTTCAGGCCTTTATATATGATTTCTAATAATAAATGCTTAATATCCGTGTAAGTAAAAGGATCATGTATGATTCCGGTGATCGATTTCGCTACCAAAGTAGCTATTGCTTTCTCCGAATCCGCGTGTGTGTACACCTCATATCCCTGAAGGTTCGAGGGGATCCGACTTCCTGAAGTGCTATGACAGCTGGTGGCTCACTCTGTGAGCTTACCAGCTGTGTCAAAAGTCCCCTTTTCCGTCGGAATCCACGACAGTTGCACTGCCAGATTTCGGAATTTTCTGTTCTAGTTGGTTGATGTTAGGCATGGTTGCTTTCCTGTGCAATGGCTACTAGCCCTGGTCTGGCGTATGGCTTCTCGGCTCTCTCTCTAACGTTAGCTCCGGTAATTTGCTTACGCACCGTTTTCATGATTTCAATTTGCAGAGCCTGGAGTTTTTTGTCGGACCTCACTTCAAACTCAGTCATTTGTTGCTTTAGTTGTTGTGTTATTTGGGCTGACACCTGTTGGGTTATCTGTTCTGCTAATGATGGTAACAGTTGTTGGAAAGTTTCTTGGATTTGTTTCTGGGGTGTTTCTACCGACTGTAATCTAGGGTGCTTTTGGGGTGCTGGTACAGCTTGCCCCGAAGCTTGCTCTGACTGGTCCGGTTAAGCCTGTGCGTTCTGTTGCTGCGACT
Source organism: Dermacentor albipictus (assembly GCF_038994185.2). Lineage (NCBI taxonomy): Eukaryota > Metazoa > Arthropoda > Arachnida > Ixodida > Ixodidae > Dermacentor > Dermacentor albipictus. Next base: position 27,138,585 of record NC_091822.1, on the reverse strand, counting down.
GCATTTGCTTTAGTATCGCATTCTCACGCTCTAGGTCGCCTAAGCGAACTCTCATGAGTTCTAGCTCTCGTTCTAGGCGCGTTATCTGTGCAGTTGTTTGAGGTGTGGGTTTGGAGGCTATTGCTGACCAGCTCACCTTGTTTTTGTCGCCTTCACTCTTCAGACATTGTTTCTTGTTCTTCTGATGGTTGGTGCTTTGCTTCTCCTCTTGTTTTCTGCCCTGAGAGTTGGATCGGCCTCGGGAGGTCGACCTGGTAGGCGAGCGGGATCTCTCCCACGAGTCAGAGTTCTCTCGATCCGAACTGAGCCACCTCTTCTTGGGGGTCCCTGTGACGTGGTTATGCTGTCTCATGCGCTACCTTCCCTTTGCGGGACGCACTTCAGCTTTTTGGTGCACTCTTGTTCCGCTGTAGGATGAGCTCCCCCGCACAGGGCACACTTGGGCTCACACTCATGGTCCACTGGTGGGTCGCGGAGGCCACATTTCGCAAGAGCCTTGACAGTTGGTGTTGGACAGACATCCGTCCTATGTGCTTGATTTTGGCATATCTTGCAGTATTGTCGAGTGGGTTGGTAGGGTATACATGGCGTCTCGCCACCGTAGTAATATACATAGCGTGGCACGATGGGGCCATCGAATGTTAGCACTGCCGTCCTCGATATGCCAAGCATACGGACGTAGAGTATTCGTACCCCTTGCGTCCGCACTCTTAGGTTGTTGATGAGTTCGTCTTCTGTGGTTCCAGGCTCCAGTCCGTGTATGACTCCTTTAGGGAGGTTGTCGGGAGTGGAGATGTATGTGTTCACAGAATGTCGGTTGCCTCGCAGCTCCAGCTCCTTGATCCTCAGGATCCGTTCCGCTGTTCGTTCTTCGGGTGTGCTTGCTATGACGATGTTAGAGCCCGGCCGTATCCGCAGCAAGAAATCGTCTCCTATGATGGTTGCAGGTCCGCCACACGCCTGGACTATGGCTCTGGTTACCTCATGCGTCCGCAATTGCCGAACCGCCAATCCTGGCTTCGGTCTAATAATGATTTTCATGTCATTCTTGGGTATAGGGGGTGCTTTTCGGCGTGGGTGGCCTCTTTCCACTATGCGTCGCCTCATAGCTCGCTCTCCTGCAGGTAGCATTGCGTCACGGGCCCCGTCGCTTGCTCCTTCGGAGCTAGGGCGCCCCCGTTGTCCTTGTATAAGCGCGACGCGCCCAGCGTCTCCGGCGCATTGCTCCACCCCTGCTTCGTGGTTGGGGTGGTTGACCCCACCATTCGACTCGGCGGTCCGCGCATCTTTTGCCACTGACCTTGTTGATGGCCGGCGGTTATTGCATGAAGGCAGAGTCACTCTAAAAAAAGAAAGAAAAAGACATCGTTATCGTCTTATTAAGTAAGTTCTTCGAGTAGGCACTTCTGTTGCTAAATGGGGTGTTTCGTAAGTTCTCTTACTGTCACGTTCTCTTTATAATACTCTACAAAGTTAGCTATGTCTCCCCAATCGGTCGTTATACCCCAACTTCTACCATTGCACACAGCCTCCTATACAACTTCTCGATCAGCTTCTTTAATGTCACGCTCTGTAACATGTTCTAGGCACATTTTTCTACAGGCTGAATTTCAAGCTTCCTTGTGCTAAAATCCCTGTTTCCTTTTTAGTATCATGATCATCATCATGATGAATTTCAAGCTCCAAGGAGTTACATTTTTGGAGGCAGTGCGAATGACATTGATGCCGTAGGCAATATTGAATGTTTCTTCTGGTGCTCTTTGAGACTCGAGGATGGGTCTCCAGTATATATTGTAACGCGAAGGACGAGTCAGTAAGACGAGCCACTATTTACAGGTTATATTTACAAAATCGGTTGCAGCGTTGACCGGTTAGATTCACCGCGTGAGTTCAGTTCGTTCTTCCTTCTCTTTTTTTTTTTGAGTGATGGCGCCCACGCGCCTCGTTGAAAGAATCAAATGCCACACGCCTGTAGCATAAGCCCCGGTGGCAGAAGCGACGTCCCGGAGCATCTAAATGTCATCACTGGGAGGGCGACACTGCTTCAGTCGTGTGACGTGCACGATATCACTGGATTGGTAAGCAGATGGGGCGTCAGGGGCGATCTCGTAGGGGACGGGAGTCACGGCATGAAGCACTCGGTATGGACCTGTGTAATGAGACAACAGTTTTTCTGACAGGCCGATCTGACGCGACAGAGACCATAGAAGCACCAAAGAACCAGGCGGGAAGTGCAGGTCTCGGTGTCGCCGGTCGTAAAAACGCCTTGGACTCTCTTGGGATTTCAGAAGGTGGTCACGGGCAATTTCCCTTGCGTGGGCACAGCGGGCGATAGCGTCAAGTGCATATTCACTGGTCGATGCCGCGTGAACAGGAAGGGTTGTGTCGAGGGGAGTGCTGGTTCTCGGCCGAACAGAAGGAAAAATGGGGAATAATCGGCTGTGTCGTGGCGCGAGGAATTATAAGCAAATGTGGCAAAGGTTAGAGCGAGGTCCCAGTCAGTGTGGTCTGAAGAGACATATTTCGCGAGCATGTCTGTGATATTGTGATTGAGACGCTCCGTGAGGCCATTTGTTTGCGGATGGTATGACATGGATAACTTGTGCCACGTGGCACAGGACTTCAGGATGTCCGCGACAGTATTTGATAGGAATGTCCGGCCACGGTTTGTGAGAAGTTGTCGCAGAACTACATGTAATAGAATCACGTCGCATAGAAGAAAATCGGTGACATCTGTGGCGCACCTTGTAGGAAGCGCTCGGGTGATGGCGTAGTGCGCAGTGTAGTCTGTGGCCGCAGCAATCCACCTGTTCCCAGAGGTAGAAAGAGGAAAAGGGCCAAGAAAATCTAAACCAACCCGAAGGAATGGTTCCTCGGAAATGTCAAGTGGTTGAAGCTACCCAGCAGGGAGCGTCGATGGTGTCTTGCGTCTTCGAACGGAGCGAGCTATCCCTGGCCAAAAGAAGCGTCGGTGGATCCGGTCGTAGGTACGTGACACACCCAGGGGACCGGCAGTGGGGAAATCATGAAGATCGTAGCGAACAGCCGATGGAAGGTGTTTAGGGATCACAAGTAGTAATGCAGGGCCGTCGGGGCGGAAGTTGTGGCGGTAGAGTACGCCATCTTGAAGTGTGAATAAGCGAAGGGAACTGTCGGCAAGTGACGACTCCAGGGGGCCAATGATGAAACGCAAGGACTGGTATCGGCGCTGCTCATCGGTGACATGGAGCAGTGGATAAAAAAGAGAGAACACAGGCGTCGATGTCAGTATCAGACGTAGAGGTCCCGTCTTCGACTGGGTAGCGAGTGAGGCAATCTGCGTCCTGGTGTTGGCGTCCCGACTTGTCAGTCACTCTGTAGGGATATTCTTGTAGTCGGAGGGCCCAGCGACCGAGCCGGCCAGTAGGATCCTTGAGCGACGAAAGCAACAGAGCGCATGATGGCCTCTGATTACTGAGAAGGGCTTGCCCTATAACTATGGCCAGAACTTTGAAACAGCCTAGACTAGAGCAAGACATTCGCGCTCAGAAATCGAATAGTTGCTCTCTGCATTTGACAGGAGCCGGCTAGCGTAGACAATAACGCGGTCGCGTCCGTGTTGGCGTTGCGAGAAGACGGCTCCGATCTCATAACCACTGGCATCGGTTCGGACCTCTGTAGATGCGGACGGGTCAAAGTGGCCCAAGACCAGTGGATTGGTGAGAATCGTGATAAGCCGTGAATATGCGGCTACCTGAGGGGGACACCACGTAAAACGCCCGTCTTTCTTCAGACATTCAGTGAGTGGTCGAGCGATTGCTGCGAAATCTTTCACGAACCGTCTGAAATAAGAACAGAGCTTCAGAAAACTCCGGACGTCTTTAACAGACTGAGGTACAGTAAAGCCATTACTGCTCGCACCTTCTCCGGGTTGGGTTGTACGCCGGAAGCACCGACGAGATGGCCTAGCATTGTAATCTTTCGGTGCCCGAAGTGGCACTACGATGAGTTTACTTGGAGCCCAGCCTTGCGGAAGACGTCAAGGATAGCTGCGACGCGCTGAAGGTGCATCTGAAAGGTAGGAAAAACACAAGGACGTCATCGAGGTAACGAAGGGAAGCTGAGCATTTGAAAGCGTGAAGCAGAGAGTCGATCGTCCGCTCGAACGTAACAGGGGCATTGCATAAACCGAACGGCATAACCTTGAATTGGTAGAGGCCAGCTCGAGTGACGTGTGTAGTAATATCAAAGCACCCCGTCTGGAGTGGTTTAGTGCACAGCTTCATGAGAGAGTGAAATACACCACGTTCGGAGGAAGGAGCTTCACGTTTATGAACTCACTCTCATCGCCAATATTCGCTTGTGTGAATGTGCTGAGCACTGCTCGCGCTCAAGATGGCTTGTTCAGCACCCGTTAGGTGTTCCCTCAAAATTCATAGCAGTTTAATTGTTTATTGCTTTTTAAAGTGGTAGAACGCTAATACTGAAAAAATAAAATACCTTTCCGGCTGGAAATCTATTCTAAAGTTACAATATGCATATTAGAACGTTTTGTAACATTCAATTAACGGCATCGACAGAGCAAGATACGAGCAATCACCGTGAGCGCGATAGGAACTTTTGTAATGTTTGCCGTCGCTTAGAGGTACTCTGATTCACTTTTGCATTCCGACTAATTAAATAATTAGTCTGAACAATCTATCGACTTTTCAAATATTATATTCAGATGAAAACTTTCCATGAGAAAATTGTAGAGCAACATGAAATCCTCCCGATACACCTTTCTGTTCCTCAATGCCTGCTAGATATCATTGTTTCTCGAGCGTGAAAGAAGCCCGCCAATACACGGAAAGTGCCTCGAGCGGCAAGTCGCGTGGTCATATTGTGGGAATTCGTGGGCATGATATATGGGACACCCTGTATATTTTCAAATGCTGCCACACGTTAACCGAATACTTCGCGAAAGGCAACGTTCGCAAATGGAGGTATTACCACACATCGTTCCAGCATGAGTTACTTAGCAGCACCGAAATCAATTGAAATGTTGTGATGAAAATCGTTGATTTGCTTGCTGTCAAAACTAGTTACAGCCCAATCTATGATGTTCATGATTTTATGATACATTTCGCAATGTCCTGATCAAATGCTCTCCAGTAAAGTATATGCAGTAGCAAATGACAGCTTAAACTTTGAATAAAAAGTTTATGATTTCTCAGTGGCTATTTGCCGATATAATCTATAACGTGACATCTCTTTTTTTAAAAAAGGTATTGTTTCTAATGCCGAAGTTTTAAGACTGACTGTGAACAATGCTTGCCTATTTTCTCTAATACTAATAGAGAAATCGGATCAAATAATATTCGAAAGTCGTGGACTTCAATCTGCACAACCTGCTTAGCAAGACTGCGAGAGAAGAAATACGGGATTGATTGAGTTTGTAGTCTAGATACCTGTTGGAAAAAGGTTATAAAGCAAGAGACATATAGCGTGGGATGGCAGCATTGCCAAGTGCGAAGCGAAGATTGAAGTTGCAGTAATGGAGCCTTAGAAAGAGCGCAAATATCTGCAAGGAAAATTAGGCTCGTATTCCAAATGATGCATATGAAATTATAGCTATATCGCAGTGCGACATATAGGAGCAGAATCTCTGCTGACCGCTCCTATGTAAATGTAAGCCACTCTAATGCGACTACTGCTATCCGCACGCACGTGTCAGCATTATACAGTGTCCACGAAGAAAGCCACCTCGACGAAGCCGCAGACCTGACACGGATAATTTCAAAGGTGCGATCACTGACGCCGTCTTGAAATGCCAGGTGGCAGCCACTGAATAATGTTCTCAGATAAATATCGCCAACCTCCCGTAAAATGTGGGATTCAATCGATGGCAGAGATGGACACCTTAAGGTTGAGGGTAAATGGCGGATTGCCTTTTATGCGCGACCAGAAGCCACGTTAAGTAAAACTATGCCAATCTGCTTTTATGCCGATTTCCTGACGTCCCATTTCCGTAATCGCCCACATAGGTATTGGGCGGTGACGCGCAGCGTTGTTTTCCCGCTAATTCACACGGGATCCTAGTTTGTAGGATGCCACCTTAGTTTGATTTCAAGGTGAATAGCATTGCCTACTTTGACACATCTTTTCCTGCCGGAGTGGCTGAGAAAAGACGAAGAGTACGCAGAAATGACGAGGGTTTCGTTGGGGCGCCGCTTGCGCTGCAAAAGTAGATAATTGGATGAGCAGTGTGGCGCAGGATGCCGGGATTGGCTCGCTTGCTCTTGCTTAGCTTGTAGTGGCCGGTGAAAAATCACGGTGACCTGCAAAGTCATCGGTCGCTAAAATTGTCGGTAAAACGAATCTTCAGCAGAGTTGGCAGAGCAATGTCGTGCCGAAAGGACTCGCCAGCATTGTAGTGCCACCTAAAAATGTTTACTGTACGCAAATAACTCCGTTCTCCCTGGCAGCTCCGAGTAGCCAGTGGCAGACCGCACGATAGAAAGAGATATTCTATTCCTTTCAGAACGGGGAAGTCTCCGACTGTTGCGACAAAGGTTCAGGTTTGTTTGGCACAATAATGCATCTTTAATGCGTCCACGCCACTTTGACATTGTAAGTTCTCGCGGTTTGTGATGTCGCGTGACAGAAAGACGAAGTGGGCGCACCACAAAAACTTTTGACCAATAGCGGAGGGCTAATGGCGAAAAAAAAAAGTGTGGAATCAGAAACAATTATTTTTATTGTGTTGAGTCTTATCATGCATAATCAAGGTGCACGCGCTGAATAACACGGGGAGGAAGTTTCGCGGTTTTCATGAAAGCGCGTGAAAGACAGGTAAAGCATGGCAGCCCGAAAAATTTTGCACCGATCATGAAGGTCTGATTGGATAAATGTAATAAAGACAGTCTGGGATAATTATGCGTTATAGTGCCTCAGAGCTCGTCATTCTTGCTGCATTTTGCGTTACCGGGACTTAGCGATTACGAAATTAGGTGTCTACAATGAGCTCCTCTGAATGCGAACAGTTTTGAGAAAAGGAATTATTTAGAGAAAATGTATATATAACTGGCTGCAAGTTCTAGTGACTGTTTTGATTAAATATGATATTTTCGATGAACTTTGTATATTTATGCGGTGCTGATATAAAAAAAAAACGCCTACTGGCCTTTCTATAAGTGCACGACCCCCCACCACCGCACGCACAATATGTCACATGAACAAGCTAGTGCGATCAATACTAAAAATTATTCGTATATTTTCATTGGACGAGGTGAAAAATTGCAGCAACGAAACCTTGGCGAGGCTTTCTTCCTTTCTGGCTTGTACGCGCCAAAGCAGTGCTTTGACGTCACGTGGTATGGAGCGATTTGGAGATGCTTTAACTCTGTGAAATAGCAGCGTGCTGCCAGCTTATACAAGGTCATTTGGAAAGCACGTTGACTTTGGCTGCTGCAATACCTACAGAAAATGGAAGCTCTTGATTGTGCACATGTGTGGCGTACATCACCAGCATGGATTCAACTCTCCAGAGAGCAGCGGCATCTAGGTTTTTTTCTTATATTATAGTATTTCGAATATAGTATGATGAAGATAGTAGGATGTCGACGGGGATGGCATGATGACTTATTGTACGAAAAAATACAACTCGTTCCTTCATGGCCTGCTTCAGGTACAAAGGCGGTAAAATGTCATATGGTGTCGCAAAGCGCTGTCTGCCGTGAAGAAAGGGTGGCCGAAACAGGTCTGCAGTCACTTTGAAAGCAATTTGTTGCCATCCGACAAGACATTCACAATAGGCAGTGGCAAGGTACAGAATTATTCTCGTGATCCATTCCTGCATATTTGGCCTAAAAGAACATGGCACGCCTTGACTGTCTTCAAGCGCACTCGCCGCGGCAGCCCAGTGGCTACGGCGTTGGCCAGCTGAGCTGGATGGTTCAAGCACACCCACTACATTTACATTGACCCTCGCTACACGCTCCTCCCTTTTTGCTGGGCGGTGCAGGTTCCCTCCACGCGCACATTCGCGGGGCGGTCTGGGGGAATGGAAATTCCAGCACTTACGGCCTCCCATACGTGCCTTCACCGCCTTTGTTGGAATGGGGAGCAGCACGTGACCGTGTCGGGCAGTTCGGTTTGTGGCTTGATGGCACCATCGAGAGGGGCGCTGGCGGCGCTCGAGACTGAAAAGAGCCACGTATAGATTGAACAAACACTTGGCAACCTCATTGGTCCAACACAATTCGGCATTCATAATCATCTATAGCAATGGCGGATAGGCTTAACCTAAAATTCATTCAAGCTAACCTCGATCATACGAACAATGCGATGGCGGTATTGATACGAGCTATGGAGGCAAGGGGAATAACGTTCGCGGTCGTGTGCGACCCCTATGTAATTGCGAACGTGATTCCCGGCATTTCTTCGCATTTTCATCAATATAAAGCACCAGAGAATGCAAAAATGCTAGTGTTTTGCGATGAGTCCGGGTATACTTGTCTTCCTGTCCTGATTTCTACACACGTTGTCGCAGTAAAATTCTCAATGCCGTCCCACTCTTTTATGGTGGTGGCGGTTTACGTGCCGCCACATGCGGACATTGGGCCATACCTTGGTTACTTGGTTACCGTGTTTCTTGCGGCGGTCGGGTCGGGGATGGTGGCGGCTGCATTCGGTTTGTGGCCGGCGGGGGGGGGGGGGGGGGGGAGGAGTGGATGCGATGATCGGGGCGCTGCGATTGTGCACCTCGTGTGTCAGCACGGGTTGCATATTCTGAAAGACCCGGGCTCGGAAGCTACCTTTGAGAATCACTACAAGGGTATTTGGATTGATCTCACCATGATAACTCCGGCGATGGCTGCTCTCGACTACATGTGGAAGGTCCGCGATGACTGCACGGTACATTGGGTTCGCCTTCACCCTGACCGACACATTGAGTTCGCCTTCACCCTCGGTCAGCACACCCCTAAGAAAAAATTGACGTTTACTGGCAGAGCCCGAGTTCTGAAATCGCTTAGTACGATGTCTTGGTTTCAATTGGTACAGGGTGCCAATTTACTTACAGGAGATGCACTAGAACATGTTCTTGGCAAATTTTATGAACTTTATAATAACCTGGTCCATCGGTATTTGCGCACTGTGAAGTCGGGTCCGTATAGAGTGAACTCGTGGTGGAACCCGGAATTTGGCGCTGAAAGAAATCGAGTTCGCACTATGCGGCGCCGATATCAGGCGGCATGCGATCCTGATATGAGGTTGACCTTACGGGCGGACTTTGCTAGAGCACGCATATCTATCGGCGGAACATTGCCCAATCTAAGGAGAGTGCGTCAAAACGCTCTTGTGAAGAGTGCTCAAAGAAAAGCACTTATGGCGCGCCATTTAAAACAGCGTTTAACAAATTACGGCCACCCGCACAGTCGCCCGCTGTTGTTACGGCGAACAGTGAACTCACTGCAGATGTCCTACAGTCGGTGGCACTGCTGCGTTGCACACAAATCCTCGCTGACAACGTCGCGCAGGACGGCGCGCAGCATAGGGCAATGCGATCTGTGGCATATAGCCCACCGGTGAGTCGAAGAGAGGACTTCGATTTTACACTTGAGGAGATAGAGCACGCCATCTCAAAGAGCAGGGTTCGGTCAACGCCGGGGTTAGACGGCATCTCTCCTTCTCTGGTAAAGCATCTTTCATCCCGGAGTTTTCTTACTTATGTTTAATTCGGCACTTCTATTGGAGTGTATTCCAAAAATCTGGTGGCAGGGTAGGGTGAAATTCATACAAAAACAGGGCCGGCCACGCGACCAGACATCTTCCTACCGGCCTATAATCATGAATTCCTTATATAGCAAAATATTCGAACGGCTTGTAAATTCACGCTTTTATTTCTATCTTACACTCTAAAAACTAGGGAGGGTATCGCATGAGTGAAGCGGCTGATTTACTCTTCAAAGCGTTGTTTTACCCTCGCAAAATGTCGAGTGGAGGGAAATGCATTGTTCACTCCGTACCCAATGAGAAACTGAACTGTGCATTTCACTCTGCACTTCTGAGAGAGAGAGTAGAATGCTCATTTCTACGCTTGGCGGCAACAGAGAACAAAACGTGCCCTGTAAACGTAAATAACTCCCAGGTGGGAGTATATTGCTTATCCTCTAGTGACCCCCCGGTTGGGAGTTTATTATGCTATGTATCGTCGGAGTAGAATTTTTACTCCATGCGAGCGGAATTTTTGCGTTGAACTATGGGAGTTTTTTACTGTCTTTTCTTTATTTTTCGCTTTGCAATAGACATAGTTTTTTTTAGGCGCAATGGGAGTATAAATAGAGGCATCGCGTGAGTTTGCGCGAAGATCTTTACATACAGAGGCTACTGGTCAAATTTCGAAACTCACGCACAAGACCACGTCAAATTCAACGAGAACACATATGTCATTACATACATAAACACTTCAGAAACGCCCGATGCAGAACTTTGAAAGACTTCTCAGGTATACGCGATACTCAAGAAGCAACGCTGCCAGTATATATAGCCACGATACTGTGTGCCTCGAAACCGCCGAGGGAGCAGCTGTGCTGTTTTCAGAATTACGACTCACATGCTCGTTCATACGAGATCTGTCTCTCTGAAATTAACAAAATACCTTAATCAACAGAAAATAGTTAATTCAGAATATTGAGAAAAAGAAGTTAATGAAGCAATTTTTCAAAACTAACAAGCCATTCTGCGAGTGCTGAAGCGACTTCGCACACTGCCGGCGTTCGCGGCCAAAAAGTAATGCGTTAGTTAGAGTAAGGAAGAAAAATGTAAGTACGTGTGCTTCATAGCAAACTTAAATTTTTGCGATATAGTGGTAGTGTATCAAGTAAATATTACGCGTGAGCATGACCCACAGCAGCAGAAGTAACATTCAAAAGTGCGTAGTCATAGATTTTCTACACCGCACTACTTGCTCTGCGTCCAAGCAATCTCTCTCGGTTGTGAAAAGGAGCTACATCGCTGATCTGTCCAGTGAATCCTTAAACTCGGAGCCAGCAGGCATGCTTTTAAATCACTGTCTCGGATAGAGCGTAATGTTGATGCAATATCGGAAGCAACGACGTGACCAAAACCTATATGCGCGATAACAATTCGATTGACATCGCTCAGTGAGAAGCTTTATTTAGAGTACGCATACTTATGTCCTGCCGTTTTTTTTCGGGTGAGGATATCCGTAGACAGATACATAAAAACAGTTGCTTGCACTCCGGTCTTTCTCACTGGAAACACAGCACCGCAACGAACTTGGAGTACGCCATTAATGTGCGACTATCACGGACGCCGTCGCTCGAACAGTGGCTGCTGTTGCCATTGCTCCGCAATCCTTTCAAACATTACACCGGACGTTGTCAGCATGTACCCAAAAGGACATAAAAGTCGCATCTCACGTTCTGAAGAACACATGCCACGGTCACGCAGCACGAAAACAGTCAGAACCTGTGCCGACATCACGAGCCAGTGAGCCGCTTGGAGGTATATACCTAAGCCTCTTTCCGCACTTCAAGACGTTGATGTTGCATTCATCGTTGTCAGCAAAGTGATCAGTGCTAACGTACTTGAAGCTGAGATACCGTGGGCTTCAGGCATGCCTATATAACACTTTCTGAAAGGAAATAAGGGAAACAAATCGACGAAACGCTGGCGCGGAACCGTCGGCCATGAACAAACCGTCGGCCATGAGCACTCCCGACTCCACAGAACGCGCCTGGTCGCTGGCGAGGCGCACAGCCTCATGGGAAGCGCCCCGTGACCAGTTTGTAACGGCGGAGGGGAGTTTTTAAAACTCCCTGTCGGAGTTTTCACACGAGAACAATATATTGAAGCGGAGTATAATCACGTCCTGTAGCCTTAATACTCGCGCAGCAAGCCAACGGAGTGAAACGGGAGAATGGCTCTGTTTTGCTCCCATACATCGGAGTAAACATTCGAGGAGGGGAGGTTCTAGGGCACATCGCCTGTTAAAAGCTCCCAGGTGGGTTTATTTTCGTTTACAGTGTAGCGTAATCTTCTGCTTCAACTGTAGGGGGCTGTCACCGAACATGGCAATATAACACTCACGCACGCTGAGCAAAGAACACACCGTTTTTCTTCTACGAGAATAGGCAGCCACAGCTCAAAGGAACGCGGAGCGAGCAATACTTTTTCACTCGGAGTTGTTCCACCGCGCGCGCGCTCAGCATCGCGGTACAGCACAGCGCCGGAGAAAGGTGATCCGTCCAGCGAGCAGCAACGAAGGCCATCCAAGAAAGGTTGTGTGTCAGCTATCTCGCGATGCCGCGAATACACGACAGTAGTTCGTCATTGGCTGTACATAACGAGAAATGCTCCACGGTAATTGAATTCTAACTTTGGTGCTCATTCTGCGTATATGACATGTTATCACCAGGAAGTCGTCGCGGCACTTAGCCGACGCGATTGACAACGGACTAGGCAAGCGCACTGTGTCTCTCGATGTCTACCGAAAAAGGCAGTCGTCGCGATAACTGCATGTGATTTTCTCACTTGCCGCTATCCGTAAGAGCTTTGGAAATGGCAAATGCTGTTAGAACCATGGTATGTTCAATAAGACGTGAGGCTAGAGGACGCTTAAGATTGTTTGTTCACCAGCCCATGATTCGGAACCTATGCGGAGCGTGCTTATCGTGTGTTTGAATTTATTCATTTTGGCAGTCTACTGCATACGGAACGCTGTTGAAGTAAGGCGGCACATAACCGAAGGCGTCAATTTGATGGCGGCATGCTTTTGTTATAAATAAGCCGCGCGCTTGACGGAGTCTCGCCCATTGGTAATCTGCGACTACTGAAACTACGGGCAGCGCCAGTGGTAGGTGTGAAATTTGCCGCAGGCGTTCAGCTGCATGCTGCAAGAGGTCACTTGGTCGCGCTATCTTGAACTTACTAGAAACGCATGAGGAATTCATGTTTTATGCTGAATAAAGCATAAACCCCATATAAGCGATCTTGCGCGCGACAGCTACAAGTGATGCGGTGGAGATGGCTGTCGCGTCCGCTCGTCGCCTACAAGTCGTCTCCGTACGAGTGACGATATTGAGTAATGTCTCCCCGGTGTTTCCAGTATGAGGGCTTGAAATACACGTCAAAACTAGGGTGACGCGTGCTTTGGTAATTTAAGTTGATGTATTTTACTGTAAAATGTGGCATGAAATATTTCCGAAGCTATTGCACTAGGTTCTTATCCTTGCACGTATAAAAGTTCAATCGTTTACTCGTTCCGCGTGACAATCTGTAGTATTTGAGTGATGTACATCCAGCTCCGGCTTCGCGCTATTGTCTAGTCGGTCATAGCGATTCCGGGCGACGATCGAGGAATTCCAGATATCTAGAACCGAGCGATCCGTTCAAGCGACGGCCGGTTTTGTCGCTCGTCGCCGTCGCGCACTAAATTGCTCTCATGGGGTTTAGCCGTAAGACTGAAGTGTTTTTAAATGGTGTGATTATATGTCTGATTTTACGTCTCCTGTTGCGGTTTTCGAGAACGGTGGGAATCTGAAAGGGGTGCTTACGTCAACGAACTCGGTGAATTGTCAACCAGTTATGCATCGGCATCGAATCCTACGGATGCTGTGTAGAATTACAATTGCAGGCGCACTTTGCATACGCCTAATGTTTTGGACATGCCAGTGCATTTCCCATTATGAGTTGGCGTTTGAGAGTTATGTCATATGAATAGCTAAATCACCCTTCCTCCGGGGGTTGCAAGCGTAATGTTTGCATCTTGCCACTGCGCGGCAGATCAAAATGTGTTTATCGCTTTAATATTTCTAGTGAAGAAATAAAGTATCAAAATAAAACATTGCTTTAATTCCGTGTAAACAGTCATCTGTCATACACAAAACAAAGAGTTACTCTAATAAACTAATAACTGCGGTCTAACTGCAACTTTTACAGGCCTTCAAGAATGTAAAATGCTAGATTTCAAACTGCAGCACTAGTCGAGTCTGTCAAAAATGAACTCCGTTGCGGACCTCATCAATTAAAATAAGTTCACGCCTTTTAGTAAGCTTAGATGCAGGCCGCAGTGAACTTTCTTGTTATCATTGAAATGTGCGTAAGCTTGCCATAACAAGCGTTGTTGCCCTTTCTTATAGGCATATCCAGTCATATCCATTGAACTGGAGGACCATATTTTCATCCCTACTGAGTATTAGGTTTGCAGATATGATCGTCAAATTACGGCTTGAGCAGTGTCACAATCAGAGATGGGGCACACTGGGCACGTGCTTAGAATGTGTCGCAAGTGCTGTTTGCGACACACCAGGCTAATGAGACTTATGACACCTGACAATGACCAATATTTTATTTATTAGCAGGAGTATTTTAAAATTGATGCTGAACGAGGATGAACTTTTGGATATTTCTTTTTTGTTTAAAACTAAAAATTGATGTTAGCTCAGCAGTTGACTGTTGCAGTCATTTAGATGTTTCGCATGCAGTTCAGTAGGAAGGCTAAGAGCTAAGACTTTCTTTTAGTGCCCTGACCTTGAGTGTCTTGATATTGGTTTACACCGTGTCCTCGTATTGACTTTTGCACATGGTATTTTTCAGGCACCCGCTTTATATAACGCAAGAAGGCAGCTGCAAGGACACAAGGATGTCAAAGAGCCAGCGCAGTTCCACTCGACGTTGTGCAGAAGAGCGCACTCCAAAGAATCACAATACATTGCCATGCAATTTGGACGAGAAAACTAGAATGTGGGTATATACGGTGTACCGTTTGACTAAATGTTAACAAAACCAAAATATAGTATGTCACACCATGATGAAAATTGTCACGTGCTCTAAGCAGTCCTATTAACATGGTATATTAATGTAATGTCTCTGATGGGAAAGTCAAAATTAAGTATGCTCTATGGAGAGAAACACATAGGAGCAAGTGTCATTGAAAAGTTGGAAATGTGTTTAAAAAAACTGGTTATTTTTGTGAGAAGTGAGTACTTTTTGCCTTGCCTCTCAACAGACATATCCATGTGATAAAAAAATTGTGGTACAATGAAATTGTATATTTGTATAGTGACATGATACATACTTGCAATGAACATGGTGCCTGTGATCACTATAAAAAGCGACAGCTCATGCTTGGTTAGGTGCTTACATTTACCAGCTTTAGTAGCTTACATTTAACAGCACCTGAATTCAAGGGTGCAAATACAAACCACTGTGATTCTGTATTTTAACTGCTGACATGAAGCAGACAGATTTTCATGCCTTCCCTTTTATCTATTTTTTACACCTAATTTTAGGAGTATGGCCTCCTTTTAGGTTCCTGAAAAGGGAAGCATTGCGGGAAGAGAATCCCATGTTTAAGAAGTCATTATCGTTTACGTGCATGCTTATGAGAACAGTTCATTAGAACCGCTCGTGCCTCCCGAAGCGAAAGCAAGGAGCAATTAAGGCCTTTAACTGTGTACACCATGGTGCACACCTTAATTCTTAGAAGCGCGAGAGTCACTTGGCGTTGAAGATCATTTTTAAAATGCAAAATTGTGGTTTCTTCTTCTGTGAAATTGTCATATGAAAGCTTCTGGTAGGTATTTGATATTTTCATTAGGGTGACTCGATCTATTTGCCAACCAAGTATGCTAGTGGATGTAGAGATGCGTTGAATGCGAACAACTGAGAGCATCTGGGTAGAACACTTGTTCATCAGTTGGCGGATGTGAACATATAGTGTTAAGCAAAAGCCCCTTAGTTTCATGGCTTCTGTACACACAATTTTAATGAGGCAAATTAAAATTAAAGCATTTTCGGGCCTGGTAAATTTCTGGACTTAAGATAGAGTGCACAGTGAGGCGATGTAATAATCTTCCAAGACACATATGCACTTGTGTTGTGGCGAAGGTTCTGTGAAGTGCGACAATTTTTCTTACTTTAGCGTGTCTTAACCACTTCAGTAGGAAGAAAGCTTTGGTTTCAGATAGTTCATTATGCAAGTATATGATTAGTCGCATGCAAAATCCACGTGCATGGAAAGGATATGTGAAAGAGGATGGTGCCTTTCTCAATTTATGATTCACCTCCTTGTATTTTTCATGCACTTCCCTGCCTGTACTTATGCTTCTGCCGCCTTTGATGCATAATATTCATCGCATCTGATTTTTGGTTCACATTGAAGCTATGCTATACTTTAGTTAAATTGAATTTTAACGAGTCACAATAACTGATCATGTAATTATGCAAACTGCCCCTCAGAAATATAGCATTCTTACCGTGATGGGAGTGCAAAGCAACCATATATGACAATAAATTTCATGCGCAAGATTTCAATTCCAGTGCCACTTGCAGTTTTATGCTTATTTGCTACACGCTAGATGATGTAAATTCCATTTTATTTATTTGTGGCAAAGTGTAACGGATCAATCCCAACAGCACCAGAAAGATACTTTCGTGAGGAGGTCAATCGAATATAAAATATGATATACCTCTGTACCGCTTTCAGACCGGGCAGGATATTACTGCAAAACCACGACAAGCCACACTTAGAGAAAATGGGGTGCAGCCCATACATGAATAACTTTATGTGAAATATAAGCAAAGCTAGCTAGACATTCGTGCTCACATGAAAATGTGCAACACATTTCTAAATGCACTGTACTCTCAGTCAGGAACATCAATTTGCTGTACAAGGCGTTATCAAATGAGATCAAATGTCACACAAGAGAAGTTTCTTGCACAATTTATCTACTTTAGCAGCCCCACGCTTAGCAGCTCATCTGGTAACCTCTGTCATATAAGTACATGCGTTTTGTGCCAGTAATGTGGCGCATATTTCTCTTCGATCATAGTGTCAGTACTTTGTGAGTTTGCACACGTTTGTTCTATGTTTAACTTTCCGTTGTATACTTTGTTCTTGAAAAGAAGGAGCCAATTGAAATTAAAGGATATTTCTGGACTGTAATATTGATGAAACTTTAGAGAACATACTTATGTTTTATTACAGGATGTGTTCGAAAGTTCATGGGCATCATTCTAATCTAAATTTATGTGTTTGCCTTGTGACTGATCAATAAAGATTTAGTCCTTCTAAGAGAGAAAATATTTCATTTGAGTAACTCAGCGACTGCAAATTACATCCCATTCACCAAGCATAAGTAAAGAAGCTGCTTATGATGGAATCAAATATTCGCTACATGTAAGTATTGCGAATCGCTTCTAACGTGACCATGGATCTACATCGTGGTTTCTCACTATTCAGAAGAGTATTAGCACTCTCTGCCCGGAAGGAGTACAAGCACTCTGTTTGGGGGAGCTGAAACACTCGGCTTGGAGGTGTAGAAGTACTCGGTTTGGAAGTGTAGAAGCACCCACTCTGGGGGAGTACTGTTACACCTGGGGAGAGCATTAGCACTCTGCGGAAGAGTACTAGCACTCCGTTGCGGTGGAGTAGCAAACCTCTGTCGGGAGGAGTTGTCCTACTCTCTGTCAAAGAGGGTCGATCTACTCTCGAAAAGCGAGTGAATTAAGGGACAAGCAGATACTCCTTCAAAGAGAGTGCCCGGAACTCTGTTTTTAGAGTGTACTCCCCACAGTCTCCACCAGAGCAATTAATTTGGCTTCACGCATGGGAGGAGTCTTCTGTCGTCCTCTACTGTGCTTCTCTTGGTACCCATTCTGTCACCCTAATGGTCGAACGGTTACCTACTCTACGCATAGATTATTATTTCCTCGCATTAGGTGGTGTGACGAAATTAGGAAATTAGCGGGTGCTAGTGGGAATAGACTGGTGCAGGACAGATGTAATTGGAGATCGCGGGGAGAGGCCTACGTACTGGGGTAGTGGACATAAAATAGGCTGCTGTTGCTGCTGATGATGATGATGGGAGGGGTGCCGTCATGGCCCTTCACGCCGTGCGCGAGCGTCTGGCGTGGCTCAAACAATACAAAACACTGGCCATTGTCGTGGCAATCGATTTTAAGGGCGCGTTTGATTCTGTGCAGCACCCACTGGTGTTGTACTTTTTGCAAAAGCACGGATGCCCACGAAATCTTTTTGCCCTACTACAGAGCATCCTGTGCAACGGCTTGTTAGTTTATCGGTCACAGGTGGGAGAGGTTTCAGCCGAGACGACGCTTGGCAGCCCACAGGGGTCGCTTGTAAGCCCGCTCTTGTGGAATATAGCAATTGGCGGCCTGCTTGACATCCTTGGTCCATTGGCCGCCGTGATACCCAAGGCATACGCGGATGACGCAATCATTTTGATTCCGGGCAGGAACCGTGCTGCCATCGAGCGTACTGCTGGGGTGGTCCTGTCTGCGGTAGATCGCTGGGCGCGAGACGCTTGAGTGCAAATTAGCCGTGCCAAATCATTCTATGTGGCGTTCTCTAATGGCTGCAGCGCGTTGAGGGCTAACGCCCTTCGCGTGGTTATAGGTGACGGCAGGCTGCTGCGTAAGGGCAACTGAAACTGTTAGGCATTGTTTTAGATTGCCGATTAGGTATTAAAGAACATGTTGACTACCTTCGGGAAAAAATGGAAATTCTTGCACCGATTATTATAGCCAACTATCGAATGCATACGCTGTCAGCCCTCTTGCAGTTCGAACTTTGTATCGGCAAGTGGTTCTCCCTGCCCTAACCTATGCCGGTCCGGTTTGGTGGTCTCAGTTCCCGGACAGCTTTTGAAGTCTAAGGTGGTCTCGCTGCATAGGGTGCCCTTTATTGAATTTACTGGAGCATATCGCACAACAAGAACGGCAACAATACAGGTTCTCTTGCGGGCGCCGCCAATGCCACTTGAATTAGCAGGCATTCGAGCGGAATTTCACCTCTTTACTCCTCGCCGCCTTACATGTTTGGCCCGAAGTGTGATAGTCCTGACAATATCAAATACCCTTACGACTTCTGGCAGGATCACCCAGCGAAACGAAGTAGGTTCCTTCTGACGCGTCTTGCGGCTTCCGAAGCAGCACTTAAGTCCTCTGAGCAGGCTTTACCTATTTACACAGACGGCTCTTATACGTAACTCTATGCCAGGGCGGCATTCGTGGTGATGGGTCCCCAGTACAGTCTTTGGAAGGTGGGCTGGTTTAAAATTTAACAGGTGAGCGGTGCCTGCTGTGCAGAGACCCTTGCTTTCAGTGAGGCACTGAACTACCTGACGGCGTCGCGGTTCATAGGAGGCGCTAATCTCTTTTCAGAGTGTTTATCGCTGCTGACTTCACTGGCGGCGCTTAACTCTAGCGATGCGCGTGCGGTGCAGATCAAGCGGGCGCTGCGGGGTCAGTCCGCGAAAATTACTCTTGCTCTGCACCCCGTGTGCGGACATCGCGGCGTCTTTGGTAACGAACTGGCTGATGAGGCGGCGTCGGCTGTGGCGCGTTCTGGCCTGCCGTGCCGCGCTAGAGTGTCCATCTACTCTATCCGTCGCCAGTTTCACAAGCAAATGGAGTGCGATTGGTATCGAGATTGGAGGTCGGCCAATTCAGATACAGAAGCATTCTTATGCGTCCCCACCATCTCAGCGATTCCAGCCTACTTCCCTCCGTTCAAACCTTTTGCACGAATAATTATGGGACACGGTAGATTCCCTTACTACCTGCAACGATTCGGCCTCGTCCCTACTAGTATATGCCCGTGTGGCGTGGAATGCACTTCTTTGCACCACAATCTCAAGGGATGCACGCTGACGGCGGAGCTGGTCTTGTTGTCGCCCCGGAGGGCCCCTTCGCGATTGGCACATATCCGCATGTTCTCGCAGACCGGCGGAATCGCGCCATTCTGATTCGCATGGAACGCCCACTTAGTGAAACGGTGCCGGACCGGCCCGGGGGCATTCCCCGGATTGATATGTCGTAATCGTGGCGGCGCTCCTGTATCGCAGTGTTCACTCATGCCTGCTTTTCTTTGCACATGTCGGGCAATGAGGTTTCAGCCAGAGCTCAAGGGCAGCTCACACAATGCCAGTCCACGATTTGGCAAGTGACGTGTGTATGCGCAGTACATGCCCTGATCCGTTGCCTCAATGCGAGACGTCACCACTTCATTCTCGCCGAGCACGGACCCTCTGGAAAGGCGCCCAGGGTCGGCTCAAAGTCGTGGCTAACTCCGCCATCCCGCAACGGGGACAGCTGCTTGAATTGTCCTAACTGGGGACCGTGGCTGCCAACGCGCATCCACCTTCTTAGAGGCAGGCGTTGCTTTGGAAATGAAGGCAGTTTCGTCGTCTCTTTTTCGCCAGCCGGCTGGGTGATCGTGGCTGACCCTACGCTCCAGCGCCTTGGAGTGCCGAACCCATGAAAAGGAAAAAAGAAACTAACAAACCCACAATCATCCGAGACGCGCAGCGATGCGTCAGAAAGCCGCGTCTTTTATTTGCTCGCAGATGATGACTGGCGCGCGGGTCACCACGCTCATATGACTTGGGAGGATCATGATGATGATAATGGGAGGTCCTGAAAGCCCAGCAGTCGCATTACTCTGCAAGAGCACGTGCTTGCGCATTCTACTTTACCCTTATGGGGAACCAGCGCTGTATATGCGGCGCGTCGAAAAGAGTGCGTTGCACGCCGCCCTGGCTACGAAACGCGGCATATTCCAGCCGCTCGACCAGACGACACACAGTTGCGCGGCCGTGTTATAGTTCGTATGTTTACGTCTTCGCGCCGCTTCAAGTGGACAGTTTTCGTAAAGAAGCTAGCGCCATCAAGTAAAGACATGACGAAAGAAGCTTTTTAAGCTTTATATATTTTTCACAGTGTGTCGCGGCGAGCCCGTGTGTTTCTTTAACGGTTGCGCCGTGTGCCGTTGCCATGCTTGCGTGGCAGCCTGCCTCGCAAATCTAGCAGCTATGGCTCCGGTCGTGCTGCGCTATGGTTTCGGAAGTATTAGTTGGCCTGAAGACATTCCATATTTCTCTGGCTACACATAAAATATTGTGATGTTACTTCGCCACAGCAGTCATGGAGAAGAAAGCTTTAACTCATCAGCTGACTCGCGCAAGCAAAGGTTTGAGTGCTCCGCTGCTGGATCCGTAACAACGCTGGCTACATTTAGCACTAATTGCATAAATTTACCGGATGCATCTCAGCGCCGTGTCCTCATCCGCATGCGCATCTTTAAAAACACATAGGCGGCTCAGTCGCGCGTGCGCCGGCAGTACGCGCACCCAACTCGTATTACAAGGCAGCTTCCCTCCCACATAATTCTTGGCACTGAATGGATAATATTTACCTTTCGTATCGTTCGCTTGGTGCGGTGGAGTTGGAAGGGGCTTGGCGGTGGTATCGCGAAGGAAAAATGGTTGGTGCATATGCCGGATGGTGCATGCTATTGCTCATTTTGTTTCCGACGAAATGCCGACTGCAGATTCTGCTGCTTGGTACTGTCTGCCACGGCTTACCGTCTTCACTATCGAATAAACCAGGCACACACGCAAAATTCGATTTAGAAACCAGCCCGACAGCGCTTGACAGGGCGACAAGACGGGAACTTGCTCCGCTCGCATGACTGCTTGGATCCAACGCCGCCTCCGTTCTTGTTCGTAGGGTTTAGGTGGAAAGACGCAGAAGGATACATCCTCCCTCATCCTGACGTAGTTGTGGCACTTGTATACGCAACAGTATCATCAGCGTCCATTGTTTTCCTTCAACTTTCAGGGCACGCAACGCCACTAGCTGTAGCAATTTTCTTCCGCGGGGGCGGCTGCATTGGGCACGTTCTGACCGCCAGGGCGGCGCTGCAGGCATCGTGAAAACTCCAGCGCTGGTTCCCAATAGGGGAACTGCGGGGATGGGGTGGCATCTCCTGGGCTGTTTGGCACGGCTGTGCATAGGTGTTTGTGCGCGGATGTGTGGCAGGTTGACTGGGCGCCTTGTCGGGCGAGGCTCCGGGCTCGCCGCCCTCGGGCCGGGCCCAGCGTCCTGGGCCACGGTGCACGGCGCCGGTGTCCGCCCGACGGCTGTGCTATGATCCTGTGCACTGGAGTTCCCTGCGCACTCCTTCCAAACGTAGGCATCCCCTGATTCGGATCGGGGTGATGCCCTGGGTGGTTCGATTGCCACGTGATGTCTTTTACGTACCTCCTATTGTTCTGTTTCCTCATTTCATTTTCTCGCTCTGTACAGGTTTCTGTCTTTCTTCATTGTTTTCTGTGCCTTCTTTTCTAAAATCCCTTTTTCACCATTCTGAGGGACGGCTGGCATTGCTGCTGTTGGTGGGTGCTCTCGATACATAGCACTAGTCATACCTTTCTTTTTGGTTACTGCAGCAAATACCACCCCCTCTCCATCTTTTTATGTTTGTTCACCTCACTCCTTTGGTCATTAGTCAGGAAATGTCAGCCGCCCTCTCTCGCAATAGGCATATATTTCCTTTTCCTTCGTCAGTGGCTGTCCGATTGGTAAGGTGTTTCCAATCTGGCGGCCATTTACGTGTGTTAATCATTACACGCCTGAAGAATGTTTCAGATATCTTCCCTGTCAAAGGATCTTCAGGCAGGTGGGAGTACATGGATCATCCGACAAATCTACTACCACCGTCGTCATTGGAGCACTTGGATCATGGTTCTTCCTGGAACTTTTCAAGCGTATCTCTAGATTCTCATCCGATTACACGGTCTACGCGGGGATCTTGTGCCCTCGCTGACCGGAGCTTAGGACACTACGAGTTACCGTTGTTATGTATTCAACGGCTAGACGCCGAGGGTGGCAGGACGACCGGCCCAAGGAACAGCCGACCCACGCAGCGCCAGGAAGACAATGACGTTTATTCGTTCGGCGATGCACTTTTTGAGCGCTAAGCAACCAATCAGGGAGTGGCTAAAGAAAGGAAGTTATCGCGGCAAGCGGGGCAATCTTATCTGCAGGTTACAACGTAGAGTGCGACCAGCACCGCGAATGTTACAGCTCGGCCAAAGCTACCCTTTTCGGAAGGCGTTAAAGAGGACGCTTCTTGAACAACTGTAGACGGGAACAGGTGGGCAACAAGATTGTCCAAGCACATCACTGAAGCGTTTTGCAAGATCATTGTGATGTTGTTAGGATCGTCACGTTGCAAAGCGTGTGACGCGAGGAAGATGGAGGAGACGGTGCATGATGAGAAACACACGACAATTATATTAGAAGGCACGTAAACACGAAGAATACCTTCAACTAGCCCCACACATACACGGTTGTTCGTAAACGGGAAAAAAATAGTCTCACGGGGTTGCGGTTGAAGTACGGAATGTGGTGAGGCGTAGAGTTCTTGAAGTGGCACACTCGCTCGTCGAGTGATGACCGGCGTGGTGGTAGAGCAGACGCAGCAGCACGGGGCAGGAAAAGGTGGACGGCCCACAGCTCCGTGGACGCGAACAGGCCACTCTGAAGTCTCGAGCAGGCCCCAGGCGCTCGTTTCGAGGACGGACGCCCGGTCACCCGAACCTCGCGCGTAGAAGCGGGTTCGAAGCTGCAGCAGGCCGTTCCGGGGTCTCGTGCAAGGCAACGACCTGAGGCGTTCCCAGTCCCGAAGACGGACGCCCGGTCAGGTGAACCTCGCCAGGAGATGTCGGTTCCGAAGGCCCGGTGGCCCTAGTCGCGCCGGCGTTCGAGCGATCTCCGTTGCCCGAGCCCCTTTTTCATGCGCTGCACGAGCCTCCTTCGTCTTCCTTTTCCTCTTGTTGAGGACGGCCGGAATGTCGTCTGCTCTTGCGCTCGGTACTTTTTGTGTACTTCTTCACAATCATATTGTCCTTGCGCTTGGAAAAGACGTTGAGGTGCTTGGTGGCACAGGCGGCCAAGTTGAGCTAGACATCGCAGTAATGATGGAGAAGGCACCAAGCGCCTTCAGGCTCGAACAACAGGCCCGTGGAGAGGGGCCGACACGTCCAGGAGGAGGTAACGCTCATATTTAGCACTGCTCGCCGAGTGACGAAAGGCTGCCGAGCAGGTAGCGAAAGGGAGCGGGTCGCAGACCTCTGGTGTAGGGTTCATCCGTCAGCCGGCACGATAGGATGTGAAGGGGCGTTTTGGAAGAGCGGAAGAAACGCAGTAACAACGTCAGAAGTAACCTCGCGCTCAAGTTTAGGAAAGCCCGGCAGTTGAATTCACTGGGAGCAGAACACGTGAAAACTGAGCACGAGAATGAAAAATACTTGCATTTACTGGCATGCGCACGAAAAAAAATAAAGAAAAAGGAAACTAGGGAATGCGACTAAGGCAGTCAGCATTGGCATGGCGTTTGCCTTTCTTATGCCACACTAGAAAATCAAACTGTTGAAGCGCTAGACTCCACCTCACCAAGCGACTATTTTTGTTTGACATTTGGTCAAGTTTGGAAGCAATGTGAAGATGCGTTGCGACCAGGTCTCTTCTGCAAGTGCAGCTCTAGTATACGTCCTCTCAAAGTTGACAAGGTACAAAGTGATGTCGCTACCCGCCCTGAAAGGTTGCATGTATCCGCGCATGTCGAAACTGTCAGTTCGTTCAAGGCTATGCAGCTGCATCTGTTTTAACTTCAGTTCTATCTCTCTTTCTTTTAGCTGTTGGGAAATTGTCTTCCAACATTCCTCGACCTCGTCGTTGTTCGCTCCGCATGTGGATATTGCTTCAATCATTGCAGGTTTAGGCATCGACTTCTGTACAGGGATACCTAACTCTTCTGCTAGCAACACTATGTTGGGTTTCATTAACAATGTGAGGTTCATGACTGCTAAGAACAAGTGCTTCTCTTGCACTTACTAATATTTAGCAAAGTCAAACATCCTCGACTACCAAGTAAATGTCGCCAATGCTCCCAATGAAGTCAAGTAAGCCGTGCTCTCACCAAACCGGACGCCATGGCCACCGCCGACGTGCGCTCCATCCCACTGGTGCCACCAGCTGTTACGTATTCGACGGCTAGGCGCCGAGGGCGGCAGGACGACCGGCCCAAGGAACAGACGACCCACGCATCGCCAGGAAGACAATGACGTTTATTCGGTCGGCGATGCGCTTTTCGAGCGCTAAGCAGCCAATCAGGGAGTGGCTAAAGAAAGGAAGATATCGTGGCAGGCGGGGCAATCTTATCTACAGATTACAACGTAGAATGCGACCACCACCACGAATGTTACACCGTGCATCCATATTATTTTTCCAATTGGTTCTTCTTTCTATATCAGCGCTTTGGGTTAATTTTACAGACCCTATAATTACTTAGTGTCAATTGGCTTGACACCCGTTATCGCATACCTCTAGGAACGGGTTTCCCCACATCTCTTTATTTTATTTTATGACACCTGGGGACCAGAGGCAAAAGCGGGTGCGGTGTGCAAAACAGTGCTGGTACGTCGCGCATGTGGTACGATTCAAAATATTCCCGCCGTAAGAATAATCCAGAACCCCCCCCCCCCCAACCCCTCTGCTCACGTGTCTCATGATGAGACCATGGGACGTATTCTGAAACGTTCGCCGCGGCGAAGTTTTCGCACTGGCCACGCCTCCGCCGTTGCGGCGCGCGCTGAATGGCTGCTTTGACAAAACCGGAAATTCACTTGCGCCACCTGAATTTCCGGTTTTGTCAAAGCAGCCATTCAGAGCGCGCCGCAACGGCGGAGGCGTGGCCAGTGCGAAAACTTCGCCGCGGCGAACGTTTCAGAATACATCCCCATGGCTCTGGCGCTAAACCCACGGTACCTATAAGGGGGCACGTTTTTATGTTTTGCAGAAATTAAAAAAGAGCTGCCTGTTGTAGATTATATATTTGTAGCCCTTGAGGTGGATAATCCAGGGGAGGCGGACAAGGCCTGCACGAGATATCAAAACACATATTCGACTTTTTAACCAAGATTTCCTTAATTATCTTCCTAATCAATTACGACACATCACGCAGTTCAAGACTTGTATACGGGGAGTATTCCCGTCGTATCTAGTTGGAAGGGATTTACATTACGACACCAGTTTGGAGGCATGGACCATCAAACTCGCCGTAAAAAAAGCACTGTTGTTCCACTCACTTTTTTTAACAAAACAATCTATTGTGCGTTGACGCAAACGACTAACTCGAACACACAGGAATTTTGTCGCACAGTCTGGTGTCAGTTAGGGTGCGTTTCGCTAACTGACCGACTACAGTTCGTGAATTGCGATATGGGCTGAAACATTTTGAATTAGGAAGTATTATTAGCAAACTCACGTTATTAAGTTGGATATGTGTTTCGATTGCTTGTGCTGTAATGTCCGCATGTTGGAATAATCTAGCTCAAGGACAAGAAATATGCAATCTTTCACAGGCGGTTTTTTCGAAAATCTTAAGTGCCTAAAAATGATCGCAGTGTATATTTCGTTAGTTCTTTTTCGAGAAGATTGTTTATCTGGCATGTTACACAATTGCCCATACTTACAAAACGCTATTTCGCGTTTACACGTGAGAAGTATGCATGCGTTGTGGTTAACGGGCTAGAGAATGAGTTTCTCAAAAAGAAAGCCTCGCATTTGCAGAAAATATTTTCTGCAACTGCGAGGCTTTCTTACTGTGAAACCCGTTACGTGTTTCCTTCGTGTATCTTCGTTCTACAGTTGGGGTGTTTGCGAATTTTTTCCTCTCGCGTTTTCACTTTCTTAGACCTACAAAGCCTGCAGATCATTTGCTCGACATTCATTAGCTCCATTTGCTGGAAGTTTACTACGAATACATCTTAGTTGGCGCGAAAAATTTGGGCGACCGACTTCTACATCAGTTGGCGAAAGCCTAACTGCAGCATACTGACTATGACTACGGAGCCACCTGGAAAAATTCCTAGTACTTCGGAGCTCCTATATTGCGGTAAGCTGGCTGAAATATATTAGAGAACTGCCGACTGAAATAGCTGTCGGAGTATGTTTTAGAAACACCCTACAGCTGCTTTATTAGCGCCGTCAAAAAAAAAGAACAGAACAGTGCGCTTCGCTGTCAACAAATAAAATGCTTCCTTTTGACAAATCCATTGAACGTCTCTCGTGAAGTGCGATCGCGTGCTGGCAATTTGTATTAGGGAAACTGAATAGCGCAGGCAAGTTTTCCTAGTTTTCAGGGATTCTTTAAGAAACAATAATGCTACGTCGGCATTTCTTTACCAGCGTAAAAATATGCAGGGACAGCATAAGCCCTTTTCTCTAGAGCACGAACAAACGCTGGATGAAAGCACAGTGAAAATAAAATCTACAGGTAAACAATCCGCCTCATTCTCAACTGTCCTAATGGCTATGTCAGAAGCTCTCAGGCACATTTCTCAAGAGGTCCCTCGAAAGTGGTAAAGAGTTATAGTTGTTTTTGGCAGCAGAGAAATATGCCTATCATTGCGGCCAGTGGCGTAGCCAGAAATTGCGCTTGGGGAGGGGGGGGGGGGAAGCTCACGTCGCAGCTCAGCCTCCTCTTCATGAAATTTGTCAAGGTATAAAATACATGAACAAAAGTACCATGCCATTGCCAAATACGCTGCAAACGAATTCTTAAACGCTGCACACTGTCAAGACAACTAAAATATGTATTTTTCACACAATAATATACTCGTATGTCCCAAAAATTGTGCACGAAATACCTGATATCAATGCTTCCATGTTTTTGTCTATTTCATAAGAAACTATCACACGAACGTTAGAACTATATCAGTTCGAAACCAGCAAAGTAGTGCATGCCGCTGATATGAAAGATGTAAAGGCCACGGAATTAACAAGTTGGGGACAAATATTTCATTGATACTTTATTATTGAAGAAACTTGTTTACATATTTGTGCATATGCAACCGTCAGGGAAAAATGTCAGTGATGCTGTCCTTTGTTCCAATGTATTGCGCAGGAGCAGCTGTCACCGATCGTGTATTGTGAGTAATTGCACCGATGTTATAGTCTGAACCGAGAGCACACATAAAAAGCAGGAGTTCTCCAAAATGTACGAGGGCGAGCCAAATGAAAGTAAGCAAATGGGAAGATATGACAAACGCTACACTTTATTTAAAAGTAGACTCCATGAGCATTAGACATTTCTCCCACTGACTAACGAGTCGCACGATTCCCGTCTCATAAAACTCCTTGGGTTGCTGCTTCAAAAAGTCTGTAACGGACTCTTTCAAGTCATCATCCTACACGAATCTGGATCCGTTGAGCTATTGTTTCCGTTGCCCCAAAATTTGCAAGTTGCAAGGCGACAGGTTTGGGATGCATGGTGGATGTTGCAGCGTTTCTTACTTGAACTTAACGATTTTTGTGTTAGCCACATCAGCAACGCGGGAATGAGCATTATCATGGAGCAAAATGACCCCATTCGTAAATTTCCCGCGCCGTTTGTTCTTCCCCCGGCATTTCACAATATCAGAAACGATTGATAGTCTCGCCAGGTTAAGCAAATTTGATCAGTTATGGTCCTTGACAAAAAAAATGAAGACAACAGCACCTTTGACGCGAAAATGACGGCCTTTCCTTCCTTTGGGCAGGTGAATTCGAATGTTTCCACTGTAAGGCTTGCCATCGTGTTTCAGGCTCGTAGTAGTGACACCATGATTTGTCGCCTGTCACAATTGCAGACAAGAAGTCGTCACCCTCATTGTGATACCGGATCAGATGGCTCAAGGCAGCGCCGAACTTCGTGTTCCGGCGGTGGTCCAAAATTTTGGGCTTTTGTTGCGCATATAAGAGCAGATGACCGAGATAATCATGAATTATAATGTGAACCGAAATGTAACTAATGTTCACACACTCTGCCAGTTCATCGATACTTATCCGCCGTTCTTATCTAATTAGCCCATCAACCTTTGTAATTTTGTTGGGGGTGATTGCACGGTGGCTTAGGTCCAGTATTGGATTGTCTTTGCAACTTTCACGCCCTTCTTTGAAGTTTGCTCCAACGCTTCCCATTGGCCAATGAAATGCAATGTTCAACGTACATGGCAGCCATACGGCGACTAATTTCTTTTTAGGAAACACCTTCAGCTGTCAGAAAACTCACGACACCACGCTGTTCAACTTTTCGAGCGTCCATTATGTACCGCAACCATGTTAAACCGAGTGTATGAGAGCATTAAAAAACATTTATCCTCACACATGCGTGTCAGCTTTGTAAGTGAGAGATGCATGTGTGCTACGTGTATGCCTCGAAGATAATGAATCGAACAATTATTTCATGGGGTGGGTTGGCTCCCTTTCATTTTAGTCGCCCTCGTGCACTAGAAATATGACGATACAATGAAATATACAAATGCGAAGACAAAGCTTGATAATGGACAAAAAAAATGTCGCTTGAAACAGAGTTCACTGCACGTATACACAAAACGTCGCAACAAAATATTTACACATACGTATAAATCTTCAATGAGTCTATGTATCTAAGAAAAGGTCACTGTATATTTTGCATCTAACAAAGCAAATAAACATGTTGCCCAATCACAGATTCCCAGATTACAGAATCCTAAGCCCCCCCCTCCCCACTCTCTGCAATCCCCCTGATGTATCGTGCGCGGCGGAAGGAGGCGCGCTTCCTCCATGCTTTTGTCCCTTACGCACAGAAGACTGAGCCACCATCGTAGGCTCACTTATACCAACGCCACCCCGTTGCATTCCCCCCCTTACAGACAGCATGCGGCGCGCGGTCACGATGTTAGCGCCCTTGGATTTAATATGGAACATGAGGGCGACGGTGACGGCAAGAATGCGCCTGGAGTGGCCATATAATTGCTATAGTAATAATATAATAAGAGTACCCGGCAACTGAAGAGTCCCATGGGCCATGACTTCCCGCAAATGAAGAAGTAATCAAATCCAAGTTTCTCCATGCGGCCGTTCTCTGGGCTGCAACAATGTCTTTTTTTTCTTTTGTGGGGTGGGGGCTTCGAAAGGAAGAAAAAATGCAAAGGAAAGCATGTTGGCCACAATTGAAGGCCTACTTTGGGCACATAATGTGGCTACCGAAGGAGTCTCGAAAAAAAAAAAACGATTGGTACACAAAGAAGCACAGGCATGTACAAGCGACAAATCCAGAAGCAGACATCTTACTAGCAAGACGCATGGGCAAGTATAAGTCCATCCTTATAACTTTTAACCCAGCGGCCCATCCCCCGTAGAATTATTTACTTTCAGGGAGTGCACCCGTGCACGCCATATAGGGCGCGACAAGACGCCTGCATGAACTGTCACGCCCCAGGACCCAGACATGATGTGTGCCCACAAGAGAAAATACCGAGATGTCCAAGATGCGGCGAGGATCACGGCTCAGGCAGAAGGCGTCAGTGCGTGCCCCGATGCGTCCTGTGCGGCGGCGAGCACCTTACAGGAACAGGATGGTGCAAAGCAACACAGCGACAGCAAACAACGATGCCTTCAGTTAACAAGAGCACAACCGGAAGACGGCAGCTACATCCCGAAGATTTCCCAGAGTGGAATTCATCAGCCCCCACGGAAGCCCCCGAGGAGCTCACATGGGCAGAACGAATCGCCCGCAATTAAGACCCCCGGGACGAGGAGTTGGCCAGCCTTCGAGAAGAGGTAAGAGGTTTACGACAGGCCATCACACAACCCGACCCCTCGCCCATTAGATGTACTATTAGACGCAATTCACAGAATTGTGATATCATTTTTGCTTGCTTAGTTCGAATTGTAAACTCGATAGTTTTGTGTTCTGAATATTTTCGATATTTATTTATTGATACTGTGAATCCCATCAGGCATTGTAACAGGAAGGGCTGTATGTTATACATAGGAACATGGTGTAAGATGTTACTTACTAAATCTTATACAATAAAAAACTTGGGCATATAACAATTTGATTACGGGATTATACAAGAGAATAAATAGAACGGAGAGGTTATGACAAAGATAATTGCAGTTACAGAGACCAGTTACAAGGTCAGTATTGACGTAATAACAATCGCGCAACAATCAAGGTTACAATAATGCCAACAAGAAAAGAAATGTATTGCATGATTGCCGTAATTATAGTCAAGCACAAACACCGTTAAAATAATAAGGCAACAAGGAACTACGTAAATAATGTGAAGAATTATTGCTGCAATGCGTATAGTTGATGCGCAATCAGGGTACCAAACATATCTAAGGATGAGCTGTCAGTGATACTTGTGCTAAGATTATTCCATTCGCGTGTCGCCCTTGGAAAAAAAGAGTACTTGAAAATATCAATTTGGAACGGAAATTCGCCTAATGTGTGTGTGTGTTTATGGCGAGTTATTCTATTCGAGGACGTTGATATGTATTTCATAATAGGCAGCTTAAGTTGATTGTGTATTAACTGATACATGATTTTTAGTCTAGCAAGCTTAGCTCTGTTATGCATGGTTAGGAGTTCTGCCCGTTTCAGTAATGCTGTTGGTGAGTCTGTGATGGAGTGTTTATTGTATATGTATCTCAGCGCTTTTCGCTGTACCACTTGAAGTTTTTTGATCAGTTTGTTAGTAAACGGGAACCAAACGGTGTTGGCGTACTCTAGAACCGGTCTTATGAGTGTTTTATATGCGAGTAACTTTGTTTCGGATGGTGCTAGTTTAACGCGTCTGTAAATGAAGAAGAGCTGTCTTAATGCGGTTGATATGATATTGTTAACGTGAGAATCCCACCTGAAGTTAGATGTTAGTGTCACACCAAGGTACTTATGCTCATGAACAGATACAAGAGGAATGTTGTTAAGGGTGTACTGGAAGGCTGATGTATGTTTTTTTCTGGTTATAGATAATAGAACAGACTTTTTTAGATTTATATCCATCTGCCAGTCCTTCCACCACTGGGAAACTGCTGTTATGGCGTTATTTAAAGTTCTATGGTAATCAAGGCAGTTAATTTCCTGGAAAAGAACGCAGTCATCTGCAAAAAGTTTGATATTCTGTGAAGCATATGCGGGTAAGTCATTAATAAAGATTAAGAATAATACTGGGGATAAGACACTTCCTTGGGGTACTCCTGATGTAACGTTAGTTGTCGCGGACCTCTCGTTGTTAATTTCAACAAATTGTGTGCGATTACTAAGATAGTTGTTGATCCAATCAAGGATAGGGCCGCTTCCCAAAGTTAGTTCTAGTTTTGCAAGAAGTTTAGTGTGTGACACGCGGTCAAATGCCTTCGAAAAGTCTAAAAATATGAGGTCTATTTGTTTCTGGTTATCAATGCTCTTGGATATGTCATGTGTTAATTCAATTAATTGCGTAATAGTAGAAAGGCCTTTACGAAAGCCGTGCTGACAAGGGTTTTGGGATATCATTTACGTCTAGATATGCGTTTACGTGTTTTAAAATAATATGTTCTAATATCTTGCATACGAACATAATGTGTCGATTTTATCGACACATTATGTCGACAAATAATTTGTCGAGTTTATCGATTTGCATTAGAAAATTTACCATATAAATCAAAAATTCAAAACCAGCAGTCACTACATTTTGTTTTTCTTTCAAATACAACAAACCTCGTCAAAATTTGTGCATTGGTTGCCGAGAAAAACGAATTCTCCTTTAACACGTATTTAGATAGAAGAACCTGAGCTAAAGCTTCCTCTTAATGCCACTCAACATTATGGGCCCGCACATTGATCTCAAATATAGGCTGGTCTGGGGGGCCTTATCGATAGACGGATGTATTCAACGCTCCTAACGATGTCCGCCCCCGCGGCGAAGATTTTAATATTTGTTACCCTTAAAACCTATTGCTGCATCGCCTAGACACACTGCCGTGGGTTTTGTGATATTTCAGAAGAATATTTTTCTGTCAAAAGCGATTACTAGTAAAAGAAGATGCAGAATTTGCACGAGGAGGCCGAGGTGTGTCTGTTTATCCTTTCAATTCCTAATTTCACCCGACAAGTGTCCAGTACTCAGCGAAAAAGCGACGGAAGCGAAGATTTGCCAATTTCCCATGCCGGTTGTGCCCTCGCTTGGATAATGGCTTACCTAGATTGTTTTAAATTTTTTTGTAAAAAGTTGTTGGTAATTTGTTTGTCCCTACGATTTCTCAAAAGAAAAATTTTTGTTCGTACAGTGAAAAATGTACAAATAATATAGCTGAAATTTCTTTGTGAACACGTTAAAAATATCTGATGACACCTAAGCGCTATGTGCTGTTAATGCCAAAGAATTAATGTCCAATTGAACGGCGCTGAGTGGTGCTTTGAGTTCTGCCTTGCGAATAATCTGCCACAGCTTTGCGTGATGGCCGAGCCAGCAAGCCTGTAGTGGCAACGCCGCATGTCAAGTTCGTGGCGACTGCCTCGCCACTTTTGCCTCCCACCCCTAGACCACTGATTGACGGTCGCCACTTATAAATGATCGCACTCCGTGTGCTCCTACGCCTACACCCCAACACGACACGCTGAAAACAGTATTAACAGTGCTGTCAGTTCTCAAATCGCAGCAACGTCATGTAAATTTACGAATAAATTAGCATGGTATAGCTACAAGTGCACTCAATGCATGGATGAAAATGTCCCAAGGTTGCAAACCTAAACGAAAAACGAATATTTTTCACTACTATTTTGTTCTAGAGTTCGACTTTCGGCACTCGCAGGTCAGATGGAAAATCTAGGGTGTTCGTCCGTCCGTTTAACGGTGGTCTGTCAAACCTTAGCAGCGTCAAGTTAGTCCACAATGGCTTGTTTGTTTAGGCACGCTACGCTAGCCCGCTGGCGTGAAATCACACTTGCGATCGTGCAGGCGTTTTTTTTTCCTTTCTTGATTTGCCTTTGATGGACACGTGCTATAGTCGAATTGCACGGCCTCAACATCCAGTGCTGAAACTTTGCGTGTTAAGAGCCTTAACACTGTGCCCCGTGAACGGAGGAGACAGCTTTCAGTAGCACATGCTGCAATTTCACCTCAGCATATTGAACAAGTATCTTGAGACACGTACGCCCACCTTCTGAAATAAAAGGGCATCGAAGTGATAGAACACAGGAGAGCATGCGTTTCTCGCAAGACGAATGGCCACAGTCTGAGCTTGGCTCGACGCGTCGTGCTAAGGCACCTGTTGACAAAGGCTGACATGTGTTTTTCTTGAAACTGGTGGGCCATATTCGCTGCCTCGTGGCATCAAAATACTTAAGTTGCGAACTCACTACCTAGCGCTTGCAGGCCAGCGCGGGTTCCACATACCAGCTTGCGCCATGAGCGACATCCAGAGAACAATCCTCTCGGCTCCGGCGCTTCAGCGACACGCCTAAGCGTTGGAGTCGAGAGTAGGCATGGCAATAATTGCGCGAGCGACATCTGGCCGTGCAAATGTCACCTTTCCGGATGGCACCTGCATGAATTTATTACCTGACCGTCTGGCCAATAGTGCAGGCTGATGTTTGCCCCCCCCCCTCCCCCATGTAAATCCAGCTTTGCAGGTGCCGGCGGAGCTTTTATGCTCTTTTTTGAGAGGTATGCTAAAAAAAAGCACACACACTGAGAGGTCTAGTGACTGGGGCTTCCGTCGACCATCATGCCAAAGCCGGCTACTTGTAAAGCCACTCCATCACTTGGCCGTTCAACCGGGAGTAGCCATAGTGTGCATCAACTCACTTTATGTAAAAACGTAACAGTCGTGCAAATATAGTGTATATTAGTTCGATAAGGCAGGCCTGTGTAAAAGCAAACAGGGGAGTCATTCTGGTATAGCCCATAAGGTGTTCGCAATGGCGCCCTTTGTGTTTTCTTCCTTCTCAGGCGTTACCAGAAAGCTTATCTCCTGTGGAGGAGGGAGCCACCGCACCGACGGACTCACTCGAGTGCCAGGCGCAGGAACCGCCTTGGGCGTCACAGAAGGCGGCGCTACAGCGAAAGCAACAGCCCACAAACAGGTGACCGAAGGCCACACTCTGAAAGAAGTTCAAGGCACACTCGCAGCATGCAGACAGTGTTAAATGACAATGCCCGTTGCGTTCCTACGCACCTTTCTTGAACTACTGCAACGACCACAGCGGCCGAACAGGACGCTTGATCAAATGTATATGAAGGTGCAAGGAGAGAAATCCTTATAGAGGTTGTTATCAGTGAAATCGCAAAACAAATATCTCAAGATATACGACATTGTTTTCATGCACTCTTGCTGAACAGTTTCTACATGAAATGTTACATCAAATTGAACACTCCGTTCAACCTGTGTATACTTGTAGTATAGCGTAATTTTGTGTGTGTGCAATAAAAAATTATTGAATCTCTAGAGCGGTGCTTCAGTGGTAAAGGCACTTCTGCAGGCGGACATGTGTACTTGTTTATATTGCTCCGGTGACCGCTTTTTGCCGGCTAAGAAATGTGAAACGCTCGGCGCAGGACACGCCTGCATGTAATCGGAATGTTTCCGAATGTTATCGATTTTTTATCCATTCTCTTTTTTCACCGAACCTTGGTGACAAATTGTGTGGTACTTTCTGGAAGGCACGTCGGCACATTCGATTATGCTGGAATTTTCGAAGAGCCATGCATAAAAGCCGACGACCTTCACCCGCAGATCATATTCCGAGATCACCGATTGTGCTCGCCGCTATTGTGATTTGGACTATCGTTGCGATGAGTGGTGGCTTGTTGTTACTGGACATAGGTTTGCTCAATAAACAGTTAGTTTCGCAATACACAACTTTTGCTATTGTGCTCTTCACTCACTACAACGTGACATCTGGTGAAGCTGGTTGGTTGTGTAAACGAAACCCCCTGCAAGCCCAAGCCGTGGCGACGTTGACAATCTCGTGACGGACCATCGAGCTAGCTACTGGCTGGAAAAATTCCTGCCGGAGCTAGGACTTCTGCCGGAGAGTTCCAGGAAGATCAAGACCAAGCCAACAGCCGAAATCACAGCACCATGCTTATGACCGTCATGCCACAACACAGGGAACCACTGTCAATTCGCGGATTATCGACAGAAGACCCCGAAAGCTGTCTGGACACATACGAAAGGGTCGCGACGTGCTACAAACGGACCTCTGAGGACATGTTGCGCCATGTGTATGTCTCTTTGGAAGATGCCGCGAGGACCTGTTTGGAGAACTGGGAGTCGACCCTCACCACATGGCACCTGTTTCTGACGGCTTTCTGCCGACCTCTAAGAATGCATATTTAGCGCCAGAAAACAAAGACGGAAGGGAGACGACCCCACAATGCGCTAACTTCAACAACAAATTGAAGTTATTGAAGTTAGCGCATTGTGATGTCGTCTCACCTCCGTCCTCCTTTGCTGGCGCTTAATAAACTTTCAGTTTACGAACACACCCAACAAATGGCAATGCTAACCTCTAAGAGCATCACGCGCAACGAAATGGCAAAAGCTCTCTTAGGAGTCCGAGTGCAGCTCGCCAACGAGAACACTGCTATTCACACGGAAGAGACGGCCCGTCAATTCCGCCATGCCGGCCCCAATATGCCTTAGCAGAACAAATTCAATTCCTCATTTGTTTCATTTCGTGTTCGCCGGATTAATTCAAGATCCACCGAAGATCGTCGCGAAATTTTTATCAAAAACGACTGCCATCGGAAAGACGCAGGAAATGCGTGCCAAAGAATATGATCATGAAATGCTTAAGCTGAAATATGAGATCGAAGCTCTTGGTGCCCCTGATTTGCGCGATATGATCCAAAAATGTGCGCGAGGAGCTACAGATGATGTTTCGAAGGTTGCAGCGTTACTCACTATTTAATGGAAGGAAGGATAGTACATATATATATATATATATATATATATATATATATATATATATATATATATATATATATATATATATATATATATATATATATATATATATATATATACCAGAAAAAAAGCAGTTCTGGGTCCGGGTAAATATTCACAGTGAAGTAGACGCGCGTATGAAGCGGTTTATTTACGTTTCGGCCGGGGTCCGGCCTTCATCAGAATCATGGCCTGATGAAGGCCGGACCCCGGCCGAAACGTAAATAAACCGCTTCATACGCGCGTCTACTTCACTGTGAATATATATATATATATATATATATATATATATATATATATATATATATATATATATATATATATATATATATATATATATATATATATATATATATATATATATATATATATATATATATATCCCCTTGTCCCGAATGCGCCTACCAAGCAGAAGAGAAGCGCCCAACAACATATTCTGCGCCCAACAAGCTTTCGAAGCTGTGTTCTCGACTTGGGTGTGAAAGCAGGCGGGGCTGCCGCACGAGGTATGAGAAGCCCTTTGTTGAGTGTCCAGAGGCGTTGCTTATGCAATGCTCTTGCACCCTTGTGGGCAGCTCTACATTGGCCAAATCGAGCATTGTTTGAATGACCGTTTAAGGGAACATGCGCAAAACCTAAAGAAAGAAGAGGATAAGGGTGCACATTTGGTGGCTCATGTTAGCGCGTGTGGTTGTGAAGCTCAATTTTCTGCGACCGCTATTCTGGGCAGGAATGGCAACGCCTCTTCCAGGCTCGCTCTGAGGCCTCCTTTATCAAGAAGAATATAGATAGATGTGTCAGTGAGCCTTCTATCACATTACTAGATGCCGAATATAACTTCTTGCGTAGCCGCCTTTGATGTGCATGTACCGGCTTCTCTTCTGCTTTGTAGGCGCATGTGTGACAAGAGGACATATATACGTACTATCCTTTCTTCCATTAAACAGTTGTGAGTAGAGCTTGTCCTTGTCCGTCTTTCTTGTTTCCGTGGTTTTATTCGAGCTAAGTTACTGCTTCAAGCATCGACGACCAACTAGCCCAACAGTCAACTCTTCTAGTATCCACATGGCTTCAAGCAAGAAGGTACCTATAAAGAGAGTGGTCAGACAGAGAGACAGAATCGCTCCAATGCTATTCACTGCGTGCTTGGAAGAAGTATTCAGGCTATTAAACAGGGAAGCCTTAGGGGTAAAGATAGACAGCGAATATCTCAGCAACCTTCGGTTTGCCGATGACATTGTTCTAGTCAGGAACAGTGCAGACGAGTTACAACAAATGACTGAGGACCTTAACAGAGAGAGTGTAAGAGTAGGATTGAAGAAAAACATGCAGAAAACAAAGAGAATAATAAATAGCCGGGCAAAGGAACAAGAGTTCCGGATCGCCAGTCGGCCTCTAGAATCTGCGAAGGAGTACATTTACTCAGGTGAATTATTCACAGAGGGCCCTGATCGTGAGAAGGAAATTCACAGAAGAATAAAAATGGGCTGGATCGCATACGGCAGACATTGCCAGCTTACTATTATCATTGAAAAGGAAGGGGTACAGTCAGTGAATTTTACCATTGCTGATTTGGAGACTGACAAAGAAGCTAAAGAACAAGTTAAGAACCACGCAAAGAGCGATGGAACGAAGCTTTCTAGGCATAACGTTAAGAGACAGAAAGAGAGCGGTTTGGATCAGAAAGAAAACGGGTATAGACGGTATTCTATTTCACATCAAGAGAAAAAATGGAGCTGGGCAGATCATGTGATGCGCAGGTTAGATAACCGTTGGACCATTAGGGTTACAGAATGGGTGCCAAGAGAAGGGAAGCGCAATCGAGGACGACAGAACACTAGGTGGATCGATGAAATTAGGAAATTCGCGGGCGCTAGTTGAAATCGGTTGGCGCAGGGCAGGGGTAATTGGAAATAGCAGGGAGGAGCCTTCGTCCTGCAGTGGAGATAAAACTGGCTGATGTTGATGATGGATGTTATTATACCACTATTTTCTTGTCAGATGAGTATATCCGTTGAGAGGCTTCTCACAAAATTAATGAGCTTTTTTTTAAAACACATTTCTAGCTGTTCAATGACACTTGCTCCTATGTGTTCGTCTCTAGAGAGCATAGTTAATCCTGACTTTCGAATAAGAGACATTAGGAAAAATAATATGCCGAGATGACTGCCTAAAGCATGTGAGAATTTTCATCTTTGTGTGAAATTGTGTGCTTTGAAAGTTTTGGTGACATTTAGTCAAATGGACGTCAAACATTATTCGCCTGTGTTGCCTTTTTCTGTGCAGTGTGATTTCATGCCAATGGGCAAATGCACAGTAAACATCTGTTCTTACCGTGCGTTCAGTTGAGTTGCTGAAAGCGTTTTGTTCGTCCCGATTTTGTGGTGAAAATTTTATTGGGCATGCACTGCCTGCTGCGACGCCAATCCTGAAATCAGTCGTGCCAGCCTTGCAGTTAATCTTCTTGGCCATCGTGTCTCGCTCGTACGTGTCGCCGTACGTCACGCCGACTTGCAAATCCCTTACCGCAATGCGGACATGAGAGCGGATACTGCTTGGCGTGCACGAAAAGGTAGTGATGTCTGGCGTTACTCGGGTCAGCAAACTTCCTGCCGCATTCCGCGCATTCGTACCGACGCTCTGCCACGTGGGTGAGCAAGTGCACCTTGAGGTAGTCTTTTCTCGCGTAGCATTTGCCGCAGTCGGGACAGACGTGCGGTCGTGGGTCCCTCGAGTGCATTTTTTTGTGGCGCTGCAGGTGAGATGGGCAGTTGAAGCGCTCGCCGCACTCTGGGCACTCGTACGGCCTCTCTTGAGTGTGGGCCAGCAAGTGGACATTGAGGTCGGTGCGCCATGTGAAGTCCTTTTTGCATATTTCGCACACGTACGGCCTTTCTCCCGTGTGAGTCAAGCTGTGCTGGTCGAGCCGCCATCTAGGAACATGCGAGAAAAGGACAAACGCAGGCCACCAAGTATTCAGCCAGTCACGCTATCGGCATTTAGGAGCCAAGAAACAGGGAGGGACACCATGAAAAATTGACAAGGCCGCGCACAGCATAGAGGGGCGGCAGGCACTGCGACTACGTGATGGCCATGGCTGGTTACACTGCCCGCTGCAAGCCTGTGCTGCAGCCGCTGGCGGTTTTCGCCACTGAAACCAGATTGACGCATCGCAGTTACCTGCCTTCCTCTGCACTCAATTAGGTATCAGCACAATTGTTTCGATAGCCATTTACTCACTTAACTAAACAAAAATAATGCCAACCGATGATCATTGAGGGACAAATTCCCACTAGGTGAGCTTACTTTGGCTACAATTCAGTTCATATGTTTTTACTTGCTTCCTAACTTCACCTGAGTTAACACAAAATGTAGTGGGCACGACGCTCGACATTTACAATGTCAGCTGGAATCTAACTTGAAGATATGGCTGCTTGCCCCATATCTCCACGATGTGTAGTGGGACCATGTGTACACTCGACCGATTCTTTAACTGTACCGCGCGAGCATCGACTGCCCAGCCTGCAAATTCATTCTAACGACGCGAAGTGACGAGATCGGGCCTCGGAAACTCCGCCGCTTCGGTGGCAGAGGCAATTCGCGCCATGCATCAGGAGGGCGGGAAAGTAAATCCGCTTCCATTGCACAACATTTAAGATAAGCGCGCGCACGTGCGCCATTCCAAGAGGCCGTGCTCTTTCGCCCCTCCTCTGAACTCTCCCCTTGTCTTCCCTCAGCTTCGACTCCCTCGGTGCCCGCCCGCCGGCCCGGCGCCAGCTTAGCCCGCTGCATGAAGTTTCATGTTTCGCTATCGTCTGTTATCGGAAAGCGTGGTCTGCTGTGCCTCTGCCGGAGTGTGAAGTTTCGTCAGTTTCGTGGTCCTCAATGGCCGTGTGCTTGTGCTCCGCGATGTTTCACCCGTTTCACCACTCGCACCGCTCGTGCATCGTGCAGTCGTGCATGGATACCTCAAAAACAACCCCTGCAAGGTTCTCCCGGCTGCCTCAAGACAACATATGAGTGCACAGAGCCAAGGACATCTGAAGGCGAGTGTACAGGAACACGGCCATTGTCAATGTGTGCGCACTATGAGTCTCCGGACCTCGTTGCGCCTTCATTGTGCTACACTTCCCTCTTACCAGTAGAGAAAGCTGACAAATAGATGTTCCTCGTCATTGTCACCTGATCTATGACTTGTGTTTTTCAGTGCGAAGTCTCATTCTGCAATTTCAGTAACTCGCCGAGCTTTCCGCATTCCGCTCTCACTGGTTTTTCTGTGTGTCACAGTTGTAGAAACGTTCTAAGAGTTGAAAAATTCGTGTTCGTGTTTATGTATTATCTCAGTAATTGCCGATGAAAAAATCGCTTCAACTACCTTCATGTGTAGGCATGATAACCTTTTTTTTCTTGAAACCATGAGCAGTGCAAGTGTCCTATATGGAGTTTTTTTGCTATTCGTGTATGTAAAGCAAAGGAGTACCCAGCAGGTATGACGTAGTGGCTTACGTGACATAATAAACGTGTTTTCTGCCAAAACCACAAGCACAAAAAAGGAGACAGCACGGGTGCTCTCTTGTGCCTGTAGTTTTGTGCAGAGCTCGTTTCTTATGTCGGTTAACCAACTAGCCCAGCAGTTCAATCTCCTCAAGTGACGTAATTTTACTGCTAAGCATTGCATTCGTGGTGAAAACAAAGTCGTGTTGTTGGCTTATTTCACGTGGCGTCTGATTGAGGAAAAGGCATTTCTTCGAATGTTTTCTATGTGCTGCTGCAAAAGCTGAACACCTTCTGTTCCGTCCACCGTTACTCAAGCTGTCGCCAAGTGCAAAATAATGTGACAATGTATATTTACGTTTTTAGTACAACGTTATTTTTGTTCTGCCATATCTTTTTCACTTTGTTCAGTAGTAATATATATGTCATGCCCTTCATATACTTTTGTGCAGGCATATGAGTAAGTTCTTTTTTGTATGGCTTTCAGTAGAACAATCTTAGCATTTTATTCTATGTTTTAGTTATATTGCGTCTCATTGTTTTTGTCATTACCAGTGAATTTTCATTGTCATTAGTTATGACTATGTCATACACGTCGTCCAATTTTGTACAATAGCTCAATGAGTAGATCAGGAGCTCTCAGTGCGCATATCAGAAGCACCTGTACACCTAAATCTTTAGGGCAATATATAAATGTCTTGTTTCTTTATATTTGTATACATGAAACGGCCTTCGCGTTTTCTGGAGTTTTATTTTATTTTATTTATACAATTGTGGAGCTTTACGTGCTAAAAGCACTTTCTGATAGTAAGGCACGCCGTGCTGGTGGACTCCGGAAATTTTGAACACCTGGGGTTCTTTAACGTGCACCGAAATCTAAGTACACAGGTGTTTTCGCATTTTACCCCCATCGAAATGTGGCCGCCGTGGCTGGAATTTGATCCCGCGACCTCGTTTTTGGTTATTTCGCTGTCTGTGAACTTTTGTGTAGTTGGGTAGTCATTAAATTCAATTATGGGGTTTAATGTGCCAAAACCACTTTCTGATTATGAGGCACGCGGTAGTGAAGGACTCCGGAAATTTCGACCACCTGG
This sequence comes from Dermacentor albipictus, assembly GCF_038994185.2. NCBI lineage: Eukaryota > Metazoa > Arthropoda > Arachnida > Ixodida > Ixodidae > Dermacentor > Dermacentor albipictus. The sequence continues at coordinate 27,096,397 of NC_091822.1, read as the reverse complement.
GGTTCTTTAAGGGAACAGGGTAGGCAAATTTTCCGAAAAAAATCGACTTTTTGTTTTTGTGTAATTTAAAATCTCTATTCTTTCCTTAACATGGCCCAGTGTTTCATTTGCGCCTACGCGAAATATTTACCTCAAAATCAACATTTTTCGAAACCTAGGCAGCATCCAGCCACGCCCTCTTTCCCACATGCTCGGGAACTTTGCCTCTCCTAAACTGAAAAAAAAAATTTTTTCACCGCCTATTTTTTTTTTTCACGTTTAGCGAAATGGCTGTCACTCATTTGGCAACAGTGAAAACATAGCTAGCACATTTCGCTTAGTCAAACGAATCCTAAGACGCAGCTGGATTACTCGCAACGCGGGGCGTTTTGCGCGTGCTTTGGCGTGTTTTCGCGGACAATCGAATTTATTTATACTTTGTTGCTGGTTATTTAGCGGTAATGCAATGACGAAGCCAAAGAAGTGCTTTAAAAAACGTCTCTTCCACGGAAACCGGCATAAGTTGATCTCCAATGACCCCAATTGTCTGCAACACAATCCAGGAGTGGGCACCACGGCCACCACGTGCGCGTCTGCATCGAAGCTTTCGCGCTCGGCGGAACGCTGGAAACGGAACGCCGGTGTTTCAGCAGCTCTCAAAGCCTGAGCTTCTCAAGAAATGTTTCCATGGAAAAACTCAGAACGCGAATGAGGCGTTCAACAAGGTTGTATGGGAGCGCGCTCCGAACAATGTCTTTCTTGGCCTCAAGGCGCCGAAAATAGTGACAATGGATGCTGTGCTAACTTTTAATGACCGCAGCAATGCTCGAGCCGACATTTTGAGGTCATTTGGAGTTTCTCCAGGACGGTTCACAGTCCAGTGGTTGCGCGAAGTTGACCGGCGGCGAGTGTACTTTGCAGAGAGGTCTGCACGACTGGTAACTAAGCAGGCCGGGAAAACTAGGCAGCTAGCTCAGAAAAGAAGTGTTGATGATGGAGGGGACTACCTGGCTGGTGGCTATTGAAAAAATGCGCCAGAATTTGTTTCTATAGTCCTATATTGCAATAAAGCTCTTTCTTCCACTTCAAAGCCAATTATCTCAAAACACCAAATTTTGCTGCATTTGACCCTTTTTTTCAGAAACTACAAGCGCTAGGGCGACAAAATTTTCCAGATATTCAGCAAACATTACAGAAAGCCTACTGAACCAGGATTTTAAATATTCTTGTAGGGGATTTTCGTTTACAGGCTATTTACTGCAGATTTTGGCTCTAAAATTTGGTGGGTCCAGTAAAAAAATGAAAACAAAAAATCTAATCTCTAAAAACAAATAATCCTGGTTCAGTAAAACTACCTAACATTGCTGATTACAATGCCACCAAGATTATTGTTCTAACCCCAGCAGATCATGAGAAAAAGGGTCACAAACATAGCCTAAAATGCATGGCTAGAATAGGACCTACCCTGTCCCCTTAACGTGCAGCTAAATCTAGTACACGGGTGTTTTCGCATTTCGCCCCCACGAAATGCGGCCGCAGTTGGGTAGTCATGTACATACCATTAATTTTTCAATTCTCTTCATTTTATTACTTTTATGTAGCTGGAGTCATGATGACTAGCGGTTGCGGCCGCGCAGCTCTAGGCTTGTGTTTGAAACATCGCTGTACCATGGTGCCAGAAATTTCCGGCCTAATACTGAATGGAATAAAAGCAGCGTGAACACGGTGAAGCGTAATTTCATATTGAAAGGCTCAAACATATGAGGCGATTCTTTATTGTGGTTTGAGAGATGCCTGCAATGCGTGTTCTGACTCTGCTTCTTTTAATGTAGAAGCTAGTAAGAAGCTGCGGAGGGGCGGAGTACACGACAGGCTGTGACAACAAAGTGAAACGTTTTGGAAATATTTTGTTCATAAGAACTCGATATATTTTGCTATCACATCACATATTCGTAACCTCTAAACGGTAGAGCTAATAAATATTTGCTGACGCCGTTTGAGAAGCAACATAGCAATAAAACTTATTTCAGCGTGTTTTATGCATTTCATTGTACAGTGCTTACACATCCAAGGTTCTCAGTACTGATCTTGTATACGTGTTTGTGAAACAATGTCCCTTATGTATGGGTACTATATTAACCATACTACCAAGAAAAGGAAGGAAGAATACCAACGGGGTATCCCTTCCCTGCAGTGCTCCTTATGTAGGCGCATGATCATTTTTCAACCATATAGGCAGATAAATTTGTGCCGGAACCAAAGTTGATAAAAGGTTCTCATAAAAGCGGTTGATTTAAGAAAGAATAGAGCGAATAACGTACTCAAGACAACACGGGCTACAAATAATGTTTCTTGTCTTTGAGAAAGCGTGTTTCATCTCGAAACGAAGCGACCATACGTTTATACGTCGGCCAAAGTTTATCTTGTATTGTAAATCACGAAGTGGTCTGCTTCAGTATTAAAGGCTCTGACGGAGAAAGCTCGCATCTCTCTTCAAAGTACTGCTCCCTAAGGATGGCCAAGTGTGATGCGTTTTCCTCTTTTACCGTGGGCATACACACTATGTTTCTTACATTCCTCAGTGTCGTGGAAATCTACTCGCCACACTGCGTCATCACTGTTATCAGTCCTGTGGCCAATCATGACAGGAAGAAGAAAAGGCAGTACCCGGTTTTAAATGGTAAGTTCTGGGGTTTTACGCTTAGATTTGATTATGAGGCAAGCCGTAGTGGGAGACTTTCGATTAATTTCCGCCACCTGGGGTACCTTAACGCGCGCCGAAAGCACGGTACCTAGGCGTTATGCATTTCGCTTCCATCCAAATATGGCCACCGCTTCTGGGATTCGATCCCGTGACCTCGTGCTTAGCAGTATAACAATATAGCCAATAAGCAACCATGGCGGGGTCAACATTCAGGTTTCACAGCCTCACAGCCTAATTTCATTGCAGTTGCATTTACCGCGCAATACTTGCTAAGTGCATCATTCCTATGTGCACTAACTTGAATACTATGTAGTTCACGTAATCGAAAGTGAACCACTGTTTTTCTTCCGCGTAATATTTCAGGAAGAAGAGCAAGCCATAAAATTACACACCTCGAAAGAGGTAGTGACAGAAGCAAGGTGGCAGCCTTAGATCGTAGCCACGAAAATTTTGACGACTGTTGAAAACCGCCCAAAACATTACTCCTTCAAACGGCACGCCGCTATCCTCAGCCACGCGAGCAGCGTGGTCGTATTAAGCTGGTGTTCCTGCCTCTCGGCGCAAGTAACGCTGATTGTGGAACTCCAACTGATTAGACAGTACCAACCAAAGAATTTCGCCGAGCTATAGCTTTCTGAAAAACCACTCATGAAATTCGAACCAGGTTTGTCTCCGATGATTCCTACGACTGCCGCCTTAATGTAGCTGCCAAGGCCAAGAATACCTTCCTTTTCAAGCAGCACCAATTCATTCAGCGATGGCTCAAAAATTTTCTCTTTTCAAAATACTGCAAGATCACGCTCGCATCCGAACACTAGAACGCCGGAGTAATGTGGTCTCTGTTTGATTTTTGTGCTTTGCGAAGTTTACGAGAGTAAACTACCTGCCTACTAACTCACGTTTCTTCCGAGCACAGCCGATTGAGTTAGCGATTTCAAATGCAATTTGGTATAACGAAAGATGAATGCATGCCTCCTTGAGTATTAGTTTGAACTTTTTGTATAAAACCCGGTCCGTGATAGCTGTGAGCTTCTCTTCATTTATTGGACAGTGAAAATTTTCTGAGAATTCAATACCCTCTGCTCTGCCAAGGAGTGTTGTTAAGGTCTCCCTGATAGAGATATATTGGGAGCACCTCTTTACTAAATTTGTCGCATGCTAGCTTCACTCTCCTTGGTGCAATGCATGGAAACTTCTCTTTAACACAGATTTTTCGCTTAATGTTAGTGGTGAAACCATTAAAAAATAAAATTAAATCATTGTGTTTGACGCGCCAAAACGACGGTATAATTATGAGGCACGCCATAGTGGAGAACTCCGGACCACCTGGGTTTTTGAACACGCACCTAAATCTAAGCACACGGGTGTTTCAGCATCTCGGATCCATCGAAATGCGGTCGCCGTGGTCGGGATTTGATCCCACGATCACATGCTTAGGAGTCCCACACCATAGCCAATAAGCAACCATGGCGGGTGCCAAAATAATCACGTACATTGCTGAACAGATGGCTAGCGCTGAGTTCAGGACAAGTTTGTGGAGCGTCGGTATTGGACATTTTCCCCTCAAGGTGACCTTGCAAATTAGAGAAAGTGTACTGTTTATTCATTGCGTGAATCGGACATAATTCCTGTGCTATTATGTGCAAAGTAGTTACATGTACGAAGAGCTTTGATTCCTGTTTCGGGGGAAAAGGGGCAAGTGATCATTCAGCCCTGCACTCCAGCTGTTTACAACCTGGCTGAACATCTGGTACTTCTCTTTCCATTGTGTTGACAGCGTCATGGGCAGCACAGGCATTTCCTGAGCTTTCTGTAGTAGTTGCCGGGAGACTGGATGTAGGCTGCTAGGTAGTTTGAATACATGGTCTCTTCCCACATGACTAGAGAATGATGACCTTATATGGAAAATGTGCTCGCAAGAGAAACTTCTTGAAACCCCACCATCACTAACAAATTCGAACGCTGTCGAGCCCGAAGAGTTTTTCTCTCAGCTGAAATACGTTCTTGACGTATGCGTGATAACAACTAGCATGTAGGCTTACACGTTTTTTTTGTTAGTTTGGTAGCGCTTGCACTGTTTACTTGGGGAGGAATTGTCGCATACCTTTGGTTAGTGGAGTAGCTGCATGTAGAACAGCTGTGCGCGCCTTGCGGCCTCTCGGTGTGATGATGGCGATCGTGTCTTTCAAGGTACATTTGCGAAGAGAAGCAGTCCCCGCATTTAGTGCAGGAAAATACCTCCCGTGGCCGAAGAGAATCTGCGTTTGGATATTAAATTTGTGCGAATAACTTTTAATAACGATAACTCTCACTGACACTTTCAGTAGCTCGACCAGCTTTTTATTCGTCTGTGAGTAACCTTTCGAGATCAAGTCGATAACACATTCCTGTGAACAGGTAATGGTTCGTATCAAAATGAAACACGACGACTACGTCAGCAATGCTGCAATAAGCCCATGGGACGAAGATACAAGAGGTAGACACGATAACGTGCTATACGTCATGATTTTACTCTTTTTTTCGTCCTTTCCTTCACTCTCATTTTCGGCGCTTGCGGTTGCACGGCATCCAACTCATTTTAACAGGCAGTTCTTAGGCTCCCGTACCTGCGGGGAGCGTCGCTGTCAGTGGCGTCAACGGCGTAACCAAGTGAACGAGCTTAAGGAAAGATGAAGGTGAACACGGATGGCAGCGGGCGATGAAATAAAAGAGGAGGGAAGCGGAGAGGTGGGTACGGCGACGATGACTACGAGATGGCGCCAGGGTAGCAGGCTTGGTCTGGTAGATTTGTCGGCGGCAGCTGGTGTGAATCGCGCACATACGCAACCCACGGGCTGGTTCTCGCGATCTCCAAATAGCGAGTAAGTTTCGCCACACTTCGCCGCTTTGAAATGTACCACACGAGAAAGATTGTCCGCACCAGCCAATATATGGTGTTGGGAGCTCGGTCTAGCGGAGGCAAGTAATACACGTTTCGACAGGTTGACAACGGAGTGTTCACTGGCTCTATTCAAAAGGAAAAGCAGGTTTGCCGAGTCGCTATAATGGCGCCCCCGTAAGAAGAGCAAGGTGGCAATGACCCCCACGTTGAGGCACGGTGAGGGGATCAAAGGGCAATGACGCTCACGGCGCGGCAAACTGCATTTCCAAGGAGCGGAGACTACCAAGGGACAGATAGTCGTTACAACTTCCTCCCCCCCCCCCCCCCTTAGAATGCCAGAGGTTTAGGTGGTGATTGGTGGAAGGAATTAGGCAATAATGATTAAGATAGGCTGGTTTCACGCGGTCGCACGACACTCGGTTTTCATTGCCATGTATGTAAATCTTCAAGGTTTTCTCAGACAGCGAACCACATGAAAGGGGCCTTCATAGAAAGAAGTCAGTGGCGACTTGATGGAGTCGTGGCGCAGAAAGGCATGCGTGGTTGTGTCCATTATTGGGAAATTAAACACTGGCTACGTGACGGTGTATGTCGATGCAAATCGAGCCACGAATGTAGCCTAAGGGCTGCGTGGCCGCTGGTGGAGTGCATTGCTGGGTGCAGAAAAACTGGCCACCAACGCGCGTTGCTGATCCATAGAACATCTTCGGCTGCGCCGACTCCAAGCTCCTCCTTGGTTGTTGTTCTCAGCTCAAGTAGTACAAGGGGTAGCCTTTACACCCAGTGCTGTGTGTCGAGTGTGGCGGTCGCTGACGCCTTCATTTGTAGGAAAGGACGCTGGACCATGCCATTGCTGTGTGCACGCCGGTGGTAAGCCGTGGCGTTAAGAAGGCGCGTGCCGAGCAGTCGCACCCGGACAGAAAGGAGCGAACTTTGGAGTTGTTGGCGTCAGTCTGTATTATATCGCAGAGGACAATCGTACCGCGACATTTATGTAGTAACAAATGCTTGTCTCACTGTTTCGGCCATGGCGTCTTCTAGAGGCGTCGCCTCAGGCCACCTTTGATAGCGATCGGAACTATTGAGGAGTTACCTGAGATCTTAGAAGGAGGTACCTGGGGCCCCACTAAGTCTAAATGCACGTGGTCCAAACGGCTCTCCGGTAGTGGAAACGGCTGCACCACTGAACGCGTGTGACGGATCACTTTGATGGCTTGACTGGCTTGGCACCTTCTTGCCCAGCTTCGAAAGTCTTTGTTGATTCCTGGCCAGACGAAGCGGTCTATGATAAGCATCTGTGTCGCCCCGATACCGGGATGGCTTAGCCCGTCCAGCGAATCCAATATTGGCCGCCGAAACTGATGAGGCAGGCAAGGGTGAGGAGCTGCCTGTGATGTGTCGCACTTCACCAATGTTGTCCGCAACCAATGTCCGCAAACTCGAACGACGAGCCCATTTCCGCTATTGGCGCAGCTCGGCGCCGTTTTGTTGGGCGGAGGCTAGAACTTGGAAATCCACGGGGACAGCAGGCAAAGCGCCGGTCCGCGGCAGTGCCTCAGCTGCATGATTTTCGGTACCAGAGACATGGCGGAGGTCCACGAAAAATTCGGAGATAAAGGAAAGTTGCTGAAGCTCACGTTCTGAGTGCCAGAAACAATTGTTCTTGAAAACAGAGGTGAACAGCTTGTGGTCGGTTAGACTTCAAAAGCTACAACTTTAAAAAAAGTGGGGATGCTTGACAGTGCTATACATGGCTAAAACTGTCCCTCCCCAAGGTGCCGTAGCGAGCTTCTGCAGGTTTCACGCGGTTTGAGAAGCCCAGCGGCCTCCAGTCTGTGCCATCGTGCTGCTGCCATACTGCACCCACTTCCGTGGTTGACGTGTCTACCATAAGGTTAGTTGGGGCATCGGGAAAGAGATAAATCAGCAACACCGGAGTCGCCAACCACGTTTTCACTTCCTGGAAGGAGTGTTTATGTTCCGAGGACAAGTGGAAGGTGGGCGGTTTTTGGAGTCGCGACGCAGCAGGTCCGTGAGCGGCTGGAGAACTTGCGTGAAGGGTCGTAACAAGCAGCTGTGAAAACTTGTGAGGCCCAGAAACTCGCGCACCTTTCGGAGGAGGTTGGAGAGAGGAAGTCTTGGAATGCCCGCACCCATGATTTCAGTGGCTTGATGCTTTGGGGTAAAATGCGATGGCTGAGAAAATCCAGGGCTTCAACTACGAAAAGGCATCTCTGGGGCTTTAGGACCAGGCCATGTTCATCCAGTCGCTCAAATAGAATGCGAAGGTGCTTTTCGTATATGTGAGTTGCAACGAGAATGTGGCCAAGGTAGACTAAAATGAGCAGGAGTCCACGCGTAACCTCATTCATGAAACTTTGAAAAGTTTGCGCCGCATTCTTCAAGCACTCAAGCACTAAAGGCACACGGACAAACTCAAATAAGGCAAATGGAGTAATGATTGCTGTCTGTTGAATGTCGCTAGGTTCGACAGGAATTTGCCGGTACGCGCTCATCAATTAAATAAATTGTAGTGAAGAGGAATGCCCGGCGCCACAGCCATATCGCGAGTCACCCGGGAGGCGCGAGCTTGAGATTACCTGAGCTGATTGGGTTGAGGCACGCGGCCTGCTGCTCTTTTGTGCTGTACGCTGCCTGCTGCTTTCTTGTGCTGTATTCATATTAGATACTGGCGAAGGTGCTACGGTTTTCCCCAACCTGGAATTGCGCACCCGAACCCTGCCATCAGTCATGCCTGACGACCCCAGCACGACCTCTCCACCGGTTACTCCAGCCATCGTATGTGCCGGTGCCCAGCATCAGCGGAATCCTGATATCTTCAGCGGCACGGATGAGAAAGACGTCGCAGATAGGCTAGAATCGTATGAACGCGCCAGCAACACCAACAAATGGGACAATCCCCTAAATCTCGGCAACGCGATCTTCTATTTATCGGGCGTCGCCAAGCTGTGGTTCGAAAACCACGAAGCCGATCTCCGCACCTGGGCTAGCTTCAAAACCGGCATCGCAGAAGTTTTCAGCCGCCCTGGCGTGCGCACACTTCGCGCAGAACAACGCTTACGAAGCCGATCCAAGCAACCAGGTAATACGTTCACCAGCTACATAGAGGACATCGTCGACCTCTGCCTGCGTGTCAACCCGACGATGGCGGAGGCGGACAAGATACGTCACATCATGAAGGGCATTTCCGACAATGCCTTTCATATGCTCCTCTCAAAAAACCCAGGCACTGTCTCCCAGGTAATTGAGCTTTCCAAGAGTTTCGACGAGCTCTGCAGACAGCGCCTTCTCCCGCGGCGCCTCCCTGCGTCCGACGAAACCCTCGCGAGCATGACCGCGGCTCCTGAGATGTACTCCCTGCTTGGCCAGATAAAAGAGTTCGTTCGTGCTGAGGTCTCTCGTCAGCTTTCGCTGCTGTCCTCAGCTACGCCACCACCTTCGGCTTTGCCGGCCAACCTTTGCCAGGTCATCCAGGACCAAGTGTGCGCAGCTCTCCCTTCTGCCCGCGAGACTCCGCCTGTGCCGGCGCCCGTTGCTTTTCCCGAGGTGAATGCACCTCTCAGCTATGCCGAGGCTCTCGCGTGGCCACCACCTCCCTTTGCGCCATTTCCAGCGGTCGTGCCACTGCGTCCACCTCCTCACTTCGTTCAGCCGCGGTACAGCAGTGGACAATAGTGCGCTCCTGACCACCAGCCATTATGCTTTTCGTGTGGTGTACCTGGCCACGTGGCACGATTTTGTCATCGCCGTGCAACGTCCTACGGCCGTAGCTTCGACGCCTCACCATACGTTTCACCATACCCCCCATCCTCCGCGTCTCAGAGCCCCGGCCAGATGTCTTCCTACTCGGACCACCGCCGTCTTGTTGACCGCCGTTCGGTATCACCTCGACGCCGCGCGCTTTCGCTGGTGCGCCATCGTCCTTCTTCGCCGGAATGGGAAAACTAATTGTCGCAGTTCCAGAGGCAAGAACTGCGTCGCTCACGAACAGACCAAGGCCTCTCCCTTCTCCGACTAATGTTATTGATGTATATGTGCACGGCGTCACTGCACTCGCCCTCGTTGACACTGGTTCCGCGGTTTCAGTTATTAGTGCCAAACTTTGCCGTTCGCTCAGAAAACTAACGGCGTCCCTGTACAACGTGTCACTTCGTACTGCCAGTGCAAACCGCACCACGCCTGTAGCTGCGTGCACTGCTTGCGTTGTGATCAACGGCCTCCTCTACATCGTCGAGTTTTTGGTGCTGTTTTCTTGTTCCCACTATCTTATTTTGGGCTGGGACTTGCTTTCCGCTAATAAGGCCGTCATCGACTGTCTGGTGCTGAAGTGCAATTTCAAACGCTGTGTAATGCCCCACTCCTTGACACTCGTGAACCTGAAGATAAAGTATTTGTTGCCCAAGACGTTACAATTCCACCGCACTCATCTGCCCTTGCCACAGTGCCATGCAACATTGTTGCTGATGCCACCGCACTCTTTACGCCATCTGCAATTTTCGCTCGTCGCATATGCTCCCCGCTGCCTTTCGCTCTTTTGGATGTTCATGCCGGCGTCAGCAGATTGCTCGTCGCCAACCGATTATCCTGTCCTCTCACTTTGCTTCGCGGGGAGTGCGTTGGCGGTGCCCAATGTGTCGACCCTGCTGCCATCATTGGCATGCCAACTGGTCCCATCACCACTCATGGGGTCGCCGGGGTGACCTATAACCCCGCGCAGGAGCCGACTTCGCCCGATGTTTTACATAGCTCCATCGCCGACACGTTGACTGTTTCTCAACACGCCCAGCTTCTACGCCTTCTCGACAAGTTCCGTTCATCTTTCGACTGCCAGCATGTTACCTTGGGCCGCACGTCAACTGTTTGTCATTGCATCGACACGGGTACCAGTGCGCCGCTGCGACAAACACCATATCGCATATCTGCGACACAGCGCCGTGTTATCGACGACCAAGCAGCTAACATGCTCAAGCCATTCAGCCTTCAGACAGCCGCTGGGCATCTCCCGTTGTCCTTGTTAAAAAGAAGGATGGATCGACACGATTCTGTGTAAATTACCGTCGTCTTAACAAAATAACTCGTAAAGAGGTTTACCCTCTTCCGAGAATTGACGTCACCCTTGACTGTCTCCAAGGCGCGGAGTTCTCTGCTATCGACTTAAGCAGCGGCTATCGGCAAGTCCCCATGGCACCCGAAGACCAACCTAAAACGGCCTTTATAACACCAAATGGCCTATATGAATTTCGTGTCATGCCTTTCGGGCTTTGCAACGCCCACGCAACATTTGAGCGTATGTAGGACAAACTTTTGCGTGGTCTCAACTGGAAAACGTCCCTGTGCTACTTAGATGACGTGATTATTTTTTCGCCCAATTTCCCCACCAATCTCTGTAGGCTGAAGGAAGTGTTGCAGTGCCTAGCTGTCGCCTGCCTTCAGCGCAACCTGAAGAAATGCCACTTCGGCGTAAGTCAGCTCACCATCCTTGGCCATGTAGTATGAAAACACGGTATTCTTCCTGACGCCGCCAAGCTCCGTGCAGTTGCTGATTTTCCCAAACCTTCCTCCGTAACACAACTTCGCAGCTTCCTTGGCCTGTGTTCTTACTTTCACCGCTTCATTTGGAATTTTGCGTCCATCACCGCTCCTTTGAATCAGCTTCTACGGAGTGACTTGAACGATTACGGCTGGTCGTCCGCTTGTGAGATGCCATCCAAGAGTGGCGTCGTCTACTTACCTCGCCGCCTATACTGCGTCACGTCGACCCGACAGCTCCAACCAAAGTACACAACGACGCCAAGCGATGTTGGACTCGGCGCTGTGCTCGCGCAGCGCAAATCTGGACTCGACGAGTACGTCGTTGCATACGCAAGCCGCACCCTCACCACAGCCGAGAAGAATTATTCCGTTACGTAGAAGGAATGTTTGGCCATAATCCGGGCACTTGGTAAATTTCGGCCCTACCTCTATGGCCGCCCCTTCGACGGGATTACAGACCACCATGCACTTGGCTGTCCACGGTGACGGACCCCTCAAGTCGATTAGCTCACTCGGCTTTGCTGTTGCAAGATTTCAACGTGCGCGTTGTCTACAGGTCTGACCACCGCCACACCGATGCCGACGCGCTTTCCCGTTCGCCCGTGTCAACCGAAAGCGATGCCTGCCTCTCTGCCATTGGCCAAATACTTTCGTTCCCAGCCGGCTGTGACATGGCTTCGGAGCAACGCAAGGATGCCTGGATTTGTACTCTTATCCGCTTCCTTTCAAACCCATCGACTGTTCCTTCACCTTCTCGAGCTTTGCGCCGTCAAGTATCTCACTTCAAAATTCGGGATGGACTTCTCTATCGCCGGAATTACGTCTCTGACGTCCGCAAGTGGTTGCTGGTGCTACTTCGACATCTTCGTGGTGACATAAGTGCTGCCTTCCACAATGATCCACAGTGTGTACATGCGGGTGTCTTCAGACTTACACCCGGCTTCATTCCAGGTTTTATTCCCGTGGCATGTACCCCCTTGTGTGCAAGTACATTCGGTCTTGCTCTCAGTGCCGACGCCACAAGGTTCCTGCTCAGCATGTCTCTGGTCCATTCCAAGCAACCCCGCGCCCTGCCACGCCCTTCGATCGCATTGGCATTGACCTGTATGGACCCCTTCCGAGCAGGGCTTCCGGGAACCACTGGAGAGTCGTCGCCATCGACCATTTGACGCAATACGCAGAAACAGCCACTCGGCCCGCTACCACCGCTCGCGATATAGCATCCTTTTTTCTGACAAACTTTATTCTCCGTCACGGTGCACCTCGCGAACTTTCAAGTGATAGAGGACGTGTCTTCCTCTCCGAAGTCATAAACGCGCTCCTTGCTGAATCTCGCATCGTTCATCGCACCACCACCGCCTATCATGCTCAAACTAATGGTCTCACGCAAAGATTTAGCCGCACCCTTGGCGACATGCTCTCCAAATACGTAGCCTCTGATCACACTGTTTGGGACCTCATTTTGCCCTTCATCACGTTCGCCTACAACACTGCAGCACAGGCGACCACAAACTTCTCCCCATTCTTCCGCTTGTATGGCCGCGAACCTTCAACTACCCTCGACACCATTCTTCGGCACGGACCCGACTCATCCGAATGTACGCCCCTCTCTGAAGCTGCCCGCCGCGCAGAGGAATGCCTTCAGCTCGCCCGTTCCTTTAGAGCCGTCGATCAACGGAAACAAAAATGTAGACTTGACGATGATCACCTGCATTGTCACTTTCTTCCGGACTTCCTTGTGTGGCGTTGGGTTCCCCCCGTTCCTCCTGGACTCTCAGCCAAGCTTGTCTCCAAATATCAAGGACCCTACGGTGTTGTAGCACAGACATTACCTGGGAACTGTATTGTCGAGCCTGTCGCGCCACCTATGGACCAACGCTGTCGTGGTCGTGAAACCGTCCACGTACAGCGCCTGAAGCCGTATTACGACCCCATGATTCTATGTTCACCATGAGTCGCCAGGATGGCTCCTTTTCCTGTGGGGGGCAATTGAAGTGAAGAGGAATGCCCGGCGCCGCAGCCACATCGCGAGTCACCCGGAGGCGCGAGCTCGAGATTGCCTGAGCTGCTCTGGTTAAGACACGCTGCCTGCTGCTCTCTTGTGCTGTATGCTGCCTGCTGGTCTTTTTTGCTGTATTCACATTAGAAAACGTTGTCTTATATGTTGGTTACTGCGAGACGAGCGCCTAGGTGTCGTATGAGGGGAAGGGGATATTGATCCGGAGTAATGACAGCATTCAAAGCTCGGTAATCACCCCAATGCCGCCAGTCGAGACTGTCCTGCTTTTTGAGCCAGATGAAGAGGTGAAGATCAATTGCTAGAGGAAGGACAAATAACGCTGAGCTTAATCATGTGTTCCAACTCATGGCAGGCGACCTACAATCTCCATCCAGCGATCCTCCGTGGCCGTGTGGTCAGAGGTGGGCCGGAGGTGGTGATATGATGCGTCATCTTGTGTTTTATGGGCAGCGGATTACTTTGGGGCTTCGCGAGTTGGGGGTACACAGCAGGTGCCTTGCCTTAGGTTGAGACCAGCCGAGACGCACGGATACCAGATGAGGTGAGGTTTGACTGCAGGCCAAGTACATCGAGAAATGTGACGTTATCCTTTAGGCGCCGATCTCGAACATAGACACCTTGGTTGAAATGGCTGAGTAAGTCCGCTCCCAGTATGGCGAAGCTGACATCGGCGATCACAAACACCAATCTGTGCAAGTGCCGGAGTGTGCAAGTGTGGACTTGTTGCGTTGGTGATCTGCGGCCGTGGCGGGAACGATAGACAGCTCGGCCTCCGATGTGAAGGAGGAGTAGGGTGCCAGTGATGCGGCTGACTATGAAGAATAAGTCTCTTGCACGAGGGCCGCTGTCGCATGCCGCCGTCAGCGAGTGGCCGGTGCGTTTCCCATCCATGAACAGGGCTGGCTCGAGCGACTTGCTAGTTCACGAAAGCGACGGTGGTATCAGCAAAAATGCCGTGGCAGGTCTCTAGGTGCGCTGCGAGTCTGTAAGGCGAATGGTTGAGCCTAAGTTTGTCGTCAATGCTGCCACCCATCGTCAGCTTCTCCTGTGCACTGTTAAGGTGGTAGACTGTTTCCTCCAAGTGCGAGAGTCGGTCTCCCTGCTCTGAGACTGTCGCAGTGGCTATGGGTAGCTGTGCCGGCGACCAGCAGTCGCATATGTAGTCAGCGAGTGCAGCTTGCCGATCAAGTTTCCTCTCGTAGGAACCGCGCAGCACCATACATGCGGACACTGCGAGGCGCCGCAAAAACAGCTCGGAAAAAATGAGAAGCTGGCTCACGTTTTTGGAGTGGCCAACCAGCAACTGACGAAACCGGTGCAAGAGTTGTGATGGTCGTTGTTCGGCGAGTTCCCCCAAGAGCAGCTGTTGGAGCCTACTCTACCGCGATGGCTGGAGACGCTCTAGGACTGCGCGTTTCAGGTCGTCGTATGATGTGACCGAAGGCGTACCCGATAGCAAGTCGTCTATGGCATCGGTGATGCCTGATGCTGGCGGGGCGACGGCGATGACGTGCAGGCAACTCGCTGTGTGTGAAGTGATGCGCCGGAGTTGAAAACGGACGTGTACTTGCCTAAACCAAACTCAAAGATTCTTGTGGCGAAAGCTGAACCATTACGGCGCAACACTACGATGCCCTGACGGCAAGCCAGCATGGCGTGCCACGCAAGTAAGCGCACGCTGATTCCTTTGGGCTGGCACATGCTACTTTGTGCGTCGTTATGTCGCCACATATTAACTCTGCGAGACTTATAAAAGATCGTCCATCTAACCTGATTCTCTTCTGAGTTTCCTTACAGACCATACGAGCGCTTTAAATTAGTTAGTTTTCAAACCACTCGGCCATTTCACCCTGTACATTTTCGCAAAGTGTGTGCCTATCGCTGTGGCTTCCAAATACGCCTGACAGTAAGCCGCCAATCTATCCTTTTCTGGCACGCGCGCTTCTGTAGCTACTGTCGCAAGCGTTCTTCAACACGGCGCTGTCGTTAAATATAGCGGTCTCCGAGTGCTTTTTGGGGACTAAGTTCACCGTTGTTTCTACAGTGCCTACGCTGACATCACTCTCTCTTGCTAGAACAAACACAAACACGCAGCGAACTTAAGTGGTCTCAGTCAAACGCTAGTCATTCTGTCGCTGTACACTTCCGCTGATCACGGGTATAGGGGCATGGCTATGTATTTGCTCACATTCGCATGTAAGTCGTTGCTCTACGACACCGATTGTTAGTCATCGCGTTCTAACTTTATCGACAAGAGAACTAAGTTTCCTCAAGTTTTACTTTCGGCTTTAGCTGTGACCATTCGTAAGACTAAATGCTTATGGCGGCATTGCCCTGACTAATCACAGAAGTGAACTGGCACATGCGCCCGCCACACGACCCGACCACAGTGTCTGTCGTCATTGCACTGGGCCAGAGTTACGACGAACTTCGAAGGCAGCGAGTAGTCACACGACATTTGTCCTCAGAATTTTCCGCTGCCTCAGTTATGACGTTAGATGTGGACGATTCGCTTCAAATGCACCAGATAAAGGAGTTCGTACGAGAAGAATTTGCTCGGCAGCTTTCCCTCGTGCCCTTTAAGAACGCGCAACCACACTCTCCATTGACACCGGGGTTACGGAACGTCATCAAGGAGCAAGTCACCGAGTGCCTGCCAGCTGTTATTCAACCGCCTACCGTCGTGGTGCCCCTGACGTACGCTGACGTCGCTGCAATGCCGCCCTTCGCTTCACGTCCACCTTTCCAATCTATTGCGCGACTGCCCCCCAATCCCTTCTCCCTGCCTGCACCACAGCTACCACGTCATCCAAATACTTCGCACACTGCGGATTACCGCCCAATTTGTTACCATGGGGGTATCGCTGGACACCTTCCCCACTTTTGTCGATGCCGTATGCTGCACATTTATAACCGCTGACCCATGAGCACTTACGCCCCTCGACAGCTACATTCGCTTGTGCCGCCGGATGAAACCCCTGTTTTCAACCATGCTCCTCGTTCCCCACCCCCACGGTGCCGCTTCATCGCACCGATGAGACGCCGGCCAAGCCCCCTACCTCAGGGAAACTAAGTGTCGCAGTTCCTTAGGCGAGGACTGCGCTCCCTTCGATTTGCCAAAGGCCTCGAAATAATCCCTGCAAAGTCATTGAGATATTCCTCGAAGGGATTCAAACATTCGCCCTGGTCGATACGGGCGCAGCAATTTCAGTTTTACGCGCAGGACTCTGCTGACGAATAGGAAAGGTAACGACGTCACTTTCCGGAGTGTATTTCAGTACTGCGTGCGCACAGCCTGTCGAACCATTCGGAGCCTGCAGTGCACGTGTTGTCATCGAGGACTCGCTTCACGTTATGGAATTTGTTGTGCTGCCGACCGGCTCCAACGATGTTATCCTAAGCTGGGATTTCTATTCGTCAAACAATGCCATCATTGACTGCGCCCGCGCCGAGGTGGAGTTGTCTTTTGTTGCCGATGCAGCCATAGACCAAGATCCTGTGACATCTACAAAAATGCTTGCGGCCAAAGTTAGTCATATCTCGCCTCAGTCAGTCACCGTCGTCTCCATATCTTGCGCATCAGCACGTGATGCAACCGTGCTATTCACGCCATGTGACATCTTCGTACGTCGCCGTTCCCTTTCATTGCCATTTGCCGTCATCTCCCTCAGTACTGGCATCGGTGTCATGTGTGTGCGCAATGTGTCTTCTCTGCCGACAACTTTGCATCGTGGAGAGTGCCTCGGTTACGTGCAAACTGTGGATTCTTCAATGCTCTTCGATGCCCCCGTCCCTCGCCGCCCTCGACAGTGCCAACTGAGCGCCGTTGGAGTGCTTCCATCCGTCGATATCCGGTGATCTGACAACCACACAACGCGCTCAATTTATCAGCTTGCTACGCAAATTTATCACCTCCTTCGACTGCCATCAACATTATATCGGCCGCACCACCACAGTATCGCACAGCATCGACACCGGTTCAGACGCCCCACTCCAGCAGCGTTCTTACCGTGTCTCAGCTTCTGAACGCCGTGTCCACGCCGAACAATTGAGCGATGTGCTTCGGCGTGGCGTGATTCAGCCGTCCCATAGCCCATGGGCGTCGCCAATCGGCCTTGTAAAGAAGAAAAACGATTCTATTCGCTTCTGCGTGAATTACAGACGGCTGAAAAATTTACGCGCCAAGACGTATATCCCCTACCATGCATAGACCATGCTCTTGAGTGTTTGCAAGGTGCCGTGTTCTATTGCTCTTTGGAATTGCGGTTTGGATATTGGCAAGTCCCCATGGCAGAAGCTGACCACGCGAAAACTGCCTTCGTCACCCCGGTCGAATTATACGAATTTAATGCCATGCCATTCGGCCTATGTAATGAGCCCCATACATTAGAGGGTCTGAAGGGCAGCATCTTGCGCGGTCTCAAGTGGCATACGTGTTTGTGCTACTTAGATGATGTCGCTGTCTTCTCACATGATTTCCCGACTCACCTCCAACGACTCAGAGAGGTATTAAGCTTCCTTACCAAGGCTGGCCTGCAGCTCAACATGAAAAAATGCTTATTTGCTGCCCGTAAGCTTACCATCTTAGGCCACGTCGTATCCAAAGAAGGCATGCTTCCGGATCCTGCAAAGCGCCATGCAGCTGCGGAGTTTTCCAAACCCGCCAACCAGAAGACGCTGCGCAGTTTAGTCGGCCTCTGCACTAATTTTCGCCGCTTTGTGAAGAACTTCGCTATGAGCACCGGCACTTTGAATCAACTGCTAGCTGGAGACAACACCATATCCACCTGGTCGAAAGCACGCGATGACGCGTTCACGACCCTTCGCCATCTGCTCACCTCTCCTCCTATTTTATGCCATTTTGACCCCGCTGCCCCAACTGAGGTCCATGTAGATGCTAGTGGAGTCGACCTTGGGGTGGTTCTTGCCCAACGTAAACGTGTTATTGAGGAATACGTCGTTGCTAATGCTAGCCGCATGCTGACAAAGTCGGAGCTAAACTGCTCTGTTACAGAAAAAGAGTGTTTAGCCATGCTCTGGGCCCTTACGAAATTTCGACCTTACTTATACAGCCGCCAATTTGATGTAGGAACGCACCACCATGCGCTATGCTTGCTCTCCTCAGTGAAAGACCCCACTGGCCGCCTCGCACGCTGGGCGCTCCGTTTGCGAGAGTACGACATCCAGGTAGTGTATGGTTCTGGACACAAGCGCGCCGATGCCGACGGTCTCTCCCGCTCGACCCTTTCACCGGACACGGACAGTCCTTGCCCACTCAACTTCATCCTGTCAGCACGTGCCATCGACGACATGCGCTCTGAGCAGAGCAAAGACCCGTGGATTTTTTAGCTTTTGGAGTTTCTCGCTGATCCTGCCGCTGTTACAGCATCTTGGACGCTACGGCGGCAGGCGCATCACTTTGTTGTTGGCGCCCAACTCCTCTACCGTCGCAACTATCTTCCCGAGGGTCGGCAATGGCTCCTCGTAATACCGCGTCATCTTCGGGCTGATTTATGCGCATCGTTTCACACTGATTCCCAATGTGCACACGGTGGCGTGTTAAAGGCCTACAGTCGCTTTAGGCTCTGGTATTACTGGCCTGGCATGTACAAGTTTGTACGCAAGTACGTTCGCTGCTGCCTAGACTGCCCGAGCCTAAAGTCGGTCGCTACTTCCAGTGTCGCGCTTTTGTAGCCGCTTTCTTGTCCGTCCCGTCCTTTTGATAATGTCGGAAGCTGCCTTTACGGTCCGCTTCCTTGTACTGGGGCTGGAAACCGCTGGATTATTGTCGCTGTGGATCATCTCACACGCTATGTAGAAACCGCAGCACTTCCATCTGCCACTGCCCAAGACGTTAGATCATCCATATTGCGGCATTTTGTTCTTCGTCACGGAGCCCCTCGCGAACTTCTTAGTGATCGAGGCCGTGCTTTTCTATCTGAAGTTGCGATGTTGCTTCTGAAGGAGTGTCACTGCATCCACAGGACCACTAGCGCATACCATCCGCAAACGAACGGGTTGACGGAGCGTTTCAACCGTACTCTTGCGAACATGCTCGCCATGTACATCGCGCCCGACGATTCCAACTGGGACGCTGTGCTTCCGTTTGTCACGTTCGGCTATAATTCTGCCACTCAAGCCACCACTGTTTTTTTTCATTTTTCTTGCTGTATGGCCGCGAACCTTCCTGCACCATCGATACCATTTGGCATGTAGCCAAAGTTTGCATCAAAGATCAACGTTGCAAACGATGCGGTGGCGCCCACGATTACAAAGCCTGCAGGGAAGATTTTACTTGCTCTTATTGTGAAGGCGACCATCCAGCAAGTTTAGGTGGCTGCCCCTTCCGTGCAAGCGCCTTACACCGTCCAGTGTCCTTCATTAGTGGTCCCAGACCACAACCTACTGAGAAGCCGATACCTGGAAGTGACGAGTTCCCTGCGTAAGAGTCGGAAGTTGAGTTCCCTGCGTTGGAGTAGGAAGTTCGTGGCGTGGTAACAAGCAACGTCAGCGAGCGACCTGACATTAGCAAGACGGCAAAGTCCTCTGTGGGCGAGTCGCTTGTTCGATCTGATTCAGCAAAAAGTGTCCAAGTTCCTCAGAGACCAGATCACAGCCAGACTCATCGACACGGAGGACATTCCATTGCCTCAAAAGCGATGAAAAAACCAGCTGCAGTGGCCAACAGTCGGTCCCAGTCCGCAGCTTTTGTTGAAATTTTGAGGCAGTGCGTACAGCAAAATAAGGAGCTAAACAATCGGGATCTGTCGGATTTTCTGCGAGTTTTATTTGAAGTCTTGCGTTCACATGTTCAAGCGATTCAGACTGGCACCATGAAGAACTTTCTACAGCTCGTTCATTCCTTTGAGTCCATGATTACCGCCTTCGCAGTGAACTTTACACTATATTATGACTAGTTTTCTTCAACCTCGTGCAATAAAAATCACCGAAAAGTGCCGTTTATTATGCAATGCAACTGCGGTGGGATTATAAGTCGTTCAGCAGAACTGAAATTATTCTTTAAAGAAACTTGTGTTACAGTGTTGGCCCTCTCGAAGGCTGGCCTACCAAGCGGGAGTTCTTTCACTGGATATGTCACCAGAATTGCAGCATAAAGTCATTTTCCGCAGGAAGTGCCACCCTTTACATACGAAGAGAGATTCCTAATGTGGCTTTAAGCGTCACCGATCGTTGCACCGATAGTATTCAGGTAGCGGCTGTGAGGATATGGCTCGGCTTCCGGACTCGTTTTGTTGCATCCGTATACGTGTCTCCGAGGAAGAAGGTAGCAATTGATTGGTTTATCCAGCAGATTTGCGACCGTTGCCCAGCGACCCGAATTATCTGCAGTGACCTCAACGCCCATCACCCTGTCTGGGGTTACAGGAACACAGATTCCTGCGGACGCAAATTTGTAGAAGTTATCGATAGCTTGGACCTGTGCGTGGCCAATGATGGAAGCCCCACTTTCTTCCGGCCTCCAGCCTAAGCCACATCTATAGAGCTAACCTTGCATTCATCTGACGTTCATGTGAAGTGGCCGACTGCACCTGACCGCATGGGAAGTGATCACTATTCAATTTTAATGTTTATGGCCGACTTCCATATGCGCGGCTCTAAAGTTAGCTAAGTTGCTAATTGAGACAAATACAGGGAGCAACTTGCATGTGTTTCTGGTGACATATTTCTGTTGATGTTTCTGGTGATCCCATTCTACCCTCGAAGCCTGATTCATCAGAATGTGTCCCTGTATCTCAAGCTGCGCAGCATGCTGAAGAATGCAGACAACTCGCCCCTTGTGTTACCACCGCAGATCAGACACACTAGAAGCTTCGTCGTGGTGGGCTTTGACCCCCCAAGCTTCCCTACCCATTCATTGGTTTGGCTATGGGTTCTACCTTTAGCTCCCGGCCTTTTTTCTAAGGTGCTCCCACGATATCATGGACCTTACCGTGTCGTAGCAAAAACTTCCCCCGTGAACTATGTCGTCGAGCCTGTGTCGCCGCCTTGAGACCAGCGCCGTCGCGGTCGCGAAACTGTTCATGTAGAGCGGCTCAAGCCCTTCTACAATACCTCTATGCTACCTTATGCTTAGATCGCCAGGATGGCACCTCTTTCTCCGGGGGACAAATGTAATGAAGAAAAAGCGCCGTTTAGCCCGGCGCCTCTCGAGCGTATGGAATGTAAAGAAGTGCCAACCAGTCAGGCGCACCACCAGCGGTTTATGCTCGGGGAAGCCTCTGACTGCTCGCAGGCTTTGCCTACCACACCGAGTTCGACCTCTCACTCCTTACTGTGACAATATATATATATATATATATATATATATATATATATATATATATATATATATATATATATATATATATATATATATATATATATATATACTGTAGCGAAGAAGACTGGCGCGCCCTATGGGCGCACTATCACCATCAGCCTCCCGACGAGGAGGGGCTCGCGCTCTCGGTGTCTGACGCTCGACTGAGACGGTCGCGTTCCTGGCTGCTCAATTAACCGCATTGTATATTTGGTGGAGCTGCACTGGGTAGTGCTTCCCCAACCACCCTGGAACTACGTAATCGAACACTGCCGGCCATCATGCCTGACGACGCCAGCCAAACAACACCTCCGGCATCGCCAACATTGGTTTGTCCTGGCTCAGTGCATCAACGCGATCCTCCGATCATCAGCGGTTCCGGCGAATACGACGTAGAAGATTGGCTCTCGACGTATGAGCGGGTGAGTGCCCACAATAAATGGGACAATGCTGCGAAGCTCAGTTAGGTGAGCTTCTATCTCACAGGTGTCGCTAGCGTGTGGTACCACAACCACAAATCCGACCTCAGCACCCGGCCTGATTTCAAGGCGCGCATTACGAAAGTCTTCGGTTGCCCTGAGCTGCGGAAGCTCCGTGCCGAAGAGCGCTTGCGCAGCCATTCCCAGCAACCCGGTGAAAACTTCACCACGTACATAGGAGACGTTGTGGACCTTTGCAAGCGCGTAGATCCATCGATGGCTGAGTCTGACAAGATACGTCACCTAATGAAGGGCATCGAAGACGACCCATTCCAAATGCTCCTCTCGAAAAGCCCGCGCACCGTTGTCGAAGTCGCTGAACTTTGTCAAAAACTACGACGAACTCACGAGACAATGCCTACTCACTAGATGATCTTCAGTCCCCGATACTTCCATTGCAAGAGGAGCTGCTGTGACTAACAACGACCATCTGCAGGGCGAAATCAAGGAATTTATGAGCTCCGAAGTCGCCCGCTAGCTATCCCTACTCACCGCCGTCTCAGTGCCTATGCCGTCCTTGGCTCCTACGTTTCGTCAGATGCTCCAGGAAGAAGTTTCCGAAGCTATTCAGTCCCCTCCCGCAGCGCCACCATTGCCTGTACCTCTAAGCTACGCCGAGGTTGCAGCACGACCACCTCCATCATTTTTTTCAGTAGACCGTTTGCTGCACCGCCACGTCCAATCCCTCCAGTGTACACCACCAGATCACCAGCTAGCACGGGACCCTAGCGTACACCCGACAATCACCCCGTACGCTTCTTCTGTGGAATCCCTGGTCACGTGGCACGGCACTGTTGCCGTCGCTTATGGCTTCAAGGTAATGATCAACCTGTCCTCTCCTACACTTCGCCAGCTTCTTCCTTCTCGCCACCAAATGACTCGCACTTGCCGTCTACGAGCAACGCCATTCCTTCTGCCCGTGATCATCGCTCGCCATCCCCTCGTCGCCGCTCCCTTACCCCCATGCGGCGGCGTCCTGCCCCGTCGGAGCAGGAAAAGTAGCTACTGCAGTTAAAGAGGCTAGAACTGCGTTCCAGTCGAACCACACGAAGCCTCACTCTCTTCCGACGATCGTAATCGAAGTATCTGTAGAAAGACTCACCAAACTGGCATTAGTCGGCACAGGCGCCGCGGTTTCAGTACTTACGGAAGAACTTTGCCGCAAGCTTCGAAAAGTAATGACGCCCTTATCTGCACTGTCACTCCTGACAACAAGTTCCCAGTGCATTGCCCCTGTTGCCGCATGTGCCGCCCGCATCGTCATTCAAGGACACACGTATACCGTCGAGTTCGTCGTCTTCTGATCCTGTTCATACGACGTCATCTTGGGGTGGGACTTTCTTTCCGATGATCAGGCCATCATTGATTTTTCTCGTGCCAAAGCTGAATTTTCTCCGCTTCCCGATACCCGTATACAGGACTTTGGCGATTTTG
Source organism: Dermacentor albipictus (assembly GCF_038994185.2). Lineage (NCBI taxonomy): Eukaryota > Metazoa > Arthropoda > Arachnida > Ixodida > Ixodidae > Dermacentor > Dermacentor albipictus. The sequence continues at coordinate 27,073,027 of NC_091822.1, read as the reverse complement.
GTGACAAACTGGCCGTTACAGAAGACACCACAATCCTTCTGCACTCTCCAGTGATTGCGAATACCTGCCCTACTTTTGCCACTGATACTACTGCCCTATGTATACCATCGGACATTTTTGTTCGCCGACAGTTTTCGCTGTCCTAACTGTCAGTGATGGCTGCACGCAACTGCTAGTTTCCAGCGCTAAGGCCACGCCCCTCGTCTTACGTCGTGGCGAGTGCCTTGGACGTCTTCAGCCTGCCGACTCAGTGACCATCTTTGACGCCCCTCTTGACACACCTGTTCAGACGTGAACTCGTTGACTTATAGCTTTGCTTGTTCCAAGCCTACGGAAGACGGCTTTCATAGCTCAGTAGATGCCCTCCTGAGCCCTACGCAGCGTTCGCAGCTTCTCAGCCTTTTACGGAAATACCAATCTACGTTCGACTGTCAACAAGCTCCACTAGGTCGCAGATCGACTGTACGTCACGAGATCGACACAGACACCCACGCACTACTGTGCCAGAGGCCTTATCGTGTATCACTCGCGGAGCACCGTGTTATTAAAAATCAAGTAAGCGAAATGCTTGAGCGTGGAGTGTTTCAACCCTATAATAGTCCCTAGGCATAACCTGTAGTCCTGGTTAAGAAAAAAAGATTGCCCAATTCAATTTTGCGTCGACTATCGCCGTCTTAATAACATAACTCGCAGAGACTTCTACCCTCTACCGCGCGTCGACGATGCTCTGGATTGTTTGGAAGGCGCAAAGTATGTTTCTTTGCTGGATTTACGCTGAGTCTATTGGCAAGTGCCTGTGAATCCTGCTGATCGCCCGAAGATAACCTTCGTGACCCCAAATGGCCTATATGAATTCAACGTTATGCCGCTTGGGCTTTGCAACGCCCCTGCAGCATTCAAACGAATGATGGACAATCTCCTTCGCGGGTTAAAATGCAATACACGCCTAAGTTACCTTGACGATGTCGTCGTCTTTTTTCCAGATTTTCCCATACATCTGTACTGTCTCGAAAAAGTCCTGCAGTGCATCACCGAGGCAGGCCTCCAGCTCAACTAGAAGAAATGTCGCTTTGGAGCCAAGTAGCTTGCAATACTTGGACACGTATCGAAAGATGACATACTACCTGATGCTTCCAAACTTCGCGCCGTCGCCGAATTCCCGAAATCCACGTCCCAGATGGAAGTTCGGAGCTTTATCGGGCTCTGCTCCTACTTTCGTCGTTTTATCCAGAATTTCACTTCTATCATTGCTCCCTTCACTCAGCTGCTTCGCGGCCACACACGACTTTCTACTTGGGCCACAGCTTGCGACGATGCTTTTGAAACAATGCGGCGTTTGCTCATTTCGCCTCCCGTATTCCGCAATTTCGACCCCACGGCCCCCACGGAAGTCCACACCGACGCCAGCCGCGTAGGACTTGATGCCGTAATTGCACAGTGAAAAAGTGGGCATGATGAATACGTAGTAGCCTACGCAAGCAGTAAACTAAGGAAAGCGGATCCAACTAATCCGTCACCGAAACGGAGTGCATGGCTATCATCTGGGCCCTTGGAAAATTCCGACTCTACCTGTACGGCCGCCCCTTCGACGTCGTTATAGATCACCATGCTCTAGGTTGTCCAAAAACAAGAAAGGGGCTGGCAGATGGAATGGCACACTGTGGTATAAACTTTTTTAAAACAGGGTTGAAGTGCCTCAGACAGGCTGGCCAACGTTTCGATAGGTGGACCTATCTTCGTCAAAGGCGGCCTCGTCATCCTCGGCGTGTTAGTTTTAAAGGGTTAGTGCAGTGACGTCACGTGCGGGTGTTGTTGCTGGCGGCTGGTTTTAAAGAGAGAGATTACAAGAGGGAACAGGCGCTGTCGTCCGACGTCTGTGAGCCTCATTCTCAAGACGAAGGGACAAGAGCGTGAGAGTGGGCACGCGGGGAGGAAAGAAAAGCAATAGAAGCAGAAAAAAGGGGGAAAGAAAAAAAAAAGCAGGGGGGTGCCAGGGCCGTACCAAGACACAACAAAGGGGGGGGGGGAGTGAAAGAAAAAGAAAGAGAAAAATGAAATCTTTAAGAAGTATGGGGGCTTGGGAGCGTGTTGGGGATGCGAACGGTTAGGAGGTAATCCGAGGGAGTCGTTGGCGCCCCCTTTGTTGTGTCTTGGTACGGCCCTGGCACCCCCCTGCTTTTTTTTTTCTTTCCCCCTTTTTTCTGCTTCTATTGCTTTTCTTTCCTCCCCGCGTGCCCACTCTCACGCTCTTGTCCCTTCGTCTTGAGAATGAGGCTCACAGACGTCGGACGACAGCGCCTGTTCCCTCTTGTAATCTCTCTCTTTAAAACCAGCCGCCAGCAACAACACCCGCACGTGACGTCACTGCACTAACCCTTTAAAACTAACACGCCGAGGATGACGAGGCCGCCTTTGACGAAGATAGGTCCACCTATCGAAACGTTGGCCAGCCTGTCTGAGGCACTTCAACCCTGTTTTAAAAAAGTTTATACCACAGCATGCTCTAGGTTGGTTATCGACTTTAAAAGATCCGTCTGGCCGCCTTGCGCGATGGGCTCTGCGGTGACAAGACTTCGACATACGCCTCATTTACCGGTCTGGCCGTCAACACACCGACGCGGATGCTCTCTCTCGGTCGCCCACACCTAGTGACATGACTTGCCTTTCAGTCATTGAATCGGCGTCTTCGTCGCCTGTGCACGTACACATGGCTGTGGAGCAACGCAATGATCCCTGGATTGCGGCACTTATGGATTGCATTTCGGACACTTCAACAACACGCCCTTCTCGCGCTATCCGCCAGCAAGCTTATCATTTTGAGTTACGGGATGGTGTTCTCTATCGTCGAAATTACGCTTCCGATGGTCGCAAATGGTTATAGTAGACCCCCGCCATATGCGCACAGATGTATGCTCCACTCTCCATTCAGACCCGCAATGCGCCCATGCCGGCCTCTTCAAGACTTACACTAGGCCTCGCTCCCGCTTTTATTGGCGTGGCATGTGTACTTTTGTGCGAAAGTACATTCGCTCGTGCACAGCGTGCCAACGACGCAAGCTTTCTGCCCCGCGTTCTTCTTGTGCTTTGCAGCCCATTTCTTGTCCGTACCGACCATTTGACCGCGTCGGCATCGATCTCTACGGTCCTCTTTCCTGCACATCAGCTGGCAATCGCTGGATTATTGTCGCTGTCGACCACCTCACCTGCTATGCAGAAATCGCAGCACTGCAAACAGCGACAGCCCATGGCACTGCGTCCTTCCTCCGGCATCATTTCATACTGCGTCATGGGGCACCACGGGAACTTCTGAATGACAGAGGGCGTGTGTTTCTTTCCGAATTTCTTAACGCCCTTCTGACCGCGTGCCATACCGTCCATCGCACCACTACAGCTTATCATTACAGAACAGTTCAATTGCACCTTGGGCGACATGCTATCCATGTACATTACATCGGATCATACCAAATGGCACCTTGCTTTGCCATATGCTACGTACGCCTCTAACACTGCTTCACAGACCACAACGGGATTTTCGCCATTCTTTCTCGTATATGGCTGTGAATCTACCTGTACAGTCGAAACGATTCTCCCCTACCGGCCTGACCCATAAGAGGACACGGCTCTGTCTGAAGTCTCCAAGTATGCCGAAGAATGCCGTCAGCTGGCCCGTTCGTTGCCGGCGGAAGACCAGAGCCGCCAGAAATTCCGTCGCGATAATGACCGACCTCCCTGCGCCTACCAGCCGGACTCACTAGTCTGGCTTTGGATACCTCCAAGCACCCCTGGTCTATCCTCTAGACTCCTCGCTCACTACCACTGTCCCTACCACGTCGTACAACAGACGACGCCGTTCAGCTACGTCGTAGAGCCGCTAACGCCATCTGCTGACTTGAGGCGTCGCGGACGCGAGACAGTGCACGTCCAGAGGCTTAAACCCTATTACAACCCCCTTGTCCGCGCTTCTCCTTGAGTCACCAGGATGGCTCTTGCTTCTCCAGGGGGCAGTTGTAGCGAAGAAGGCGCGCCCTATGGACGCACTATCATCATGAGCCCGCCGACGAAGAGGTGCTCGCGCTCTCGGTGTCTGACGTTCGACTGAGACGGTCGCGTTCTGACTGCTCAATAAACCGCATTACTATGCGGTTCACTATATATATATATATATATATATATATATATATATATATATATATATATATATATATATATATATATATATATAAGTATATATATACCAGAAAAAAAGCAGTTCTGGGTACGGGTAAATATTCACAGTGAAGTAGACGCGCGTATGAAGCGGTTTATTGACGTTTCGTGATGAAGGCCGGGGACCGGCCTTCATCAGGACATATATATATATATATATATATATATATATATATATATATATATATATATATATATATATATATATATATATATATATATATATATATATATATATATATAGTATATATAGTTAGTATATATAGATATAAATATATATATATATATATATATATATATATATATATATATATATGTATATACTAACGACTGATTTTAGAATGCCGACTATACTGACATGCCTAAAGGCTCCTAAGATCAATCATGTTGCTCCAGTTTTATCCTTGCATTCTAAATTTGAGCGCAGCTCTACATGTCAAAGAAGTCTCCCTGTCAATATTTTGTGTTACGATTATATTAGAAAGATAACGCTGTGAGTAGTGCAGCTGGCACGGACAATGTCTCGTGCGGCACAGTGCAAACGCAGCGAAGAGTGTCGGGACTGCCTTCCTAATCGGGAGATCGCAAGAGGCAGCGTCTGCAGTGCTGCTAACTCAGTCTGCTCTATTGTCCATGGAGTGATACCCCAAAAATTAGTAGATTGCGAAAGAAACCCCGAAAATTTATTTACAGTGAGGATGCTGTGCTTCACGGTGCCGCAGACACTTGTACGCGTTTCTGTTCACATCCTTATATGTCGTGTTGAATGATAAAATAAATTGTTTTCTTTTTTACTCGGCTAACCTTGCTCGTCACCGCCCATTCCACAAGTTGCCATTTACTTTGGTAATGCTTCTACTGCATACAGAGCTCCTGGAACCATAACGTATCAGGTGCTGAGAAAGTAGAAATATTGCTAACTGCCAAGCCTGCGTTCTCGAGCGCGCGATAGATAAAAATGAAAAAAAAAAAGCTGAGAAGTTTCGCTTGTACAAGCGCTGCGGAGCAGCTGTAATACCAACCGCGATAATTCTTCGCCCTCTTTTGCGAAGGGAAGCAAGCAAGGGTTTCAAAAACGAAACATAGACAGTCGCGCTGAACGCCCTCTTTGGCCAAAAAAGAAACACTGTGTTGCTAGAACCACCTGAATTACAGGTCCGCCGCACGACTTGCCCATACAGCCGTCAAGAGAACAGCGACACCTGATCCACCCTCTCCAATTACGATGCTAGAATTAAAAGAAGTCGCGACTGACCATAGCGCCGCTATTTCTGGTGACTGCTACTACGGGTGCGCTCCTTCCCCTCTACTGGTAGCCCTAGAGAGTTAAGACGCTTATTCCGGTAACCTTGGTAAAGTCTGCGAGGGCACTTATCGATATACATAGCATCGTAAATGGCGAGATAACTGCGTCCTTAAAAAATTCTCGTACAGATCGAGAAAGACGCTAGGTCCCTAAACATACATGGAAAACCTCATATCTAGGGATGAGTCCCTCGAGTTGGCATCCCTGAGCGCGTGGGTGGCGGGTGGGCGACGTGAACTGCAGCCGCCGCAGACTGGTCTCTTGTCGTGCAGCCCTTTGTTTTCACATATGGTGTCAGTGGATGCGTTCGTCGCATGTCTCATCGATGGCGTTATAGGTGAATGGACGACGGCAGGCTGCTTTAGCGCCATCTTGTAGCGGTCTTCGCTGCAGAGCCCCTCTACCGCGACACTGCGCTTTTCTTCTCACGCCTATCGCCATAACCTCCTCATTCTCTTTTCACATCATGAGCAACCCCCCCCCCCCCACACTGCACCCTCTTCCTCTACTTTCCGCCTAGCGCTCTCTTCGCTATCGGTGTCTTTCATGTTCCGCTGCGATCAGCATTCACTCTTTCATCTTTCACTCTTCTCGTTCGCTCGTTCCCGTCGAGGACGCCTAAGATGTCAAAGAGCTTCGCTGTAAAGCAAAATGAGGGTCTTCATTCGGAGAGAGTGCACGCGGTATTTTGTTTAATTATTTGAATGGGGGGGAGGCAGGACTAAACAAGGAAAAGAAAAAAAAAAGCCCACTATAACGCGGCCAGTGGGCCGCCATTGCGCTTGCTGATTCGAACGTGAAGACCCTTACAAACAAGCACAGCAGAAAGCTACAGTCACGTTTTTCCTGCCTATTGTGCGCTTACTGAATGCCCGGCGTTATGTACAAGAACGCCAAGCTCGATCCTGCGCTTCAATTCGCCATTGGCTCCGCGGAACAGAAAACAATATAAAAGAAAACGCAAAGATTAGCGACCTTGAGGAATTGCAATGAATATTCCAGAGAAACTGCCTTTCTTTGTATATGGTATTAGCAAATTTTATACCCTGCAACAAACAGGACACATAAAAATTCGTCCGCATTTGACGCGTAACATTTTTTTGAAGATAAAAACTTGCAGCCATATTAGATTCTTAAGGAGCAGCAGTAAAACGTGCGTTTGAAGCTTTCCATGTCTTTCATGTATCAGTCGCTCAGATTGCATGCAGCTGGCAAGAACTTTTTAAAGCAGCTGGTACAATTATCACGTGTAGATTGTTTCTTTATTAAACATTTGTGCTTCACCAGCGACAAAAAATAATTGCGCCGGACAGGCGTGCACCTTGAACAAGCACATCTGTTTCCTATTAATCTGTTATGTTAAATATGAAAGAGGTGCGCAGCAATCGGTAAAGTTAGTCAGGCGAGTCTGCGAGCTCGTATAGGACACACATGTGCTATAATTATAGTTATAAGTATAATTTGCACTTTATCAGCACCACACACGAACGCAAACTGCAGAAAAATTCTCACCCTTTTTCTGCGTCCCTGAGGCACTTGACTTTCGCGTGTCAGCTGTTTCGTCCAAAAGGAGCAACTCCTCGAATGCTCCCACCGCCTTGCACGTTCTGTAATAAATGGCTCCGGCACGCTCAAAGGCGACCAAATTGGGGTCCTGCCCGGCCGGAGCGCTGTTCACGTAACGCATCCAGTTGGACAATGCCAGAGGGCGGCCGTCTACCTGGCGACCCTTGGTGCCTGTGTGAACCTGCAAGTGACCGGCCCATAATGCCCAGGATCTTCAGTGAATTGAACCTACAAGCGCTGCAGAAATACTTCGTTTCTCTGAATGGTGACAAAAAGCGCGAGATGATGCCGTTAATTTCAAAATGTCATTATCCAGGTATTGTGAAATCTCCGTCAAGTGTCCCCCACGGGATATAAGCGGCATGTGCAAATTTTAAATGGGCTTTTTCCACGAGAATTTCAAATCAACGCTCACTGTTCTTTTTTTAATAATTGAAGTTCAGGCTTATTGGTTATTCGTGATGGTGGCATCGCAACACTTCACTTTATTTTCAAAAAAACCATTTCAAAGGTATTACATAAAGGATAGATAATCAAATACGCATTAAAACAGATGTTTCGAAAACGAAGCATAGGCAGTCGCTCTGAATTTGCAACTTGCAATATGGGTTGCAATAGTTACGGCAAAGGCAGTTGTACTTGTGATGGCTGTGGTAACGTGTGGAAGGTCGCTCTAGTCTGTTGCAGCGCGAATAAAAATGATGCTTGAAAATGGGGTACGTTCATGTGGAAATCGAGGCTGATGACCGATGCCACGAGATATGTATGAAGGGGCTGCGAGGTACGGTGGATCATTAGCAGAATCGCAAGAAGAGAGCGAGAGCGAGAGACTGCGGCAACGTGACAACGGAAAGCAAGCGTTTCAATGATGAAAAAGCAATACCGTATGAATATGAAAGACAGTATCCGTTTCGCACGAATGGCAGAGCATCGACGGCGGCAGCAAATAATTAGATATCCATAGGAAGTAACGATAGCAGTTTTCTCAGTCATATAATCTCCTAAAATGCACTTGCTAAATTCAGCAGCAGCAGCAAGCAGCAAGCAGCCATAAGCAGCAGCAAGCAGCAAGCAGCAGCAAGCCGCAGCAAGCTGCAGCAAGCCGCAGCAAGCAGCAGCAAGCAGCAGCAAGCAGCAGCAAGCAGCAAGCAGCAAGCAGCAGCAGCAAGCAGCAGCAAGCAGCAGCAAGCAGCAGCAAGCAGCAGCAAGCAGCAGCAAGCAGCAGCAAGCAGCAAGAAGCAGCAAGCAGCAGCAAGCAGCAGCAAGCAGGAGCACGCGCAAGCAGCAAGCAGCAGTAAGCAGCAAGCAGGAGCAAGCGCAAGCAGCAGCAAGCAGCAGCAAGCAGCAAGCAGCAGCAAGCAGCAGCAAGCAGCAGCAAGCAGCAGCAAGCAGCAGCAAGCAGCAGCAAGCAGCAGCAAGCAGCAGCAAGCAGCAGCAAGCAGCAGCAAGCAGCAGCAAGCAGCAGCAAGCAGCAAGCAGTAGCAAGCAGCAAGCAGCAGCAGCAGCAAGCAGCAGCAGCAGCTTTTATGTACACTGCCCCAGGACGAAGGCCTCTCCCTGCGATCTCCAATTACCCCTGTCCTGCACCAACCGATTGAAACTTGCGCCTGAAAATTTCTTATTTCTTCACCCCATCTAGTTATCCACCATCCTCGACTGCACTTCCCTTCTCTTGGCACCCATCCTGTAACTCCAATCGTCCACCAGTTATCCAACCTACGCATAACATGACCTGCCTTGCTACATTTCTTTCCTCTTAATGTCAATTAGTATATCGCCTATCCCCTTTCGCTCTGATCCATACCGCTCTCTTCCTGTCTCTTAAAGTTACGCCTAGCATTCTTCGTTCCATGGCTCTTGGCGCGGTCCTTAACTTTTCTCGAGTATATATGGAAACCTCCAAGTTTCTGCCCCACAATTTAGCACCAGTAGAATCCACTTTTTTTTTCTTCTGTAAATTTCCCTCTCGTGATCAGGGTCCCCTGTGGGTAATTGACCTAGATACATGTACTCCTTCATATACTCTGGAGGCTGACTGGCACTCCTGAACTCTTGTTTCCTTGCCAGGAAGACAGCCGCTGTCGCAGTGGTGGCGAGAAGAAAAGCGGCAGCAGCAGCGACCTAATCCACCTTTGTGCTGCCTCGGATAATCGTATCATGTGATGCATGACATCATCGCAGATGGCTGTCAGGATACGACGCGCGCGCCCGCATTCAGCATGCGCAGCAGCCGCCGGAGTGAAACCTGCTCGCCTCCCGTCGCCTTGCACACAATGGAACAGGGTGCACTTCCTCCCCGCCATACTACCTTGTGCGTGAGATCGAGCCGCCATCCTAGGCTCACCCACACAAACGTTCAGTGGCACTCACAGCGTGCGGCACGAGGTCACAATCTTATCGCACTTGAACTTTATTCGGAATATCACGCCGACGACGACGGTGGCAATGCGCCTGGAGTATCCTTGTGATTGTTGACGCAATAAAATGAATAAACCCAGTAGCGTTTCATACTGACTCGAGTGCTTTGATCATATAACTTTGATGCGGGTTCCAGTTAAGAGATTCGTACTCAAGTCTCAATCGTAAGAAACATTTTTAGGCCATAACTTTGTCATGTTGCAGTGTATGACGAAATTTTCACTTAGGAAATCCGAGTGACGTATTAGCAGATGAAATGATGTTACTAGTGCGCAGGCAGCAGGACAGATCATAAGACAGATTGAATGCGAGATAACTGAATGATTGAAATGATTATATTGGAACATTTATGAGTGAATAAATAAATTGAGGACGCTACGGCAGTGACAGGACACAAGTTTACATTTGTTAGACTTCAAATTTGTTAGCCCGCGTTTGCACCGTTCAGCCCCTGCCCTCCACAAAAAAAAAAAATTATTTTTCTTTCTGTCAGGCACCGCCGATCAAAGCAACCTCAAGCGCCAAAAAGATTCTGGATTTTGTCTAGAATGACTTTTTCACGTACGAAAGAATGTTTCAGCGCGGACATTGCAAACTCGGGCTGGATTTCGTGGCAACGCTTATGCAAAGGGAGTAACATAATACAAGGTGCCCCATCGGAGCATTAAGTTTCAAGGGCGTTATGATGGCAAGCGGGCTCGTCGCGCCATCTCGGAGAGGCCGCGGGGTCTACGAAGCACATGGATTTCAATTCCGAAACTTCATCGGTATAAAGTTGTGATAAATTTTTCATGCAAAAGGTGCCTTGACATTTCCAATGTCATGCTTTAGATTTTCACTTCCGCAATATTGTGGTTTTAACGTTGCCATAGACATTTGACGAAAAAGTGTATCAACTGTTCTAGCGTCCTATGTCGGACCATACAACGAGACAAGCCAAATTAACACAGTGTCAGACAAGTTCACAAAACATGCAGTGAGCTCCGACGAGAGGAAGCGCTCTGGCGGTTAATTTTTGCCGTCATGTCACAGAAAAGAATATCATTTTTTTTCACCTCCGCCAAAGCATCCATGTCAAGACACTAAAACGAGCACACGTAACGATGTTCTTATTCATTTTTTTCTGCTTTGACTTTTATTCACGGGGACACATTGAGCCTCGTCAATTTTCTTGCTCTCGCTCGCCGCGTGCTGACATAGCGAGCCAGAGCACATGCGTTTTTCTCGTGTTGCCCAAATACCGTGCGGCGCCCTTGGGGACGCGCTCGTCTTTGTCTGACCGACTGGATTTTCGTCTGGCAGTTTCGGACGCATTCTCGATAGCAGACGAATAAATGAAAAAATGGTCGCTTGCCGCCATCAGTCTGGGGACACGATGGATTGAAACACGTTCGCTTGAGCGCAACCTCTCCGGGAAGTCTTGTCCCGCCGGTTTAGGATACCAACAGTATGCGTATGGTTCTCTGTGGACCAAGCGTGTCACGTTTCCTTCGATATTCCTTCGGTAGCTACATTAGGTGCCCAAAGTAAGCATTCGATGGTGGCCAACGTGCTTTCCTTAGCGTTCTTTGTTTAAATTCGCTGCTCCAACCCCACGAAAGAAAAAATAAAGACATTGTTGCGGCGCAATGAAGTGCCGCATTATGACAGTTAGATTTCGTTACTACTTTTTACTTTGCGGAAAGTAATGGGCCACGAGACGCTTCAGTTGCCGGATACCTTTATATATATATATATATATATATATATATATATATATATATATATATATATATATGTATATATATTATATATATGTGTGTGTGTGTGTGTGTGCTTGTGATATGAATTATATGGAACCTCCAGACGCATTTCTGCCGTCGCCGTCGGCCTCATGTTCTCTATAAAGTCCAAGGACGATAACATCGTGACCACGCGCCGCTTGTTGTATGTGCGAGTGAAAGCGTAGTGGGAAGAGACGGTGGCATGGGTGAGCCGACGATGGTGGCTCAGTCTTGTGTGCGCACGGGAGAAAAGCGGGGAGGAAGCGTTTCTCCTTCCGTGGCGCCCGATACATCCGGGGGAATGGAGGGAGGGGTGCGGTCCTTAGGAATCTGGGATCTGTGAATGTGTGATTGCCGAACATGTTTGTTTAGTTTGACGCATTACATACAGCGGCTTTTTCTTACAAACGTTGATTTATTGGCAACTCATACGTATATTCAAATACCCTGTTGCGAGGTTTTGTGCATAGGTGTATAGAACTTTGTTTCTAGTGACAATTTTTTGCCTTTTATAAAGCTGTATCTTCGCATTTTTATATTCCATTGTATCCTTGCATTTGTAATGAACGAGGGCGAGTCAAATGAAATGGAACCAACCCACCCTATGCAAGAATGGTTCGGCTCATTATTTTTGAGGCATGCGCGTAGCACACAGACGTCTCTCATTTACAAAAGAGAGACGCAGGTGTGAGGATAAATGTTCTTTAGTGTTCTCATACACTGGGTTGAACATGGTTGCATGACATAATGAACGTTCCAAAAGTTGGAACAGCCTGGTGTCGTGAGATTTTTGACAGCTGAAGGTGTTTCCCAAACAGAAATTGGTGGCCGTATGGTAGCAGTGTACGCTGAACATTGCATTTCAATTGCCACTGTGAAGCGTTCGAGATAACAGCTTAAAGAAGGACGTGAAAGTCGCAAAGACGATACAAAACCGGACCAAAGACACCGTGGAATCGCCCCCAACACAACTGGAAAGGTTCATGAGGTGATCGGGCAAGAACGGAGGATAAGCATCGATGGATTGGCAGGGCGTGTGGACATCAGTCACGGATCGGTTCACACTATTATTCACGAACATTTAGTTTATCTGCTCTTTTGTGCGCAATGGATGCCCAAGATGTTGAACCATCGCGAGATGATGGAGAGGTTCGGCGCGGCCTTGACTCATCTGATCTGGTATCACGATGAGGGTGGCGACTTCTCTGCAGTTGTCACCGGGGCCGAATCATGGTGCCACAATCACGAGCCTGAAACAAGACTGCAATTCTTGCAGTGTAAACATTTGAGTTTACCACCCCCAATAAAAGCGAAGGCCCTGATTTCCACCGAAAAGCTGTTGCCTTTATTTGCGATCGTCAGGGGTCATTACTGATGGAACTTATTAAACATGGAGCGGCTATCAATCGTTTCCGATATTGTGAAACGCTGTATGAGCTGCGTGTAGCAATAAAAAAATGACGTGGAAAATTGACGAATGCGTCAACGACAATGCCTGTCCCCAAGTCGTTGATGAGGTCAACAGAATACTTGCAAAGTTCAAGTGGGAAATGCTACAACATCCGCCATACAGCCCAGACCTGTCGCCTTGAGACTTCCACCGGATGATAGCGTAAAAGAGTCAGTTACAGACTTTTTGAAGCAGCAACCCAATAACCTTTATGTGACAGGAATCAGGCGACTCGTTAGCCCACGGGACGAATGTCTAAATTCTCATGGAGATTACTTTTAAATAAAGTACCCTGTGTGTCATACGCTCGCAATGGCTTACTTTCATTTGACTTGCCTTGGTACATTTTGCAAAACCCCTGCTTTTTATATGGGCTATCTGTTGCGACTATAATTTTGGTGCAATTACTCACAATGCACTACAGGGGACAGCTGCTCCTGCGTAATATATTGTAACAAAGGACAGCGTCATAATGTTTTAACAAAAGTTTGTCATACAAGAACTTTGCTGAGATGTTTGTACGTATGCAACGGCCAGGGAAAAATCTCAAAGTTTTATTGAAACGTTTGAACTCAGCTGGTTAATTTCACGGTGTTACATTTTTCATATCAGCGGCATGCACTGCTTTGCTGGTTTCGAACTGACATAGTTCTAAAGTTCGCCTAATATTTTGTTTATTATTCAATATACAAAAGATGTAGAAGCCGTGATATCAGTTATTTCGGGCACCATTTTTCTGACATGCAAGTGCATTCTTTTATGAAAAGATACGTACATAACTCATCTTGACAGTGCATAGCGTTCAAAGATTACTTTGCAGCATCTGTGGGAACGGCAATGTAGTTATTATTCATATATTAGCTCCTTCGAGAAATTCTTTGAGGAGCAGAACAAGTTGCAACGTGAGTCCGGCCTCTCCACCTTCCGCCTAATTGAAATTTCTGGCTACGCCATTGGATAGTATATCCTATGTACATTACTATAAATTGAATCTAGTAATAAGAAGAGAACCTGATGGGCTGTGGAACTACGGATTAGCATAATATTTAGTGGTGCTATTGGCCGAGTGGTAAAATTATCTTCATATGCAAGATTCATCAGTATAATAAAAAAAAACAAATAACAGTTTTGAAGAGCCGCAAACGGTTTGTGTAATAACCCCTTATATAATATGCCCTAGTGGGGTCTTTAAGGCATATAAATGAAAAGAAAAATGAAATTTATGCTCGGGAATAAAGGAGCTAGGAAACCTGAAATATAAAAGCAAACGGCGCAATTCAGTATTTGTACTCATGCTACATTCTATCCATATTCATCGGTTCTTAATCTCTGTTAAGGAGAATAAACTACCCCCTCTTGCGAAATACAAGGTCTTTAAGCAAATATATTCGCATGCTCATTGATCGCTTTACCTTCATCAGTTCTGTGCATTTCTTCTACTTCGAGCGGACACAACGCATATGTTTCGGATATTTTAATGGACATTTTTTTGGCGTAAAATTGTCCTGCAGAATTTTATTGGATGTATGGCATAATTATTGCGTGGTTATTAGGTTTTTTTTTCAATGCTGTTCCGTTCTTATCTTTTCAAGCACTTTGAACAACCTTCCCGCGCCTCTTTTACCGCGACCACTCTTAGGTTCGAGTGCAGTGTTGTATTGCACGATTAGCAATAAGCATAATGTGACACCAAACATATTCTTGAGGGCTGAGTCCATGCTGAAAATTTTTATTTAGCAGAATAAAAAGAGCGAAGGAAGAGGAGGTCGTCAAGGGTAGGAAGATTCAACCTCGTTAGATGAGGATGTACTTAAGCCCTGAAAATGCGCTCTCGACGCCAATCTGTGCGGTCCACATCGCAAGCGTGGTGCGGGTTATGAGTGCAGAGCATGGCCGGACGATGCTGCCGCATCATGTCGTGGCTGCAGCGTGTCCCGGTTTTCTTCTCAACACTGTTTCGAGCAAATAAAGCGCCCTATTCAGTGCCCCGCCCCCCCCCCCCCCCCACGAGGCTTCTGTGCTCGAAATTTCCGTTTCCGGAACTGGTTAGGAATGCTTCCTTCGATTAGTTCCGGTTCTAGTTCAGTTCCAAAATTGCGGAAAAAGTACGGGTTAGGTTCCTGTTTTCCGTTCAGTTTCGGTTCCGGTTCGACGCCCTGCAGTCATGTATTAGCGAATAGTTCTATTGAAAAATTTGAGAAGTGCAGGTATCAAGGCATTATGCTAGCTAATAAACTTACCTCGTCTATAACCATCCTTCACACCACCACACCGCCTTTAAGAGAACTGTGGGTGATGAAAAGAAAACTGAAAGATGCCTATCAGAACAAAAATCACAGCCTCTAATGTCTGTATAAGGACCTTGAATATGCCGCAGTGGTATGAGACCCACAGTTTAATAAATACATTAAACAATTAGGTTGCGTTCAGAGCAAAGCTGTACGCTGTATTTATGGGAAATTTATAAGGAAAGATTCATCAACTACTTTATTGATACTAAAACAACATTCAAACATTGGAAACACGAAGAAAAGTTCGCCGATTAACACTACCTAATAAGTACATTTCTGGGCAACTTAATGTAACTTCACCCGTGTGTTTGATGCTGACTAGCACCAGAAGAACAAGATATACGAAGCAGCATTCGTTACGTCCTGTTTTTGGTAGGACTAACACGCACAAGTACAGTTTCTTTCTGAGAACTGTAGAAGAGTGCATTTTTCTGCCGGACAGCATCGTTGGTTATGGTTGGTTACACATAACTGTGTAAATGAGCCGGAACGTACTTTTATGCGATCATTCTCTTTGTTAAGCTTTTCTTATTTTTGGTACTGTATTATCTGACGTTTTATTTGTTATAAATTGTCTGTTACTCATTTGCCATTTAGTTTACAACCCCTCGCGCTTGGGCCAACAAGTTGGCCTCCGGCATGTGTAAATAAATAAATAAATAAATAAAAATAATAACCTTTACATTAAAGCAATAAAAGGAGCCAGATGAATGAATCAATGAATAAAGCCTTTATTTTAAGGAAGGGGACGGCTCTAGGCCGCTAAATAGCGCTGTATTTACTCTTGTTGTACAGGCGGATCGTTTCGCTGACTAAACGGCAACATACAGTGCCTAAAATAAAGGAAAAGAAAAGGAGAAACAAGGGACGAACGTAGAAGATGCCGGGACGTACAAAGCGGTCAAATAATGGTTAAACAAGTTACCATTGCAGGCTCATCGCCCAGCATTGTTATTTCTTTGCCTTTTTACTATAGCGTGGTTGCAATATTCAAGAGGGTCAGTAAAGAGATAGTAAGGAATTAGTAATTCCGTCTTTCACTCATCAGTGTGTCGTCGAAAAACACTTTCCTTGTGCAGTCACGTTATCACGCACCAGGATTTGTTTGCCAAAATAAATCTCTGAAACTACTGCATAATCGGCAGTTGAGACGCTACTGGATGTCAATGCGGAAAAAATGTGTAACTTTGTAAAATACGGGAATCCGGTCAGGTGATATCGGTAGAGAGAAGATAGGAGGGCTTAGAAGAGTGTGCATATATATATATATATACATACATATATATATATATATATATATATATATATATATATATATATATATATATATATCAGGGGCGCAGCCAAGGGGGGGGGAGGGGCCTATGGGGATTCAGCCCCCCCCGAAATTTTTTCGTGCTCTCCATGCGCCGCCGGCCAAAACAACCCACGGCGCCGGAAATCATGCTTGATTTTTTCTAGAATGTCCTTTTGACGCTCAAAAAAACAAACATTTTAGCGTGAACATTGAGAAATCGAGCTGCATTTCGCGGCAACGCCCATGCACCGGGAGTCACATATCGCAACACAAAGAGCTCCATCCGAGCAGAAAGTTCCAAAGGCGCGGGAGGCGGGCTTGTCGCGGCATCTCGCTGAGGCCGCGGAATCGGGAGCGCTTGGATCTCAATTCTGACCCTTTATGGGTATACAGTTCTAATAAACTTTTGATGCGAAATATGTATTGATATTTCCAAAGTCGTACTTTAGATGTTCAATCCCGGAACATTGTGGGCTTAATGTTGTTATAAACAATTGACGCCAAAGGTGCATTGACTTGACATACAACGAGGCAAGCGAAATCAACACACTTTCAGAGAAGTTGACAAAACACGCAGCGAGATACGATGAGACGAAGCATTGTGGTGGTTCATTTTTGCCGTCATGTCGCATAAAAAAAAATAAAAATTAAATTATGGCGTTTAACGTGCCAAAATTACTTTCTCATTATGAGGCACGCCGTAGTGGGGGACTCTGGAAATTTCGACCACCTGGGGTTCTTTAATGTGCACCTAAATATTAATACACCCATGTTCTCGCATTTCGCCCCCATCGAAATGCGGCCGCCGTGGCCGGGATTCGATGCCACGACATTTTTTTTTCACGTACGCCAAAGCATCCATGTCAAGACACTAAAGCCAGTCAGGGTAACTACGTTCTTATTTATTTTTTCTACTTTGTCTTTTATTCGTGAGAACACATTGAGCCTCTTAAAAGCTTACAGTGGAAACATTGGAATTCACCGCCCCCCTAAAAAGCAAAGGCCGTCATTGCCGCCGGAAAGGTGTTGTTTACTATGTTTTTTTAGATCGTCAGGGGCTATTACTGATATAATTTTCTAAAGCCGGAGAGACTATCAATCGTTTCCGACATTGTGAAAGGCCGGATCGGCTGCGCGGTGCAATCAAGAACAAACCACGCGGAAAATTGACGAATGGGTTCATCTTGTTCCACGACCTGGCTATGGTGTTGGGCTGCTGAACACGAGGTCGCGGAATCGAATCCCAACCACGGCGGCCGCATTTTGATGGGGGCGAAATGCGAAAACACCCGTGTACTTAGATTTAGGTGCACGTTAAAGAACCCCAGGTGGTCGAAATTTCCGGAGTGCTCCACTATGGCGTGCCTGATAATCAGAAAGTGGTTTTCACACGTAAAACCCCCTAATTTAATTTTCAATTTTTCCACAGTGCCCGTCCCCACGTCGCTGAAGTGGGTAATACAAAACTGACAAAGTTCAAGTGGGAAACGCTGCGACATACGCCATACAGGTAAGATCTGTCGCCTTGCGACTTCCACCTTTTGGGGCAAATGCAAAAAACAGCTTAAGGGAAACAGATTCGCGTCGGACGATGACGTGAAAGAGTCAGTTGCAGATTTGTTGAAGCAGCAACCTAAGGAGTTTTGTGAGATGGAAATCACCCGACTCGTTATTCAATGGGATAAATGTCGAAATGCTCTTGAAGACTACTTTTAAATTAAGTACCCCGTTTGTGATATATTTGCATTGGATCACTTTCATTTGACTCGCCCTCGTATATTTTGCAGAACGGCTTTATATAGGTGCTCTCTTCTCTGTTGGAACAATACTTTCGATGCAATTACTCAGGATACACGACCGGTGAATGCTGCTCCTGTGTAATACATTGGAAAAAATGACAGCGTCATTGAGATCTTTCACTGGCCGTTGCATATGTACAAAAATGTAAACAAGGCAGTTGAATCACAAAGTTTCATTAACATATTTGTCCTCAGCTTGTTAATTTCATGGCCTTTACATTTTTCATATCAGTGGCATGAACTGCTTTGCTTGTTGCGAACTAATATAGTTCTAAGGTTCGTGTGATATTTTCTTTACTTATTAAATAGACGAAAAACATGGAAGCATTGATATCAGTTATTTTGAGCACAATTTCTGGCACATACGAGTATATCTTTTCATTTTAAAAATACACATATTACTTGTTTTGAAAGTGCGTAGCGTTCAAGAATTCGTTTGCAGCATCTTTGGCAATGGCAATGCAGTTTTTATTCATGTATCTGATCTCTCGACAAATTGTTTAAGATGAAGCTTTAGCTCGGGCCCAACTCCGACGCGGTCTATTCAAATAAATGTAAAACGCAGAAACGCTTTTCTGAGATAACACCGGGATCACTTTTAATGAACTTTGTTGAATTTGAAAGAGTTAACTTCTAGTATCTGTTGGAAGCGGAAGTTCGATTTAGGGCCTGCATTTAGTTTAAAATATTTTTAAACATTTGAAAGTGCGAAGAAATAGACGCACTTCGTTTACAAATTAAAAGCTCTTCATCAAAAACAGATATAGCGGTTCTTCAAATGGCATCTATTATAAGAGTCAAAGCGGACAAATTCGGTATGTCCATTTTTATCTTACGTGAATTAGTTACGTGGTGCACAAGGGTTCTGCAAAAGCCGTATTTCGATAGTGCTAAATTGTTTGAGATCCATTTGTAACATATCAATTTTGTCCGCTGTATATGTACTATTAGATGCGATTCACAGAATTGTGATATTATATTTCATTTTTGAGTTACAGAGTTTTGAACATGATAGTTTAGTTTCCTGAAAATTTGAGATTTGTGCCAATTTTGAATAAAAAGCTGACAACCTAAATAAAAAAATTCGAAACCAGAAGACAGTGGAACTTAAGTTTTTCTGTTAAATGCAACAAACCTGATCAAATTTTGTGCAGTGGTTGCCGAGAAAAACTAATTCTCCTTCCACATGTATTTAGATAGGAGCATCCGAGATAAAGCTTCCTCTTGAGGAGGAGGCCAAGTAGCAACGTGAGCCCCCCCCCCCCCCCCCCGAACGAAATTTCTGGCTACGCCACTGATATATATATATATATATATATATATATATATATATATATATATATATGTGTGTGTGTGTGTGTGTGTGTGTGTGTGTGTGTGTGTGTGTGTGTGTCTTTTAAACGTAAGCTGATGATGATGATAATTGAGGCGGTTTAAACCATGTGTGCGGCACATCAAAAAGGTGCCACGTAAACCTAACGCATTTCCGTCGCATTTAGTACTACATGGCCTCTGCATATTTTCTTGTCCCTTTAAATTTTGTCTACGATGCCAAGGAAGGGCAGTGGGACCAACGTCATGCTGCGTTCTCGATTTCGCACACGTGCGGCACAAAAGTTGATGTCACGAAACTGGAGCTTCGTTGTGAACTTGGCGAGCTCGCGCTCAAGTGCAGACATTTTGCTTCGAAGACTATTCGCTACATCAGCACGCAATAAAGGTATGCTTTATGGTTTGAGGAGCAGTAAATAGTTCATTACGTTGAGTCCGTACCTTGCGCAGGAATCTGGTCTCCGGCATTTGCAGTGTTTCCCGGCGCACGCCTTCGTAAGGCCCGAAGAAGATTCTCTTGGGCAGCGGTTTCGTGGCGAACACGCCATACTGAGTGCCTTTCAGCGTCGTGCGACGTATGGAAAGGCCGTCGGGCAAGGTTTTGTTTGCCCGCTGCGGATCCCCAATGGACACCTGCAAAAGAAGCTGCTTTCGGTTTGATTGCGGCATATATCTTTTACGATGACGATTACGTGCCTTTGTTCAGCTAAATAAGTAAAAAGAGATTTAGTTCTGAGAGAACACTGGTATTGCCAACTGGTCACAGAGAATCAGTTCTCAACTGCAACAAAGAAGCTGACATGCCATCCCATTAATCGATGGTTAGGGAGTGTGTACACAAAATATCCAACGCGTAGTCAGGCACAACAACGCTTATTGTCAGTGACGCCCAATAGTAACATCGATTTATTATAGCATGGTTGAGGAAAAGATAGAAGAAAAAGGAACGCATCTTTCCGAACCACAAATCATCAAATATGTCGTTCCTCTTTATCAGAAAGAAATGCATTAAAATATTTCTGTGGTCGGTATTCTCTGGTTTCTATCCTGACAAGCTAAACGGACGGAAAGAACTCAAGGCCGCCTTTTTTTTGGAAACGCATCGTCCTCAGCAGCTATGCTTATCCCGTGCATCACCTAAGTTCTTTTTCCTTTCCAGTATATAGCGTCGACGTGGAATACGGCTTCTTTCAAGAATATAGTTTCATGCAACATTTACTAGACGAAACTCTGGCGCTAGTGACTACAGGAGCTGCCATGATGGCAGTTCAGTCAACATGATAATTATGGGGAGTACATGGACTAGCCTAAACTTCGTCCTTCTCGCTTCAAACGGCTTCGTGACTTTGTAAACGCAACAAAGTAGCACTGTGTTCTGAGTGCCTTCTCTCGTGCCGTACGTTTGCTCGCGCGCTAAAGGCTATTAATTTGTGAACTTGTCATCTTCAACAAAGTACTGCGGTGCAAAAAATTAAGTAAACAATAGTAAAATTACCCGACAGCAGTATTCGAGTACAGGACCTCTAGTGCAAAAGCCAGATATTGAAATCATTACGCCACGGACGCATGCCTTGACAAGCTTAAGAAGAAGCTTTAGCTCGGGGCTTCCAATCTAAATACACTGGGAAAGGAGAAATCGTTTTTCTCAGGGACCGCTGCACCAAAGTTGATGAGTAGGCGTTGCATTTGAGACAAAAAGGTAAAGTCTAGTGATTGTTTGGCAATTTTTCATTTAGGTGGGGAAATGTTTTTATATTAATTGCCATAAATCACAAATATTCAGAAAAGAAAGCTATGAAGTTTACAACTGTAGTTCAGCAATGAAAAATGATATCAAAATTCTATAAATTGCACATAATAATACGCCTAAAGCGGACGAATTTTATTTATCATACATGGCTCTCATATAGACCTCTAACTTGCGAGTAGAACGTTTGCGAAACCCTTGCAAACAATGTAAAACAATCATATAACATTTAGGTTGACATATGAAATCTGTCTGCTTCGGATGGTCGAATGGACGCTGTTCACAGAACTGAGATATTTGTTCTAGGTACAGAGCTACGAATTTGTAGACTTCATGCTACTATATTTTTTTTTTCAAACTGACAAATTTTTTGAATCTGTCATGAGAAAATCCAGGCCCTAAAACTAAATTCCGTTTCCAACAGTCTTTAGAATGTAACAACCTATCTCAAGTATAACAAGTTCCATTAGAAAAGTGTTTCTGCATTTGAAAGGCATTTGAGTAGGCGGCATTGCCGTAAGGCCTGAAATAGGGACCTACATGGGGGAAGCTGTTTTAGGGGGGTGACAATGCCAAAACTTTGAGCGATATTTACATTCGAATTTTGTGAGTAGTCATTTTGATTCCCAATCTCGCTAGAAGTCGGAGCGCATTCCTGCTTTTGTTTTTGTCTTTTTTTGTCACGCTCTGATGTATCCATGCTGGCACGTGAGCGAATAAATTTCTTTGATTTCGTTTCTACCAATGCGCACACAAAATCTCCGTACATATTTATTATACTAGTTGCCTTTTCCTTTTATTTTAGCACATTAAACTTATCTTCTTTTCTACTTTATGTCGTGCGACACGTATAAAGCAACAACTTATAAAGCGTGCAGGCGTGCACGGGGTAGTATTACCGCACGCCAGGAATGTGAGCTGCATTATGCATTGCCGCTGCTTTGCACTTGAACGTAATATATACAGGGTGTTTTCCAGCGTGTGCTGTCATAAAGGCTGCGCTTACTAGCCTGTTTAAGTAAAACGTAGAATGCTATATGTCGCAGGCTGCTGAAGCCAAAGTTTATTGAGAAAAGTTAATAATTTTCACGTCACGAAAGGTTGCGGGAAACTTGGTCTGTTGGCTGGTCTTTCACCATTTTGACTCCCACATCATATAATTCGTCGGCAAGTCTAACCCACTAATTCAGTAGGCGGCGGCAAGTACCCTTACAAAGGCTGCCGCCGCCCTAAAACAGAGCTTGCATGTAGGCTCCCTAGCCCGAACTGAACGTTCCCCTTAAGAATTTATCGTGGGTTAGGGAGCGACTTGTGAAGCTTGGCGCCTTTCGATTTGGTCACGTCGACAAGCTGAACCGTCACATACATACATACATACACATACATACATACATACATACATACATACATACATACATACACACACATACATACATACATACATACATACATACATACATACATACATACATACATACATACATACATACATACATACATACATACCTACATACATACATACATACATACATACATACATACATACATACATACATACATACATACATACATACATACATACATACATACATATGCATGTACACTGCGTATGATGGAATAGTTATCAAAATTTGGAGGACGCTTGAGGTTCGCCTTTAAGAGGGGAACTACCCGATTGCATTCGATGACCCCTGACTGCTTCGCAGTGCGGTTTAAGGCTGCTTCACATGATGCGATTTCGTCGCACCCGAAGTGTGACTTCCGTCATTTGAGACGAAAATCGCCGTCGCAGTAACGACTTTCCTGTTTTCGGCTGTGACCAAACGCTTGATCGCCCATTCGCACCGTATCAGCGATTGCTACAATTTTCCGTCAAAATTAGACGGAGAGTTATTTCGTCGGTTTACTTTAGAAAATGGCGTTTAGCTCAACAAGTTGCAATGCACCGAGACGTGGGTTGTGGAATTTAGTAGGTACGCGAAGGGAGAATAAAAACACTTGTACAGCAGACAGATTGCATTCTCCATTTTCTATGCGTTCGTTAACACGCCTCGCAGCATATTGACACGTGCACTTGCCTATCTTTATCAGGCGACCATGATTCGCCACCTAACAAATGTTATCGTACAGCGCGGGACGCGCCTGCATGTATTCGAAGTTTCTGCAATGTTATCGATGCTTCTATCCGCTGTCTGTTGTCGCTGAACCTTGTGTTATCTGATTTCATCGCGTGACGCGAATGGCGTAGAACTTTATGGAAGACACGCGGGTCCCAACGATTAGTCTGGAACATTTGACGACTGCTGTATAAAAGCCGACGCACTTGGCCCGCTGATCTGATTTTGACGATTGGCGACTGTGTTCGCCGTTGTCGCCGTTCTTTAAGTGTAGCCTGTTTTTGCGGGCACAGGTTCGCCCAATAAAACTTATGCTATCTTCGGCTGGTCGCTTCCATCCCCCGAAGCAGAGTCGGGCAGATCCGGCGTTCCCCGAGCTCAGAGGTAGAGGACGAGCGCGCAAGCAAAACGTGCGACACGCTCTCGGAGGAGGCAATGGCAGATGCTAAACCACGTGACTACTACCAACGTCCGATGTTTCGCTTATCGAAAGCTCCCGGCGCTGCCGGGAAAACCGGCGGACGCGCCGGCGGGACGAGCGTTCGTCGCAGTGGCCGAGGTTGCCTAGGTTACGGTGGGCCGTCGCCAACAGCAGCAACGCGGCTCTGCGATGACGTTTCAATTTCGACGACTGCTCCGACGACAGGGCTCGGAGCGCCTCAGAGCGCTCGAAGGTGGAGGAGAGCAATCGAGAAGAACCAGCCGAACGCAGGGCGGGCACCCTCTTTCAACCAGCCGAAGACAACGCCGCTCGCGAGAGCGCTCCAGAGCGCTCAGAAACGACCAGTCGAAGATGGCATTAGTTTCGTCTTTCACAGTATTGCTACTGTGTTCTTCATACGTCACTCCACGTGACAATGTGACGCACATTTTCCCGTTTGCTTCGTAGGCTTTTGCCAGTTGTCAATACGACGAGGTGTTCGATCCCCACGAGACGACATGGCCTTGTGGGGTCGTCACAATTTTCTTTTTTTTTGAGTAGCATGCAAAAATCGCGTGCACGGAGGCACTCATAATAATTTCAACCTCGGCAAGGGCAAATGACAAGGCAGCAAGAGAGAGAGATAAATAGAAGAGAGGAAACGCAGGGAGGTTAACCAGACACACGTTCGGTTTGCTAACCTACACTGGGGGAAGGGGTATGGGGTAAAACAATGCAGTGAAGTCAGCGAGTTGCATTCCTTCACGTGAATATTTGAATCATTAAGTATATGGTATACAGGTACCTGTCCCACGACTTGGTCTTCGGCAGAGGCCCTACCCTGTCTCTCACAAGTCGTCTGAAGGATTCTGATAACAAAGGCAGTACCTTAAGAGGAGCTTTCTATGTTTCGCCTGGTCTAACTGAGCGTTGGCAGGCGTCGCATCATCTCACAAATATTTCCACTTCTTTGAAACAGACTGGTACTATTCCATAAGCAATCTTTCACTAGGTTTATGCTTATGTCGCTAGACCACCCATTCCCATGACATAGACCCAAAAGCTCCTCCCTATGCTTGCTTAGTAAATATGACTATCTGATGTAGACTTCTGGCCCTTCTGTCTCTGTGGTGCCGATATAACAAGCCGTATTTACCTTGCATCATCACGTTGCACCTAGCGATCCCTTCTTTAGATGTTAGATGCAATTTAACTAGGAAAACGTCATTCTTTTGCTCCGCTGCCAGTGACTCTCTGTTCACATGTAAGACTCGACAAACGTTCTTTGAGGCCGGTGTTAGGAACTACCCTGTCTCGCTTGCGAGTGCGTCTGCTGGTTCTGCCTGCAGGCGGGAACTTTGACACGTGCCTTGTGACATGCTATCATTGAGCTAATCGAAAAAAACATGAAATGCATAATTGACTAATCTCAACTTATGTAATAATTAAAATTTTAACTAATTATCTTATGGTACATATCGCAATTTAGAAATGCTAGACTGCACGGCACAGCCACATGAAAACAATTGTGTGGATGACAGCATTTGCGAGATATGCACATTTCAAACTTTTAATAAAAATGTCTCGTCATGGCACTTTCTTATGGAAACGTCATTTTGTACAATGAAGCACGAAAGTAACTGGGACGCCAATCCATGCTCGATAATGTTAGAGAATGACTATCTCGTAAATGGTGTCATTCTGAGAATTCGTCCGAGTGGATCAGCATTGTGAACTCCAGGCTAGAATTTGTAGATTGTAATAAGTGCCAACAGATAAGCACTTATAAACTTAATTAGCGATTTTGATTAATTAGTCGAATATGCATATGAATTTAAGTGCTGGTAATGTTCGCCTGATCGAGCAGAAAAGATCGTGGACTAGAATTGTGCTATCTGGCTGAGGCAATTTTTAAATTTTTCAATGTGTTTGCTGAAACACCCAGTATATAAAGGTATTGTCTATGTACGTTTCTGACGACCATAGTGATTGAGACAGCATGTTATCTTTCCTTACCTTCACCTATAATTCGTCTCGTCACGAGACCTCTGGGTTATTGCTCTTTTTCCTTCTGATGGGCCGCCACCCTTCTTTAATATTCGACACAGTGCTTCCTTCCTCGACAAGCACTCCCACTGAATATGCTCAAGACGTCTTAGCCCGCGCTAACACGGCACGCCAGATTGCCGGCTCCCGGCTCACTGAGTCTCAGGCCGAGCAGAAGATGAGGTGCGAGAGCCGACATCAGGACATTCGATTTCCTCCTAGATCGTTTGTCCTATGGACACCATGTAGCTGCGTCAGCTTGCTTGAAAAGCTGCTGCCGCGCTACACAGGGTCCTACACGATATTGCTTCAGCCTGGCGATGTCAGCTATGAGACCACTCCGCTGGAATCGCGTGTCCCCACGGACGTTGTGCATGTGTCCTGGCTGAAACCTTACATTGATGCGAGTTCACCTCCGTTATAGTTTGTGTTAAGACGGCGCCTATACAGGCGGGGGCTATGTTACGGTGCAACCGAGAGTGGCGCCAGTCAGAAGAAGACGATTAGGCGTGTAGAGGCAGATTCGCTCTCAACAGCCGTCTTCTTTATGCATCGTTGTCTCTCGTGTAGATATTGTAAATACATCTTTATATATAACTTCTGCAACGTAACAATATGCCGGCTAACAGGCCAGTATAACGCTGGCGTACGACGTTCTTGCGTAAGCCAACTTTGCTCACGAGCTCAAGAGGGAATGCCATCTCTATTATCACATGCGACGCCTTCGCAGAAGGATACGTTAGCTCAAGTGCGTCGGCGTTGCTTACTCGTGGCACTTTCTTTGTACTTGCTGGCATTGTTTACTCTTGTTTATGGGGGTTTTCTCGCTGACTGAGAATTAGTGGTACGGTCGCTGATCGTCACGCTTGTGCTTTCTGAGAAGCAACGTTTCCATGATAGACCGTGAAGTCAGAAAACAAAAGAGAGACAAATGACTAACACGTCAGTGCACTTAGTGAAACTACGTGCATTGAGGACAAAGGTAAATGTGATTTTTTACTATGATTCAATTCATATTAGCAGTTTATTTGGAACATCTGCTGTTAATATAGTTGTGGTTTTTTCTTACGTATCGCACAAAACAAAACATGGACCATAGAACGCCATGGTTTCAGGTGCCATTGCCGCGCAGACCCCGACGAACGAATCCTGTGTTTTTCCACACAGTGTTTTGGTTCCTGAAGTACTGAGATAAAAGAAGTGCTGGGCAACATCGAAGATACTTTTATCTCAGATGGTATCTGGGGTACTTTTTGGGTATCATTTATTTCTGTCATACGTGTATGACAAGACGTGTATCTGTATCTGTATTTCAGATATATGAAAGAATGTATTGTGCATCGTAAGATACAGGATACTGCTATCACAACATCACTGGACGGAACTATAAACGCCGGCTGTACTCCGCTTCTCAAGCCGATTCTTCTCTCGCTAAGCCACCTGAATTTCCACAGGCGCTAACTTACTATTGTGCAGTTTAACAGGTAAGTTAAAAATTCTTCACGCCTAATTGTCATAACTATTAATGGTGCCGCCTGTATCGTGTTTCTACGTTTTCACTGTGTTTGTGTGATACGGAACCACCGTTATATCTTGCTTAGGTATATTTTTCTTTTTTTAGTTCACCCTTAAGTTTCTCACTGTTAGAAATCGCCAGGATATCGGAGCTAGGAGTGGCAGCAGTGTGAACAGTGGTGGTATCCTGGGACGCTTTGTGCCCCTGCAATACACGTGAAACGTGTTGGGGCTGTGCAAGTTTTCTCGTAGAATAAAAAAAAAACGTAAAAGGATTGCACTTTAACGAATATGTCCCTAACGAACGCTATACGCCGGTGTCTAAGTACAATATGAAAGGTCATAATTCTTTTATGTGTTCTCTGCAATACGATGCATCAAAAATTTTTAAAAAAATCTGAAGAAAAAAGTGCCGCTACGAGCGCTCTTGCTGCTGTACACATGTAGGGTGATCCGGTATTGCGTAAAGGGTAATACGTTTGCGGACAAGGTTGAACAGCGGAGCGTTATTTGCGCCATCGTGCAGAGGCTTCTTATTAATGCGCTTGTAATTAGATGGCGACACGCCAGCTAAACGGCAATCTGAGCAGCGCCTCCAATCAATTAGAAAAGCGACAAGGAAAAACTGCTCAAAGCGCAGCGTATAAAGAGTTTTGTTATTAAGGAAGTAACGCTACCCCAATAAATTGTTTCGGAATGAAAATATTATACTTCGAGCAATTAAGACAAATATTTCGAGATACTAACAGATATTTCATTCAAATAAAAGAATAGTGGTCGGAGTTAATAAACTCTCAAGCAAGCATTTTTGCGCATACACGTTTTCTGCTACATTACTTAGATCTATAATAAGAAACTTGAGAATTTATGGAAGTATCTTATGATACAAATGGAAGGTATCGTATCGGATATGATAACTGCGGTAGTATCTTGTATCTCCATGGCGAATACTTGTTGCCCAAGTATCTCGTGTCGTATCATGATGCAAATGCAAAGTATCTTTGCCCAGCCCTGGCTAAAATGGGGCATTGTTCCTATATATGTTAACATTCAAATAATGCAGAAATAAGAACTGTTGATACGTTTAAAGCTTTTGCGCAAACGTTGAAAATGGTGCTGTGGGCATTTGTTCACAGAAACAGTGGCACCCTTTTTTTGCAATGGTTCACCGAAACACAAACTCACTTTCAAAAAGAAAAAAAAAAGAAATCTATCTCACGGTATTCGTGTAGGCGCCACGCTGTGCGAAGTCCTAGACGAACCCTGTTTTCGGCCATTCAACAGCACATTCTGAAGAATGTGTGGCTGTGTCTACTACGAAGAGACAAATTTTAAGAGAAACGCATATCATATTTTAAATCAAGCTGATTTTAATGAAGCCGCTGCCGACGTTAAGCAGCGCGGTGCATAATGAATGGGCGAAGCGGGTGGTGATGCACAACCTTTTGCACTTATTAGCGCTGCATGTCAATGATAATGTTAAGGTAATGTTAATAATATTCATCATGATACGAATATGCTTTCTTACATAAGTGTCTTTGATGTGTGTTAGCGGTCCATGTATGGGGCAGTCACCGGGGTAGTCAATCCTGCAGTCGTCGCATACTGAAAATACAGAGTGTCACAGTGACAATTTTACTACAGCAGAACTAAGACATTTTTTAACGAATCCACTGTGAAACAAACGATGCCTATATTCTGCCACAGTACAACGTTCTCTATGTAAGGAGGAACGCAAGGCAGGCATACTAGGCGTTGTTTGGTAACTTGGGGCCCTATAACGTAAAACTATTCCAGTGTGTTTTTATTACAATCTCTTGGCGTAAAATTCGCGTAACCGCCGACGCAAGCATCCGGCGGTGACTAGGAGGGTTGTCTGAACAGACCAATCAAACGCTCTCCTCGCTTATAGGAGGTCATTTTCGTTTGCTTTAAAAACGAATGACATAGCCTACTGTGAGCAGCTTGTCTTATTTAATTGGCTGACAAGAAGTGAGGAGCACGCTGAAGAGGCTAGGGATTCGATGGGGCCGAGCCAGTGCAGTGAAAATTGGTAACAGAATGAAGAGGGCGGTGCCGGCGTTTGCGATTGGTCCATTTTCCCTTATTTGGCTGGACGTCACTAGTCGAAAATCGTGGCGGCACGCAACGGAACGTTAAGAATGCCGCTAAAAAGGTACCTCAGCAAAGAAAAGTTGACTGAGCGAGGTCTTAAACGTGCCGAAAGTGCTTGAAAACGTTACACGACCAGGCAAAAAGGCTTATTGTACGCAAATAAACCCATACTCTCCGGTAGGTGCGAGTAGATAGTGCTTGAGCGATTGGCGGCAGGCATAATTTATTCCTTTCGGAACGGAGCAGCCTGCAGCTATTCAGAAAAAAATCTAGTTTTGTTCGGCTTATTGAAGCATCTTTAACGCGTACACGTCACTTTGACGTAGTTAGTTTTTGCTGTTTTGTGACGTCGCATCACAGGCAGCTGAAGTGGGTGCAGCCAGAAGACGCTTGACCAAAAGCCGAGGGTTATGGCTAAAAGACGTCGAATCAGAAATATCGATTTCCTTTTTTTGGTTCAAGATGCATAATCAGTACGTACGTATTATATCAGATGAGGAGCTATCGCGGTTTTCGTGATGTCGCATGTAGACAGGCGAAGTGAGGGTGGTTCAAAAGAGCTTTTGACCAATCGTGGAGGGCTGATTGCAGAATTGGAATAGAAAAGTTAGAAATAGCTTTATGTTATAGCCCCCTTGGTGTGCGCATGATTTAGACCAGAATTGTGATAAAGCAGTGAGGAAACCAACGTCCATGTTGTTTGTATTGGCAGCGTCCTATTTGCTGTCCCGCAGTTCCGTGAGCGCAAAAGTGAAATTCCGCGGAGAAAGCTCACACAAATGCTTTTATTGAAAACACGCCTCTCACTGCGTTTTAGACGACTTTCTACGTTTGCTTATATTCGTTGATCTAATTTCTCCGAGCATATATCGTGATTTTAGTTAGCAGTGATGTAAACAGCACGACGTTCAATTAAACGGTTATTCAGTCAGCAATGAGTTACAAGTTAGCTGTCTAAATGTAGAGAAAGCAATTACGTTACATAAATAAATCGACTTCTCTGTGGGATTTTGATTCGATGTTTACGCCAAGCTGCGGTCCCCTCGTGCTGGTATTTGCTGTGAAAGTTTTTCCGCTAAGGGCTGAGCGAATTGCAAGCAGCACCGAACAAAACGCAATTAGGTCCTATCGAGTATACATTTGTGCGTAATAACCTGGTGCCCGTCAATGCTCGTCCACCCATCGCTCCATTGTCTCGAGCATCACCACAGCATCTTCGTCCGTCTTGTGAGAAAAGTGATTTGCTTATGCATGCTGTGTCTTCCATTCACTATGCTTATGAGGACTCTATTCTTTATAGTTGTTTCAAGCGCTTAGAAGCGAATCACGTTTTGGCTTTGTTATTTATTGCTTCTCTTTCTGCAAGAAATTCACCCGGGTGAGGGTGCTTATGACTGTATGCGAAGAAGAATTGCTGTCATTTTCGAAGATGCTCACAAAGAAATCCACCAACGCATTTCCTTCGGACTAAGTTATGAATTAAGATGAGCCTTCATCACTGCCTTCAGTGAGGAAGATGGTGCGATATGGAAAAATCAAGATGGTTCTCACGAGTGTTGCGCCATTAAGTCTAAGGAATGAATACATTATATATGTAGTTTGAAAGAATGTTTCTTTGGACATGTTGGTATTCAACTTCAGCTTTTAGCACACATGAGCGCTTCGTCTTCGTCTGTATAAACTGTCCCTGTGTGTTCTCTGTCAAAAAAGCTAAAACATATATCTAGTTGCGCTTGCTTTTCAGAGGCGCAACACTTATTTCCCGCTTAATTCAGCCTGTGAAGCCATTATAAGGGTCCCGCAATAGGCTCTGCATAAGAACATTTTCCATCCAGGAAAACACTGACAAGGACGTGTGCACAGAATGTATATGCATATAGACAGAGATGTGAGAAGGGTATTTTGCGGCTACGCACCACCTGACCAATATAGAGAAATTTCGAGGCTCTTCAAGGGTTGCTGAATAAAGGCATAATGCTAACAGATCAACGCGCTCATGGTGATACCCTTTCTCTATAATCAGTTGCGTGGCTGGTTATTTTTATCTCATCCAGTAAGCGTGCTAAGCATTTTTGCGATGTATTTAGAAGTTCGGCCATTGCGCACCTAATTTTTGGCTAGTTATCGCAAATACCAGAAGGTAGCGAATAACGAAAAGATCACTCATGCACTCACATAGAGGATGGGCACCTGAAGGCGGCTCCTTTTTGGCGTTCTGTCGCACTGGCTTCGAGCGGGATAGCTCGCAGAGGTCAGCTCCGATGAAGGCTGCAAGATGTGTCAAAAGAAATGGCAGGCACGTTTTGCGTAATCCGAATCCGATTAGTAGCAGACGATGAAGTGGCAAGCGCTAGCTTAACATATCTTTAAATTCTGAGCTTCAGGCAGACGTGATATCTGGGATTTTTCCATCGCGGTGGCAGGCTGGCATCATACAGGCCTCGAGCTGTCGGGCTAGATGGCAGCTTGTCAAATGTGCCTGCAAAGTACATTTTGGTCAACTTTTCAATCGACTTCGTCATTACGATCTCGTAGTGAATATTGATAAATGTCAGTTGGGGTTTCAGGGATCGATTTTCTTCGACATCAAATTGATGATGTGTGGTGTTTTGTGGCGCAAGGGCCAGGTTCGGCAAAAGGGCGCCATGACAAATGGTGGTGTTACCGATGTATTATGGAAGATGTGACTTGGCTGTAAAGTGGCCTAAAAATAGTCGTTGTAAAGTGCGTAAAATCTACGTGCTATAAAATTATGGCAATGACTAATGACGAAGACTGTGAAGATTAAAATCCATCGTAAAAGAATGATGCATTGCTTAAAATAAGCGAGACGTTAAATTGCTTACAGCACTACTGCCTCGCCAGAGCCCTTGAACCACAAGGGCCTAGAGGCATGTGCTATTCAAAATAATTATCGCAGTGGCATCGTCTGAAGAGAGGAAGCGCTACGAACGTGCGGGGCTAATAACACGCAGCGCAACATCTTTCAAAAAACCTAAGATGGCGTTGGTGTCAAAGAGTGGCTCTGGACCAAGTAACATATATAGGATGAAGGGGGATGTGGTGCCTGTATGCTAAGGGAAAAGGTTTTTTTCTTTCGGGTTCGGCTTCCCGACACTCCAGTAGGACGTGGAGTACCGCCAGCCTCTCCCCGCATCTACCACAGGTTGGAGTCTCGTTTCCCGTGAGTAAGAAGTTGTGTGTGCCAAAAGTGTGTCCTATTCTTAGACGGCAGAATAGGACATCTGTCCGGCGGGATTTTATTACAGGAGGCCAGAAACCTAATTGTGGCTTTATTACATGCACTTTATTATTTGTTTCCATGCCCCACGAGCGTTGCCAGTAGTTCCGCAGTTTTCTGCGCAAGTAGGGCCTCAAATCTGTGACAGGGACTGCTGCGGTAGGATTTACAGAATACGATGCAATTGATGTGGCCATCTGGTCCGCCAGAACATTGCCTTCGATGCCCCTATGACCGGGAACCCAGCATATGATGACATGCTGGTTACAGAGGCTCAGAGAACTGATTGACCATTTTAAAGACTGCTTCTCTACAACGTCCCGAGTGCGTCAAACACCACTGACGAAACACCGCATCATTACGGAGGAAACAGCAATACCCATCCGACAGCATCCGTATCGCGTGGCTGAGAAAGAGCGTGAAGCAATACAGCAGCAGGTCAAGAAAATGCTGGACGATGATGTT
Organism: Dermacentor albipictus; assembly: GCF_038994185.2. Taxonomy (NCBI): domain Eukaryota; kingdom Metazoa; phylum Arthropoda; class Arachnida; order Ixodida; family Ixodidae; genus Dermacentor; species Dermacentor albipictus. The sequence continues at coordinate 27,039,932 of NC_091822.1, read as the reverse complement.
ATCCAGCCGTCGAAAAGCCCTTGGGCATCGCCCGTGGTACTCGTTAAGAAGAAGGATGGCAGCCTGAGGTTTTGTATCGACTATCGCAAGCTCAATCGGGTCACGAAAAAAGATGTGTATCCCTTACCACGCATCGACGATTCCCTCGACAGGCTACGGCAAGCACGTTACTTCTCATCGATGGACTTAAAAAGTGGATACTGGCAAATAGAGGTCGATGAGCGGGATCGCGAAAAGACTGCGTTTGTAACGTCTGATGGGCTCTATGAATTCAAAGTTCTTCCTTTTGGTTTGTGCTCCGCCCCAGCCACGTTCCAAAGACTAATGGATACTGTTCTCTCAGGCCTTAAGTGGAAGACTTGCTTAGTGTACCTAGATGATGTGATTGTTTATTCTGCCACATTTGATGAACATCTCAGTCGGCTACGGTCAGTTCTTCAAGCCATACGGTCCGCTGGGCTTACCTTAAAACCTGAAAAGTGCCACTTTGGCTATCAAGAACTACAGTTTTTGGGCCACATTGTAAGTCACACAGGCGTCAGACCTGATCCTGAGAAAATCGCAGCCGTCGCAAAGTTTTCAAGGCCTACGGACAAGAAGGCAGTCAGACGCTTCCTGGGCCTATGCTCATATTACCGGCGATTTATTGCGGGCTTTGCACGCATCGCCTCACCGCTCATCTGCCTAACCAGAGAAGATGTCCCGTTTATGTGGGGCGAAGAACAGGAGGCGGCATTTAACGAGTTGCGGCACCGTCTACAAACTCCGCCTGTTCTTGCCCACTTTGACGTGGATGCGCCGACAATGATCCACACCGACGCCAGCAATGTGGGTCTAGGTGCCGTCCTTGTTCAGCGGCAAGACGGCGCTGAGCGAGTCATCGCTTACGCGAGTAGAACACTGTCACGTGCCGAGTCGAACTACTCCACCACAGAGAAGGAATGCTTGGCTGTAGTATGGGCCATTACCAAGTTCCGCCCGTACATATATGGCCGCCCATTTCAAGTCATAAGTGACCATCATTCTCTCTGTTGGTTGACCAACATGAAAGATCCATCTGCACGTTTGGCACGCTGGAGCCTACGGCTGCAAAAGTACGACATGACAGTGGTCTATAAATCGGGAAGACAGCACTTAGACGCCGACTGCCTTTCCAGATCACCGATAGAGTCGTCAGGCCGAGATGATGACGAATCCGCAGGCTTTTTAGGAGTTGTTGGTGCAGCTACCATCTCTCAACAACAGCAAGATGACCACGAGCTCGCTTCACTAATTGATTTCTTAGAAGGCCGCACCACAAACAAGCCCAGATTGTTCTCAAGGAACTTGTCATCATTCTGCATGCGCAACAGTGTTCTTTTTAAGAGGAACTTCTCTTCAACAAGGAAGAGATATCTACTGGTCATCCCTAAAACTCTCCGCAGTGAAATCTTGCAGGCCTGTCACGATGAAGCTACGTCGGGCCACCTAGGCTACACAAGAACATTAGCACGGATCAAAGAGAAATACTACTGGCCATGGCTCGCAACACACGTGAAGCACTACGTTCGAACGTGCCTTGACTGTCAGCGACGAAAAGTGCCACCTACGAAACCTGCCGGACTATTACATCCCGTTCAAGTGCCGGAAACACCGTTTGCACAAATTGGGATGGACCTTTTGGGCCCATTCCCAATATCAACTGCAGGAAATAAGTGGATCATAGTTGCGACAGATTACCTTACGCGTTATGCAGAAACCAAAGCACTTCCGAGCAGCACAGCAGCCGAAGCCGCGCAGTTCTTCATCGAAAACGTCGTCCTTAGGCACGGTGCTCCAGCGGTCATCGTAACCGACAGGGGAACCACATTCACGGCTGAACTTTTGTGAACTGTGCTCACGCTCAGTGGCACAGCACACAGAAGGACGACAGCTTATCACCCGCAAAGCAATGGACTTACGGAGCGCCTCAACAAGACTATTGCAGACATGTTGTGCATGTATGTCGATGTGGAACACAAGAACTGGGACCAAATTTTACCCTACGTAACGTTTGCTTACAATACGGCTCGGCAAGAAACAACAAGAATGACGCCATTCAGACTCCTCCACGGTCGAGAAGTGACTACAATGCTAGATGCTATGCTTCCTCATGATTCCAGCGATTCCGAGAATGACGCCGCAGATTTTACAGAGCGCGCCGAAGAAGCAAGACAGCTCGCACACGTTCGCATAACTAGCCAGCAAGACCGTGATGCGCGACGTTACAATCAACGCCATCGATGCGTCGTCTACCAGCCCGGCCAAAGAGTCTGGGTTTGGGCTCCAGTGCGCCGCCGAGGCCTCGCGGAGAAACTTCTGCGCCGATACTTCGGACCGTACAAGGTTCTACGACACCTTAGCGACGTCAACTATGAAGTCATTCCTGACAGCCAATCCTGCTCGAGGCGCCGTCAGGACCTGCCTGAGACTGTGCACGTGGTGCGCATGAAACCTTATTTGGCTGAATGACATGGACACTTGCTGGTGGGCTGGACACCGGGTGCTACCCGCCAAGCATCGGGACGATGCTCCTTCTGAAGGGGGGCAAATGCCGCGACGCCATCTGTGCCCAACCACGCTGACGACGAGGACGACGACCTCGTGGGGGCAAGCGAGCGTGCTAGAGAAGAAGAAGCGAACACTGAACGCTTGTTCTAATTGTCAAGATTAAAATAACGCTCTCCGCTCTTGTCTCAAGTGAGCCGTGACAATATATACGTTTTACATAGGACGGAATAGAGTTCGTTGATGACTGGGTTTTTGTGCTTAGAAAATGACATTAAGGCCTTCACAGCACTTAGGGAGTCCGTATATATAACTGATTTCTCGAGTTTTGATTTCTTTATATACTTTACAGCCGACAGCAGTGCGTAGGCCTCAGCCGTAAAGATGCTCGTTTCCGGATGCAGTACATCGGATTCCGAGAAGGATGGGCCGACGGCTGCATAGGACACCCCCTCGCGTGACTTCGATGCGTCTGTGTAGAACTCCGCGCAGGAGTGTTTGTATTGGAGTTCCCGGAAATGCATTTGTATTTCAATCTCTGGAGCGTGTTTTGTGACTTGCATGAAAGATATATCGCATTGTATCATCTGCCACTCCCAAGGAGGTAGCAGCTTAGCTGGAGGCATTAGGCGAAGCTCGAGGAGTGGAACAAGCATTTCATGACTAAGCTCCTTAACACGCAGTGAGAAAGGCTGTCTTATGGAGGGACGATTATGAAAGAGTGTAGCACATGTCATGTCATTAACGGTATTATAACACGGATGTTGAGGATTAGAGTGCACTTTCAGAAAATATGTGTGGCTGATGTATGTTCTCTGGAGATGACGTGACCACTCGTTCGATTCTGCGTATAAACTTTTAACGGGACTTGTCCTGAAAGCGCTCGTGGCTAAACGGATACCTAGATGGTGGACTGGGTCTAGCATCTTTAGCGCGCTCGGGGCGGCAGAGTTATATACTTCAGCACCATAATCCAATCGAGACCGAATTAGGCTCTTGTATACGTTCATTAAACACTTCCTGTCACTACCCCATGTAGTATGGGATAGAAGTTTCATTAAGTTCATGGTTTTTAGACATTTTTCTTTCAAATATTTAATGTGTGGAATGAAAGCGAGTCTGTAGTCAAGTATGATACCTAGGAATTTGTGCTCTTTGCTGATAGGTATTCGTTGTCCACACTGTTCTAAGGAAGGATCCGGAACCAGGCCTCTCTTTCTTGTAAAAAGAACGCAAGAGCTTTTGTTAGGATTGATCTTAAATCCATTCTTGTCTGCCCACACTGAGACTTTGTTCAGGCCATGCTGTACCTGTCTCTCGCAGACTGCGAGGTTACAAGATTTGAAAGCTATTTGAATGTCGTCCACGTAGACAGAATAAAAGATTGCTGGTGGTAATGAAGTGCGAAGCGTGTTCATCTTCACGATGAAGAGTGTGCAGCTGAGCACGCCTCCTTGGGGTACCCCAGTTTCCTGTATAAATGTACGCGACAGTGCAGGATCTATTTTCACTCGAAATGTACGGTTCTCTAGGTAGCTCTCTATAGTATTTAGCATATTGCCGCGGATACCTAGCGCGGAAAGATCGCGCAGGATTCCGCACCGCCAGGTTGTGTAGTACGCTTTTCGTATATCCAGAAATACAGATAAGAAAGATTGCTTCTGCACGAAGGCATCGCGAATGCTTGCTTCGATGCGCACAAGATGGTCGGTTGTAGATCGCCCTTCCCGAAAACCGCACTGAAATGGGTCAAGCATTTTACTGGACTCTAGGAGATGCACGAGACGGCGATTGATCATTTTTTCAAATACCTTACAAAAGCAACTTGTCAGGGCTATCGGGCGGTAACTTGCCACTGAGGAAGGATCTTTGCCTTGTTTCAAAACCGGGATCACAATGGCTTCTTTCTAGTAGCTTGGGTGTCTTTATGTAAGTTTTTGGTCATTTCATAGGTGATTCTGTCAGATCCCGGTGCAGAGCTCTTGCATGCGCTCAAGGCAGCTCTCAACTCGGCAATGCTAAAAGGACAGTTGCATGGTTCATTCTGTTGGCATTTTCTCATGAGTGGCTTACATTCTTCTATTTGTTTATATTTCAGAAAGGATTGCGAGTAATGGTTGGCACTTGACACGCTCTCAAAGTGCTCCCCAAGTGAGTCCGCCTGATCTTGTAGGGTATCGCCTTCTGTGTTTACCAAAGGGAGTGCATATACTTGTCGTCCTCTTATCCTATTGACCCTGTTCCAGGCTTTGGGCTCATCTCTGAACGAGTTAATACTCGATAGAACCTTCTGCGAACTTTCTCGTCTGGCCTGTCGGCGGGTTCGCCTGCCTAGGGATTTCACTTTTTTAAAGTTACTAAGATTATCCGCAGTGGGAGAAGCGCGTAGCAACCCCCACGCCCTGTTCTGTTTTTCATGAGCGATCCTACAATTGCCGTTCCACCATGGGACACGCCGTTTGCAGGCCAAGCCTTTTACTTCTGATATGCATTTAGATGCGACATCTATTATGAACGCTGTAAAGAACTCGACTGCAGCATCAATTCCTAACGAAGACAGGTCAGCCCATGAGATACTAGACAGAGATCGAAATTTCTCCCAATCAGCTGTCTCAATCTTCCATCTAGGAGCGTGTGGTGGATATTCATTTTCTTTCGGTGATCTTAGCAGTATAGGGAAGTGGTCGCTGCCGTAAGGGTTGTCGGTAACTTCCCATTCAAGTTCAGGCAGTACAGACGGGGAGAATATGCTAAGGTCTATGGAAGAATAGGTTCTATTTGCAAGAGAGTAATATGTGTGTTCCTTTTTATTCAACAGACAAGCACCAGAAGAAAAAAGAAACTGTTCGACAAGATGTCCTCGTGCATCATGCTCGTCCACCCATCGCTCCATTGTCTCGAGCATCACCACAGCATCTTCGTCCGTCTTGTGAGAAAAGTGATTTGCTTATTCATGCTGTGTCTTCCATTTACTATGCTTATGAGGACTCTATTCTTTATAGTTGTTTCAAGCGCTTAGAAGCGAATCACATTTTGGCTTTGTTATTTATTGCTTCGCTTTCTGCAAGCAATCCATTTGGATGAGGGTGCTTATGACTGTATGCAAAGAAGAATTGCTGTCATTTTCGAAGATGCTTACAAATTAATCCACCAACGCATTTCCTTAGGACTACGTTATGAATTAAGATGAGCCTTCATCACAGCCTTCAGTGAGGAAAATGGTGCGATATGGAAAAATCAAGATGGTTCTCATGAGAGTTGCGCCATTAACTGTAAGGAATGAATAAATTATATATGTAGTTTGAAAGAATGTTTGTTTGGACATGTTGGTATTCAATTTCAGCTTTTAGCACACATGAGCGCTTCGTCTTCGTCTGTACAAACTGTCCCTGTGTGTTCTCTGTCAAAAGAGCTAAAACATATATCTAGTTGCGTTTGCTTTTCAGAGGCACAACACTTATTTCCCGCTTAATTCAGCCTGTGAAGCCATTATAAGGGCCACACAATAGGCTCTGCATAAGAACATTTTCCATCCAGGAAAACACTGACAAGGACGTGTGCACAGAATGTATATTGACACGTGTATTTATATTTATCGGGCGACAAGGTTTCACCGCCTAACAAATCTTATCGCACAGCGCGGGACGCGCTTGCATGTATCCGAAGTTTCTGGAAAGTTATCGATACTTCTATCCGCAGTCTGTTGTTGCCAAACCTTGTCTTATCTGATTTATTCGCCTGACGCGAATGATGTAGAACTTTATGGAAAACCCGCCGCGGTTGCTCAGCGGCTATGGTGTTAGGCTGCTGAGCACGAGGTCGCGGGATCGAATCCCGGCCGCGGCGGCCGCATTTCGATGGGGGCGAAATGCGAAAACACCCGTGTACTTAGGTGCACGTTAAAGAACCCCAGGTGGTCGAAATTTCCGGAGTCCTCCACTACGGCGTGCCTCATAATCAGAAAGTGGTTTTGGCACGTAAAACCCCATAATTTAATTTAATTAACTTTATGGAAGGCACGCGGGTCCCAACGATTAGTCTGGAAGATTCGACGATTATGTATAAAAGCCGACGCGCTTGAACAGCTGATAAGATTTTCGACGATCGCCGACCGTGTTCGCCGCTATCGTTGTGCTATAAGTGTAGCCTGTTTTGTGGGCACAGGTTCGCCCAATAAAAGTTAGTTTTGTCTATCACAGTATTGCTACTGTGTTCTTAACGTCACTACCACGTGACATCTGGTGGAGGTGCTTTTGGTCCATGTACCGGACGCCCCCGACAAGCCGTGATCCAAGCCCGGAACGCAAAGACAACACCAACGCAGTCCCGGACCATCGAGCAAGCCGCCGTCTTCAACAACTAACCCCGGAGCACGGACTTTTGCCTGAGACGATCAGAAAGATTGCCACCAAGTCCACCCCAATGGCAGCCCCGGCATCGCCCATCGTGCTACAGCAGCCCAGGGAGCCTCCGACGTTCCGTGGTTCAACTTTCGAGGACCGGGAAGGCTGGCTTGAGACGCACGAGAGAGTCGCTACGTTTGACAACTGGAATAGCGACGACAAACTGCGATATGTCTTCTTCGCATTGGAAGACGCGGCCAGGACGTGGTTCGAGAACCGAGAAGCCACCCTAACGACCTGGGAACTTTTCCGAAGCGGCTTCCTGCAGACATTCGCAAGCGTCGTACGCCGAGAACGAGCCCAAGCGCTATTGGAAACCCGGGTGCAGCTACCTAATGAGACGACCGCGATCTACACGGAAGAAATGAGCCGTCTCTTCCGCCACGCCAACCCTGAAATGCCCGAGGAGAAGAAAGTCCGCCTGCTGATGCGTGGTGTGAAGGAGGAACTTTTTGCCGGAATGGTACGAAGCCCACCGAAGACCGTCGATGAGTTTCTTCACGAGGCCACCAGCATCGAGAAGACATTCGAGATGCGAAACCGGAAATTCGGCCGCCGCACGACCTCGACAAACTACGCCGGAGTTCAGTCACTGGCCGCCGACGACCTACGCGAGACTATCCGAGCTGTCGTGCGGGAGGAGCTACAAAAGCTGTTCCCATCATCACAGCCTCAAGTGGCTTCGATTGCCGACGCCGTGCGTGAGGAACTCCGACAACAACTTGGAGTAGCCCCTGAATCGCCGCAGCGTGAGCCGCAAGCGATGACCTACGCCGCCGTCGCACGCCGTCAAGGACCCCCTCCGCGACCGCGCCAGGGCCCTGTCACGCCGCAGTTTCGTCGTCCGCCGCCGCCGCCGCCAGCACAACCAGCCGTCGCCCAGCGCACCTACGCGAGGAAGACGGACATCTGGCGTGCTCCTGACCACCGCCTACTCTGCTACCACTGCGGAGAAGCGGGTCACGTCTACCGACGATGTCCGTACCGGGAGATGGGACTGCGAGGTTTCGCCGTCAACGCTCCGCGCCCGTAGCAAGGTGAACGCCCTCGCGATATCGCTGACTACCTCGCGGCTACTCAGTGGAGCTCTCGACGACCGTCGCGTTCACCATCACCAGGCCGCTACCTGTCGCCGCAGCGCCGACCATACACTGGCCCAGCCCGGGGCCGGTCAGCGAGCCCATATTCGGAAAACTAAAAGCAGCAACCGATGGAGGTGCGGTTGCTGTTCGTCGAACTGACGAAGATCCTCCGCCGCCGACGAAGACGCCGAAAAAACTACCTCGACGACACAACGACACGCCGCCGTTCGTTCCGACGAAGTCTGGAAGGAAAGAATGCGACGACGAAAGACAACCTGACGACGTCACATACCAGCCACAGGTCAACGCGACGCAGTCGTGATCCAACGCCAAGACCGAACTGTAATGCAAGACAAAGAGCCACCGACCTCGACGTGCTTCTCGGCGGCCACGCTGTCACCGCCTTAGTCGACACAGGGGCTGATTACTCCGTCATGAGTGGACACATCACCACCCAGTTGAAGAAAGTTAAGACCACGTGGGAAGGCCCTCAAATTCGTACCGCCGGAGGACACCTCATAACGCCGACTGGAATGTGCACGGCAAGAATTACCATTCACTACCGGACTTACCCTGGCACCTTCGTTATCCTCCAACAGTGTTCACGAGACGTCATTCTCGGCATGGACTTCCTCAACCAACACGGCGCAGTCATCGACCTGAAGTCGAAGTCAATAACTCTGTCGGAAGACCATGCGATGCCGTCGGAGAACCCTCGTAGCCACCACGCCTTGAGTGTGCTCGAAGATCAAGTGAGCATCCCGCCTCGCTCCAGCATTGTTATTTCGATCGGCACTGAAACACCCGCTGACGTAGAAGGTGTCATCGAAGGCGACCAACGTTTACTGCTAGACCGTGACATTTGCGTCGCAAGAGGGATCGCTCGACTGCACGGAGGAAACACGAGAGTGTTGCTGACAAACTTCAGCGAGGAGTTCAAGCACATCAACAAGGGCACGACGATCGCATAGGAAATTCTGGAAAACAGCAATGCGTTTGTCCTCTCAGATTCCGCCGCATCTACCCGAGGACCATGGTTCCCGAACCAGACTACGACATTAATCCAAGTCTCCCAGTGATTAAGCAACAGCAGCTCAGAAGTCTGCTCCGACGATACAAAGGCTGCTTTTCGACGACATCGAGGATTCGACAAACACCAGTCGCCAAGCATCGCATAATCACCGAGGAGTACGCTCGACCACTCCGCCAAAGCCCTTACCGAGTTTCACCGCGAGAACGCGAAGTTATAAGAGAACAAGTCGACGAAATGCTGCGCGACGACATCATCCAGCTGTCAAAAAGCCCGTGGGCATCCCCTGTTGTCCTGGAGAAGAAAAAGGATGGAACCCTACGTTTCTGCGTCGATTATCGTCGATTGAACAAAATCACGAAGAAAGACGTATACCCCCTCCCAAGGATAGACGACGCATTGGATCGGCTCTGCAATGCTAAATACTTCTCATCGATGGACCTCAAGTCTGGCTACTGGCAAATAGAAGTCGACGAAAGGGATCGCGAAAAGACCGCCTTCATCACGCCAGACGGCCTCTACGAGTTCAAGGTTATGCCATTCGTTCTGTGTTCGGCGCCTGCAACGTTCCAGCGCGTCATGGACACAGTATTAGCAGGACTAAAGTGGCAGACCTGCCTTGTTTACTTGGATGACGTCGTCGTCTTCGCCGAAAATTTCGACGATCACCTTAGGCGGCCTACGACAGTACTACAGGCCATCAAGTCATCAGGGCTCACTCTGAAGCCAGAAAAATGCCGCTTCGCTTACGACGAGCTTCTGTTCCTAGGCCACGTCATCAGTAAATCCGGAGTACGCCCCGACCCCCAGAAAACAGCTGCCATCGCAAAGTTCCCGCAGCCCACCGACAAGAAGCCAGTGCGTAGATTCCTTGGCATGTGTGCCTACTATAGGCGCTTTGTCAAGGACTTTTCACGCATCGCGGAGCCGCTAACACATCTAACGAAATGTGATGTCGAGTTCAAGTGGGAAACACCGCAGGCCGACGCATTTGAAGAACTCAAACGACGCATGCAGTCGCCGCCGGTACTTGCGCACTTCGACGAGTACGCCGATACAGAAATCCATACTGACGCCAGTAGCCTAGGCCTCGGTGCCGTTCGAGCCCAGAGGAGAAACGGAGTCGAACAGGTGATAGCTTACGCTAGCCGGTCGCTGTCAAAAGCGGAAGGCAACTATTCTACGACCGAAAAGGAATGCCTCGCCATCGTTTGGGCTACAGCTAAATTTAGCCCTTATCTTTATGGCAGGCCATTCAAAGTCGTCAGTGACCATCACGCGTTGTGTTGGCTAGCGAATATAAAGGAACTCGCGCGGTGGAGCCTCAGACTACAAGAATACGACATCACTGTCACCTACAAGTCCGGACGAAAACACTCCGATGCCGATTGCCTATCACGCGCCCCCATTGACCCGCCGCCGCAAGACGACGAGAATGACGACGTTTTCCTCGGAATGATAAGCGCGGAAGACTTCGCTGCACAGCAACGGGCAGACGGGAGCTAAAATGCCTCGTCGAATATTTGGAAGGGCACACCGACGTTGTCCCCAGGGCATTTAGGCGCGGATTATTTTCCTTCACGCTTCAAAACAATCTACTCGTGAAGAAGAACTTCTCACCAGTCCGCGCCAACTACCTTCTTGTTGTACCGTCAGGACTTCGTCCAGAAGTATTGCACGCCCTACATGACGATCCGACCACTGGACACCTAGGAGTTTCCCGGACACTATCAAGGATACAAGAAAAGTATTATTGGCCGCACCTGACCGCCGACGTCGCCCGTTATGTCAGAACATGCCGAGACTGTCAGCGACGCAATACACCGCCGACAAGGCCAGCCGGATTACTACAGCTAATCGAGCCTCCTTGCCGAGCATTCCAGCAGATCGGGATGGACTTGTTGGGACCCTTTCCGACGTCAACAACCGGAAATAAGTGGATCGTCGTGGCGACGGACTACCTCACCCGCTTCGCTGAAACTAAAGCACTGCCGAAAGGTAGCGCAGCCGAAGTGGCGAAATTCTTTGTCGAAAACATCCTGCTGAGACATGGTGCCCCAGAAGTCCTCATCACCGACAGAGGAACGGCCTTTACAGCGGAGCTCACCCAAGCCATTCTGAACTACAGTCAGACAAGGCACAGGAGGACAACTGCCTACCACCCGCAGACGCATGGTCTTACGGAGCGGCTGAATAACACCCTCGCCGACATGCTAGCGATGTACGTGGACGTCGAACACAAGACGTGGGATGCCGTCCTGCCGTGCGTAACATTCGCTTACAACACGGCGGTGCAAGAAACAACACAGATCACGCCGATTAAGCTGGTTTACGGCAGGAATCCGACGACGACGCTCGACGCCATGCTGCCCCACGTCACTGACGAGGAAAATCTCGACGTCGCTAGCTATCTCCAGCGCGCCGAAGAAGCCCGACAGCTCGCCCGCCTGCGGATCAAGAACCAGCAGAGGACCGACAGCCGACACTACAACCTCCGACGACGCTTTGTCGAGTACCAGCCCGGTGACCGTGTTTGGGTTTGGACCCCTATACGCCGACGAGGACTGAGCGAGAAGCTTTTGCGTCGCTATTTTGGACCGTACAAGATCATCCGACGTATTGAGCACTGGACTACGAGGTCGTGCCAGACGGCATTTCGCTGTCACAGCGGCGCCGCTCACGACCTGAAATTGTCCACGTTGTGCGGCTCAAGCCGTACCACCAGCGTTGACGAACTTTGGGACTTCGCGTAACTGACCTTTGGACTTTATTTCTTTTCGTTGTTTTGTTCCTTATGTTTAATAAGTGTCCCTTTGTGTTTCGTTCTCTTTGTAGCATCGGGACGATGCTTTTTAAGAGGGGGGTATTGACACGTGTATTTATATTTATCGGGTGACAAGGTTTCACCGCCTAACAAATCTTATAGCACAGCGCGGGACGCGCTTCCATGTATCCGAAGTTTCTGGAAAGTTATCGATGCTCATATCCGCAGTCTGTTGTTGCCGAACCTTGTGTTATCTGATTTATTCGCCTGACGCGAGTGATGTAGAACTTTATGGAAGGCACGCGGGTCTCAACGATTAGTCTGGAACATTCGACGATTGTGTATAAAAGCCAACGCGCTTGAACCGCTGATCAGATTTTCGACGATCGCCGACCGTGTTCGCCGCTATCATTGTGCTATAAGTGTAGCCTGTTTTGTGGGCACAGGTTCGCCCAATAAAAGTTAGTTTTGTCTATCACAGTATTGCTACTGTGTTCTTAACGTCACTACCACGTGACAATATGCATAGAGACAGAGATGTGAGAAGGGTATTTTGCGGCTACGCACCACCTGACCAATATAGAGAAATTTCGAGGCTCTTCAAGGGTTGCTGAATAAAGGCATAATGCTAACAGATCAACGCGCTCATGGTGATACCCTTTCTCTATAATCAGTTGCTATATACAGCGTGGCTGGTTATTTTTATCTCATCCAGTCAGCGTGCTAAGCATATTTGCGATGTATTTAGAAGTTCGGCCATTGCGCAACTAATTTTTGGCTAGTTATCGCAAATGCCAGAAGGTAGCGAATAACGAAAAGATCACTCATGCACTCACATAGAGGATGGGCACCTGAAGGCGGCTCCTTTTTGGCGTTCTGTCGCACTGGCTTCGAGCTGGATCCCTCGCAGAGGTCAGCTCCGATGAATGCTGCAAGATGTGTCAAAAGAAATGGCAGGCACGTTTTGCGTAATCCGAATCCGATTAGTAGCAGAAGATGAAGTGGCAAGCGCTAGCTTAACATATCTATAAATTCTGAGCTTCAGGCAGACGCGATATCTGGGATTGTTCTATCGCGGTGGCAGGCTGGCATCATACAGGCCTCGAGCTGTCGGGCTAGATGGCAGCTTGTCAAATGTGCCTGCAAAGTACATTTTGGTCAACTTTTCACTCGATTTCATCATTACGATCTCGTCATGAATATTGATAAATGTCAGTTGGGGTTCCAGGGATCGATTTTCTTAGACATCAAATTACCAATCACTCCGGTGCCCTACAGTGGTCAGGCCATCATCGACTAACCGCCACCCAACGTTCACACCTAGGTTGCGATGCTTTCGCGGACTCAAATTTTAATCATCGTTTCAGGCCTGCATGCTCCAAGCTGGTGCAGCCTCTTGAAGAACTCCTTTCCATTTCGAAAGCAGAGTCTACCGCACTTCCTTGGGACACGGTCCTTGATCAAGCTTTCGCCACCATAAGGGCAGCACATACAGAAGCCACCCTGCTGCGTCACCCTTCACATCTCCCACTAGCCTTATGGTGGACACTTCTTCAGAAGCCGCGGAAGCCGCTCTTAGTCATCGGATTACTGATGCGTGCGCTCCCACCTCCTTCTTTTCCCACAAGTTACGCGACACTGAACGCCGATATATCACTTTCAGACGGGAGCTCCTCGCGGCCTATCTCGCAGTGAAGCATTTCAGGCACTTCTTGGAAGGGCGGCGATTATAATTCTTACGGAGCACAGACCACTTGTTCGAGCTTTACGTTAGGCCGTTTACGTTATGCCGGAACTCCTAGAGAACTCCGGCGTCTTGTTTTAATGCTGAATTCACGAAAGACATACGCTACGTCAAAGGCAGCCCTACTAGCCCTACGCGTTCAGTTTTATTACCATCAAAGGCACGGCAGTTCAGGCCACCTTTCCTTTCCTTGTTTCCACTCGCGATGGATCAAGCATCGGATGGTAAACTTCCATGACTCCGATTTTCTATATCCCTTTGCTTGGAGCAAGTCAACGTTCCCTAACACGACGTCTCCCTGTGGTGCGATGTTTTACCTACCTGTACCCAAATTTAGCTTCCTGCTATTCTTCGTCCTGCTGTTTTTGATACACTGCACTTAATCTGCCATTCAGGCGTACGTGCTACGCAACACCTTATCACCGAACGTTACGTTTGGCCGCTGCGCATACGTGCTGATATACGCGACTGGGTCCACACTTGTACACCGTGCATCAAGGTGCAATGACATACCAAGCCTCCACTGGGCGAATTCCCTGTCTCCTATGCTCGTTTCGACACCAATAATTCGGACATTGTTGACCATTTAACACCAAGCCGTGGTTATATGTACTTGCTTACGTGAATTGATCGATACGCATGGTAGCCTGAAACAGCCTGGACATAAGGACGGATACAGTCGATCATACTTTTCTGTCAACCTGAATTAGCTGTTTTCGTAGGCCATCAACGGTGACCACTGATCTAGGCAGACAGTTTGACTCGGCCCTATTCACGCCGGTAACATCCCTTCGGGGTTGTGCGCGAATTCGCAGAACTGCTTACCATCCTGCATTCAACGGCATCATCGAGAGGCTACGCAGACACGCGAAAGCAGCACTCGCCGTTCGGCATCCCGTGACGCATTGGGTATCGAACCTTCCAATTGTGCTGCTCGGCCTTCGGTCAGCACTCCGAACAGAACGCGCTTGCTCTGTAGATGAGGTGGTTTATGGTTGCGTCCTCCGTTTGCCTGTTGACCTCGTCAACACCATGTCTACGCCTAATGTTTTGGCTTCATCTTTTTCATCCAGCGTCTATGCATTATCACGCAAAACATGCACGCATCGCTAACCTCAGCTCACACGAAAAAGCACAACACTTTCCTACCCTCAGACTTGCAAACATCATCAAGGTTTTGTCGGTGTTGACACGCCTCGTCGATCTCTTGAGCCCCGCTACGGCAGTTCTTTTCCCGCCATCAAAGGTTGTGAGCACTATTTCACGATCCTGCACAATGGGCGTAATGACACAGTTCCGATCGGAAAGATTAAACTCGCTCCCATTATTAACCCCTCCATCTGATCACTTCTTCAAACGACCGCTGCCACTTGTACGCAGGGGGCGGAGCGAAGTCATCTGTGGCGAACCTCCACTCCAGGCGCGTCTCTGGTTTTATACATCCGCGAATAATGGGGGACGCCTAATAGACGAGGAAGGGGAGTTAAAAATGATCGAGTAGTTCAAGTAAAGGGACTTACAAATAAAATTCCTGTGATTTAGCTGTGCTTCGTGGTTCCACAAAGTAATTATGCGCAGCTTTGTCACTTGAATTTACGCACACACACACCGTGCTTAGTCGCTATAGTGTTGGGCTTCTAAGCAAGAGGCCGTGGGATCGAATCCGCGTCACGGTGGCCGCATTTCATCGGGGTCTAAATTCGAAAACACCCATGTGCTTAGATTTACGTGCACGCTAAAGAACCCCAGGTGGTCGAAATTTCCGGATTCCCACACTACGGCGTGCCTAATATTCTGAAAGTGGTTTTGGTACGTAAAACCCCACGTTTTTTTTCATGCACGGCATCCCCAGACAAGTGAGCACCGTGTGTGTTGGGGGGAGCTTGAGGGTGTTCTTACGTGGGTGCGTGTGTGGGTCTGTACGTGAATGAGAGAGTGCAAAAATAGCGCCTGATGACTTCACATAGCCCTAAAACAGCCCACTGAAGCCGCGCCGTGACAAATTTCTCTTAAGAATTGTTTCCAATCTAAATATTAGTGTATGGACGATAACCTTTTCATTGCGATAGCAATTATATGGACACTCCAGTCGTATTTCTGTCGTAGCATCGCCGTGGCCGTGAGGTTACCCATGAATGAAAGCGTGTGAGGGTGAGCCGGCGCACGCGGTTCAATCTCTCGTACGCGCGAGGAACGCGGCCCGGATACGTGCGCTTTCCTGTGGCGTGCGAGGCAATGGGAGTCGGGAGCAGGAGGAGGGGCGTTCTTCTCCGGCGGCTGCTAGGGCGTCTCGACGACGATAGTGATCTAAAGAGAGGACAGACGCTTGATTCTGCAAACCGTGAGGGAGCATGGGGAAGCATCGTCAGGGGAGAGGGAGTGGGAAGGGAAATATGATAGAGAAAGAAGGAGGATGTGGCATAATAGCCACTATGCGCGACAGGTGGCAGTCCTCAGTAAAGTTCCCAGCATTGTAGGGGGCGCTCACAGAGTGTGTATTCCATTGGAATTTATGAACTCCGGCAGTCTTCGTAGCGCAGGGAGCCGGGGACGCAACGGTCACTCTCTGTGGCCACTGGAATGCCGGGGCGTTTGTAAGTGTTCATCACTCTGGAGCGTTCCTGCGCCAAGGATGGGCAGGCACAGAGAAGGTGATCTAAAGTCTCGAGGTCCCCGTACCTCTTGCGCGCAGGTGACGTGAGGCGGCCCTTGGCATACAGCTGGGCCGCATTGCAGGCGCAGCCAGTCCGCAAGCGCAGGAGCGGGGAACGTTCTCTTCTGGAGAGGCCGTTTTCTGGAAACAGCTTGGGGGCCCTGCCACTAGCCACTCTGGGGTCCGGGTGAATGGAGGAGGACAGGCATCGTAGCTGATATCTCGTGTAGTACGAAGCCGCTACCGCTCTGGTAACCGGGACTACATCATGGTCGGCGGCTTTGGCGTAGGTATCCGACTTCTCGTTACCGCCTACCCCGACACGTAAGGGCAGCTAGTGGAAGTATATTGGGATTCCGGCGGTGGCTAGATCCGCTAACTTGGCAAGCAGCAGCACTCTAAGTCCTGCCTGCCATGGGTTGACGAGGGCCTGGAGCGCTGGCTTAGAGTCGCACACCACCGCCACCTGCTGCTAGGGAGGATGCACAGCACGGAGGTCGGTATTCAGGTGCAGCTCCGCGTGCTCAGCTGCAGTAGAACTCGTTGTAAACTGGAACCGACACTGCCTGTGACTGGCACGCCGCTGCTGCCGACTCGCTGGTGAGGACTGAACCATCCGTGAGCACCAGCAGGTGTCGTCTTAACTCCTCCTGGAGCTTGCAGGCTGCCGCCTGCTGCGGGGCTGTGGCTGGTGCTCTCCGCTTGGCTATCCCTTTGAAGGTGAGGTGCACGTCCGGAGGTCGGTGATGGGGAAGAGGAAGAACAACTGCTACAGGTAGGTGGGGAACTGTCTCTTCATAGAGGCGGCACAGCGCCTCGATGTCCTCCACGCCGCCGCTCCACACAGAGTGGAGACATTGCGGCGTCTAGTACGGCGTTGACAACGCGAGACGCTGACGACGTAGTAGACGTCCTTGGCGGTAGCCATAAGGACGTATTGCCGGCGCTCGTGTGTCTTGAAAGCAGTCTCTGACGGGTGAAAGTGCACGCCCACACGGGCCGCATCTAAAAAACGATCTGCGATGACGGCACAGTGCGCGTAGTGCCGGTAGCTTCGGATGCGTTGTGCTTCCGAGGTTTCGTTCGTGGTGAATCAACAGATACACGGAGGTCAATTGGCACGCTACTGCTACCATGATTCATAACTCCACAGTTTTCACAGACAGCTGCCGCTGCCAATGAGCGACATGTGTACATGTTTACCTATGCGCGCGTGACGCTGTGCTGGTTAATTCATTTAGAACACGTTGACGAGTTAGGTGGTTTGAATCCATGATAGAATGGGTAAGCACGATTGAACAAGGACGTAGGAAGAAGCAGACATGCAAAGACAACCCTGGGTCTGTGTGTTTGTTGCTTTCTACGTCCTGATTGAGTCATTGAGTCAAACTTAAACCTTCTGTCATTGTTACTTTAGTTAGTAAGCGAATGTTTAGAACTCTATACGGCCGATAAAACTCCTGTCCTTACGTCTTACAGCTATCTACTAATTTGCTATCGCAATTGGTGCTTCGCCTTTTGGGCGGAACGGCTATTTTTTGTATTATTGCGATAGCAATAAGGATGCTACAGGCGAATTTTTGCCGTGATCGTCACCGTCAGGGTTGCCGTGCGGTTCAGTGTATGTTTAGGTATACGCATGCTGAATGCCTTTACATGCCGTATGTGAGTGTTCTACTACTTAACCACCCTGTCACTCAAATAAAGTCTTACGTTACTTACTAAGTAGTTCCGCGTAATTTTGAGAATGGCGTCCCGCAAGAAAGTCACGAAATATGCCATTCACAGCACATGCCCTTTATCTGAAGTCTTCTCAGACTAAAAGCAAATAATAAAATGGCAATACATTATGAGTGCTCAAACCATAGAGTGGTGTAATTGTACTGGATCGGCTAGATACGGGCAGTATAGGCGATGCCTGTGCGATTACAAGCCCTGCCTGGCGCGCTAAAGCTTCTAAGGTGCCACAAATACGTCGTCGCCGTCATCATCATCATCATCATCATCATCATCATCATATTTTATTTCCACTGCAGGACGAAGGCCTCTCCCTGCGATCGCCAACTACTCCTGTCCAGAGCCAACCGATTCCAACTAGCGCCTGCGAATTTCCGAGTTTCATCGCCCCGTCTTGTTTTCTGCCATCCTCGACTGCGATTGCCTTTTCTTGGAACCCATTTTGTAAGCCTAATGGTCCACAGATTATCTAACCTACGCATTATATGGCCTGCCCAGCTCCATTTTTTTTCTTAGTGTGAATTAGAATGTCGGCTATCCCCGCCTGCTCTCTGCTCCACACCGCGCTTTTGCTGTTTCTTGACATTACACCTACCATTCTTCGTTCCATCGCTCTTTGAACAGCCCTTAACTTGTGCTCAAGCTTCCTTGTAAGTCTCCAAGTCACTGCCTCATACGTTAGGACCGGTAGAATGCATGGATTGCACACTTTTCTTTTCAATGATAACGGTAAGCTTTCAGCCAGTATCTGAAAATGTCTGCCAGATGCGCTCCAACCGATTTTTACTCTTCTGTAAGTTTCCTTCTCATGATCAGGGTCCCCTGCGAGTAAGTCACCTAGGTAAACGCATTCTTTCACAGACTCTAGAGGTTGACTGGAAATGGCGAACTCTTGTTCCTTTGCCCGGCTATTCACATTATGTTTGTCTTCTGCATATTAATCTTCAAAACCACTCCCCCCTCCCCGTGGTGGCACCTTCACGTACCTTCCATTGTTCTTTATGAAAGCAGGGATCGACTGGAAAAGTTTTCCCTCTGACATCATCCTTCACGTCAACCCTGTTCAGTTCAATGCCGCCTTTGAGTTTCTCTTTGTACACATAAACTAACTTTGTATCCATCGACTCCGCCCACCCCTCATGTGAAACCATTGGTACAGGCTCCTTGAGGCATTTTCAATAAAAAATAGACAAACATTGCGTCATGCGCATTATAATAGGATAACTGAATTACGATAATTGCGATCATTTCGTGACTCTAACGTAGTGGTTAGGCGGCTATAGATGTTCGTTTACAATGTGATTCTGTTCACTATGGTGAAATACTTTTGCCTCAAAATTGAATCATGCGCTTTTGTACATTGGTTCGCTGCTGCGAGGCAAGCTACCGTAGGGTATTAAACGGCGATTATGTAGACACGGCAGTCTCTGGACGGAGAATGTCATACCACTGAGTGGGAAGGCGGCTGCTAGAATTTGCTATGATCTTCATTGTGGTGTCGTTAGCTTGATGCAAGGCATTAACCAGTATTACCCGAAACAAATATACGTTGTGAATTTAGCTCCTCAAATAATTACAACTTTCGAAAATCGCTGTCGTGCGCGTAACTGTCCGAGGGCGATGAAAATATTCTGGTAGGAAGCAACCTGATTGTTGTACTGACGTAGTTTTAGTAACAAAGCCTAGCTTGCCCAGGTGAACTCATTAACTGGTTGCATTTCACAGAGGAGAAAGAAAGAGAAAGGATAGGAACGAAGACTACGCATTATTTGGCAATGTAGATTGCGCATAACCTTGCTGTTTTAACTTTCTTGTACAGAAACGCAGACTTTCTAACACCGGTTCAAGATTTGGAGAGAATGCGACATGAAAACAGGCGCATTTATATTGACGGAGAAGACGCAACGCCAGCGAAATGCACCCACAAATCTCCGAGAAATTGAAGAAACAGCGACTGTGTGGCTGAATGCCAGTCCCCCGTTTAATGCCAATTTGCGCTTCTATGAAGTAAATAGAAAAAAAATGTGGCATTGGAGGGCAATATTAGATCAGATTAATTCAGTCAGCGGGTTCCATTAGCATGTAATCAGGCCAAGCTGTTCAGAAAGGAACGCCGCCGCGCAGATTGCACTGCGCACCGTTGACCCATTTGGACATATAGTTTCATACAATAGCTACTGGAGGAAACGATGGTGCTAGTGTGCACAGAAGCTGCAATGGGGCCGGTTCAGACAGGATGAGAATTATGAGAAGTGCATGGATTTGCCTAAACTTCGAATTTCTGGCTTTATATGGCTTCGTGACTTTGTAAACTGGTCATCTTCAACAATGTACTGCGCAATAAATATTTAAATAAACTATACTAAAATTATCCGACGCCAAGATTCGAGCGCAAAACCTCTAGCACAGGCGCCCGATATTGAAACTATGGCAGGTGGCGCGAACACGCAGCCATCTTAGCCCAGATTTATTTACGCCGGCCAGCCATTGTTTAGCGGCCGCTCAGGTGAGGCGGCTCCCGTGTTCAGTCTGGCGTTAGCTGCCGTGAGCCAATCTTCTCTTTCGTCTGCTTTGGAGGCGGTAGTCGCGTCCCTGCGAGGTCCCCCTCCCACTGCCTCCTAGTGCGAAGCGTGGTTGAAATAAAGTTCAAAGGTACGGTCCAGGTAGAGTGGGCAGATGTTGTCGTTGGTAGTGTCGGGTTCGCGTAATCTGCGAGAGATTTACCAAGCAGCACCGGCAGCGTAGCTAGTGATGGAGGCGCAGTCGCAGTGATGTCGTAGAGCGAATTCGCGACCTGCCGCAGGTGCTCGTAGATGCCCGGGCCTGTAGAAGTAAAAGCTCCAAAAGTAGACCGTCTGGCAGCTCGGAACTTGCATGGAGATAGCTTGAGCGTTGGTCACTCACGATGTAGACGTGGTATTGATGCTCGAGCTGAACAAACCAGATGGCAGAGCTGGTTCCTGTAAAAGTTCTGTAGGCCATGCATCCGCGGAAGGTGCCAGCACAGAACATCGGAAGGCTCGCCTGCTGCTGCTTGCGGTAAAATCTCGAATGCTGATGGCATCGGGGTTGCCGTGGTCACTGAAGGCATCGCGTAGGTTGCGCTCGTGGCGTCGTCATGCCTGCGGGAGTGAAATTTGCGCCTAGTGAAGCGGGTGGGAGAGCCCCTGAAGTGGTGCCGAGTGAAGTGCCAGCTCCGAACGGAAAGCGGATAGCTTGCAGGTACGTCCAAGGAAGGACAGCGGCAGGCCTTGGAGTAGCTGAAAGCGCCCCCGTTTGGCCCAATTAATTATGTACAAAGAGTCATCGCCCAGCTGCTTTTGAGCTAAGGAGAAGGCGGACGAACCGAGTAGAGGTCTGATTCTGAGGCCGGCGCAGGGGAATGATCAGCATGGGAGGACACAGGTGATGTGGGAAAGACGCGACGGTTCAGTAGCGAGAGCGGTTACGACTACGGCGTATGACGTATGGCACCCTATATCGTGGACCCTACCGTTGAGTCGCACCAAGTACCAGACACAATCTTTATCGTATAATACGTCGAATTATTGAAATATTCTCCGAGATAATGATCTTTCTGTTAGGTTGTTTTCTACACGAACTTTCATGGAATTCATAGAGTAGCAGACTAGAGCGCACTAGCTCAGGTCGACCTCTCTGTCTTTCCTCTCAATAAATTCATTCATTCATAGAATCCATAACTGCTTTCGAGCATTCGACCGTATAACTAACCTGTGTAATTGGTTGACAATGCATTGTAAGGGACTGTAATGAATTGTATTTGGGGTCATTTTTGTCTACGCTGGCGTTAGAATTGTGTAATGGGAATTGCCATGAATTTGTCTACTTGTGCACTTGCGTTAATTGTGCAAAATCACAATTATGGAGTAGATTACGGATATTGAGAATGTTTTTACTGATATGAATCCTGTGGTTGTGTATTCTTTACAAACTATCTCATTGCTTTTTTTTTTACCCCACTACTGCTCTGTGGGACGTAGGCAGTCCTCAAGCTCCATTTGGCAGCTTTTTCCCTTCCGTCCTCTCTGATTGTGTACTTTGTATTGAGAGGAAGAAATCTATCTGTCTGTTTTTTTTATTCTCACTCACCTAATACTCCAACCTTGCAGCTTGCGAGGTAGATAAATGAATAAAGAAATATATCCACAAGCACATGTGATTCATTTCGCCGTAGGAACCTTCACCATCCCTCCCTCAACAAACGACACTGTGTTTATTTCTTGAAGCTTGCATGCACGTTCATTGCCGTTTGCATTTTGGTATAGCACGTGAACAGTGTAGTGCATAAAGATTACGTGACATTAAGGTATGACCTATGCGCTGCATAAAAAACTTTGAAGAAGATCACAAATTGGATTGTTGAAAATAAGGACACTTGTATATATCGGAGTTACCTCACCAGTGGCCACTCGACACAAACTTCACTTCGCATAAATTACAAATCGTGCAATGAATCTGAATTTTTTTGCTTAATAATGTCATCGTTACTGCGTGGCGACATCTTGTAGATTTGGAAATAAAGTTCAATAAATTACTTTATTGCAACATATTTTTACAAATGCGTACATCACGGCGATTGCAACATCAGAACTTGATACAAACACGCACACTCGAGGATGCGAACAAATGCTCAGGACATAACCCAGAATGTTAAAATGCAATGATGTTATGATGAATGCTTTTAGAATGCTATGATGTGACGTGCAGGTATCTGCACAAGTGACGGTAGCTGCTCATAAAAATTCATGTGTTGCTTTTGCGCCTTTAGAAATAGTTATAGAGCACACGTATATATATTCACAGCACATCCACCGCGACGGACGAACCAGGCTAGACCAGAGGTTCACTTTCACAACACAATTTCCATTTCACATTCAGTAATCACAAACAGATGATTAGCCCCTTCGTTCAGGAGAAGACATGGGCTTTCTGGTTGGTACTTGTTGTTGCGTTTCGTGCAAGGATGTGGTTAGGAGGTAGAACCACTTATGCGCAATCACGAGCAAATGCACAGATAATTTTTCCATAAGTTGACGCTGAGCACGGGTAGCACGATGATTTGATTGGGATGACACGGCAACCTCACTGCAGTGGAATTGCGAACTCTGCATATGCGGTGAGTGTAGCTATATGAATTTGCTGATAGGTCATCTTGTAGGTTGTTGTAGCGCAGGCAGAACAACCCGGACACAGAAGGCCCACGAGACAACACACAGTGCTAAATAACCAGCTGCCAACCACTGCTGTTTAGGTACACTGTGAATCATCGCACTAAACTTCAGATACCATCATTGCGTCCTCAAAACAAGCAGGCATGTGCCACAACACTTGGCACCAAGCAACCCCGGACATGGCAACGGTCGTATTGTTGAAATAGCATCTATGTGAAATGGGTCCCGTAAAAATCGGATTGCGACGCTTGCTGCTGCCCGATTTTCGTCGTTCCAGTCGCAGAAACTGAGACACACATTATGGCGTTGTAACTCGGCTTAGCAGCTGATAAAATGTTGATGCTAAACATGCAGCTCTCCGCAAGATCAGGCAACATGATTTCCAATTTCTCGCTGCACCTTAAAAATCAATTTTCCGCTTCGAAATCCGGCAAAATATTGCTAAAATCTTAAACAGGACCTAATCCTGTCTGTATTTTTCAAAAATTACCAGAGCATATGCAGTTGGTACATGATCATCATCATCAGCAGCCTATATTATGTCCACTGCAGCAGGAAGGCCTCTTTTGCGATCTCCAATCACCCCGTCCAGCGCCAAGTGATTGCAACTAGCGCCTGCTAGTTCCTTAATTTCATCGCCCCACCTAGACTTCTGTCATCCTCGAATTCCCTTCCTTTCTCTTGGCACCCATTCTGTAACTCTAAAGGTCCACCGCTTATCTAACCTGCGTATTACACGACCTGCCCAGCTCCATTTTTTCTCCTAATGCCAGTTAGAATATCGGCTATACCCATTTGCTCTCTGATCCAAACTGCCCTCTTTCTGTCTCTTAACGCTATGCCTAGCAACCTTCGGTCCGTCGCTCTTTGCGCGGTCCTTAACTTGTTCGCAAGCTTCTTTGTTAGTCTCCAAGTCTCTAGAGTTTCCTAGCCAACGTTGGCAGACAACTACTGTTGGAGGAAGCTATTCTCGGTCCATGGCCTGACACTGCAATTTCAATGCGTGCCACAAAAGCATTGTTGAAGTTCCTGCAGGACACCAAGCTGGACGAGCGGCTCTAGCGAGGCAACTGTCTCATGTACATAAGCACTCACCACTTCTCTTATCATCATCATCCATCCCAATACTTTCACTCCCCTTCCCTCTTCCCCAGTACAGAGTAGCAGACTAGAGCGCACTGGCTCAGGTCGACCTGTCTGTCTTTCCTATCAATAAATTCTATTCATTCATTCATTCCAAGTCTCTGCCCCCTATGTCATCGCTAATAAAATGCACTGATTGTACACCTTCATTTTCAATGATAATGGTACGCTTCCAGTCAGGAGCTGGCAATGTCTGCCGTATGCGATCAAAACAATTTTTATTCTTCTGTAAATTTCCTTCTCATGATCAGGGTTCCCTGTGATTAATTGACCTAGGTAAACGTACTCCATCATATACTCTAGACGCCGACTGGCGATCCAGAACCCTTGTTCCTTTGCCAGGCTATTTATCGTTATCTTTGTCTTCTGCATATTAATATTTAACCCCATACTTACTCTGTCTCTGCTAAAGTCCTCAATCATTTGTTGTAACTCGTTTCCAATGTTGCTGAACAGGACAACGTCATCTGCAAACTGAAGGTTGCTGAAAATATTTGCTGTCCATCCTTACTCCTAAGGCTTCCCGGTTTATTAGCTTGAATACTTCTTCCAAGCACGCAGTGAACAGCAATAGAGAGATGGTGTCTCTTTGTCTGATCCCTCTTTTTGTAGTTATCTTCCTACTTTTCTGCAGATATTTTCACACTTGTTTACGTGGGCGCCCTTTATTCCTTGATTACGTAATCTCTCTATGACTGCTGGTATCTCTACTGGATCACATGCATTTTCGTATTCTATGAAAGTCATATAGAGAAGCTGATTGCACTCTGCGGATATCTTGATTACCGGCTTAATCACATGGATGTGAGGCATTGTAGAGTATCGCATCCTGAAGCCAGCCTGCTCCCTTGGTTGTCTAAAGTCCAGTGTTGACCTTAATCTATTGGAAGTTATCTTGGTGAATACTTTATATAATACTGGGAGTAAGCTAATGGGCCTATACTTTTTCAGTTCTTTAATGTCTTCCTTTTTGTCGATTAGTATAATGTTGCTATTCTTTCAGTTCTCTGGGATCTTTGAAGTCCACAAACATTATGTCTCATCCATCTTCGATTAAATCGCTGGTTATTCCATCTTCTCCTGCCACTTTTCCCAGTTTCATGCCTTTCAAGGCCCTTTTAACGCAATCGTTGTTATAGGAGGAGTCTCTGCAACCTGTTCATTCTGCTTCGAATGGAGGCATCGAGGCTCCTTTGGGTACTGCGTTGGTCCGTATAGAACATTCCGCTGCTATTAATATACCTATACCTTCGCGATTGCTACTGAAATTATCCTCCTTTCAGTACATACACCTTGGTTCGTCCTATGCCAAGTTTCCTTCTCACTGATTATATCCTGTGTACATTTTTTTCGGGGTTCATCAGTCTTTCGCACGTTATAATTTCGAATATCGCTTATTTCCTCCTTGTTGATCACTCTTGAGTTGAATCACTGTTGAGTTGAAGACTCATTTTTCGTCGTTTGTTTATTATGTATATTGTTACTTGGGAGAGCTTGCCTACTGGTTGCCTTGGTGCTTTACCTCCCACTTCAATTGCTGCCTCTGAAGCCAGCCCCGTTGCGGTTTCCTTCATAACCTCTATGTCTGCTTTATTTCCGTGTTGTAAGGCTCCATATTTGTTTGCTAGTCCAGCCTGAATTTGACTGAATTTTTTACACTTGAGGCATTTGGGTTGGCCGGATTCCTTTTGAACAATGTTATTATTTATCTCTTGAGATTGAGGTGAATCCGAGCCCTCACTAAGCTATGATCACTACAACTTACCCTATCTAACAATTCTACATCATGCGCAATGTTGGAATCCGCAAAAGTATAGGAAATCAATTTCATTTCTTGTTTCTTAGGGCTTTTCCAGGTACACTTTCTGTTGCTAAGCTTCTTGAAAGAGGGGCTCATTATTCGCAGCTTATTTCTTTCCATGAATTCTACTAGCATCTCTCTTCTAGCGTTCTTAGAATCGACGCCGCAGTTGCCACTTGCTTGTTCACCAGCCTCCTTTTCCCCCACTTTAGCAATAAAGTCACCCATTACTGCAGTATACTGAGTTTGCACTTTATTCATCGATCATTCAACATGTTCATAAAACTGATGTATTATCACCATCATGACAGGAGGTTGGAGCGTGGCTTGTGCTGCCTTTAGTCTATACCTGTTATTCAGTTTTCTTATGAATACTGCTAGCCTTTCATTAATGCTCTAGAATTCGTCATTGTTGCCCGCGATGCACATGTGGATTAGGAATGCTTCTGCGTACTGCTTCTTATCTTGAAGTCCTCTATTGCAGAAGACCTGGTCATTTGTCGGCACTGTATAAGCCTCACCACTTCTTTTATTCTTACTAAGGCCAATGATATTGCAAACAATGCCGGATAGTTCATCAAAGGTTCTAGCTAAACTACCTTAACTCGAGAGAGTTCGGGTGGTAAATGTTGCCAGGGTCTGTTTGCATTGGCGGCCTGCGCGGATTCAGAGATTTTTAATGAAAAGTGTCGATGAGAAAATTGTAAAGTGACATGAAAAACTCCCGATAGGGCTTTCTGTTTGCTCAATATGTGCTACATAAAAGTGTTTTCCCGAGCACTAAATAAGCCAGCAAAAACACGCAAAATGCCTCAACCGACATCACGCGTGGTGGTTTTGCGTGTATTTGCACGTATCTTTCACGCTAGAAAAACTACTTATGTAGCACGTATTCAGCAAGAGAAAAATGAATCTTGAGTTTTTTCTGCCGCTCTACAATTTTCTCATTGACACTTTTTATAATTACAACAATTGAGAAGCTGATTAAATAATTAAGGTTTTTGTCTAATCAGGCATATTGAACAAAATATTCGGTGTATCTCCAAGTGACGGTAAAGAACATCGCACTTCTCCTGTCCAGCTACGTGGGATTTGCATATTTTTACACTCTGGCTAAAGTTAGCTGGGACAACCTGTATAAGTAGGAGCGACGCACACCTGCTTCAGCAATAGTGGTAATTAAAACAGGTGTGCGCTTCAATGAGCTGCAAGGTGAGCGCAGACCGCGATGTCAATAAAGTGTTTTGCTCGCATAAACGAAGAGAACTGCCCCAGATGTCCACACAACTACTGGTTAATTGAGCAGGAACTTGTGATGAACAAGGTTCAGTTAAATCAGGACACGGTTAGTGCAGTTGGTACCATAATTTCTGACTATGTAAGGCAAACCGTGTTTAGTTGAAGGCGTGCGTAGCTTTTAAATGTGGCAACAGCGGACGTCGGTTCTCGGTGCTTTTATAATACGACAATAAGCACCATTTTAGAATTCTAGATATGGTGCATGAAAAATACGTACTAGTCATGTTATGTGTCGTAAGAAAGCGCGCTACCACGTATGTAGGGAGGTGAAAATATAATGTTCACCTTGAGCGCGCCCATTTACATAGGAACGTACATGGTTGCGATGGCACTACCTTTTGCCACGTTCCGTTCTAGTGTCTGCGTTTCTTATGTTGACTATGTGCGAGAGCTGGAACGTCGCTGGCGTTTTGTCAAAACTTTCAAGCCGACGTCATGTTTACTGCGCCTCTTCCCCGTGTTTTCCGAGCCATGAGTTACAATCCCGAATTTTTGTTGTCTTTGTTGTCTGTTGGACAAGCTAGCAAAATACTATCGTCACCCAAAAGTCATTGCTAGAAACAGCAAGTCATGTGGCTTTTGCACAGTAAAACACGTCTGTGGTTTTATGGAGCTGTGCTTCCCATTTTATTATCTGCTGCTTAACCACGATAATTATTGTTTCTCACTGTCCATTAATTTGATCGAAGCGCCTTGGCATTGGCTCTCGATTACTGAAAAATATTGGCCATTCTTCAGAAATGAAGCAATAGTAGGCAGGAAACAGTAGATCTTGCCTCCAAGTAAATGTATTTTATTGCATTTCGACTTACAAATTTTTATTTAAAGTAGGAAGAACGCTACACGACAAAGGCGCACGAAAGGAAGTGGATACAGTGTGAGGGCGAGATAGAACTACAGGTGGCAGCACCTTTATCACGTTAGTACGAATAGGCGGCTGCCGGCACGCATTATTTTATACACATCACATCGCTATAGGCGATTCGGGCTAACTCACTTGCGAGGCAAAATTATTGTTCCGTAGTGGAATCAGAAAACGAAACAGCTCGCGCACAGCTAAGGCATGCTGCATCATGACTACGCGAAAGTAACGCTATACGCTTTAATAGACAATTTTAGTTGCGCGTTCCGAGGAGCTCTGGTTACGCAGGAAACAAGTGGAGGCGACAGGGCGCATGCGCAGCGCGCAGGAGCATGGACGGTCGCTCGCGTGCGTCCGCAGCTTTTGAAAAGCTGCGTAAAGTCCGCTGCAGGCCCTACGGGTTTTGCAGGACGTTCTCGTGTGTTTTCGCGTGTCCACGAGAGTGCATTTTTTGGTATGGATCTTGCCGAAGATATGACTCCTGCTTGTGTTTTGACCTCGTAGTGGCTAATATTCGCTACAGAATTTCTGGAGCTGGCATATGGCGGTGCTTAGGAGCGCACTACCAGCTCCTGCGCGTGCAAGTGAGCAATCCCCTTCTCAACTTTTTGCCTCCAGCCAACTATGGCGGTTTCGCGCGCACGCGCGTCACTGCGTACGCACAACTTCGCGCGCTGCGAACGTGGGTGGTTGCGGACGCCCAACTGAAATTCTGTATTGCCACGCGCGATTTCCAGTCGGTTGCTGCTGAGCGCCCGCCATACGCCATCTCCCGAAGCTGCAGTAGCCAAATCACGCGCCTTCAGCTCGAAAAAATTTGCTCGTGTGGGCACGCAAAAGGAGGCGAAGACGTCACGCAGATCCCCTATTGCCTGCAGCGGCCACTACGTATCGCCGCGCGCAGAACGCCAGGCGTGCTCTTGTGCACAGCGCCTGCGCAGTGCTGTTTCCTAGGGTCCCCTGCGCACGCAGAGCTGTTGAGCGCGCCCGAATGAAATTGCCTATTGTTAAAGAATGGGATGGCCACACGCTCGCGTGCAGTTGCATATCAACCCAGCCACGATGATTTCGCCACTGATTCTTGACAGGATACGCGAACGACCATCTCGGAATCCATACCGAATGGAACCGCACACGACAGACAGGACGTAGACGGACGGGGCTGCGCTTCGTCTTGTGCAGTCAGTCATCGGCATGTTATATTCAGTGCCTTTTCTATATTTGCAGTTATCAGGCGTACTTTATAGTTGTTAGTTATTCCAGTCAGCGATGCAAGCTATTTGCTGCAAAGCACTTCAAGTATTTCGATCAAGTAAGTCGATCAAGTTATTTGACAGTCCTTCTACTCGTTGTTAAGTATTTCTGTTGGAAGTATTCAACTAGAAGATCATGCACCATTTTTATTAAGGAGTGAAATTTAACGAAATATCAAATTTGGCAATTTTTGGCAGACTGGGTAGTGTAGCAAAATAAAACTTTTACTCGGTGTATCGTCGAAACTCACCTCCATTGCTCCTAGCACTGGCCCCTCCAGCCCCTTAAAAAAAAAAGCAATTTCTGTGCTTTGGTCATCTCGGCAAGGTAAATGTTAATGGACAGCAGCGCGAAAAACACAGAAGCACTTTTAGGGTTGTCAATTTTCCGGTCCGACGTATAGGCTGTTTTTACGATGTGCCAAAGATGGTAGATCCTCATTACTGCGTGCTATGTTGATAATTGTGCTCGTACATTATCAAGTGTTACTTTATTTTCCCCATCGTAGGCTGCTATTCTGCATCAACGTTCCTTCAGCTTATGTACGAACTATTACGAGGAATCCTTCCCGTCGTGTGGGTTTTCACTCGTATATGAGGACGCATTCGATTACAGACGGACTTTCAAGCACACCTGGAATAAAGCTTTCTAATCTCTTCCATTTTGAACACCGCCTGTCCAAGTGCCCTTATTCATTACACTACCATATTATAGTCCACATTACTTTACAGCTTTGCAGAGAATGTGAAGGAAGCATGTGGAGGCTCCATCAGCAGTTGAGCGCGCACTTTGCACATAAAAGGTCATCGAACGCAATAATTAGGTTTGAAGAGGTACCTGCATGCTCTCTGACCTGGCAACTAATGCTTTGCGAGCCCAAAGAATTCAGCAAAAACAAACCAGGGGCCTGCTACAATGAGTAAAAAGAAATGCTCCCTGCACAAGAGAAAGTTACCTGTATTCACATTTAGGAAGCTACTTCTCTCCCGCGTAGCCTGCCCATCACAATTGCTAGTAGTGACGCAGAGAAGTAAACAAAAAAGTTTCTACGCAAATTTTTTGTAATCCGACTTACAATAGTTGGTAACTAGAATCCGGGTGCACAGTTTGTATGTTTCTGTTTTCTTTTTTCTCAGTAATTAAGCTAAAAATTTCTACATATTATTTTCATTCAAGTTCCTTGAAGTGCTTCTTTAATGTTGAACATAGTCTTTTTTTAATCGAGCAATTATGACTACTCCACATTCATTGAAAACACTTGTGATCAGGTTATGATTTTCTGTATCGCACTATGCGTTTCGACTAGTAGGTCCTGAATTGAAATGTTAAAACCTAAAAGCACCGACAATGAGTTTGTTTATCGCGGTAACGAACGCATTAAGAAACCTGAGCAATAGCAGGAAATACAGCGCAATGAACCGGACGTGACAAAGACTGTCCCACTTGTCCATGCACAGTTCGTGGCGCTGATTTGCTACTGAATTTGAGAATCAACCATACCATATACGCACGCTTCTGCAAAAATGAATGTGAAGTTAAGGAATTTAGACATGCCACGGTCGAACATGAGGACTTAAATTTGTCAATGAGTTCACATGCACTTACACAGATCACCGTCTTCTGAAAGTGGCTCGTGCTTGACGTCCTCCCTTGGCCGCTTGGAGCTGCCTGCCTCGCCCGTGGCGGCTCTTTTGAAAACTGAAAATATTTAATTACCATAGTAAAATATACCTTCTGGATTAATCATTCCCCGACTAAATTACGTGATTGGGCTTAGTGCATCTCGCCATTGCTTTCAACTTCATTTGTTCGTTCTATGTTCAAGTGAGTTTACTAATATAATGTAGTATTCCCCCGGGGTTAGTCAAACATGGCTTAATTAACTGAGTCTCTAAACTGTCAATCATCCTAAAATACTTCGTGTCAATGCAGCTGCTGCAAAACCTTGCAGCGTTGGCAGAAGGGATGTGCGAAGTAATATAGAACAAGAAAATTTTCACCTCACAATGCTGTTTCCTTTTGAACAAAGTTTGATGCATAAGACTGCGCTGCCTTATATTTGTCATTTCTAGCAATACGGTGGTTCAACGGATCTACTGGTAAACGAAGAAGTATGGAATCATAAAAAATAAAGAAACTGCTGTCTACAGCCTGTATGTACTCAGGTAAACATCTTACATGTCGAGAAAAAAGTACAGAAGCCCGAGCTCACTCCCATCACAAAACGGGAATGCCTAAACTGTATACTTAGTGAAGCTGAACAAACAAATAAAAATGACTTGTTCTGTGCAGCAATACGTGCCGTCTCAACGACTCATAATCTCGTGGTAGTGTACTATAGAATTCTGAACTCCTACAGCCCGCGTATATAAATTTATATTCCTGTGAAGTTTACTTGTGGAAGTTTTCGCATTGTGGTTTGCATTCACAATTTTTTTGAAAGTCAGAGAAAATGGCTGGTTGTGTTTAGATATTATGCATTCGCTCTGTTGCCGTACACCTATTTAGCCAAGCTAACACGGGCGCTCATATGACACTTCAACACAAATGCATAATAAAGGGGACGTTATCTTTCTTACGTACCTGTTCATTTATTTGTCAACAACTAAGAAACGACCTGATATACCCTGACGCTCAAATCCGTTTCTAGCAAGTAATATGTGTGCGGCTGGCAACTTCACAGAGAGCAAGAACTGTACGAAGCTTTGTTTAGGCTTGAGGTTTAATGGGCGGAACAGGGCTAGCCCACATTTGAAACCACGTAGTGGTGCTCGGGCAGCAGCCCAAGCTACTTTTGTGGTCGATCCAGGCGAGTAAAATATTCCTCTGCACTGTTCTAGGCGCAGCTCTTTTATTGCGATCTGCGCGCCCGAGACCCTGTAGTATCATCATCATCGTCACCAGTACTAGCAACATCATCATCATTATCAATCTTACAAACATTTATTTTTGTTACTGCGCAGTTCAATACCAGAGGTTATTTTGCGCTATCTGCGTTTCACGCGCTGCAGTCTCGGAGTTACAACGGCTGCTGCTAACTGTTTGCGCGTCGCAGGCCAAATGAGAAAGACTCGACAGCGTCATGCATCTGCCATCACCATTAGCGTGGGACGCGGTAAGCCTTATTAAGAGCTCCAGGTTTTTTTTCCCGTCTTCAGGGGTTTTCTATGCGTACATTGTTGCAATACTTTCCAGACAAGATTGTCACCGCAGCATCTACGTAGTGAACTTGTTTGCAATGCCAAAATCTGGTGTGCGGCTACATCCTAGGTAGAATACTAAAGATGCCCTGCCTATAAGAGTGCTGCGAGTACAGTTTTCAGTTGACACACCGGGTGTTTCATCGAACAATTTCAAAATTTTTGAAGGTTGCGTGTGGCAGATAGCACAATTCTACTTTATGAGCTGGTCTACTTGAACGGCCGACATTACTTGCACAAAAATGTCAAATGACTAATCGACAAATTTAAATACTTCACAAATTAAGATTTTAACTAGTTACCTATGGCCCGTATTGAAGTTTATAAACTCTAGCCGTGGAGTTCGCAATGTGGATGCACTAGAATTCTCAAGATGACACCAGTTTCGAGATATTCATTCCCGTGTTTAGGGAGAAATGCACTGGCGTTGCAGTTACTTAACAAATGTCGGTTCATGCATTTAAGCGCGAAAGTAACTGGAAAGCCAATGCAGTTCTCCGCAGAGTTCGGTAATTAATGTTTCGAAACTGGCATCAACCTAAGAATTCGTTCAAAGTGCATCCGCCTTGCGAACTCCATGGCTAGAATTTGTAAATGGAAATATGGGCTATAAGGTAATTAGTAACCTAATTCCTGGTCTTTTGTTAGTTCGTCGACAATCTATTCCAATTTTGGTGCAATTAGTGGGCGCCGTTTCGAGTAGACCACCTTATGAAGTAGAATAGTGCTATCTGTCACAGACGACCTTTAAGAATTTTTGAAAGTGTTCGCTAAAACAGTACTCACCTACGGGGCAGAAACCTGGAGGCTTAAGAAAAGGGTTCTACATAAATTGAGGACGACGCGACGAGCTGTGGAAAGAAGAATGATGGGTATAACGTTAAGGGATAAGAAAAAGAGCAGATTGGGTGAGGGAACAAACGAGAGTTAATGACATCTTAGTTGAAATCAAGAAAAAGGAATGGACATGGTCAGGACATGTAATGAGGGGGGCAGATAACCGATGGTCTTTAAGGGTTACGCTCTGGATTTCAAGCGAAGGGAAGCATAGCAGGGAGCGGCAGAAAGTTAGGTGGGCGGATGAGATTAAGAAGTTTGCAGGCACGACATGGCCGCAATTAGTACATGACCGGTGTAATTCAAGAAGTATGGGAGAGGGCTTTGCCCTGCAGTGGGCGTAACCAGGCTGATGATGATGATCATGAAAGCTAGAAGACCATGTATATATGACTAATATTTCGTAAGCACTGTCGTTTTATGCCATTATTATGCAGCTAACACACGTGCGAACGAATATTGTTATTTTGCTCTGCAGCGCTCTACCGCCTGGCGACTGCAGAGGAGTCACTACATCCCGCCCACCTTTGTGGTATATTTTCTTGGCTGATCTCCATAACGATATTGCCCCCTCTTTTCCCCTAACGAAAATTCTTAGAAAAATTATTCTGCTGTGTCTCTATTGAGGTTTCTTGTCCTCACTAGACTTACCCTTTCATATTTGATATATATATTTTTTAGAAATGTTAAATGCTTTTAGCGGAATCAGAGCTGTGTGGCCGAGCACTTTCTAATAGAATATTTGTTAAACGTACTCAGGGGAAAGAATTAAATATGCCGTGGACTACGTATTCGCTAGATGTTCACCTGTAAAGGTTAAGCAGAAATTTCCTCAGTAAAACTTTATTAGCTGATGGTGGTAGCATTAATAAGGTGTCGAATAATTGTCTATCAACTCTACGATTGCGTACAATCCGCGTATTATATGGCATACAAGTTATTTAGCAAAAAGGGGCTGAAAGTGAATTATTTGCACTGGTCAGCGATGAAAGCACAATAATGTTTACAAATGGGTATCACAGGACTAACGTGCTTCTCGCGGTATCAGTCCGAAAACATCAAGCGAATCGCTATGCTATTCCAATCGTTCTGGTTCACGAAATCAATTCTTATTTCCAGAGGAACAGTGCTACGTGGAACCCCACCTTCGTTTTCTGAGGCGTATATTGTAAATAATATTACGAATAGTAGTGCCTTGAAGGTAGCCACGTCATCACAATTGGTAAAACTGTATCCACTAAACTTGCAATAAACCATACGGTGGGATGAGTGCGCTCAATGCGCCGAGATCACTCACCGAGCTTTCTTGGTGCTTCGCACTCTTCTGTGGCAGCAGCGCAGGGAACATTCGTGCTTTCCCCTGGCTCACCGCTCTGGTATTCGACGACGTTCTCCCGGAGCTTGTCGAAATCTTTTTTGGTGGTCATTCCTAACCACGAAAGCTACGACAAGCTTGACTACAACTATCAGTATACCAAGCGTATTGCACACCGAGTGGAGATCTTCTTCTTCGCCTACCAGTACTTGCAGGTGTAGATTGCCTATCTGGTATTTCTTTACTTCTTTTTAGTTACTGTGAATGTACCGCCTGCTTGTTTGCCACTTCTTCCTTCTCGTATGTGTCATAGTATGCCAATAGGCGTCATTGTCCAGGCGCTGTGATCGCCTCAGTGAGGCTGTTCGCGTTGGCACGATAGAAGTGTACTCGCAATTGTGGTCCTTTGGTTAGGAACGTAAGCGTAGAAAATTTAGAAAGCTTTATTTTAATAAAGAAATTGTAATATTGACGACGTATATTTGTTGCAATGAAAATATTTAGGGTTAATTTGCTTGATCATTGAGTAATTCTGCAGAAGAAAACGACAGCAGCCTAGACACCCATCTAGGTCGCAATGACGGTAATGCTCTCCGCCATGCTTGCTACACGGTTTGTGAGCAAAGCCATAGTCCGGGCGTTTATTACATCTCGTCGCAAGGTTCTGTCTGTCAAAGCTGGTACTATTAGTGGACGACCTGGCGTGCTCACGGGCACCCACTTCGTTCGCATGGATATGAGTGCAACAACCCCGGTCCCCAACTACTTGCGAGTATGTCGTCATCGTGTGACGTTTGACTACCGAGGTTTGCAATGTGTGTATCGTCGGAGCGGATCCAGCGGCCACTACCGTGCACAGTACACTGCAGCGTTCTGTGGCCGTTGTTTTATTCATTGCACCAAAGCGACGGATGTGACCGTCCTCGTCGGCTTTGAGGGGATGGTCACCATATGGTCGCGTGCCCTGCGCGGCGTTCATACAGGTACTCAGACGTTGCGACTGCAGTCTTTCCCCCCTTACTACTGGCGTCCGCTGCAGTTCCAACCATGCGTGACACCGTAAGCAAAGAAATTGCCCTGACACCACATCAACCAGCGTCGCCAAGTGAAAAAGAAGACGCATGCAGGGGCGGAATCTTATAAAGGTTCGGAAAACCAACCGTTCACTTCGCCGCCTACGTCACTAAATGTGCCACTCCCAAGCCGGTAGTGAAAGAAGGCGAGGACGCGACCAATATATGAGAGGGTGCAACTTCTGAAGTCTACGCCATTATATGACGGGCCAATTGAGAAACTCCAGAATGTTTCTACTAGCTAAATAAATGTAAAATAATAATTAAATATTATACGGCAAGTTCTAAAGTATAAACGTGTGGTGCCGGGCGTTTACGCAATGATGAAGTAATTTATTAATGTCCCTCTTTCTCATTTGCAGCCGACAGACGGTATCGCAAGCGTAAATGAGTTGGCAGAGCGCAGCGCTATGTCGTCTACTACCAGGAGCTTGCACGCTGCACGCAACATGAATGCACTGCCAACACTTCCTAAGTAACGAGCACAACAAAACCATGAAATGGTTCTCAGGGTCCCCTTTACTAGCCGACTGTATAAATTTTCCTTCTTTTTTCGCCCTTCGTCATCATCTCAGACATGAGTCGCTCGCCGCTGCGCTACCACTATTCCTGCGATCTTCCCCACGGCGCGTTGCGTGATAGAAAAAGCAATGGAACTTGAAATCGAGCATTACGATATACGGGCCCTGCATTTCCTGCGCGTAGTAAAATCGAAGAGTGTGGTGCTGACGGTGCATGATGTGCCGTGAAATTGAACAAAGTGCGGCACTCCCGAACTAGAGAAGAAAGGCCACCCAAATAAGACATCTCGACAATACCGTCCCGTCCTCACTGTATAATTTTATCAGCCTAACGAAGGAAGTGCTGGATCAGCCTACGTTGAACCCTTCTGATTGCTGAACGGCTATCTGCGGACTATTCACGCTGGCGAGAGCACTTGGAATTCGATCTCAACATGCAAATATGTCTTTAGCATTGGCTTTGAAGCGAAGGTCACGGGAACGCTGACCCAACCCTTCTACCGGCCAACACAGTAATTACGGGAGCAACTTCGTGGACAATGTCTGCAGCAGAGATCTAGGCCATTCCGATGAATGCTTCGCATCCAACTGACCTCTGGGAGCTGCAGGCCGGTGGGGATGAACAGCAGCGTAAAATTCCTTCCTCTGCGTGGAATGAGGAATGACCACTGGTACACTTGCACCCGTGTCTCGTCCAATTGATAGCGTAGGCTGCAAAAGGTCTACTAAGGAGGCCGACAGGAGCGCTGCAACTCATTATCCGTCACTTCTTCGAACACGTATCGCACTTCCAGCCGTGGTAGACACCGAGAGTGCAACGCCAAGCAGACGAAAAAGGCAAGTAATAGCCTCCGCAGCAACCAATGGACACGCGCGCGACGCCCGCGTCTTCGAGGTCACGCGACCGGCGCGCGCAGCCGCGCCGCACAGCTAGGGTCGCGAGCCAACAGCTAAGCCACAGCAACTGAGCCCAAAGCGGACTACCCCTTCGCCGGTTCCACTCTTAGCCAAAGACGGGTTCGCTTTGGGAATGATTGACAGATGCGTGACGTGATCGTAATTTGGGGAGCTCCCTCGCTGTCTCTGACGGCCTCTGACGAAAGCAATATTTTGACCAGTCAGATGGGCCAATGTACATGTGAACTGGTTCCCTTCCGAACCGTTATAAGATTCAGCCTCAGCTCGGGCAATCACAACGCGCCCTGTTCGGCGGCCTCCTCTACCGGAAAAGAAGACCATGATAAGGCCATGTTCGCTGGCTTTCCAAGCAGCGAAGAACACGCATGCTGCGGCTGACAGCGCCTACGTTTTGGCGGCTACCATCAGTCCTACTGATCGCATCGAGGTTTTAAACATAGATAAAACACCTGGCCCTGCCATTACTACAGTGGATACACCTACATAACCTGCTGTGACTTCATCCGCCTCAATTGCGCCACCTACCAGGCCACATCCATTACGTCTGAATGAGCCCCCGGCTGCCGAACTTGTCGGCCGTGATGAAATCAACCCCGCCGCCCTACCGCTACCGTCATTATCCTCACCAGAATAGAGCTTCAGCATCGGAGCTGATAGCAGCGCTGGACTCTCGCCAAGCTTGGATGGACTCGACATAGAAATGGCGGCCCCACGAGACGTAAAGCGTGCCCATGCGTTAGCCTTTGGCTCAGACGGCTGCCCGGA
Organism: Dermacentor albipictus; assembly: GCF_038994185.2. NCBI lineage: Eukaryota > Metazoa > Arthropoda > Arachnida > Ixodida > Ixodidae > Dermacentor > Dermacentor albipictus. The sequence continues at coordinate 27,001,813 of NC_091822.1, read as the reverse complement.
TCTCGCCGCGCCGAGTTACAGCGGCCCCAAAAAACTCTTCTTCGAGAGGGTCGAACAAGTAAGGTGTCTACTGCATATCCCCTGGACTTGTTCCCTGGGCGCCGACTTTAACAACACGACCAGGTCAGTTTGGTGATGATTTTAATTAAATATTGCTGACACCCTTAACATTATTTTATTAGATGCAGAGAAGTTCTGAAGTCCTATAAAACAAGCGGAAATCATCACCGTGTTTGAAGTAGTGGCTTAGCGCGAATAAAACCACGGAACCAAAAAAGACGGACAAGGACAAGCGCTTGTCCTTCTCCGTCTTTCTTGTTTCCGCGGTTTTGTTCGCGCTAAGCCACTACTTAAAATATGGACGACCAACTAGACCAACAGTCAACTTATCACCGTGGCCCGCGCTAAAAACTGTGACATACTGTGTTTGCAAGAAACACATTTTTTCACCAATCGACAGGTTCTTACTTTCAAACGCACTTTTATCCTAGGCTGTTTTTTCTCTTCCGCGACATCACGCTCCAGTGGAGTTGGTATCATTTTCAACAGAACTCTCTTGTGAGATCATCATGTATTTTTTTATAGGACAGGATGGATATTGGCATTTGATTGTGTACTGCCTTAATTTAGGCCACGGATTTTGTGCATATATGGACCCGCGCAGGCCATTAACTCCAGCATTTTTTTCGTGATCTGGACGTGTATTTCCTAGACGGTCCTCACGTCGTGCCAGCTTGTTTGGGATTTAAACTGCGTTTTATTTATTTATTTATTTATTTAACAATACTGTTGGCCGAAGGCCGTTACAGGGTGGTTTCAAGACAAACAATACAAGATAGCAGCACTGCCGCAGTGTAGAACAGACAAAATAGACAAAATAAGGCATACACACAGGCAAATGCACAATGCAAATCAAGAAGCAGCAAAAACAAATTGCAGTAGGGTGGTATTAATTGTACCACTGCCGCTGGAATTATCGTGTGTGTTAGAACCAGGAACATAAGACAAGTATCATTATTTAAAGCAGTAGTTATGTACTTCTAGCCGAAGTAAAGAATTTTGTTAGTGTGGTTTCAAATTTATTTACATTGTCTACTGCTAGTAATTCAGGCGGTAGCGCGTTCCATTCCTCTATTGTTCTGGGGAAAAACGAGTACTTGTGTGTATCTATTCGTGCTGGAATGGGTTGAATTTGCTCTAGGTTGCTGCTTCGTACTGTTCGAGACAGACGCTGTTTTATGTACTGCTGTGTATTAAGGTTAAACCAGTTATGGCGAATCAGGTAAAGAAATTTCAGTCTATCTATCCTTCTGCGTTCGAAAAGTGGCGGTAGGTTGAGCTTCCTAAGCATTTCAGTTGCGGAGTCCGTTGAACGATATTTTGACAAGATGAATCTTGCCGCTCTTCTTTGAAGTTTTTCAATTCGATCTACCAGGGTTTTATTAAACGGATCCCACACGACGCTTGCGTACTCTAATGTAGGACGAACGAGCGTTAAATATGCAGCTAATTTAGTTTGCTGAGGAGCAAGCTTTAACTTTCGCCTCAAGTACCAGAGCTTTTTTTCAGCTGATGAGCATATGTTCGTTATGTGTGCTTTCCAGTTGAGGTCACTGGATATGGTAATTCCGAGGTACTTAATGTGATTTTCGTGGCTTACGACCTTACCATCTATCTCATAATCGAAGGAGTGTATATTTTTTATCTTCTTGGTTACCCTTATATACTTAGTCTTGCTGTAGTTTATTTTCATTTTCCACTTATTACACCAGTCGCTAATTATTTTTAATGCGGAATTTAAGACTATCTGGTCATTGCGGCTGGATACTGCGGTGTACATTAAGCAGTCATCTGCAAAAAGTCGAACTTTGATAACGGGGTTAATCTGGTCTGCAATGTCGTTTATATAACTGAGAAAAAGGACAGGGCCCAGCACCGATCCCTGAGGGACTCCTGACGTTACAGGCAACGCTCCGGATGTCGCACCATTCACTTCCACAAACTGTGTTTACAAACTACAAACTAGCAGAAATGCAAGGCCCCAGCTGGGGTCGTCCTGATTGGAACGCGCGGGAGTTGCGTCGCCTCGTCCAGCACTTCTAGTTGCTGGATACATAACGACTTTGTCATGGTTCTTTATTTGCCTGCACGTGCTGACGCGGCGTGTCATAAAGCAGGTTAGACCGTGCTTATGTACCAAGCTATTAAGCTCACTGTGTCACCCGATGCGATACCTTCATTCCCTGTTTATATATCAGATCACAGAGCAGTTATACTTGAAATTCGCTTCCCTGCTTCCTCATCTGTAAAACCTTCGCGTCTAGACATCTGCGTTTTACTTGAAGCGCGCTCGCGCTCTTGTTTGTCAAGAGACCTGCGCGCCTCTGTTTCCTATATCTAACCCAGAGTCATGGGACGCGCTCAAGGTACAGTGGTGTCTGCATTGTTCTGTTGAAGGACGCGCACTCAGACAAGGTATGTCGCAAGAGCTTCCTGATACTGCCACGAAACTCCGTATTGCCCTTCGGGTCAATCAACTGACTCCGCTGATGCGGTCATAGCAGCTAGAGCTACGGATGAGTTTCCAACGCCTCACCACAGCATAGTCTTTGTCAGCTGCTGCTTGGCGCTGAAGACGCAATCCGTGTGCGCAACCGGAAGTTCTGCATTTTGCAAGAAACTCGCTTTATAGGCAGCCGGATGCATTGTCTTCTGCGGCCCCAAGAGTACTTCCTGTTACGTCACCTCCCGCGCGTGATTATTCGCTTTTTTGAACACATATTGCAAACACATATTGGCGCGTACGATTATGCAAAAAGATCTTGGCTCTCGAGGATCTCGTACAATGCTTAGCGAGCTGCCTCAGGTTCCACCTGAGGTTGCTGACCGTCTTTGTGTACGACCATCAGCTGAAGACGTGAAGGCAGCATTATCTTCCATGAAGCTTGGCTCGGCCCCAGTGCCAGACAGGCTACCCGTTGAGTTTTATCTAACGTTCAGGAAAGATATAGGCGCCACTTTCGTATCTGTTATCAGTCGCTGCTTTGAAAACTTTGAACTCCCGTCTAGTATTCGAAACGGTCGTATTGTGCTGATAACTAAGCACGATCCATCATCAGTTCGTCCAGTGGAATGGAGGCCATTGACGCTTCTCAACATGAACTACATTACCTTCACAGCGGTTACCACCCGACGCTTGGGAAGCCTGATGCCTTTCTTAATAGGACACCATCAAGCATGCTCAGTCCCTGGCAGAGAGATACTCACTATCTCGTACGTTATGCGTGACATAGGGCCTATAATGTAAAACTATTCCAATATGTTTTATTCCAATCTCCTGACGTCGAATTTGCGTAACCACCGACGCAAGCACCAGGCGGTCACCCGCAGGCTTGTCTGAACAGACCAATCAAACGCTCTCCTCGTTCATACAAGGTCACTTTTGTTTTCTTGAAAAACGAATAACATTGCCAACACTGAGTGGCTTGTCGTATCTAATTGGCTGACAAGAGGTAAGGAGAATGCTCAAGTGGAAAGTGATGTGATGGGGCAGAGCCAGTGCACTTAAAAGCGATAACCAGATGAAGAGGGCGGTGACGGCGTCTGCGATTGGTCCGCTTTCCTTACCTAGCTTGCGGTGGCTGGTCGAAAATCGCGGTGGCATGCAACGGAAGCTTCAGAATGAAGCTAAAACGAATCTTCAGCAAAAAAAAGTTGGCAAAATGAGATGGTAAACGTGCCTAAAGGGCTCGAAAGCGCTACGCGGCCACGCAAGAAGTTTTATTACACGCAAATAAACCCATGCTCTCCGGCAAGTGCAAGTAGCCAGCGCCTGAGCTCTCGGCGGCAGCCATCTTTTATTCCTTTCGGAACGGGGCAGCCCATGGCTATTTTGAAGAAAATTCAGTTTTGTTCGGCATATTAATGCATCTTTAATGCGTACACGTCACTTTGACGCAGTGAGTTTTCGCGGTTTCTTGACGTCGCGTGACAGGCAGGTGTAGTGGGTGCAGCCCGAAAACTTTTGACCAATAGCCGGGGGCTAATGGCGAAAAGGCGCCAAATCAGAAATAACAGTTTTTTCTTTTTTTCGGTCAAATCATGCATAGTCCGTCTGTACACATCATTTCAGATGGGGAGGTGTAGCGGTTTTCATGACGTCGCTTGACAGACAGGTGAAGGGGGCGTGGTCCAAAAAAAGTTTTTGACCAATCGCGGAGGGCTGATAGCAGAATTGGAATAGAAAAGCTTGGAATAGTTTTACGTTATAGCGCCCATAATGACATGCATGCTGACCAGGTCAGCACGTGGTATCTTAGCTTCACTAGGTCAAGAAAAGATATTCGATCGCCTTGAACATAGCTACATGTTTAGTGTACGGATCTCGTTCGGCTTTTCGTCTAATTTTGTTAAACTTGTTAGGACCGCCTATTCAAATATCCGAAGTAGACTGTTCCTTTATGGTAGTGAAAGTGTACCATTTCCCTTTACTTGTGGTGCTCGCCAAAGGAGCCCTCTATCCCCGGTACTCTTTGTGCTCAGCATTGAGCCGTTTCTGCGCTCAGTAGTGAGAGACCCTTACGTATGCGTTCTCCCACTCCCTGGTAGTGGTGTTGGGAAGGTGACAGCCTTCGCCGATGACATCACATTATATCTCAGGAACTAAAATAGCATACCCCGTGGCCTTCGAATTTCCACTCAGTACGGAAATATTTCAGGTTTTGCACTAAATTATTCAAAATGTCATTCTTTTTTCATTGATTCTCCACAGATACGCCCATGTTCCTTTTTTCCGTGTTCAAAAGAGCGATTTGCTTAGTATTTTAGGCCTTGATTACACCTATGATGGCATATCAGGCTCTGTGTGGGTCTCAATTCTTGAAGATGTAAGGCTAAATATTCAAGATATTCAAGGGTATGATTTACCCCTATTAGAAAGTAGGTACTTAGCACAGTCTGTATTTTGCGGCCGAGTGTGGTAAGCTTGTAATGTTTTACAGCCACCATTACGGTTTACTAAGTCCTTGCAGTCCCTTCTTGGTTCCTCCTCCTGGTTGGGTAGTCAAGGACTGGTCTGTCATGCGGAGTTTGGGCAACCACGCTCTCGCGGTGGGTTTGCGTTCCCATCCATGTGTGTCCGCTGCCGGCTGCTTGCTCTTCAATTTCTGTTCTGCCTGCTGCAGAATGATCCGTGTCCTGCGCGTGAACTCGCCTGCTATTTCCGTGGCACGAAAATTCGTTACATGTTACCGGGCATGCACATAAATCGCGGAGCACAACTGTTAAACGCACGTGCATTTACTGTGCGGCCGTGGCATTTTATCGCCACATAAAAACAGGCATGTCCGGATGTAGACGTTCTCGAAAACCATGTTGTAGATACTATGCCAGCCCTACTGCTTCCTCTAGACCCCCCAGCGCGACTCGCACGTTCCAGCAATGTGTCGTGGGATGCGATAACGCGTTATTTCTGTCTGGATACCTACGCGACATTATGTACCGTGTAGAGTGGCAAATGGTTCCAACTTGTGACAGGCTATAAGGTGGGGCGTAGTCCCTTCTTCGCTGCGTCCCAAATTGCCCCCTTCAGGAATCCAATAAACATGTGCTGCTTCAACACGTCGTTGCCAGGATATTTCGGAGGGCCGCGCATACGTGGCCTTGGAGTTAACCTCTTTATTACATCTGGTCGCTGCTCACGTGGCCGCTTTGCGCGATTTCTAATTGCTGCGGCGGCGTTTTGTCTATGGCGTAACCGGTGCGAGGCAGTTGCCGCGGGGCATCGTCGCCGCGCTCTGTTTCCACTTCTGGGGAGGCTCCACTTCGAGCTCTTGTCGTCTCTGTCAGAGGAGTTGTTCTTCCTTAGAGAAGAAGAGTTCCTTCAACAGTGATCATGCCATTTCCTGTCGGTGGCTGATGGACGCCTACGACTTAATTTTCGTCAAGCCTGGTTCTTGCAGCCAGGCCATCAGAAGCATTCATTTATTGCACATAGAAAGTAGGCCCCCGTGAGTTCTGTGTATGTGTGCTTTCGTATATGCGATCATTTTTTATATACAAATCTCATACACATAACTTCAAAATTATGTAAAGTGTCTCTGTCAAATCATCATTGCACAGAAGCATTGTGTATACTGTATATAAGGAACATCATTTTGCACATGTGACATTTAGTTTATGTGTAACTGTGCCTTTCCGTAGGTCTATGTGATTATATGTTAGTGAAGACTCGGACAGTGCTTTGAAAACGTGCCATCTATACAATGCTTCGATTTTGTAGATGTTATTGTCCAGGTAGAATTGTGCCGTGATTGTGACTCATTGTTTGTATCGTCTCTCGTTGAAATAAACTTTTTCTGAACACAAAGAAACCTTCATTTTCATAGATGGCTAGAGCTACTCCTTTGTACCTTGAAGAAGCCACCCATAAAGCGATAAAGAAAAGCAACACGCAGCTTTATTTTAAGCTTTTGAATCACTAGCATTTAAAGGGACACTAAAGGCAAATATTAAGTCAATCTAAAGTGATGGACTTGTGCTCCAGAATCTCTAAGGTGTCAATATTATCGTGAATAGAGCCTTAGTAATCGAGTATTAATGTAAACACTGGACATGATTCCCCGGGACGTACGAATAGGACATCATTATAGGACATCATTGTAATACTTGCCCGGTGACGGAGACACTCCTCATTCAAATTCTGTCGCTAGTACTCAACCACTCGTTATAAAAACATCATTGTAATGCATTATAGGACAAAACAAAATGCTAGTTGCCCATTTCTATATCCTCTTTACAAAAAAGGAACTGATTCACAAAACGCCTAATGCTCCCTGACAATGACGAGTGCGGCCGAAAGGTTTCGTTTTCGCTCGACTCTGTGCCGCCCGCGCTTTCACGTTTCAGTAGTTCAGTTATCGCGTTGTGATGCTTGCGCTTTGCTGGCTCGCGAAATTCGCACAAACTGAAGTAGCAGAAAATTCCACTTCCATGCGATGTCGCCGGATCCTCCAATGGCGCGCGCCTCTTGACCAAAAGCAGCTGCAGTGGCGAATCCACCAATCGGTCGTGGCTCGACTTTCTCCATGGCCGGGCATTTGCGTTTTGTGCAGAACACCGTACCGCCGTCTGTCGAGCGCTGTTTTACTCACCGATGGCCCCAAAGCGCGGTGATGCCGTACGCAACGTCACCACTCCAATTTTGGGTGACGGGAGATTTTAATTGCGTTAGAGGTATTCGGACTCTTTATACGCAATTTTCTTGTAAACTGAATGTTTTCTTCGAACGAAACACGCGTTTCAAGGTTCCTGCAATGGTACTTAAACAGTCCACGTCGAGTTAGTATCTTCCTTTAGTGTCCCTTGAAGGCCGGTGAGCGCTAATAATTTCATTCAGTAAGATAACGAGGAGCACTCGTTTGGCGGCGTCCGTCATAAAGGATTTCTGTAAACCTCCACAGTTGAACACGCCAGAAAGGTTAATGAAATAAAATCAACGATCTGACCGCACCTCTTAACAGTAACGATAACAAAACGCTGAGCTGGCGAATTTGTTCGCTGCCTATACCCTTCTTTGTGCGCGTCAGCTGTTGCACATAAAAATTCTTCACATCATTTTTCGTGCTCTACGCACCAGCAAACAACAAAAGTAAGGAAAAAACGCGCGAGAAGGAAATTTAGTAACTACTGGTGTGAACTACGAAACGTGAGAAATGCAAAAGTAACCTATACCTAATTCATATGTGCATCTATGGGTCCAAGTAAATAAACTAGTGCGCAGATCGTCTTAATAATTTATTACGTGTGGTAAGATCTGCTGTACCCTTTCAACTTTTATAACGTCTACAAGATATAGGAATTCGATAATGCCATCGGTGCTGACAAATATACGTATTCGAAGTTCTATTGATAAACTGCAGGACTAAAAACGTAGCTTTTTCCAGCATTACTGTTTTGTGTGTGCGTAACAGTTTGTATCTTGAAATGTCTGTTAGGTTTAGGCTTCAGATAAAGTGTCTTCTTGGGATAAAGCTGTGTTGTTTAGTATTTCATGGTGATTGTCTTCTTCTGTATAAGGCTGAATCCACGCAGGTCTGCTGTTACAATACCACATACTAAGAGCAGTAATTAGACTTGTACAGACGTGAAAGGAACATTGCTACACTATTGACATGTAACGATATCGGCAAAAAAGCCCAGAAACGTGATTTTATTACGATTCAACTCTGTTGTGGCAGTGCATGCCTGTATATTTTGGTAGCCGTTGCCCAATGGGTAGAACCAGCGGCTGTGGTGGGTGCTTTGATCAATCCCCAAAGCCAAACACACAGCGACTTATAAAATGGGTAGGAGCATCGATTTGGCCAAGCGTCCGTCTTTCCAGTGGTGTGTTGCTTGGTAGAAGTTCACGCAGACTGCTATGGTTGCTGTACATGAACCAAGACAAACCAAGCCTGACGCAAATGTAAAACGGTTGTCTGCCGGTCCCTTGCGAGCAATTTTCTATCAGATGAGTATTCTTCTAAATCATTGAAGTACCGTATTTGCTGAGCACCTGGTTGAGAGCGTGCTTGCACCAGGTAGGTATAGGTACCCGACATGAACTCTCACCTGCCTCGTGCCACCACAAGCGATGCTGCACTAAAATATTTTCTGTTGTAGAAGGCCCGCCGAGATGTCTCGCAGACTCTGAATAGCGGCCTCTCTAGAAATGAGAAAGCCCAACAAGCTGCCGAGCACCCTAGTGGTGGTCGTCTCTACCCAGTGGAAAATCCAATGGGTTGCCAGCGGTACCAGTACCGACTGGTCATCATCATCATCATCATCATCATCATCATCATCATCATCATCATCCTGGCTACGCCCACTGCAAGACAAAGACATCTCCCATATCTCTCCAACTACCCCGGTCATGTGTTAATTGTGTCCACGCTGTCCCTGCCAACTTCTTAATGTCATCCGCCCACCTAAATTTCTGCCGCCCCCTGCTACGCTTCCCTTCTCTTGGAATCTAGTCAGTAACCCTTAATGACCATCGGTTATCTTCGTTGCTCATTACATGCCCTGCCCAGGCCCATTTAATTTTCTTGATTTCAACGAAGATGCCATTAACTCGCGTTTGTTTCATCACCCAATCTGCTCTCTTCTTATTCCATTAACGGTACGCCCAACATTCTTCTTTCCATAGCTCGTTGAGTCGTCCTGAATTTAAGTAGAACCCTTTTCGTAAGCCTCCATGTTTCTGCCTCGTAGGTGAGTACTGGTAATAGACGGCTGTTATACACTTTTCTCTTGAGGGATAATGGCAACCTGCTGTTCATGAGCTGGACCAGCTGGTACACAGCTGGTACAAATGTTTCTTTTTTGCGCTTTTTGATGTAAGCAGCGTCAAAGATTGCAAACAGTGAGCAAAGATACGCTCTATTAAGCCTAGTAGGCGCACAAAACACTCACGGACAGCGTCACGCGGTTCTCTTATGAGGAAGGACAATAATTATTGTCTAAGAGCTCGCTCACAAATTGAAATAATGTGTGGGTTCTCAGTTCATATTACTTGTTAGCGTGACTACTAAATATTTCACCTCATTGTACACTGAAATTTAACTTCCGTCCAGTTTGTATGTGAACCTATAGGGTTGTTTTTTTTTATTAGTGACTTCAACACATCTTGTTGTAACAGCGTTCAGTTTGATACCGTATATCAAGTTCTACGCTTGTATGTTTATTAGAGAATTAGGAAGTCTGATTTGATGATCCAAATTGTTTACAGATGTCTAAAGCACACAACTGTCTTCTAAAAAATGTATTCATATATGCAAAATTGCATATCATCAATGCAAAAATGGAACAAGAAAGGTGCTAAAACCGAGCCTTGGGGTACTCCTGAGTAGACGTATAAATGCTCTGGAAGGCTGTTGTTATGCGATAGCAATTAGATGGACACTCCAAGCACATTTTTGCCATCGCCGAGATGTTCCCTATAATGTCCGAGGGCGATAACACCGTCGCCACGCGTCGTATGCTTTATGTGCGAGTGAAAGCAGGCGAAGGAAGCTGACAATCGGCGCTGTTATCACAAATTACATATTTTACTTGTCTTGACAGTGCGTAGCGTTCAAGAATTCGTTTGCAGCATCTTCGGCAACGGCAATGCAGTTATTAATCGTGTATATGATGCTTCGACAAATCTTATAAGGAGGAGGCCGAGCTGCGACTTGAGCCCCTTCCCGGAAGAAATTTATGGTGACGCCACTGGTGCCAATGTCACCCTCGTCGGTCGTCATGTGGGGGACTGGCATGGTCAGCGAATACATTATACAGACACATCTACTTAGTTATCTTTTCGGGTTATCTTTTCGGATATATTATTGCTCAGTGCGCCCCGCACTGAGCAATAATATATCAGGAAAAAAGGATCGCGTTGTGTAAGCATGCCACCGTCAAAGTTTTATGACAATAAATTTAGATTTTTAAACCGCCTCATAATGTAGCATTAGTTTACAGGATTTTTCGTTTTTGCCTGCGCACCAATAATGACGCTATCGATGGGAGAGCACGTGGCTATGGGTTGTAGTACATAAGTTTGTGTATGCTTTCGAATAAAGTTAGTTGTGAATTCAGCGCTGTCCTGTGTGTTCCTGCGGTCTGTCTTCGTCATCTTGCGCAGCCCCTTAAAGATGTTCTTACAAGGAACGCTAGTTAAAGAAATTGGTCGGTAGTTTGAGACGCTGTCCCTCAATCCTTTCTTATGAATAAGCGCTACATTTCCTATTTTCCCTGCTTGGGAAGCTCAGAAGTGCCCAGAGATTTCGCCAACAGTACGGATAAATAATCAAATATGATGTCTGCCCAAGATTTAAGAACACATTTCAGTATTTCGTCAGGGCCAGGAGCAGATTTATGTTGTAGCTTCCGAAGAAAATTAAGAATACTGGACCTATTGATTGTAATATCAGGCGTGATCTCAGAAATGGCACCCACGGAAACTTGGGTAAACCTTGGGGTCGGGTCCTAAAAAACAGAAGCGAAATATTGGTTAAAGCAGGTTGACTTGTCTTTATCAATGATAAGAATGCTACTTTCAACTGTTGTCGGTGGGATCCCGGCTTCATCTTTATTATTTGGCTTAACTAAATTACATAAATATTTTGGATTACTTGCGATTCGTGGCCCAAGGAAAGGAAGAACGTCTGTATTCTTGATAATTTGATTTTAGAGTTTATTTCCGCGCTCAACTGCTCAAGTCTCAAAAAAGCAGGCGAGTTATTCTGCTCTCTATCGATTCTGAACATACGATTTATTTTGTTAATAAGTGTCTTTACTTCTTTCGTGAACCACGGCTTTGACCTTCTGCGTTTTATGGAAAGTATTTGTTGAGCTATGTAAGTGTCAGTTAAGTGCAGAATATTATGTTTGAAATTACACCACAATTCATCCACATTTCGGGTAGTGCTATATTGAACAAAGCTGCCAAGTTCACATTGAATCGCAAGGATATTATTATCAGAATATGCTCTTTCAATTTTGTAAATTTTTCGAGGCCGCGGCACAGGGATGTTCGGTTTCGGATTCACAATGCTGGCTTCCACAGCTTCATGATCGCTTGTAAGCCGTGTCACTCTCCGCTCGCAGTGGCGACTAGAGAGGGCGAGGAAACGCTGCTACTACACACGACATCGGTTGCAGACTAACCGGATAAATTTAACTTCAAGGTAAGGAATGGCACGTTGGTGCTATTTCTGAAAAATAAATACCATGCTATTGTGTCAAGTGTACAAGTTACGCATGGCGCTGACGCAAATCTGCATGAAATAACCGTAGCGTCTGAGCGACACCGCGCAAGAGGTCGCACGTCAAATCAGTCCTGCGGTGTCCGCCACGGTAGCTTACCGGCTAAGGCATTGCTCGAAGTTTTTGGTTGAAACCCACCCGTGGCAGCCACATTTCGACGAGGCCACAATAATAAAAAAAATGGTCGTGTACTTAGACTTAGGTGCATGTAAAAAGCCCCAGGAGTCCGGCGACCACAACTACGGCGCGCCGCCTCATAATCCGATTGCGGGTTTCGCATACACAGCCCCACATTTCGATCAGTTTAACATTTCTGCCACGATGCAATGCCCCGCTTAAGACAAAGACAATGCTAACATTCTCGGAACTTATGAACAACGACGCACAACATCACCTTAAGCAAAGCCGTCTCGTGGTGTGTTCTGTGTACTACATAGACAAATGATAGTGGTGCACGCAAGGTGACCTTTTACATCAACTCACATCTTGGCTATCAGATTACATATTGACTAGCTTATAGCGTCCTCGATCACCTTGCCCCGGGATTGCCCCGAAACCAAAAAGGTGCGCTTTGCACCGCGGTGGTGGTGCACTGCGGGGGATCAACATCGAGGACAAAACTGCACCACGTGCAGGCTGCTTGCATGCAGCGCCACTTTACCCCTGGCGCGCAAAACGTGTGTGAACACGCGCGCGCGCACATTATATTGTTTGCAGGTGCTGAGCATCCGCGGCAAGCGCTCGAACCTTGTCAAATGGCGCGCTCCGACATACCTGGTTGCAAGCAAACACAAATGGATATTATAATTAATCCTGACGATCCGTTGAACGAACCTGTCCACTTTCGGTCGCTCTTCACCACATTGTTTTTGGACGAGGTCGATCAGCATGTACGTCGTCTTCGCTGCCAGACAAACTTGAAGAAAGCTCATCCATTGCGGCAACTACTGGCGCTTCCTTTCTCATTGCCGACATCTCCTCTAGCTAACTCCGCCAACTCGGTTGCAACCGCAGCAAGCTATCGGGCCAGAGCGTCTGCAGTTCTGCAGTCAGCTGTGCGCGCGCGCGTCGCGCGTCCCGCAGTGCTTGCTGGGATTGGCCCCCGGCGCACCGCCGATTTTCTCGGTGCGAGACGGGCAACGGAAAGCCGCCCCAACAGGGTGCGCTTCCGGTGATCGAGGATGGTCGGTGCAAACCGGTGCAGTTGATCGAGGATGAAAGTGCGCACCAAGGCGCCCCGGTGCGCACCGGTGCAGGTGATCGAGGAGGCTATTAAACATTTTTCGTCAAAATTACCGGCAAATAATCACCAATCCAAACGAAAAGCCCAGAAAGCTTCCCTTACTTCGTCCTACGTGCGTGGGACCTGCTTAATTTTTTAACACACCTCTAGTCCTTGACACGATTGTGAAACATCTATTAGGTACAAACAACGACAAGGACAGCCTTTGGCACAGTAATGCGCCCCAAATGACGCATACATCAGGCCCCTTAACTTAGGAGAGTTCCAGGCATCCAGAACTCCTGTAGTAAACCTTCTCCAGGATCGCATGGCTTCTTTTAAGAAATGATGAAGCACATAGACACTGAAACCCAGAAAACTATCCTGTTTCTTTTCAACGCAACGTCGTTATCACGGTATCATTTCTTTGCTTGAAAAGAAGCTGTGATAATCACAACACCTACAGAGGGCAAGAATCCGTCTTTATGCACTAGGTAAACACCGACAGCAATAACAAGCCCCATCTACAAGTTCGTGAATATTACAAATCAGTGCCTCTTGCAGTTTCTTAGGAGCAGACAATTTCTCGACCCATACGAGTGTGGTATCAGGAAGGGAGATCGACAACAAACCACCTACTCCGCATTGCGACAAATATAAGAGTTGCCTTCATTCATTGTCAACACTTCTTATCTGTATTTTTAGACATACATTGTGAAAGCACAGACAAACATGCTACACATACTACTTGATGTTTAGAAACTGTACGAGATCTGTCAGCACGGGGCGTTCTGCTCTAACACGTTGAGTATCGTTGAAAGCTACTAGCCCGAGCACATATCGAGCGAAAGAGGGGGTAACGCTTTGTCTAGATTCTTTATCCAGGAGACTGGTGTACTGTAAGGCCACGTATTTAATCGCACACTCTTTGTTTTAGCATGAATGCAGTTGATGCAGTCATTCGAAGCACAATATTGTATTCCGTATACGTTGACGATGTACAGACAGGTTCTAAATTATGTAACTTTGCTATCTGAACGGCGGGTGAAATGAAATAAATTGTGTGGTTGGGAGAATGAAAATGGGTTTCCAGCAAAAGTCAAGAAAAACATGCCGGTAAACCCCAAGAAAACCATTGGCGTAATGTTTACAAACAAGGGAGGCGAAAAAACGTGTCCCAAGTGTTGCAATCATAGGAGATGTGCTCTGTGTGAGCAGGGAACATAAATCTATAGGAACTGTTCTGGACTCTAAGCTCACTGTTAACCCTGATTTTAAGTATCTGAGGACGAAATACTCGAATACAACCAACCTATTAAAACTTCTGTTGCGCAGAACAACGGGTAGGCATGAGAAATGCATCTTGTAATTGCATAAGAGTCTTGTCATCTAACGTTTGGGTGACGGTGCTATAATTTATTATTGTGTGAAATCCTAGACCCTGTAAATATTGGTATCCGTCTCGCCACTGGTGCCTTTAAGACGTGTCTAATATAGAAGAAAATACGTATAGTCCACTGTGTGGCCTCTTCATCTGCAACGGTAATATATCCGTTTCGCATATATTGAGAGAGCACACAGGAACATTGAACACCCTTATATTTCAGCAATAAGCGACATAACCCCAGCCACACTCCTTCGTAGCCGACCTACACCGAGAGAGCGCTTCTGTCTGTGTGTTAGGCCCCTCAGTAAAGAAATTAGTTTTCCACTGCGTGGACGTAGTTTCATAGCTCCACCGCGGCAGTGACATGTCACAGAGCAGAAAACATCGTTTGTAGAGGTCACAAACATACTGCAGAGACACGCATAAGGTAGAACTATCTACAACTTCAGACAATGCAATCCAGTCCTGAATTTCGTACAGATGCAGGAGTGGATACCTCATTTTTGTAATCCGACCTTTTCCACCCTTACACAAGCAACATCACAGCAGATGCATGTGTAAAATTTTAGACATTAAAATGGGAGATATTATATCACCGCATAAACGCGAGAGCGTTGTAATAAATAATTTTCATTTGTTGCTTTGTGTTACATATTTATCTAATTTAAACATTGTTTTATGCTGACTGTCATGTCATAGAGGCATCGAAGGCGACATCGTTGCAGATGCAACGTTCAGGTCCATAGCAAAGAAATCTAGCAACACTTCCTTAGCCGTTCCTACCATGTGATTTTTGGGCTAAGTAAAATAAATAATAAGCCATTGACAACGAACCTGAAACAGTGAAACGTCAAATAATCTGCATTTAATTAGGCTGCATTTCAGAAATTGGCCTGCAATTACGAAAATACGGTGAACTGAAATCACTGTCTAGCAACTTAAAATAGGCCACACATATTAGAGACACTTTGGCCAGTTGATGGAGGATGAACCTCTTATCTGCGGTAAATATAGCGAGACACTGAGCATCATCCACGTACTGTGCTGAGTGCGGGTAACAGGCGCTGAAAGAAAATAAATACATTCCTTCAGCCTACCGACCAAGAATCGTACCATATCAGATGATGCTTCATGGCGAAGAACCGTTCTGAAGATCTTCATCATCAACTTGTGATGACACGTGTCCGTCGGAAGGGAATCGGGACTTTGCCGCTGCGTTCTTGAAGTGACCTATGCAACACATCCAGTTGGTTTTTATTGCTATATTCCCTGGCGTAGATACGTGTCCAAACATCAAAACCACGCACTTGGTCCCTATAAAACACATAAAAAAAGGCAAAAACGCCTGCGCATACGGACGCTTATAGAAACGCTGTCGCGATAATCCTTGAAGCATTTCTCACAATCACTGCTCTGCAGCGCGACCTGGCGCGACTGCGGTCATGCCAGTGGTCAGAGAAGAAAATAGAGGTGTTTCCTACATTAGTATGGGAATATGACGAACTGGTAGAAGTTATGCAAAAGAAGATGAGAAGCGCAAGGAAAAAAAATCGTGTGGATTGCAAAGAAGAAACCACATCAGTGCTGTAACAAGGTAGTAAAGCTAGCTATAGAAGAGCGCAAGCTGGTGTCTAGGAATCGTTGAGAAGCCCGAAAAGTTGGGATTACAGAAATAGGTACTCCTTAGATGGAGCAATTACTGAAGAAAGAAAAGGGTGGCTAGTGAGCTCATGCACGAGAAAATTAAATACACAAGTTAAGGTTGAAGGGATAACATTGGCAGAAAATACAACTGCGCACGAATTCTGGAACTTTGTAAGAGCACGTGGAGCTCCAACCAAAAATTTCCAGTCGGCTATAATGGATAAAAACGTTTACATCTTCAAAGAAGATGATGCGCAGCGGTACATGAAAGACACTGTTAGAGCTAACTTCGGCACAAAAGAAAGAATAGCTCAAATCCAAACAGATCTAGCATCACCAGAGAAGCCTCAGATATCAATATCTACCATAGCAAGCTTTTAAATTTAAAAGCAGAAGGTAATATCTCTTATAACACCATTGCAGGACCCGATGAAATCCTAATACAGCTAAACGAAAACCTCAGTTCAAAGAGCAAGGCACTGCTGATTAATGCCATTGAACAAGTGAATAAAACGAAGAAATTTCCAGCTGCTTGGCATGAAAGCGAGATGACCCTCTTCTGCAAAGGCAAAGGCGATAAGGGTAGGACGAGCTCGTACAGGCCACTTACAGTAACGTCCGTGATATAAAGAATGGCAATGGAAGCCTTAATATTAGAGCTGTCGAAATGGGCAGAAAGAATGGATGTACTGGGGGAACTGTATGTTGGGTTTCGACTAAACAGTCACTTAGACGATAATAATTTTAGTGTAACTCAATGCACAGACAATACAGTAGCTCAGAGTAGAGCATTATGGACAGCATTTCTTGCCATTAAAGGAGGCTACGAGAACGTTGAAAGGGGGTGGTTATAGGGTATTCTCAAGCACGAAGGCACATTTACGATTTCGTGGAGCTGCTCAGGGACATATATGCAGACAACGGAGTAAACGTTGTGTGAGAATGCCCAAATTGCAACGAAGTGTTGCGTATTCAGCAAGAGCTGAAGCAATGAGGCCCTCTGTCTGCGTCGTTGTTCACACTTTAGGTTATATGCACAAAAAGAAAACTTGAAAACAGTCAGTTAGGATTTAATTTACCATGCACGAATAATGGAAAAATGCTGCAAGAGAAGGAGCTTGCACGATGTATATGGATGGCACAGTGCTACTAGCGGACAATGCCTGATATTTACAAACGCTGGCCAACCTATGCGTCAAAGCAATGACAGATCTAGGTGTTATGTTTAGCACAGAGAAATCGGAATTAATGATTTTATTGAAGGTGCGAGTAATTACGTGATATCAATTCAACAGCAAGTCGTACCCATAGTGAAGCAAAATATATACCTAGGCATACACATAAACGTAGGAGGGACTTAATCACGCGCCCACAAAGATAATCTCAAAACAAAAGGGAAGAGGAATGCAGCAATCACTATACATAGGACACTTTTGAGGATCAATAAGCATAAGGCGGCACATGGAATCTGCATAGAAGTCATGGTGCAAACGCCGATGTTCACAAATGCTATTTTGTGCCTAAAATGAGATATATTGTCGGGCGTGGAAGGTAACCGAAGATCGGTGGACCGGTTGGCTTTGAGAGCCCAAGGCAAAACCACAAATGAGGCAGTTTAAGAGGACATGGGTCTGTCTTTGCTCGAATCCAGAGAACCGCAAAGCAAAGCTAGTTTTGAAAAAAGGCTGAGGAACACGGATAAAAATAAATGGGCGGCTAAAGTGCACAAGTATCTGTACGTTAGAATCGCGGACACAGAATGGAAAAAGAGGTCAAGAAATTTAGCAACCAAGTACCGCGTAATTGAAAGTGTACATAGACAACCACGGGTTATCAGAAAGTGCGTGGGAGGAACACAGACAATGAATCGGATGCAAAGAATGGGAATAAAAAAAAAAAGACTATGAAGATTTACATGAATGAGAAAAAAAAGTACAACTGAAAATTTGCCCGATGACATGAAGGAAAGTGCACTGCTATTTGAGACTTGAACTGGTTGCCTAAGAAGAAAAAAATACCTGAGCAAATATTCGCATTTAGGTAAGACATAGGTATTATGCAACGAAAATTCGGACACCACCCCATACATCCTCATGGAATGCGAAGGGATTCGCCTATCGAGGCCCGTACGTAATGTATGACTTTCCCTATGGATTGGACTTAAATTAGACGGAGGTATGAATTGGTCAGAACTGGAAATAAGCAAGAGACGTTTAAAGTATTGGCAGAAAAGAAAAACAGGGAAGAGACTCATACAGACAGATCCATTACATGCATAGGCAGCGGTACAAGGTGGATAGAGAAAATTAAAGAAAATTATACAAGAATGCTAGAAGGAAAAGCATTCATAGCACACCTGAATAACTAAAGCAATCTAGGTGACGATTTGACCCCGCGCCGTTTCCAAGGGGATTCTAGTAAATTATCAGCACCATCAGCACTTTCATCATCCGGCTGGCGACACTGCGAATATAAACTCTCTAAAAATGAGCGTTTTGACGTATCTGGGCAGACCTCAGACCCAATGCAGAAGGTTCAAATAGTTTAAAACGCGATTCACAGCAATACAATTGTACAGAGTGGCATTACAATAAGCACTTACAGGACCATCATCCGGGAACTTAATGTCTCGCTCGCTTCAACCGTGGGCTTCGAAGCGCACTTCTATGCGTCTTCTTTTTTTTTCCATGAAAGCTTCGTTATTGCGAATGATGATGGTGCAATATAGGAAACAAAAGAACAGACTGGTCGGCTAGTTGGTACTGCATAACTTGAGGCAAAACGCGAAAGAACACGAGGGCTCCAGAAAGAAACAAATACACTGCGCTGTGTCTTCGTTGCCTTCTGGTACCGTTTCTTTTTTTTTGCGCTTTGCCTCAAGAAAACAAAAGCTTTGAATTTCTACAACATTGTCGACTGATGCAACAGCCGCGTTCTCAAATGTAACGGGTCAATTGACAATAAACATTCGAAAAGCACCACGGCAGAGAATGTATTCTCGAAGAATAGAATCTCGAAGTCGACAACATCAACGAAAAAAGCAAGTGACGATTCCCTTGTAGCATTGTCTTATCGCGAAAAACTATAGCTTGATATGAATTAATTTAAGCCAGTCCTCTACCTTGGTCGTGCTGGAAGGTACTCCGATATATACCTAAATACCCGTCGTGCCATGGCCCTTTTTTAGTATAATTACAACGAGTAGCATCCCTTCATTGATCGTGTTGTGAAAAATACGATCAAACATTCCTTGCATCTCAAACAACCTTGCGAAGGTCGCTCAAGTTCGACCTTCTACATAAACAAATTCTGATTCCCTAAATTTAGGCATTCGCACATTGACATAAACAATATTTCTTTCCACCGGCTCACGACACGTATTTTGGTACGGTGCTGTTAGGCATATCCCGCCAGGGCGTCTGCGTCCGCAGGTGATTGGTGTGTGGCGATAACGACCACCGAACATGGGAGTCGGACCATTTTGCGTATAAGCATGCATGGCTTAGCCATGTCTTTGTAAACAGATATCCTGGGGTTTCAACGTATGCCGGACGTCTGGAGCTTTATAGCCTTTCGGTGGAAGCAACACACCCCTTCGGCACCGGTCTCACGCAAACAGCCCCCCCTCCCTCCCTTCCCGTACTGACAGATCTGGCGGAACTTCGTAGTCCCCTTTTAGAACCTAGCTCTTAGGCGACCTTTCTTGCAGCGACCGTCGGCACTGTCCGACGGTGTGGCCTAATCGAGCGAACGTGCGCGGCAAATAATGAAAACGAAGACGTAGCGGGGGACGAAAAACTGCGATAGCGGAGGAGGGAAGTGCAGTGGAACCGTTGGGCTGAAAGTGGAGGGAGGACAGCCTGCGCATGCGCAGAGATGCCGGCGGCCTAGGCATCCGCCGTCGCGTGGGCAATCGCGTGGTGCTTGGCAGCAGCTAGGGCAGCCCGACAACCTTCTGAATCTGCTTTGTATATATGCAACTTGGACCACTGTTTAAACAAGCTGCTTAAGGGACGCCGTGATATCAGCAAGTGCAAGGCTGACCTGCAGTGACTACATGTGACTGCTAGAAACGTCAAGCCTACCAGGTGGAAGAACAAGCTTGCGGCTCGAACAACTTCGAGCCGCAACCACTTGGCAGCAGTGAGGGCAGCCCGACAACCTGCTGAAGCTATTTTGCATATTTGCAAGTTGGAATTATTTTCCATAATTAGTACAGAAAATACTCTGTTTTATGATTTAGCTGCTGCCGATACCAGTGCTTGTATGTTCTCTTGTATTGTGTTTGTTATGGCTGATGCCGTCAAACTTCGTGAGGAGCTCAGGAAGGAAATGTCAGATATCAAATCTAAATTGGAACGCGAAGTCAGAAAAAAACTTTGAGAGCTGAAGACAAGTCATGCGTTCTGTTATGCCGAACTCGAAAAGGTCAGGCATGAAAAAGATGAAATCGCGATAGAAAACAAGGAGCTCAAGGCAATTAACACAAAACTTGGAAGTGATTGCTCTGCGCTATCAAAGCAAGTCTCTCAACTCGAGAACCGTGTACTGTGTCTGAGCAGTACTCAAGAAACCGCAATGTCCAGATAAAAGGTGTACCCTTGACTGAGAGTGAAAGCCTTCCTGAGGCTTTGTACAAAATTAGTGTGATCTTAAATGAAACTATCATGGAAACAGACATTGCTGTGGGCGATCGTTTGCCTGCAATGGATGTTGATGCCATCCCAAACATAATTGTGCAGTTTAAGAGCCGTACCAAACGCGATTCAGTCCTATAAAAAGCAAAAAAAATCACGCCTGTCAACTCAGGAACCGGGTTTTTTTCCCCTGATTCACCACTGTATGTTAACGAGCACCTTTGTCCAACGCTTAAGCATCTTCTTGACATGGCACTTGCGCAAAAGAGAGAGAAAAACTGGTGATTTGTTTGGTGAAGCACTGGCAAGATTTCGGCCAGGAAAGATGAAACGTCGCCAATTGTGCACACTCGCAGTGAGCGTGATCTAGAAAGGATTAATTAGTTTGCGTCAACTGCACATATTTTTTCTGGTATTCAGTGGTTTTGCAATGGCTACGTCCCCAGAATACGTTAATAATGTATTTCACCTTTCTAAAAACCCTTGTACGTCTTTTCACCTAAATGTGCAGTCCCCGAGAGACACGGAGGATGAACTGTAAGTTTTCTTGGATGAATTTGTTTTCAATTTCGATGTGATAATGTTCACAGAGACATAGTGTTCTGGAAATACTGTAAATTTCAACCGTGGAGGTTATCAAGGCTTCTTTCTTGTTAGACAACATAAGCAAGGTGGCCGTTTAGAAGTTCTCGTGAAACGTGAGCTAGAATGTGAAATAGATACCGAGTTTTCCGTTATATCCGAGGACATAGAATGTTTGACACTATTATCGCGCGAATATATTTTCACTGTCATGGATCGGCCACCGAAGGCACAAATCGAACATTTCATTGAATACCTTCAAAAACTTCTAAATAATGTTAATTCGACAAACGCGAAACAAATTTTTGCGGAGACCTAAACATTGATATTTTGCAGTCTTACCGCATTAACGAAACACTTTTTTAAGCAGTAGATTCATCTGGTCACGCTATCATAAAAGATACGGCAACGCGCGTTACATCCCACACAGACACTCATCGACCTCCTTATTACAAATATACATACCGAAAGTTTGACAATTGTTGACCTGAATTGTGATATCAGTGACCACTTACCCATTTATTTGTTTATCAGGGCTGAAGAGAAGCTTACATATGTGCAAATGAACGATGTAAAGACGGTACCAAATATCATTCCTACAACTTTAAACGCCTTCTACGTGTCCCTTGAAAGGGAAAATTTGACTGACGTTTACCATTCTTTAACGGCCGCCGCCGCATACGAGGCTTACATTTCGGCTTTCAAACGTACTTATTTCGAACATGGTTAGGGAAAATTATTGCGAGAATGTAACAAAACCCGGAAGCCGTGCATAAACCGCGAGTGCCTGAGCAGAATAAAAAAAGAAAGCAAGATTGTTCCAAAAATTTCTTAAGACCAGATGAGCAGAAGATCTCGATATTTATAAAAAATATCGTAATAAGTTTAGCACCTTTCTAAAAATGAAAAGCGCTCTTTTCTCTATGATCAGTTCAGTAAAGGGCAATGTAGGGACAGTGCGCAGATGTGAAATTAGCTGAACAGTCTGCTAAATCGCACACCAGTCTCGGCAACAGTCACGGAGCTAAACCATCATGGAGTGGTATTGAGGGATTCGAGCTTGCCAAACAATTTAATACGTTTCTCAGAGATGTTGTGTCAGGTCCGCAAAGGTCAGGTAGGCCTAAACATGCCATGGATAGCAACCCTTCTAGCATGTATCTCGAACCAACTAATGAGGCCAATATATGTGCCCGATTTAACTCACTTAAGAACAGCAAAGCACGTGATATTGATGGTATAGCGACAACTCTAGTTAAACACGTGGTTGAAATAATAGCCCGAATATTGGCTTATGTATATAACTTATCAATATCTTCAGGTTGCTTTCCGAAACTGATGCAAGTAGCTAAAGTCAGTATGCTTTTTAAAAGTGATGACAGAAATGACATGGCTAACTATATGCCAATTTCGATTCTACTCATTTTTTCCAGCGGTTTGGAAAAAGTAATTTATAAATGACTAATGAAGCTTTGCATGAAATTTACCTTGATTACTTCATCGCAGTTTAGCTTTCTACCTAACAGGTACACAGAAACAGCTCTTCTAAAGCAAAAAGAATTATTTCTTGACTCCATTGAAAGCAAAGAATTCTGCATCGGTGCATTTGTAGACTACTCGAAGGCGTTCGATCGGATAAACCATGAAATACTTTTCGAAAAAGTGGAATTATATGGTATTCGTGGAATCGCAGTGCTCCTCCTAAAATCTTACCTACGATATCAGTGCGTGGCGATAAGAAACCACGTGTCTACTTACCAGAATATCACCTCAGGAGTCCGTCAGGGAAGTATCCTAGGCCTATTATTTGTTTTGCTATGTATTAATGGTAAAACAAGTATCACTAAAGACCCAAGTTATATTTTTTATGGGCTTGGGCTTGGGCTGCTCGACTGCCCGATGCGTTGATGTCACCCAACGAGCGTTACATATTAGCCATCTCAATAATGGACAGCCGACGATGACAAGTCACCGAGGCCCATTGTCAATGTGGCGGCTATGATATACTTTCAGCTCTTGAATTTGCTTCCCGAGTTTCCAAGACACAAAAACGTTACCTTGTATATCTGGCGTTTGGGGCTGTTGTTTCGGTGGTGCCGTCGGGGGGGGGGGGGGGGGCGTGATTCGGCCATTACTTATACCGACTACGCCTGCCAAAAGTAGCCAGGAAGTAGCCAAGTCGCCGAAGCAAAATTTTCGGTCACCAGGAGCCTCTAAAAGTAGCCAATTTGGCTACTTTTAGAGGCTACTTTTATTGCCAAATGTGGCAACTCTGAGATTCTAAATAAATATGAGTGGGAACAAAGAAGCGCGTGTCAGATAGCCTCGAAGCCAACTATTGGCGACATGCGGAGGCCGCCGTCAGAAACAAAGTGGAAAGGAGGACGCTGTTCTAATAGCTGTTGCCACTGCCACCATGCGTCTGTTTATACAATGTGCGGAACATCGCATCGCCAGCGCACATTGATAAAGCTATTGGATATGGCGGTTACCGATAACTATGTGCTCCGAAGCGTGGCCATGTAGCAGCACTATTCTGAAGCGTGAACATTCGAGAGCTACTTCCCTCGGAAATCTGTGCATCTGTTTGGAACGCGTGACATGATGCGGTCCATGAGATATACATGAAGTTTTATGGGGGCATATATGAAAATAGCTTACACTAAACGCAGGAATAGGCGATTAATAGCTGCGCTCCAAAAAAGAAAAGGAAAAGCAGGACAGAAAATTAAATGACTCGCTGAGTGTCACTGCGCACGTAACCGTCTTACCGGCTGTCGGTGGCCAGAAATATGCCGTAAGCTGTCGTTTTCGACAAACGCAGGTGGGGTGGGAGTGCCAACAGTTAGCGAAAGAGCGCCCCCCTTTCCTCTCTGGTTTAGGCTGCGGCATCCGCGTATCGCTGTAACTCGGTTTCGAGGCTATTTGCCACGTGTTCGCGTGTTCCCGCTCATATTGCCGACAATAGCACGCTGAAAACGAGTCACATATCAGCTATTTTTGTAACAGTGTGAAGCAGAATATGACAAGGTAGAAAATAGTCCTGATAATTTAAGGCGGCGGACACGTTACGTTAACTGTATATTAGTTACGTGCAACAATGACACATTGCTGCCTTTTCACTTTTTTTACAAAGTGTTTTTCTGGAGTTCAGTTCATGCATATTTTGACCATTTGTTTCGTATTTTTGCAGTCCGCAAATCATAGATTTAGTTAATCTTTGTCAGAGTCAGGGAGTGGAGTTAGCAGACGACGTGCGAGAAATTATTTGCAGCCGCGAGCGTGACGATAGCATATCTCCGCTGCTCAGTGTACTATGACCTTCTGCACTGTGCCTTTAAAATGCGAAGATAGTACACCATGCCGCGCAGTCCAGTGTTCCCGCTCACTTTATTCAAAATGAAACGACGTGGTCCGTGGCCAGGCGAAATCATTTCCTGAAGGTAACACAATAAAACACTCGAGTCGCAGCTAACGAAGCAATAAAATCAATACTGGCGGCCATGTGGCCTCATATGCGGCGGGTTCCTGTGCCAGCATCAAAATGAAATATTACAGAACAGAAAAAAATCTTAAATTCTGGTCACTTCAATAAACCAGAAACTTGATCGTAACTAAGAGCTAACGTCGCTGGTTGAGCTTTGTTGAGAACACACACATACGTTTTTTTTCTCGCATCCACAGCAACAATAAATACATTCTTAAAAGGCGAGAATAGATAACAGTACATTTGTCAAGCCCACTGCTAGCCCTTAGGTGTGCTATAACAAAAAAACAAAAGTCAAATTTAATAACCAAATGCGACGTTGCCTCACAGAGCGCTACCTACGCTGAAATGTCGGGACGCGTAGTTGCTAAATTTTGTCACTGTAAGCCTGAACTTTCCTTGCAGGCTACATTTTAGTCCTGTTGTATGTCAGGAGCA
Organism: Dermacentor albipictus; assembly: GCF_038994185.2. NCBI lineage: Eukaryota > Metazoa > Arthropoda > Arachnida > Ixodida > Ixodidae > Dermacentor > Dermacentor albipictus. The sequence continues at coordinate 26,976,626 of NC_091822.1, read as the reverse complement.
CGTGGAAAACATTGGGTAAAAGAATACGTTGTGTGTTGTTTGTAATGTACTTGAAAGAAAAACAACTCATCTCTTACGATTTTCGAAAGAAATGGAGCAGTGCTGAAATGCGTTGACATGAAGAGCAGCCATCTTGATTGTGGCACGGGGCGTCAAAGCATTACCGCAAACAGCGCGTCGTGCGTAGTATATGGGAAGGAAAGGCGTGTATGAAAAAAAAACTAAAATTTTATTTTATAGTTTTTGATGCAATTACAATAATTTAGAGCGGCTATATTTTAGTGTTGACTCGCTCTATAGGCTGCAGATCGAGAACAGAAAATTTCGGTTTTCTTTTTCTTTTAACGCTTGTCTCTCATGAATCATTCACAGAAAATTTATTTTACGGTACCAAAAAATTCTCTACATATTAAATTACCCGATTTTTGTTAACGCGTGTTGGTTCGGTGCCAAGTGACAACTGATACAACAGTGGGAAACATTCTGAAAAGTTCAGATACATGCAGTCGTGTCCTGCAACGAGGGTTCAATATTGGTTAGCCGGAGAAAAGCGGTCACCGGAGCAAGAAAAACAACTACACGTGTAAATGCCCTCATCCTAAAGAAGCATCGTCCCGATGGTTCTAATAAACGTTAGAGCGAAAGAAAGTCATCGATTATTACGGTACTCACTAATGTGAACCTTGAGTGCAAGTGTTTTTTCTTCGCGAGATATGTGGAAAAGAAGCTGATCCTGAACGACAGGGTACTCTGGGCGCCGGCGCTGAGCCCCAGGGGTGAATCTCCGCATGGCTGCCATTGGCTGTTTTTAAGCTGACACTCTTTAGACGCTAGCGCCAATGTCCCCGTCAGCTGCAGCCTTAGCAGGAGGCCGACACTTTGGTAAAATGGCGTTGAGCGCGATGGTTTACGTTGTACGCACAGCGGTTGCTCAGTGGCTGTGGTGTTGGGCGGCTGAGCACGAGGTCACGGGATCGAATCCCGATCACGGCAGCCGCATTTCGATGGGGGCGAAATGTGAAAACACCCGTGTACTTAGATTTAGGTGCACGGTAAAGAAGCCCAGGTGGTCAAAATTTCCGGAGTCCTCCACTACGGCGTGCCTGATAATGAGAAAGTGGTTTTGGCACGTAAAACCCCTTAATTTTTTTTACGTTGTCATGGCTACAGGAACCGCAGCTGCGCGGCGCCTCCGCACCCTAGCTCTTTGTGTTTTTCTTCTTTTTTTCTTTCTTATGACAACACGCTACGTTCGCTTTCGCCCCTTCCTTATGCCCCGCGCACCTTTACTTTGCTTGGTTTGTGCCTGTCCACGGTGCCTATTCTTTTTATCGCGCGCGCTGCCGCTACGCCAGACATTGATTGGCCTTGTGAACTGGCGCGTGGTGCCCCGTGGATTCGTTATGTGTTTGCACGCACGCAATGTTTTCCATACTTTGAGTATGCCAGCCTATGCCAGAACCTATATAAATTCAACTTCCAACACAACAGATCTTCGGTCTTGGTTTATTGACTTCCATTTCCAAAAACAAAGATTTTAGCATAACTTGGTATCATACACACTGGGAAAATCAACAAAAGTGAAAAATGCATGACATGTACATGACAACAAAACTACATGAATGTTCACAGACATAAAACCACAAAAAACAAGGTTGCGGGATGGAATCCCGGCCATGGCGGCAACATCTTAATGGGGGTGAAATGTGAAAAGACCCGTGTACTTAGATTGAGGTGCACGTTAAAGAACACCCGGTGGTCAAAATTTCCACTATGGCGTGTCTCATAATCAGAAAGTCCAAAATCAAGAAGGCGGCTGACAGATGGAATAGCACACTGTGGTACATAGTTTGTAAACAGGGATAAGGTGCCTCAGAAAGGCTAGCCAACGTTTCGATAGGATGACCTATCTCCGTCAAAGGCGAAGATAGGTCTTCCCATCGAACATAGGTCCTTTGACGAGGATAGGACATCGTATCGAAACGTTGGCCAGCCTTTCTCAGGCATCTTATCCCTGTTTACAAACTTTATACCTCATAACCAGAATGTGGTCTTAGCACGTAAAGCCTCATAAATTTCATGGAAAAAGTTAATAAAATAAAACTCCACAAAATACGAAGGCTGTTGCATGTACACAAATATAAAAAAAGCATGTTATATAATGCCCTCAAGACCAAAGTGTAGAAGTGTTGCTGCTATGCGCCCTTAGAGCTTCTCATATACCCACTGAGATATTGTACAAAACTGGACGACGTGTATGACATAGTCATCCCAACTAACGAAAAGGAAAATTCACTGGTATTGGCAAAAACAATGACAAGCTAAATAACAAAAACTAGAGTAAAATGCTTAGATTGTTTCATTGACAACCATAAAAAAAGGAACTTACCTATATATCCGCACAAAAGTATACAAAATGCGTGGCATATTTATTACTACTCAACAAAATGAAGAAGACATGACAGAACAAAAGTTACCGTGTACTAAAAACGGAAATGCACATTATCAGATTATTGTCCACTTGGCTGCAGCTTGAGTAACGATGGTAAGGAAGAGCAGGAGGTAGTCAGCTTTTGCAGCAGCACATAGAAAGCATTCGCAGAAATGCCTATTCCTCAATCTTAGACCACGTGAAATAAGCCAACAACACTTTTTTTTTTCAGCACGAATGCAATGCTTAGCAGTAAAATCACGTAAGTTAAGGAAAGTGAACTGCTGGGCTAGTTGGTTAACCGGCATGATATACGAAATAGAACAGCGCGGTGTGCGCGGGGACAATCTGGGAGAAACGACACGAACGAGCGCTGCTTGTCCCCGTGAACACCGCGCTCTTCTGTTTGAAATATGTCTTACCAACTCGCCCAAACGTCCGTTTTAATAATATACAAGTTTTGTACGAAAACCACACACACACGAAAGCGCCCATGCTGTCTCATTTTTGTGTTTGTGGTTCTGGCGGAAAACTCGTTTATTATGTCACCTAAGGCACTACATCAGACCTATTGGGCACTCCTTTGTGCAATAAACACTAACTGCATAAATCTGCATATAGGACACTTGCAATGCTCATGCTGTCAAGAAAAAAGAAAGCGTATCATGCCTACACATGAAGGTTGTTCGGACGGTTTTTCCATCGGCAATTAGTGAGATAATACATAAACACGAACAGGAATATGAGCTGTTAGTACGTTTCTAGAACGGTGACACACAAAAAATAAGTGAGAGCGGAATGGAAAGCTGGGCGAGTTACTGAAGCTGCCAAAAGAGACTTGGCACAGAAAAACACAAGTCATAGACCAAGTGACAATGAGGAGGAACCTCTATTTGTCAGGTTTCACAAGTGGTAAGAGGGAAGTGTAGCACAATGAATGCGCAACGACGTCCGGAGACTCATGGTACACACATGTTGACAATGGTCGTTTTCGTGTACACGCGCCTTCTTATGTCCTTCGTTCTCTGCGCTCACATGTTGTCTTTAGTCACCCGGGAGAACCTTGCAGGGCTTGTTTTTGAGGTATTCCTGTAGGACTTCACGATGCACGACCGGTGAGAGTCGTGAAAAGGCTGAAACATCGCGAGCACAAGCCTGCAGTTATCGAGGACCACGAAACTGACGAAACTTCACTCTCCGGCACAGGCCCATCAGCGTGCGCTTCCCGATAACAGCAGGTAAGGAAACGTGAAACTCCATGCAGCGGGTAAAGCTGGCGCCGGGCGGGCGCGCGGGCCCAGAGACAGTCGAAGGTTTGGGAGGATAAGGGGAGAGGAGTTGAGAGGAGGCGGCGAAAGAACGCAGCGTCCTGAATCGGCACGCAGGCGCGTATTACGCGTATTTACTTTCCCGCCGTCCTCATGGATGGAGCAAATTACCTCTGCTACCGAAGCGGCGGAGTTTGCGAGACCAGGATGAGTCTTTGTTCGGGTAGCTAATTTAGCTGTTGTGGCATACGAAACACCGCCGATGACGAAGCACATTCACCGATTGCGCCGCACATGGTTCAGAAAGAACTAGCTGACCCTATATTCTATTACGATTATTTTGTCACGTGGTTGTGACAGTAGAGAACAACACAGCGTCGAAACTGTCATTTAACATTTAACCCTTCATTGGGTGAACTCGTATCTAGCAAACCAACGAGGAGGAGGAGGAGGAGGAAACAAAGGGGAAGAAAGATAGCGAGGTCAGCCAGTGTAAGTACCGGCTGGCTACCCTGTGCTGGGGAAAGGGGTAAAGGGAATAAAAGAAGAAAGGAGAAGAGGGGAAAAATGGAAACCAGAAAATTCACACAATAACGCGATACTACGTGCTACAACACTCAAAGACGGCCGCACAATTGGCATGTCCTTAAAAACTTCAGCAAAGCCCTTAAGGCCTTGAGTGCCGAGGCAAATCTGGACGAGTGTCTTAGAAACAAATCAATTAAATCTCAAGCACAACAATAGCGATCAGCAGAGTCGGCGATCGTCGGAAATCTGGCCTGCGGGTCGAGCGCGTAGGCTTTTATAGATGACTCGTCGAAGTTCGAGCACAATCGCGGGTGTGCGCGTGGCTTCCAGAATGTTATAAACAAGTCGCTTAACGCGTGCGATCGGATTAGAAAAATCGCAAACTGTGACAATCGAAACAAGCACGATAGATATCAAACAATGCAAACCAAACAAGTGCGAGCGAGAGCTGACGCGAGCAGACGATATGGTGCGATACTGGTTGTTGGGGTAGTACGCATGAAACCAGTTTCCCGCGCGCACGTCATTGAAGGGACTGCAATCAGTGGTCTCCGCCGTATGGGGCTCGCGTCTTTCATATTCTGCTCCGTGTTCGCTCTTCCGTCTTTCGCTGTGCTCGATCGCTCGGTTACGCCTCCGACGCCAACGCTCACCGCTGGAACGGGCGCCTAAGAGTTGTGCTCTAGGAAATATTTGGCAGAACGCGTCCTACGGAACAAACAAAAAACTAAGTACTGAAGTTCGTAAGCGGGTGAAAAAAAAGCTTAATACACAGCACCTGCACAACGTCAAGTCGTGCGCGGCGCCACTCTGATTTCGAAATGTCGTCTGGCACGACCTCATTGTTCAGTGCGCAATAGGTCTGATGATCTCGTAGGCTCCGAAATAGCGTCGCATAGCTTCATCACTAAGTCTCGTCGGCGCTTCGGTGTCCGAGCTCAAACACGGTCGATGGTTTGATATTTCAAGCAGCGCCGTCGAAGATTGTAGTGTCGGCTGTCGGAGGAGTTCATCGCCCTCCCTCGCCTCACCGCCACGCAGCGCTCCACAGGAGAGGCCGCGCTCCCGGTCCGCATTCCTCGCTCGCGCATGTGAGATTGAGCCGCCTTCGCCGGATCACCCTCGCACGCCTTCCCTCGCACATACAGCATGCGGTGCCCGGCGAAGATTTTATCTTCCTTGGATTTGATACGGAACCCTATCAGCTGGATCTCAATACGCAGGAGCGCGAGCTGTCGGGCTTCTTCGGTGCGCTAGTGGTAAGACTCGACCATTGACTTATTTCCTGGTGTGGATGTCGACAGTGGCCCCAACAAGTCCACTCCTATCTGCTGGAATTGTCGCTATGGTGGTTCGATTGGTTGCACCAATTACGCTGGCCTTTATTGTGATGTCTTCCGTCGCGGGCAGTCTCGGCATGTCCTGACGTAGTGGGCAACGTCGGCGCTGAGGCGTGGCCAGTAATAGTTCTCTTGAATGCTCGATAGCGTACGGGAGGATCCGAAATCGTCAGCCATCAGAACCTCATGTAAGACGTGCAGAACTTCTGAACGCCGTGCAGAGGGCACAACAAGAAGGTAGTTAACAAGGACTGGTGAGAAGTTCTTCTTTATGAGGACGTGGTAGTGCAGGGAAAACGAAGACAAGTTTCGCCTAAATGTCTTTGGGACAAACGTCGGCGTTGCCTTCGAAGTACTCCACGAGTCTTTTCAGCACTGGGTGTACTCACTGCTGTTCGGCGAAGTCTTTCGCTCTTGTTGATCCCAGGAAAGCGTCTTCATCTCTGTCCACTTGCGGTGGCGAGTGAATGAAGGCGCGTGATATGCAGTCTGCATCATAGTGCTTCCTTCCGGACTTCTAGAGTTCACTGATGTGAAATTCTTGGAGTCTGCAACTTCATCGTGTGAAGCATGCTCAAGGTTCCATTAAATTTGCAAGCCAACACACTGCATGGGGGACGCTTAGGACTATGAAGGGTCTGCCGTATAGGCAAGGGCAGAATTTCATCATATCGTTGACTACACCGCCGCAGTGCAGTGGAGTCCCCGACGTCCTCTCCGCTCGCCTTCACCAGGACGTTGCCTAACACCACAGTGCTGACCGCACAGAGCAACAGGCCGTGGGCGACCAGTAAATTCATATCGAGAAAAATAAAAGCAGTAACCAACGGAGGTGCTCTTGCTCTTCGTCGAAATTCCGAAGACCCTGTGCCGCCAACAAAGATTTAAAAGAACACCTCCCAACAAAGCAACGATGAGGTGACTCCCCGCGAACGAAGCTCTAAGGCAGGAAAACGCCAGCCAAGGACATGATGACCCGATGTAATACCACGGGAACAAAGACACGCAGCCGAGACATGCTGCCGCACAATAACTGCAACACAAGGGAAAGAACCATCGCCCTCGACGTGCCTCTCGACGGCCACGAAATCATCGCTCTTGTAGACAGAGTAGCCGAATACTCCGTCATGAATGGAATATTCCTCGCCAAGTTGAAGAAAATTGGGACTTCATGGGACGCACCTTTAATTCGGACAGCTGGAGGACAGCTGTGAACACCGACTGTAGTCTTCGCGACAAAAATTAGAGTTCATAACTGGACATACCCTTCGACGTTCGTTGTCCCCCAGCAGCGCTAGCGAAAGGTAATTCTCCGAACAGACTTCGTTAGTCAACACGGCTCACTCATTGAATTGAAGTCATGTTGATTGCTCTATCCGAAGACCATGTGATATCGTTGAAAAGCTATATGGGTCACCATGCCTTGAGTGTGCTTCAAGATCAAGTCAATGTCCTGCCTCGCTACAGTATCATCGTTTTAGGGGGCACAAAAATGGCAGCAGACGTAGAAGGTGTCGGGGAAGGCGACCAACACCAACTGCTACACGGTGAAGCTTGCGCCACCAGAGGAATCGCTCGACTGCATGGAGGGAGAGCAAAAGTAATGTCGACAAATTCCGCCAGGAGTACAAACACCTGAGCAAGGGGAGTCAATTACATACAGCGAGGTCATTGTGGCAATTACACATTCGTCTACCCGTCTACCTTTACCCATACAGCCACTGTTCCTACGTTCCTTCGAGGGGATAGAATTGCGGCATGACAGTGCGCTGGCGCGGGCTGGAAGGTGACCGGGACGTCAAGCAACGGTGGCGTACGTTATCGCTTCAGCTTGAGGGCTGTGTGATCCTGTCTGCACTTCGCGAACTCCCAATGACCACGAAATTTCTTCTCGCACAAGGTCAGTGATGGGCGTCACCTAACGCTGCAATGTTGCAAACATCATCTGTAGCTCCTCGAGCACATTTTTTGGATGCTCTCACTCAAGTCATCGGTACCAAGTGCTTTGAACTCGTATTTAGGCTTAAGCATTTAATGATCGTATTCTCTGGTACACATTTCCTTTGTCTTTCCGATGGCAATTGTTTCTGATAAAAATTTCGCGACGATCTTCGGTGGATCTCGAATTAGCCCGGCGATCACGAAATGAAACAAATGAGGAAACGAACTTTCTTCTCCTAAGGCATATTGGCGCCAGCATGGCGGAATTGACGGGCTGTATCTCCCGTGTGACAGGCAGTATTCATGTGGACGAGCTGCACTCGGGCTTCAAAGAGAGCTTTTGCCCTTTTTTTGCACGTGACGCTCTTAGAGGTTGGCAGAAACCCTTTAGAAACAAGTGCCATGTGGTGAGGGTTGACTCCCGGTTCGCCAAACAGGTCCTCGCGGCATCTTCCAAGGAGACATACACATGGCGCAACATGTCCTGAGAGGTCCATTTTTTGAACGTCGCGACCCTTTCGTATGTGTCAAGCGAGCTTTCGGGATCTTCTGTCGATAAACCGCGAATAGACAGTGGCTCCCTGTGTTGTGGCATGATGGTAGTAAACACGGGTGCGGTGATTTCTGCTGTTGGCTTGGTCTTGATCTTCCGGAAACTCTCCGGCAGAAGTCCGTGCTCCGGCAGGAATTTTTCCAGCCAGTAGCTAGCTTGATGGTCCGTGAAGAGATCGCCAACGTCACCATGGCTTGGGCTTGCAGGGGGTTACGTTTACACAACCAAACACCTTCACCAGATGTCACGTCGTAGTGAGTGAAGAACACAATATCAAAAGTTGTGTGAAACCAACTCTTTATTGGGCGAAGCTTTGTCCAGAAACAACAAGCCACACTCATCCCAACAATAGCCCAAATCACAAGGAACGCGGCAAGCGCAATGGGTGATGTTGTATTTGATCTGCGGGTCAAGCACGTGGGCTTTTATCCATGACTCTTCGAAAGTTCCAGCATAATCGCATATGGGCATGTGCCCATATGCCATCCAGAAGGTACGACACCATTTGTCCCCAAGGTTCGGTGAAAAAAGACAGTGGATATAAGAATCGATAACATTTGGAAACATTCCGATTACATGCAGGTGTGTCCTGCGCCGAGCGTTTCACATTTGTTAGCCGGCGAAAAGCGGTCACCGGAGCAATATAAAGAAGTACACGTGTCAGCCTGCACAATTATCAATACATGACATAGTTTCGTGCGCATCCCCATTGCCTTTAACATTGAAACACCGCTCTAGAAATTCAATAATTTATTATTGCACTAACAAAAAAACTACGCTATCCTACAAATATACATCGGTTGAATGGGGTGTTCAATCTGATGTAACATTTCATGTGGAAACTGTTCAGGAAGATTGCATCGAAACAATGTCATATGTCTTGAGATATCTGTCTCGCGATTTCTCTGATAACAACTTCCATAAGGATTTCTTTCCTGGGCACCTTCATATACACTTAATCAAGCTTCCTGTTCGAACGCTGTTGTCGTTGCAGTAGTTCACTGCAAGGTGCATACGAACGCAACGGGCCTTGTCAGTTCAGACTGTCTGCAGGCTGTGAGTGTGCATTGAACTGCTTGCAGAGTGTGGCCATCGGTCAACTATTTGCGGACTGTTTCTTTCGCTGTAGCGCCGCCTTCTGTGACGCCTACGGCGGTTCCTGCGCCTGGCACTTGAATGAGTCCGTCGGTGCGGTGGCTCCCTCTTCCATCGGAGATAAGCCTTCGGGTAAAGCCTGAGAAGGAAGAAAACACGAACGGTGCCATCGGGAACACCTTATAGGCTATACCAGAATGCCTCCCCTGTTTGCTTTTACACAACAGAGGCCTGCTTTATCGAACTAATATACATTATATTTGCCCGACTATTACGATTTTACATAAAGTGAGTTAATGCACGCTATGGCTACTCCCGGTTCAACGGCCAAGTGATAGAATGGCTTTACAAGTAGGCGGCTTTGCCATGATGGTCGCCGGAAGCCCGAGTCACTAGACCAATCAGACTGTGTGCTTTCTTTAGCATACCATTACAAAAAAGCACGAAAGCTCCTGCGACACCTGCAAAGCTGGATTTACATCTGGGAGAAACCATTAGCCTGCCCTATTGGCTAAACAGTCCGGTAATAAATTCATGCAGGTGCCATCGGGCAAGGTTACATTTGCACGGCACGATGGTGCTTGCGCAATTGCCATGCCTACACTCGACTCCAACGCTTATGCATGTCGCTGAAGCGCCAGAGCCGAGAGTGTTGTTCGCTGGATGTCGCTCATGGCGCCAGCTGACATGTGGAACCCGCGCTGGTTAGCAAGCGCTAGGTAGTGAGTTCGCAACTTAAGTATTTTGATGCCACGAGGCAACGAATATGGCACGTCACTTTCAAGAAAAACACGTGTGAGCCTTTGTCAACAACTGCCTTAGCACGACGCGTCGAGCCAAGCTCAGTCTGTGGCCATGCGTCTTGCGAGAAGCGCATGCTCTCTTATGTTCTACACGTCGAAGCCCTGTTATTTCAGAAGGTGGACGCACGTGTCTGAAGATGTTCGTTGAATATGCGGACATGAAATTGCAGCACGTGCTACTGAAAGCTGTCTCCTCCGCTCACGGGGCGCAGTGTTAAGGCACTACTCCTGGCACGCGAAGTTTCAGCGCTGGATGCTCAGGCCGTGTAATTCGACTATAGCACGTGTCCATCAAAGGCAAATCAAGAATGCAAAGCAAAAAAAAAGAACGCCTGCAAGATCGCAAGTGTGATTTCCCACCAATAGGCTAGCGTAATGAGCCTCAACAAACAAGCCATTGTGGACTGGCTTGACGCTGCTATGGTTTGACAGACCACCGTCAAAAGGACGGACGGACGCTCTAGATTTTCCATCCGACCTGCGAGTGCCGAAAGTCGAACTCTGGAACGAAATAGAAAAGAAAAATATTTGTTTTTGGTTTAGGTTGACTTCCTTGAGATATTTTCATCGATGCAGTGACTGCACCTTAAACTGTACCATGCTACATTATTCGTAAATTTACATGAGGCTGCTGTCATTTGAGAACTGACAGCACCGTTACTACTGTTTTCAGCGTGTCGGGTCGGGATGTAGGCGTAGGAGCAAACGGAGTGCGAACATTTATAATTGGCGACCGCCAATGAATTGTCTAGTGGTGGGAGACATAAACAACCGCTGAAACTAAAAGTGACTCCTTGCTCAGCGGTCGCTTCTCCCACACAAAATTATAAATTAAAGTACGGGCGTAAGAAATAAGCAATTGTGCAAAGGAATTACTGCTGAGTTGGGCATGAAAGTGTAATCTTTCTTGCAGATAGTTGTAAAATATTTTAGGTTGGCAAATCAGCTACTTATATTTCAAATTAGTTTAGTAAATGAACATAAACCGCTTCAAATCGGCCTAGTCATTGTTTTTTTTTTCGTTGCAATTGAATCACACCAAAGACTCTGTTTTGTGCAGTTATCTATACACGACCTATCCCATGTGACCCCTAGCTTAGTGCTGCCAAATATAGTGCAATTTCTCTATATCTAGAGACTTCAGGCGTTGTCTAGAGAAAGGGAGTATTTGTCCATATCGAGAGAAATTGGGCACTGACACATTGAAACAATGCAACGGCTGACGTAAGAGCAGTGTTTTTATGTCACTTACTGCAAATTGCCTTCGCATTAGCTAGCAATGTATGACGTTTGATTGTACCGCAGCGCAGTGCGCGCATGTTGCCAAGTTCAATGGCGGCAGATGCACAGGGCTCTTTAACAAAGTACTCGTACTCCAGTTCCAGTGTTCGTACCTCTAGCTGTATTTTCGATCCCTGTGCTTTCCGAGTGAAAGGGTTACGTTATCTGCAATTGGCGAATCAAACGTCTGCTGCAACACTAAAAAAGCACGAAGCACGGGGGATTCTGGGTGGAAGGCGGTAACAGAAAACGTATCCTAACACCGAGCACCACAATGTGGCCGTAGCGCTCAGCCACCGACTATATGCACACGTATGCCAACATTTACCAAGAACCACCCAGAGGCAAAGGAACCTTGGACAGAGTACCAATTATCATGTGTTTGTTTCCTTTCAAAAGAAAATAATAAATTGGCTGCCGCCTACCCTGCGCGATTCGCTGCAAATGACGTGAGAGCACATAGTACGCGGCATGCGAAAAAAATTACCACAATTTACAATGGCTTTGTCCACTGGCACATTTTTTCACATTGCTACATCCTGCATGGGTCGTTCGTTGCCCAAGTTTCTTCAAAAGAATTTTCGCGTAATTCTGACACCCTGCTCTGCCTACAATACAAGTTTGGAAAACAGCAAAAATAGTCGTGCTGTCATGTTCTTTCGTGATTGTTGAAAACTAAACAAGAGCAATTCTTTTTAGCAAATAATTTGCATTTCGATATCATTTCAGCTTGAGTGCGGTGACTTCAGTATTCCAATATCGATGCAAGATTGCCAAATGGCCCATTAAGCGAAAGTGTCTGTCGTCTGCAGCAGCGAAACAGCAACAAAACTAGCATTGCCGTTGGCTGCGATGCCACATCACGAGCTGCGCCTCGACGGTGATCTTGGAAACACAAGCTGTACAATAGCACGCCAGGTGTTGTGTGAAGGGAGAGGCAGTCGCTGCGACCTTGACATGCGGCGTCGCCACCACAGGCTTGCTGGCTTGGGCATCACGCGCCGCTGTGGCAGATTACTCGCAAGGCAGAACTCGAAGCACCACTCAGCGCCGTTGAATTGGACATTACGTCTTTGGAATTAACAGCTCAAAGTGCTTAGGTGTCATCACATTTTTAACGTGTTTACAAACAAATTTCAGCTATAATATTTGTAATACTTTCCCTATACAAACAAAAATTTATCTTTTGAGAAATCGTATTGACAAACAATTTACGAACAACTTTTTACAAAAAATTTAAAAGAATCTAAGTAAGCGTTTTATCCAAACGAGGGAAGAACCGGCATTGGAGGTTGGCAGCTCTTCGCTTCGGTCGCTCTTTCCCTGAGTGCTGGACACTTGTCACGGGAAATTCGGGATTGAAAGGATAAACAGACCCACCTCGGCATCCACGTGCAAATTCTGCATCTTCTTTTACTGGTAATCGCCTTTGACAGAAAAATTATCTTCTGAAAGATCACAAAACCCTCAGCAGTGTGTCTAGGTGATGCAGCAATAGGTTTTAAGAGTTACAAATATGAATATCTTCGCCGCGGTGGCGGACATCGTTAGTAACTTTGAATACGTCCATCTATCCATAAGGTCCCCCATACCAGCCTACATTGGAGATTAATGTGGGGACCAATAATGTGGAGTTGCATTAAAAGGAAACATTAGCTCGTGTGCTCTTATCTAAATACGTGTAAAAGGAGAATTCATTTTTCTCGGCAACCACTGCACAAAAGTTGACGATGTTTGTTGCATTTGAAAGAAAAAACATTGAATCTAGTGACTGCTAGTTTTGAACGTTTGATTTATATTGTCAATCTTTATTGAGAATTGGCAAACATCAAAAATATTCAAAAAACACAACTATCAAGTTTACAGTTCTAACTAAGCAAGCAAAAATTATGTCACAATTCTGTGAATTGCGCCTAATAGTACATCTAAAGCGGGCAAAATTGGTATGTTGCACATTAATATAAAAATAAAATTAGTAATATGTAAATACAGCTTTTGCAGAATCCGTGTACACAACGCAAGAAATTCACGTAAGATTGCCTTGACTGATCTAATAGATGCCTTTTACAGAACCGCGATATCTGTTCTTGATGCAGAGATACTAACTCATAAACTTCGTGCGTCTATCTTTTTTGAACATGCGAATCCTTTAAATTTTTTTAAACAACATTTAAACCCTTAAGCGAAATTCTGCTTCCTATAGTCACTAAAATTTAACTTTCTGCCTCAAATGCGACAAATGTGGTTAAAATTGTTCCATGGGTTATCTCAGAAAAGCTTTTGTGCGTTTTACATGTATTTGAATAGGCCGCATCGGAATGGGGCACGAACTAAAGCTTCCCCTTAAAGGGTCCAATTTGAGGCTGCATCGGAAATTTTAGTATGTTTTCAAGCCACATCAAGAACTGACAAAACCGAGTGTGCCTACCAATCGTGAAAACTAAAAATTCTCAAGGATCTTGAATAGCTTGGAAATACTCAGGGAAATCTCAGGGAATATGTGATTCTATCAGGGAAAATTAGCTGTAATTTTGTTGAAAGGGAAGGAAAGTCGCGGCAATGCTGGCTCGAGTAACGGAGAAGAAACGTTACGAGTGTACAGTCAACGGCCGACATTCCGGAAACCCGATAATTTCGACGGCTTGGCGGCCCCGCCATGCACTCCCTGCCCCCCCCCCGCACTCCCATAGAGTCAATGTATAAGAATGCCTGAAATTTCGACCGCGAGAATCCATCGCCATCCTATTTTCAGGACTTTTCGCCATGATCGCAGCATGAAACGGCATTGATGAAAGCCACCACGACCGCCATTTTGATTAACTTGCTGTCTCGAACCGGTGTTCTAGCACGCAGGTCCGCTGGCAGCCATAGTCACCACCGCGACAATGCTCTTGACGTACTGCTTCAACATTAGCTAGTAAGCTTTTTGCCATTCTGTGCCTCGTTTTTCATTGAACTTGTAACTGTAATTGTTATTTTAGCTGCACCAAGAAATGTCGGCGTACACGGTGGGCGTACACGGTAGTCGTAAAGGTAAAAACCCTTACGCGTGAGCGCCCGTTCGCCAACCGCCATGTAGGCGCCCGCTGTCAGAAATTACACAGACTACGCCTTTGTGGTCCTCGCGATTGGCTTCAAAGCTGGGGAAAGCACACCGCGTTGCATAATGCCGTTTGCCGAAAGCCAACTTCACCTCAATCTAGCAATGTTACTTGGTGAAGCACACGCAAAAGTATTCGGCGAAGCATAAAAATCGTGGGAAGGGGCCATTGTCACGGAACACAGTAAGTATTCCTTAATTATACACGCGCGAACCCGCCATCTCTTGTCACAGTTCAAGCGCCGATATACCTAATAGGTGTACTGGCAGGCCTTCAGAGCTTTTTCGGATGTTCCTGTGGCAGTTTGAGCCGTTAAGGGCAGTTTCTTCGAACTGCCCGATTTTTCGGACGCTTTCACGGCCCCTAGGAAGTCCGAAAAAGCGGACTTTGACTGTACAACTTGCTAAAAGAACGCTTCAGTTGGTCCGTGGGGCAAACGCGCGGCGGAAGGATGATGAGAACAGAAAGAACCTATGCATGGGAAAGGAGGCGTGCCGCCGCTTCTTTGAAGGAGCTTCAGCTAAAAAAACAAAGTGTTGGCTGACGCTGAGATGCAGTGTCTCTTAGCCAAACCAAAATAAACACTTTAAAGCAGTGAAATGCAACACTCAAGCGTTGTGCGCGGGCTGAGAGCATCGCAGGACAGTAGAGGTTGACTTACCAGCTGTTGAGAAAGGATCTCACTTGTGACAATGTTCAGAACTCATACCGATGAGCTTGCTTTAAATTCAGAGAAATACATCAAGTTCGAAAATATTTGCTGCTGTATGCATCTTCTTTTTATTTGTACTTGAGAATGTTCGACTCAATTTTCAATGGGTATTACCATTTTTGGTAATATATTCGCTGGGCATTTTACTAACCCTGCCATTCTATTTTCTTTTTTCAGAGAATACACAGTACCCCTTACTATTGTAACTAGATTAAGTCGTTTACTAATTTTTAACATGCTTACTAGAGAGTGACAGCATCAGTCCACACGATGTCCAACCCGTCTTGACATAAAACAAAGTTCTGTGTCACTCGGGGAATTTTGCAAAGGTACGGAGGGAAAACCAGGAAAATTCAGGGAATTTCCATATGTGAACTTGGTAGACACGCTGAACACTGTTCGTTGGCAGATTGAAACAAATGAGTTGTTGATTGGGTTGTGCCGAAGTTCACACCACTAGAGAAGATTTCATTCGGGGAAAAGGCCCATTCATAAAACTAGCAGAAGACTTCAAATGGTTCTTATATAGCTAGGTGTATTCGGAAAGTGAAATATATAGGTAAAATGGCTACAAAAAGTTACCTATTAGCCCCCTGGTTAGCGATGGTGGGGGTGATTTTGTCGGTAAGGTTAATTCCAGGGCTGAATTGCGGGGCTAATAGAAGCTTTATCTGAAATCTCCGAATTTCTAGGCCACTGAAAGATTTATTTGCAGTATCCCGCTTGAGCAAGGAGGAGTGCACTTTGTCCGCACCTCTAATATTCAGTTCCCGTTACTCGAGGTGGCTAGACCAGTTAGTAACGCTTAGCTATAGACCGTTTCATCGGGCGAGGAGGATAGGGCGCCCGGAGAGCCTTTCCTCCTCTCTGGCTTGGGCGATCCGGCGCGGCGCTGCTTGAAAGTAATGCTTTTGCGTGCTGCGGAACGATTTCGAGATGTTTTAGATCTTACTTTGTGAAATTTACGCCATGTTCGTTCAAATAAGGGCGTCAGGGAAGCCTTTCGGTGCATCGGTAACTACTGTAGGCAGCAATATGTCTTGGGGGCACAAAAATGTGACGCGCAAAATCAGCCGCGGTGTGCGCGTATTATCAGTCGCGGTGCGTGTATGTGTTGTTTACTATTTTGCTAATATCGATTTTAATTCAACAAAGAAGACCGGCGTCTCTGTATTACCAGCAATAAATTGTAAATCAGCTCACTGTCTGATCGACTGGCGTAGGGAGTAAAACATAAAATATAAGAGCACATGCTCGTGCACGGCCAACCTAAGGCAACCACGAAACATCTGAGCGGCAGGCGCTATCAAATATTTGTGATACACTGGCATCGTTCTCACGCATATCAAGTCTAGTATGCTTGAAATGACTATATGTCTACGCTAGCCTTTCTGCATGAGGCCCATGGCGCTGCTCAGCACAGCGATCACTGCAGTTGGTGAGCCAGCACGATACATATATAAGCTGTGTGCTTCAGCATTGCCTTTGTGGCCTTATACAGCCATAATATATGAGAGGGCTCACATAAAAAGAATGCGATGGCTATTTT
This sequence comes from Dermacentor albipictus, assembly GCF_038994185.2. NCBI lineage: Eukaryota > Metazoa > Arthropoda > Arachnida > Ixodida > Ixodidae > Dermacentor > Dermacentor albipictus. The sequence continues at coordinate 26,960,024 of NC_091822.1, read as the reverse complement.
TGAGCGCAAAATTTCCGTAATACGTGTGAGTGCGTCGTAGAGAACTGAACGAACAAAACCGAAAAAAGAAATTCGGTTATCATTCTCTTTAAAAAGCAAGAGAAAACGGGCTAATGACGCACAACGTTTATAAATATATAACCGCTGATGCCGTATGCTTGGACCACGCGCTATATAGAACAAATATATCTGTAATCAAGCACCTACTACTACTTAAATAGGACGCTCGCGCAGTTCGTAAACGGTCGCTTTGCTGGACAAGCTTAATTCAGACTGTAAGGTATGCTCCTATTACTCGCCAAATCTATTTTATTCATGGGTGGAAACCTAGTCCATCCAACCAAGTAGTCACACACTGTAACCTGCAGCGAACAGTTTGAACGCTTGTCAAAGTATAACAGTACAGCTCCTATCGTAGCTAGAATGGTACCCACGCTGTTAAGATCGTCTGGTATGTTTCATGGCTCCTAAACCGCAGCTTAGAAATAGAGGATAATACTGAAATAAGGTCACGTTAATGATTGGAACATTCAGAAATACACAATTGATCTCCGAGGCTGATTGTAGGCTCAAATATGCGCGCACTTATCGCGCTGCGTGTTCCATCCACCTCAACGCCAGCAGAAGTTCAGGCCATGACGCCTTAACCACTTCAGCACGCCTCATAGAACCGTTTACCACGTAGAAAACGCACGTCATACTAAATAGACCGCACGACTATGGAAAAAAATGCCAGAACCTACCGCCGAGCGTATACCTGCCATGCAAAAGACCTCTTTCACCCAAGCCAGTATGGCGCTGCTCATAGGCGGCACCACTGCGTTCACAATATGGCGGCGCCTACGAAAAAACGGTCTATAGCCGAACTAGTCGCCAATGGTGAGCTTACCAAAGCGCGTAGATTGCCGCCAGGCCCCACAAGCAGCTCTGCGTGGCGAGCAACAGGACCACGGGCGCGGCGAGCGGCCAGGACACGTTCGCCAATGCCACGTCAACCTCGAGCCAGGCGAACGTGAGCGCCATTATCATGCTGCCCGCGAAGGCGACGCTGATCAGGAACATCAGGTGATCTTCGACATGATCATCATCCATCAGCCATTGGGCGAATGACTGCGCGCCCATTGGAACCGTCGTGTTACACAAGCCAGCCGTGACCTCCGAAAGCTGGATGTTATGCAGGTGTAACTTTATCCAAACTTTAAATATATGCAGAAGCCATGCAGGTGGACTACACCAAGGTAATATTCATTGCCATCGCTTGCACATATTCGGATTATAATTTTCGTTGCATTGAATTACGTAATTGGCCTTATACAACTTCTCATATACTATAGTTCGATAAAAATTACCATTAAGAAAATTTTGTAGCAGTATGCAGAACTAACTCCCGATAAGGATTCAGTTGCTCAATACGCGCTGCATAAAATTGTTTTTCCAAGCATGAAAGAAGCCCGTGAGTACAAACAAAGCGCCGCGACGGCCCGTCGCGGGACGATTTTGAGTGTAATCGCGGGCTACTCTCATGCCTACAAAAGCACTCTTATGTAGCATTGAGCAACAGAAAGCTGTATCGGTATTTTTTCATGTTGCTCCACAATTTCTTTATTTACACTTCTCATCCATTTATAATATTTGAGAAGTTGATGAAATAATGAAGAGTAATTATGCAATGAAGCATATAGCAAAACAACTAATGTCAGTATCTCTATTCGAAGGCAATTAACATTTAGTTGGTTTTCTCTATCTACATGGTAGCTGCATATGTTGCAGATAGTTGGAATAGGAATTCGTGTAGCCTGTAAATGAACAGCATTCTTTAAACATTGGCCCTATATGAATGATCCGTTTGAAGCCTTCCCCGTACATAACAGTTTCGACCACTTGTTAAATAATTTTATAAAGACAGTATTTCAACCAAGGTATTCCGAATTTTACTTCGTGTGAACGTTGGCCGTAACGTCTCCCAACTGTCACTAAAAGTGATCTTTCTGTTGCTTGCAATTACAACAGGAAAGCAGCTTCCAGAGTGAACTTTGTAATACGCACCTAATACGGTCTGGATAAATGGCATGCGCAATTTTCATCTGATGCTCATGTATTGTCGACGCACAATTAATTTCGTCCACACAAAAGCAAGCCTCTAATATTTCACAAATATGAGCAAGGTGCCTTTATTCATTTACCAAGTGTTGAAAAGGCTTGCGCTAGCGCTATGTAAGCAGTTCGATCAATCAAGCGCATTCAAAGGACGTGAGTATCTCTTTAACGTAGTCTCTGATGCCGAAAGGCGGGAGAGGACTGGCATCTTGCATCAATGATGGATCAACTGCGACGCAGCAGGGGCGTGCTTTGAGCCGTTGCTACAAGGCTCATCTCCTCCGCTACCGAAGCACTACAACCGAGCATCCTTTGCCGCACTACCTGAAAGATATATTGGATGACCTGCAGGACAAGGGCTCTGCGCCTGCAGCGCTTAAAGAGAAGATTGCCAACCTCATGAACGACATTGACGAGTACGAGGCGAAAGCCACCGCAGCTCTCGAGTACCGCGACTAGATTCGCAACACCATGAGCCGGGTCGGGTTCTATCTGAATTCCACTGCATGGGCCCGGGGCAGAGCCACCCAAGCGTTCTGAACGAAGCCGCCACACAAGATGTCTCCATGCAAGCAAGTTCCCGAGCACCGATAGAACGAGTTACGCTATCGAAACTACAGGTACCCCTTTTTTCCGGGGAACTTCGCGAGTGGCAGGGCTTCTGGGAACATTTGGAGGCCAGGATCCATAGCAACCGCGAGCTGTCCGGCATAGAAAACTTCAGAATAGCGGCTAGTCAGGCTTGCTCGTACGGACACCTTCTTTACCGAACAGCGCGAAGAACGGGATGCAGGTTGAAGCTCAGTGACTGTGTCGTGTGTCTCTTTTCTGTGTCCCGTTATTCGCGCTGTCTGCAAAAGAAAGGACATAGACATGTTTTCGTATTTAAGAACATGCTTAACCAGTACAGCGAAGCGTGCAATCGAACTGTGTGCCTTGCGGAGGCCAGGTACCCGGTAACAATGAAGATCCTCCGAGAGAGATTCGGTCGCCCAATCACGCTTGTCCATGACTTTATTAAGAGGTTGCATGCCATCGTGCCCGTTGATTGCTCTTTTCAAGTATCGCAGCTGCAAGAACTCTACTAGGAGGTGCACTTTCATACAGACTGCCTCGACAGCCTCAGAGTCCACGCGTCAGAACTTGGTCATACTTCGTGGCCTTATGTGATCGCCAGCGGGAGATATCGATATTCTCTGCCGTTAACGCATGAACGAAACTGAGGCCGATGAGTGGGCTACTCCGAGGTCGCGGCAAGACAAGGTGGAAATTCGTTCAGGTGCAAGTCGAGGGCAGAGGAGAGAGCCAGGTCTCCCGTTCAAGGTGCTTGCCGAAAAATTCCACCGTGGAATTTTGTCTACCCCATAAGCGCTGGCCGCAGGTTCGGCATCAAAGGACTATCCCTGCTTTGTAATGTGCAATGATTGTGACCACGCCGCAAAGGAATATGCCACTTCTATCTAGGCTCAGGCAGTCGCAACAGAAGCCGGCCTCAACGCCGGCACAATAGCGTCGACGACTCCAGTCAGTCTCGTTCCAGCCCGTGCTCAAGATTTGAGTCCGTACTGTCCATCTGCCACGACGACAAGCGACATCTGAACGAGTTGCCAATACGGTGCATCAAGGTAAACCATTTGTTCAGACTTATAGAGAACAACCACAGGCCCACGATGAAATCAACCATTGCTGAAAACAGCATTTTCACTGAGCAAGAGAGTAGGCTGAACGGAAACCGCCGAGGGACCAGTGAGTGTGACGTAGAACACTCTTAGAAGAGAGCGAGGCCACCTGAGTCATGACCTATACAAAGGTCACGGTTGACGAGGATGCCCAAGAGACCAGTTGCTGAACCGCTCAGCTACCCTTACAGTCTTACACGAGAGCAAAACAGTCAACGCTCAACGCTCGCAGATCTTGCGTCAACGGCCAGTCACCCTATACCAGCTGACCTGTGTGCTGAGAAGTACATGCATCCCAGTTACATAGTGAACACAGTGTTGGATAAACAGAAATCGGCGCGGCAAAATCATCACTCCTCCTCCTACCGCCACCGCAGTAAGAAAACAAAACAATAAAGGGACGCAGTGCTCGGAACCGTGGTATCGACTTCACCATCTCGACGATTTTGAGAAGGGATTGCAATTTTATCTCTGAGAGGGACCACTACATGCAGCTGCCTACAATGACGAGTCCGGCATCCAGAAAAGCTTCTTCGACGGCGTTGGAAACGGAGGAAGAAGGGACACTTCCTGTTTCTACGCTCTGTTCCACGCACCAAGCCGATGGTGCGTTTAAACTAACAGCCTGAAGTTATTGTCGTGGAAGAAATAATGGCGCCGCCTCAGACATGGAAGAGCAGCCGTGTCGTTAAGGTGTTTCCAGGAATAGACGGTATTACGTGGTCCATCCTGATAGTACTGTTAATCACCGTAAACAAAATCCTGAGCATCATCTCTACCTTCTGGAAGTGCACACGTGGAACCTGGACGTGCGGGTGTGCTCAAAACTGTAGAGAAAGAAGGCGAGAACGCATAAGGCAGAGGTTTGCGCTAGCTCCAACCTAACACTTGGATCAATCAACCGCATGCAACGGACGTCGGTCACTGTCTTTAACAGCGAGGACACAGGAGATACCAACTGAGAACCTTTAATACCCGAAAAGAAAAAAAATGGTGAAGTAATTGTTTAGCACGGTTGTAATCAAGGGAAGAACAAAGTTATGCAGATCCCACGTGCTCTGGGAATCGTTGAACGCGATGCTTTCTATGCTGGATGCTTTGATTAATGATAATTATCGGTGACGTTGACAGCTAAAGCTTAATTTCTTCAACGTTTAGGCTGAGAGAAGAGTGATGAGTTGATGTTAAATGTTACTTTACCTGCACCACTGTTGCTTGTCTGCGTAGTACACAGAACACACAGGGAGAGGTCATTGCTTGAGGAGTTTTGTGGGCCATATTTTATTTCAAATGTTCGAATTATTTACTGACCTTCATTGCGCTGTCCATGCTGCTTCTAAAATAGACGCCATACTTGTAGATTTCGCCAAGCATTCAATAATGTACCGCACAAACGTCGAATAAAAAACCTTGACAATCTGAACATTAATTCGAAGGCTATTTTATAGCTAAGAAGTTTTTTGGCCAATTACTACCATTCAGTCTTTATTAATGGCCATTCATCAACCCTCTCCCACGTTAAATCTGGAGTACGACAAGGGTCGGTACTCGGACCTATATTATTCTTAGTTTATATAATGACAAACTATACTCAGAGTTCTACAGTCAGATTGTTTGCAGATGATTTCGTGATATACAGACAAATTAATGAGGCTTCTGATTCACTTCAGTTACAGTCGGACATAGACAGGATTAACAATTAGTGCATGCAACGGGAAACGGAAATTACCACTTTAAAAGTAAATTGGTGAGGATTACCATAACATCTGACCCACAACCTTGACACTACACTCTAAACAGCATGACCGTAGAATCAGTACCTGTCATAAAATATTTAGGTATCCATTTAGCATCCGTCATTTCGTGGAACATTTACATAGACACGGTTATCAACAAAGCTTCTAAAACACTCGGATTTCTCAGACGCAATCTGCGTTTACCTAATGCAGACACAAAAATTTTAGCATACACTACGTTAGTGCGCTCGCACTTGGATTAGGCCTCTTTCATTTGGAACCCGTACCAGGCATACTTAATAACAAAATTGGAGTCTCTTCAAAATAATGCCATTCGATTCATATCAAAGAACTACTCGCGTACGACAAGTTGGACTAAAATAAAGAAAGCTCTCAAGATACCTTTTCTTGAAAGACGTACCCCCGTATTCTTAAACACGCCTTCACTTGAAGCTCCTCCTCGACTCAGCCAAGTCGAGGCGACGGGGCTTCCTTCACTCAAGGCTCCGTTGTGTTTCATGAACACTACTTCACCTTTCCTCCGCCAAGGAACGCCTTGAAAATGCGCCCTCGACTCAAGTGAAGTGTATCGACCGAGAAAAGCGTCTGATATCGAGACTATTCTTCAATGTGCTTTTTAAAAGACCCATTATTTAAGACAAATATGTGTTTCAGTTCATTCGTCTTCCTAATCAAACAACTACACGGCGCAATGCACAACTTTAGCACGGCAACGCTGCCACTGTGAGCGCTCGACTGATAGATCAAGCGGGAGCTGTGTTTGAGGTCTGGCATTAATCGCATCTCAACAGCTGAGAGCATGGCGTATGGCTGAGAACCAAGATAATTTGCGCCGGCAGTTGTCCGCTGCTCTTTTTTTCCTAGTGTTTCATTGGTGACTGACGTTGCGGTTGATAATCGCGGTTATGATGGGTGATTTTTTCGTTGTGCGTATGGTGACCGAGCCTGAATGACTTCTGAGGCCACAGATGGAACGGTCGACGGGCAGCTTTGTTTGCCTTCAAGACCGAGTGGTACTGTGAGTTTGCTGAAAGCAACAACAGGACAGAAAATATGGGTGAGTGAGCCATTCTTTCATGGAAGCATAGTATGTCAATGCGGTTTTCTTGAGGTTGCCGCTGCGCTGTCGATAAGCCGTTTCAGATGTACACAAGCATGATTGACTCCAGTTGCTCATGCTGCGGGCATTAATTAGTACCTGAAATATATTCGAGGCAGCATAAGCTTGTCCAAAACATATATTATTTTTTTTTTGCTAATGGTAACTTGTGGAAGATTCGGCACGACAATCTGTTGTTGGTTTCGCTTTTTTAAGCGATAATATAGAAGGTATGGATCGGCGCCTGCATCCAACGATCATTCCAGTATCGCGTTTGAAATCTTTCGGTAGAGGAGAAGCAGTTATAGTATACACGTGGCAGAATGCGTATATGGTTGAGTGCGTAGCTACGGCAGGTAGAAAAAAAAAACAAGCAACTTTTGAGTCCTGTACTTTGTTTTAGAAGCCGTGGTGGTCAGTCGGCTTGCTCAACTTGTAGCACATATGGTCAACGAACCAGCACTGGTGCCTGCATTTCCTGTGCTTCCTCACCTCACATATAGACCAGAACACGCTAGTCTCGCACCCAGGCTAACCGAACGCATACTCTCGCACCCGGGTTGCCCGGTCGACCGATGACTGGGCTGCCAAAGTGTGTTCGCCGGCTACCAATAGACATGGCAAGCGCCAGCTCTAGGGCTCCAAAGTGCGGAAATGTGCCCGTTCACACAGATCCAAAGTAGAAGAAGTCATCTGGGCATCATTGCGTCGTGTTCGGATGCCAAAACAACCAGCGGAAAAGGAGCAGGTTGTTTAGCGCTGTTTGCGAAGAGCACAACACACGTAGGGAATCGTGCCGGTGCGGTGTTTTCTGCCTGCACCGATTTCCATCCGCAACGAAGAATGCCAAGCTGCGCCACCGGTAGATAGCTGCAGTGAATAGGAAGAACTACCAACCCAGTGAAAATGCACGAGTGAGTATTCGATCTGTGTATATTTTGGTGCCACGTTCAATTTTGCGCCCTACAAACGTAATACGTGTAACACGCAGGTTTGCTCCGAGCACTTTCTGGGCAACAAGCCTACAGAGCAGAATCCCGCGCCGGTGCTTCGCCTTGGCTATAACAAAAAGGCAAGCCTTTTCGTGTTTTCATTCAGGCAGAGCTCCCGACGGTTAAGCGGAACAGTTGAGTTTGCGGTTAGCGGTACTTGCAGCTGGTGCACGGAATGACCATTAAGCGTGAACGACAAGTTGTAGGCCTTGCTGGTGAGCGTTATTGCTAATGAAAGTAAACCGAAGTCTCGTCACGTAGCATGCGTCCACAAAAACGTGAACGACGACTACTCGTCGCCGAAGGTGTTCTTGCAGCGCACCTACCTTTACGAGCTGGTGTTGCAGGTGTCATTCGTAACGAATTCATTTGAGCCTCCTGAGCTCTAAACTGCGTGCGGGCTGTTATGCGGGGCAAAGCGCAAAATATTTCGTTCATATGGCGAGGAAAATAAGGTGCTTAATTATTCTTGTATTTTGTAACAAAATTTTGATCGTTCTCACTATTTTTTTCATTTTTTACTGTTTTCTTTTCTAAAGGAGCGCCAACAATCCGATGGCCTCGCACAAGCGAAACAGGTCTAGTACCAGGTAGCTGCAGTTGGTGGGGCTAATTTCTTGGAATGCAGGTGCGGTTGTTGTCTTGTACCAAAGGGGTCCTGATGATGCAGCTTTAAGTAGGGATGGTAATTTTACGCGCCCTGTCGTGGTTTGTGCAACTGTACAACACCTGCATCTGTCATGCTCGCCCTGTTATACGGGCTTTGACTGCACATGTAGTTGAAAATTATAACTACTGTAGTACCTCGTTTTCCAATGAGTGCAGGTTTAGCATCATATGCTGCTTGTTCGAGTGCTCTAGGCTTTTGTTTTGAATGTAGTACTCTTAAGTGGTTGCACGATACAATTGGCCTGGTGTGTTTTCTATTTCATTTTGAGAGGACTTTATATCTTCGCAACAGTGATGGCATGGGAAAGAACTACAGCCCTTCTTACTATAACATCTATTTTGTTTTCAATGTGCAGGTGGTGAAGGGCAGGCGCCTGCTAACCGGGCAGTCAAACGACCTCGCCAGTTGGTTGCCAAACGCGGCCAACCCAGTAGACACCATGACAAACAAGACCAAACTGAAAGTGCAGATGACAGTGTTCTGCGTGCTTTAATAATATATGGCACCAACACAGTGCTGTAAATTCCTTCACAGGTTACGTGCCAAAAAGCTCACACGTGTTCTAGCATATAGCGCGCGGTTTGTACAAACGTAATAGCGTACCTACCCGATGTATTCGCTTCTGCAGTCTGCACAGCACTCAGTGTGGCCATTGCGGACTTGCATGAGGTCTTGAAGTTTGATTGAATCCAGACAGCGAAAATGACAGGTTAGAAAAAACGCGAAACACGCCTTCCGCCCAGCTAAAAAGCCCAAGTTTCGCTTTCGCGCCGGGTCGCATCTCCCGGCGTGGCAGCCCAGGCCTGCTACTTCGCGGCGCTTGGGATAGATGGCGCGACCGGCGCTCATCAATATGGCGGCGCCCTTTGAATTCACGGTGTTCTGGTGTATACGCTACGCAATGTTTTAATCTTCCGAAAATTCACTTGTCAATGCTTCATCACCGCCATTTGTTTTTTCGTCCTAACTCTTTCAGTGTGCTATGTGGTAGCAGCTGATGCACGTTCCATAAACTGGGCTTTCGCGAGCGCCCTGTCTACTTAAATGTTTTGGCATTCTGGTGCAGGATGTGGGCCTTGGAAGGACCAGCTGATGAAAAAATCAACGCCTGTGCTGCGCAGTAAGGCTTCTGGCAGACCTGAAAGCATCGATAGTTATGGTGCCTGCCTGTTGGAATTGCACCAGCTCGCTTCCCTGAAAGAAGCGAGGTGCTGAAGAAGTACTTGACTAGCATACCCGGTAATTAGTCTGTGCTTATTTTTATAAACTTTGTAAAAATATTCATGTTACGTGTCCCCACATTAACAAAATGGCGAAATGGACACCCTGTTATTTAGAACCACAAACATGAAACAGCCATGTCAATGAAATCGAATTAATTTTTTATTCCCCTTCAGCTGTCATATAATTTTTGTTTTAAATCGCATGAATATCATGGGCGAGGTCATCAGTTGCCCGTGGTGCTTTGCAGCTGCGACAGGATCTTTTTGCTGCGCACAATTTGTGAAGCAACACTTTCGTAGTACTTGTAGCCAGCACTTCAGTATTTTGTGGCATGCTGAAGCTACTTTAGCATGAGCAAGTGTAGATTAAAAATATGCCATAGTTTTGATGGTTGATCTCAGCTTTTCTGAAATAACGGTAGTAATTCGCTCTATACTGTATTTTCCAGCATTGCCATTGTGACAGTCTGCATCACCATTTGGCCTATTTTGGGATTCCACAAGACACGCTGCTACCCTGGGTGTTGTACCTCGGCCAATTGCTGAAGTTCTGCAAGCCCCATTGAAGCCAACTGTCATCCGCATCCAATGGAAGAAACTCATTGTTCGGGCCATCATAAATTATCTTAAGCTGAAGCTAGAAGCAGGGTAGAAACAGCATATATTCTACAAGAATTTACCACTGCATGCCGTCGGGTGGCTGCACCCTACAGACTACTGTCTTGAAGAGAGATGGTGTTTTGTTCTAGAATATATTTGTCAGCAGTACTACTACTTCTGTTTATATCCTTGGAAACAAACAAGCGAAGACACCAAAGACAACAGAGGAGAAATTACTTCTACTTACTAATTGAATTAAAGAAATGACAAATTAATGGCAATGAAAGTGGTTGAGAAAACTTGCCATAGGCGTGCGATGCTCTAACCAATGGAGCTACCGCGGCACCGTTTTCCACTTTCTTGTGTATTTATATTTTACTACTAGAACTAACTACTGCTACTACTAGAACTACATCATTTCCCACCTGCGGCAAGTTGTTTTTTCATCCACTTTCATTGCCATTAATTTATCATTTCTTTAATTCGATTAGTAAGTACAAGTAATTTTCCTTATGTTGTCTTTGGTGACTTGGCCTGTTGGCTTCTAATAATATGATTATAAAAATCGCGCCCCTCGGTCAACCTCCTTTCTTGTCCTTCATTACTGCTTCTGTTTGTAGGATCAGAGTTCACGCTGCATTGCATACTATGAAAGTACAAAAATGCGAGAATAATGTTAATTTATTGTTTGAGAAAAAAAATTGGCACTTGAATTGACCAGAAATTATGAAGGGGTACATACTGACTTAATAAGTATGACTGAAGAAAGGCCATCTGGATGAAAAATACAGTGACTTCAGCTACAACGTGTCTATGAAGGCAAATACATGCAGTCAAACTGCTTTTAGTGGTGACGTTTGAGCTGGTAGGATATCGGAAAAATGATAGGTGTCTTAAGCAGAATATTTCGACGGCTATTACAGTGCAGCAGGACATTAATTGGACCTCTCCTCCACTTGCACACCAATGCAAGCGCAGCACACACAGCACAGTTGGAAAGGCAGTTGCTCTTCGTGCGTGTGTTGGCAACCTGGTTCCTGCAAAGAGAAGGGGTTGGTAATAAACATACAACGATGTTAAAGAAGGTCCATGAAACTAGCTTAGGTACTGTATTCGTTTTCTTCAGTTTACATTTCGTAATAATACATTAGTTTAAGAAGTTTGTGTTCTAGAGCACGATTTTTTTACCATAATTAGCTCATACTGTTTTTATTTATTTTATTTGCAAAGAAACATTTTTCAGCTGGTCTACCGCTTGCTCAGCAAGACCGACAACAGCGATTTAACACTTACATAATGAACCCTATAGAGAGCTAGGATGTTCGCAATAAAGGTGTGCGAGATATATCTGCTACCACTTGCTAGCACTGTCTGTATTAGGTGCTGTCACTACATTGCTACACCTTTATTTATCGGAATAAAAAATAATGTGATGCAAAAAACTCTACTCTGTTGTATTGTTATTCTGTCTCTTTTATTCGAACAAAACATTACATTAACCTTTGTGTGTGTGCAGGTATAATTCTGAATGCCATTTCATGGTTGCTGACTTCCTCGTTGAGCTTGGGTCTTCATAGGGATGACAAGCTAATAAAACTGAATGGTTTGAAGCAAGGATTACGTAATTTTTTCTTATGACTTTACATTGCACCAACTGCACACAGTCCGCGCGAAATTACAGTCCATTTCTTATTTTCGTTAGCGCAACTAGCCGCATCAAATTAAAGAAAATTGCAAAAATTAAAGTGAACGCACCTGCTCGTTTACAAAGATGCTCGCTTTGCTGCGGTGTGTTTCGCCGTCCTTGGATTAGCGTAGGCAGTGACGATCTGCCCGAGTACAAACAGCGCCGACGGCCGGCGCTCGCGCAAGCGACACACGCACACAGGCAACACACCCACTGGTGACAGGAATCTTCGTAGCTGTTTTCTTTTTGCAAGTTCGAAGTCCGCTGCAGTTATGTATCGCGCCGTGCTTGAACTGATGCGGCTTTCTACGATGAGCCGCAAGAAACACGTGAATGCACTGACGCCGATAGTAGGTTCGGAGCACTGGCACGAAGAATACCAGTCTGCAGGTCATCAACTGGCTCATGCACGGAGTAAGACGACAATCACTGCGCTAGCTCGCAGTCTTCTTGACAGGACGGCCGATCTGTCTCGGCGCTGCAGTGGAATAATTCCGGTGCCGAAGCGCTCCAGAGGACTGCAACGGTCCCTAAAACGAAGCCCTCGAAAATGCGCAGCACGGTTAACCCAAGAGAAGCTACGGAGGCAACTGGCGTCCATCGGAAAATGCTGACGAGGCGAGCGACAGATCGCAAGGCAGCCATGTTTACGCACTAACTTCACTCGAGGAGCGATTCAAGGTAGTTGCGAGGCTACCTTGAGATTCTCGAGTAAAGCGCTCGAGCTTTCCTTCACTCAAGGCGCGTTTCAAGTGGAGGGCGATTTGTGAAATGAAAAACCGCCCTCAAGGAGCATTTCGAGTGGAGGGTCAAGTCGAGGTGCGTTTGTGAATACGGGGGGTAGAATACTTTCCATTCTATCCATTTTCCTTAAATTATATCGCAGGCACTCTTCCCTTGCTAAGTCCCATATCACGCCTGCGCATCGCATATTGCCACGCATTGACAACCAGCTAAGTCGTATCCATCTTTGCTCGCACTAATCTCGTCCTTCATTCGCCTGTCGTCTTCGCCATCCGTCAATGGAATATTCTGCCTGGCACCATTTTATCTGTCATTGATTACGAGGCGTTTATAACAAGCCTGAAACGTCACTTTGAGCTGTAACCTGCATCCAATACATACATACATATATATATATATATATATATATATATATATATATATATATATATATATGTATAATTACAAGCACGGGGAAATGTGGTAGCAGGAACGGCAGGCTACGAACAACAGGCATGGCGGCTGCGCAGTCTTCGTTTTCCTCTTCCCTTCTCTTCTTGATCCCCGCGTCCCTTTTACGCGCTTGGACGTAGCATACCTCTCCTCGCAGACAAAGCTCACTGGGCGAGTCAGCTAGCTTGTCGTGGCGTGCAAGATTTCAACCGTGCGACATGCGCGACTTGTGTCCTAGCAGAACGTCTGCTAGTGTTCGTGAGGCGTTCACTTCATTCACTTCGTTGACTTTCTCGATGACAATATATAGTTCATCGTGGTTTGCCAGATGCTATCGGCACAAACCGCGTTTCCTTGTGGGAGTCCAAAGCCAAACGAGATCACCAGGGTGATATGTAACAGGTCGATGTCGTGCGTCGTAGCGGGCTTTGGAGTTTTCCTGTGATGCCAAAGTCAGCAGACGCGCAAGTCTCCGAGCCTCTTCAGCGAGGCATAGCGTATCGAACAGTGTAGGATTGTTGTGGTGGTAAAAAATGGCCAGGCTTAGCAGGGTTAAGCCAAGAATGCGTTGCACATTGCGCGAGTTGGGGCCCAGCTTTTCCTCCGGCTGTCGTGATGTCAGGTCACGAGATTGCGCTAAAGGTCAATGGTGGCTGCCCGGCCGCGCCCAAGAGCGGAACTGAGTGATTGTAGTATGCAACGCATAAAAATAGAAGAAACTTAATAATAAACATACTTTCTGGCAAGTATGATCGGAGCTGCCCAAGGACTCGAGGGCTCTTGTATTATCCCATTTTTCATCATGTCACTCACTTGTTGTCCGATTATCTTGAGCTCGTTAGGCGACACGCGATAAGGCTTTTGCCTGATCGGGTGCGCAGATCCCGTATCGATAGTATGGCGTGTTCGTGACTCGGGAATCGAGAACGCTTTGTCCGGCTGCGCAAAGTCAAACGCTGACAGATGCTTAGAAAGCATATCCACCAAGGTATGGCACTCCCTTTTGCAGAGCGACTTGTTTTTCAGAGACAGAAGCTTTTTGTCAGAGACGTGGCAAAGGTGAGCAGGTTCACACGGCGGCTGTGTTAGTACGGCTACGGACGAAGACGTGTATTCTGTAACGTAGGCGACTTTCAAGCCGTCTGGAAGCAGGACGAATTCTGCCAAGCAGTTAGCCGTTCACAAGCCACAACGCCTGTTGCCGATGAATACCACATAATGAGTTACAAAAACGTTCTTCTTCACGCAATTTAGATGCATTGGTTATACTGAGGCATCGAAACTGTCTGGAACTTCAGTGCGACATACAACGGACATGCACACAGTGGTGGACGCAGGCACAATAGTATCTGCAGACACACAAAGTTCACCTTGACTGCAAGTCTCCTATAATAGCCCGGACGAAACATGACCATCGACGCAAACTTCCCCCGTGCGGCAATCAACGGTCGCACCACACTGTCGCAAAAAATCGATGCCCAAAATCACTTCGTGCGTCGATCGGGGAGTAACTGCAAACTCCGTCGTGAAAACTCCACCAGCCAAGGATACTTCAGCAGTGCACACACAAACGGGGCGCAACGGCTCGCCGCTCATTCCACAAAACGTTGCAGCCTGGTCCCACGGAAATACACCTTTGTGCCCTAACCGACATTTAAAACCGAGACTCATTACGGCCACAGTTGCCCCGGTATGCACTAAAGCCATTGTAGGAACACCATCAACAAGTACATGCACTTTGTTCTTAATCATAGCAAGTGCAGGTGGAATTTCTGGCGATAGCACGTGTCGTGCGACCTCACCCCCATCGGCCACGCTAGCTAGTTTTCCGGTTGTGAAGGCGAGGCGGAGCGGCGCACTTGCGATGGAGATTGACGTAAAAGCGGTGCACGAGAAGATCGCGGTGGCGTGAAACTCCTGTCAGATGCCGGCGAGCGGCTCCGAAAGCTTCTCTGCCAGTTATTGTTGCCGGGAGCGACGCCAGATAACCAAGAGGTGGCGTACGACTGTTGAATGTCCTCATAGGAAGTGCGGTCCTTGTTGAAGACCCGGATCTACCATTCCACGTTGTTGGGCGACGTTTGCAAAACGTCGCTATGTGGCCCGCGACACCGCATTGGAAACACACCAGCGGATGCCACAAATTTCGCTGTTCTTCCACGTATTCACACATGTTGCTGCCGACTGCATAGCCAGCAGGTATGTCATATTCATCATGGCTAGGAACTTGCCGCCGGGAGGCGTGCGAGCGGCGAGGGTATTATTCGTAGTGATGATCTTGATAGCTCAGGGTCCCTCTCGTTTGTGGGGTAGACCTATACTCGACGGTCGCTGAGTGAACCGTGGGCTGCCATGCGGTCGAAACGGCCGTGTTTCTCATCTCGGGTGGTAAGTACGCACCAGCGATGCCGGGTGTGCAACGGTACATCTCTACCCGATAGAGCAACTCTTCGCGAACAATCTGCCGTATTGTTGATGGAAGGTCAACACACGAGATCGGGTCTACACTTGCCACCGTTGTGACATTAGCCAGGCGACGAAACTTCGGTATTATCCGTCGCATCTTCAGCGTCTCAAAGGTCCTGCAGTGGCGAATGACGTCAGACACGCTTTCCTTGCCGATCAAAAAATTGTAGTCGTCTTCGGCTATTCCTCTAACAAGTGTCCAACTTTGTCATCTTCAGACATTTGAGATGTTCACTAGTTTACAGAGTTTCAGCACTTCTTCCATATAAATCGTGCAGGTCTCGCCGGGAATCTGAGCTCTTTGCGAAAGCGTCTGTTCAGCGCGTTTCTTTTTTGCGCTAGAGTCTCCAAAACACGCTCGGAGATCCTCGACGAAAAGCTCCCATGAAGTGAGCGTGACTTCGTGATTCTCATACTAGACGAGCGTTGTGTCGGTAAGGGAATACACAACATTGGAGAACTGTGTGGTCGAGTTGCAACCGTTATGCTGGCTCACCCTTCGGTAGTTCGTGAGCCACTCGTCGACATCTTCTCCGGCTTTTCCTCCGAAAGTGAGTGGCACCCGGTAGTATTGCTACGGAAGACCAGGTGCTGGCCTTGAAGCCGCGTCAGATGCTTCAGGAATCTAGCAGGCGTATTCAGGCATGTGGGGTGAGGGTGGCGGAAGTCCAGCAATTCGACGGCTTCGGCAAAGTTGTAGCAGCGTAGGCTCCGCGATTAGGAGGCGTAGTCCGCACCGTCCACGAATTTGTTACAAGCGTGGGGAAAATGGGTTTATTTAGGCGTGCAAGAGCAGGAACGGCAGGCTACGAACTACAGGAAAGGCCACTGCGCAGTCATCGTTTTCCTCTTCGCTTCTCTTCTTGATCCCCGCGTCCCTTTTACGCGCTTGGACGTAACAACACACACACACACACACACACACACACACACACACACACACACACACACACACACACACACACACACACACACACACACACACACACACACACACACACACACACACACACACACACACACACACACACACACACACACACACACACACACATATATATATATATATATTGACACGTGTACTTCTTTATGTTTATCGGGCGACAGTGTTTCACCGCCTAACAAATGTTGTGGGACAGCGCCGGATTCTCCCGGAAGTATCGAACGTTTCTGGCATGTTATCGATGGCTCCATCTGCTGTCTGTCACCCAACATTGTGTAATATGATTGGTTGTATGCGCGACGCGAATAATGTTGAACTTTGTGGAAGACTCTTAGGTCCCAGCGATTACTCTAAAACATTCGACGGCTGATTTATATAAGCCGACGCTCTTGACCCGCTGATCAGAATTTCGACGACCGCCGAGTGTGTTCGCCGCTATCGTTGTTCTTTGAGTGGAGCCTCTGTGTATATATATATATATATATATATATATATATATATATATATATATATATATATATATATATATATATATATATATATATATACTAACGCTACTCCCTGTAAAAATTGAATGCTTGTTCATGCGTGTTGCTATCTGTTCTATGTTTTGAGTTTTGTTTTTCAACATGTAGCTAACGGTGAACGAGTTCTGTACACATCGTCATGCTGTGTTGCATATACTTACTGTTGTCGCCCCCCCCTCCCGCCTATGTAATGCTTGCCCGGGTTTTTCGGTTATTTGACTAAATAATGAATAAATAACCTCCGAGAGGGTTGAGCGTTGTCATTTCCTCACATGGCACATCGCATTGGGTCAGCAGTATTAAGCTTGAATTTGATTATGGGGCTGTACGTGCCAAAACCACACTCAGATTATGAGGCAAGCCGTAGTGGTGGACTCCGGAATAATTGTGACATTGAGATGTTCATGTCCCACAATTTACGTGCACGCACGTAAATTGCGTTTTCTATTTCGCCCCCATCAAAATGCGGCTGCCACGATTAGGATCAAATCCACGGCCTCTAGCAATGTCACAGCCGAAAAGCTAATGCGGCAGGCACAGAAGTGTTGATTTGACGGCCGACCGCTTCCATAGTGTCTCCTGGACCCTACTTGAATTAATGCGGTTCTGCTTCTGCGCGCCCTGCGTAAGTTGCCCGCTTGACATATTTGCGTGACGGTCATTTTTCAGAAATAGCAGCAATGTACTGTATCGTACCTTGAAAAGCTTATCATGTTTCCCTGCAACCGCTGTCCTATAGTAGTGGGGTTTTCTTGGCTTCTCACGTCACCCCCCCCCCCCCCTTCCTTGTATGGGAACTGGCTCTACTCCTCCCTTTCCATCTTCTACTCTTCTCCTCTCTACAGTTCCACCTCTGCCTCCTCTGGCCTCGCACGTTAATTGAAAGGAATCGCTCAGTTTCTTTAATGCTTCTGAGGGGAGTCACGGATAATTGTAGCTGTCAAGTGGCTAAAGTGGCGACGGCCAGGGCCCTCCAGATGGCACTGTGCACATTTGACGGGGTGGTGAAAACGAGTTGCTCCCGTTGCTTTTCCTCTCTTACTCGTGCCTCTGAACCACCCACCGACGCGGTGTGCGTGACAGCGTGACGGAGTGCGGGAGCCAGAGACTCACAGCAATTCGCGTACGATTTGTGATAGGAATGCCTTTTCATGATCGCTCAGGATGACACGGCGAGCACCGCGGCGCAAGAATAATGCTTGAAGTATAAATGCAGCCACTTGAGAAGCCGACGCCGAAGTCACGCAAGCTGTTTCGGCGCAAAGTGTCAAGTGGTCGACGGCTGCTATTATCTATCGATTACCGGTGAGTGTCATGGGAAGGGGACCGCACAGGTCAATGTCAACGACTTCGAATGGTACCGGCGGACATGGGAGTTGTTGCAACTCTTCGCTTTGAGATGATGTTGGGAGCTTTCGGAGCTACCCGCCGTGGTTGCTCAGTGGCTATGGTGTTAGGCTGCTGAGCACGAGGTCGCGGGATCGAATCCCTGCCACGGCGGCCGCATTTAGATGGGGGCGAAATGCGAAAACACCCGTGTACTTAGATTTAGGTGCACGTTAAATAACCCCAGGTGGTCGAAATTTCCGGAGTCCTCCACTACGGCGTGCCTCATAATCAGAGAGTGGTGTTGGCACGTAAAACCCCATAATTAATTAGCTTTCGGAGCTAATAAAAGCCACAGGAAGCTACGTACCTCACTACACCAGCGGATAAGCCAGGCCAGTAGAAATAAAGCTTGATGCGGTCCAATGTTCTCTGAAAATCAAGGTGACCAGCAGTCCTGCCGTCATGACAGGCGTGAAGAATATAAACGCGAAGAGAGCGAGACAGAACGGGCCCCCAGCGTTGACATTCAGCGTGATAGACAGGGCGGTGGAGGACGCAGTTCTCGATCTTGTATTGCGTCAGCTGTGGTCGAAGGCGAGCGTTGGACGGTTGCGAAGTTCCCTGAAGGTGATCTAGCATGCGTCGACAGTAAGAGTCAGCAAGTTGGCGAAATATGAGCGATCGACTATCATGCGATGAAATCTGGTTAAGAGCGGTTGAAGACAACAGAGGTGTGGAAGGACCGTCGGAATGCTTGTAGCGGAAAGTAGTAGTGAAACCATGGCATGGTGCCGTAGGAATCGGGCAGCGAGCAAGCGCATCTGCGTCCTGGTGTTTCGTGCCACACCAGTAAGTGAGAGTCAAGTTCAAATATTGCAGACGGATAATCCAGCGAACAAGGCTTCCAGACAAGTGGAAAGCCAACATAAGGCGTGGTGGTCCGAAATGATGGTGCAATGGTCGCCGTGAAGATAAGGTCGAACTTCTGTGCCGACCAAGCCACAGCTAGACAGTCCTGCGCAGTGATGGTATAATTCTACTCGGCGTTTGTGTGTACGCTGCTTGCCTACGCGACGACACTCTCAACTAAAAACTTATCTTGCAGTAGGACAATACCACCGATGCCGTGACCACGAGCGTGCGTATGCAGGAGTGTGGGTCCGATTTCATCGAACTAGCGAAGTACTCGTTCAGATGTGAGGGGGTTTTTTACATGGGTAAGCACCGACTCGCATTCAGGAGACCAATCAAAGGGAACACCAGAACAGAGCAATTTGTGCAAAGGCACCGCTACTGAGGCGAAATCTCGTATGAATCGGGGAAAATAAGAACTGAGGCTAAGGCAGCTGCGCAAATCTTTGGACCTTTTTGGGCCGGGGAAGTGGAGAACCACTGAACCCTTGTCAGGACCAGGACAAATGCAGTTCTTGCTCACAATGTGACCCAAGACCCGAATTGTCTTTCTGGCAAAATGGCACTTCTTTGCGCTTAGCTATAGGCCAGCGCTGGCAAGGCACGTGAAAACTTCGTCCAGACGTTGCAAGTGTTGCGAGAAGGTTGATGAGAAAACGAATTTCGGTTGATGGTAAGAAACGAATTTTCGCCGATGACTGCGTGATTTACCATCATGTTTCTAATGCTACTGACGAAAACACCTTACATCAAAGTCTTAGCAACGTGCAGTGTTGCAGTGAAGATTGGCTGATGACTCTGAATCCCAACATATGTAAACATATATCTTTTACCCGCTGCCGTAACCCTTTCCTGTCCTCTTATACAATAGTAAACGTACCCAAATAATCAGTAGGATCATTTGAGTACTTGGGCGTCACATTTTCTCGTGATCTCAGTTGGGGTGCGCATATTTCCAAAATACGTTCATGAGCTAACCAAACTTTTGGCTTCATGACACGACACTTGCGTGACGCCGCGCAGAACGTAAAACTCCTGGCTTTCAAATCCCTTATCAGACCGAAAGTTGAATACGCATCACCCATCTGGAATCAATATCAAATCTATCTAGTTAACGAGCTCGCGTCCTTTCAAAACCGTGTCGTCAGATACATCCATTCATCCTACTCATATGACGTAAGCGTATCACCGTTAAGAGCAAAATCCGATGTACAGCACCTTGCGCGTCGCCGCGCTACTGCCAGCCTTTGCCTCTTTTACAAGTTCTTTTACAGTTGCTTATTTCACAAGCGATATATCACACCACCCGCACGCATATCACTATGAACTGAGCACCCATTACAAGTCTTACGCCCACGCTCCCACGCAAATACTTTTCCTCGTCTTTTTTCCCCGGAGAGCATCAGATTGGAACGCCCTTCCACACCACGTCGCTGCAATCACTTGCCCTACATAGTTTTTTGGAAATGTGTCTTTCTTGGCTAATCGATAACCTGCTTTTTCACGCATTATTTGTTCGGTTTTTATGCACTTGCGGAAACGGGGCTTTCTTGTACAAATTTTTCTCTATACCTGTGTTTCTGTTTGCATTATTAACTGTACCCAGCCCTTATGTAATACCCCTAGCAAAGGGGTCTTTAAGGTATTAAAACTGAACTGAACCGAACTGAACAATATCGTCCAGATAGCACAAGCTGGTCTTTCACTTCAAACCACGCAGAACGGTGTCAATCATGCGTTCGAATGTTGCGGGAACGTTTCAGAGGTCGAATGGCATTACACTGAACTCGTATACCTCATCTTGTGCTGAAAACACTGTTTTTTTTCTTTATCATCCTCATTGCATAGGTATCTGCCAGTAGCCTGGACGCAGATCGAAGCTCAAGAAGTACTCGGCATCCAGTAGCTCATCCGAGGCATCGTCTATGCGCGGCATAGGATAGACATTCTTGCGCGTGATCATGTTGAGTGTCCCGTATTCTACACAAAACCACACACAGCTGTTTTTTCAGAACTGGAACGACGGGGGATAATCAAGGACTAGCGGAGTAGCGTATTATTTTCGGTTGCAACATGTCATATACGTTTTTATCAATGCCTTTCAGTTCGGCTAGGGATACACGGTATGCTCAACGGTGAATGACGGACCCGCCATCTGTGCCTATCCGATGCGTGGTGACGGAAGTCTATCCCAATGAAGTGGAACGGGCGTCAAACAAAGCTTCATGCTTTTTAAGTAAAGGAAACAACTGTGTTGACTGCGAAGGAGACAGGTCGGTACTGATGGCAGCTGCAACGGCATAGAGAGATGAGGAACGGCCAAGAGAAGGAGCTGCAGAGGAAGCAGCTTCAACGGAAACAACAGAGAGAGGCTATGAATAAGTGACGCAAGCCAACGTAGTGCCCATTGGAATCAGATTTTTTTCGTATGTCGGTTATGTAGCACAGACAAATGCGGAACCATTGCAAGCAAACGAAGTGGTGCGTCATCTGCATGAAGCGAATAGGCGGTATCGGTCATGTCGGGAACACGTTGCTGGTAGCAAATGGAAGCTCACGCTGTAGAAAAAAAAATCCAATACTAATACCAGCTGTTGCACACGAAAACTTAGCACTAGAAATTGCACATAATGCAGATGTCCATCAGCATTAGACACGAGCAGTGCACCTGGCGGAAGGTCGAATGGCGTCCACTTTAGCAGGGAGTAGTGCAGGTTCATCAAATGGAGTTGTAACTTTCCCGAGACGCGAATACATATTAAGGTGAGTAATTGACAAGATAGCACCAGCGCCTATTAATACTTCCTCCTGTACTCCTTCCACTAAAACAGATAGCATATCATGCGAACACGCTAGAGGAATTTCTGTCCTGTCGTTCAATGCAGCTTTTCCTCCAAAAGCTGCATAATTTAGCTTTACTGTTGACTGTCGGCAAATTGAGAGGCTGGTCAAATTGGCGACGTAGAGCGGCGAAGGGTTGACGGCAAGCGGCGTCTAGCACGACGACAGCTAGAAGCCTTTTTGGACATTGCAGGCGGCGGTGGAGAGCGGCTGAGACGCGGAGCAAAAGACGGCGGTGAAAAGTGGCCCCATCAGAAAAGTTCTTTCGCTCGTATACAGCAAATCGGCAACGCTTGGCTTGCTGACACTTGTGACAAAAACGTACGATGTTACAATATCCACAACCGTAACAGATTGGCGGATGGTAAGGTTGGGTAAGTGCGCTGGTAGATATCGAAGCCAAGGGTCCGGCGTATGTTTTGGAGGCATCGATGTAACGAAGGCTGGGGTAACCGCGGGTATTTTCGCATATGTTGATAGGGGCCTGTGGGGTAGAGTATCCGCACACGCACTACCAGCCATGGACGCCAACTCCTCCGTGAAAACGTCACGCAATATGGTAGTTGAGGCGACGGAAAGAATCGAACCTGCCGAGAAGCGAAGAGACTGCAGCTCTTCTCGTATGCTTGCGTGGACCATTGCGAGCAAAAAGCCCAAGGGTTCGTTCCAGGTTCGTTCGGCAGCAATCGGACACATTTGACTTCGTCAAGGCGCTGGCACGTGCAAGCAATACCAGCAACGCATTGCAAGCTATTGTCCCAATGTCTTTGGATATGTGTCCTACTCTGCCTGATTCCGTCATGGAAACGTTGACGCGTCGACAAATAGCGAGGACCTCCTCTATTTACGAAGGATTCGCCGAGTTGTTGCTTGCGAGTGCCGAGTGTCTTCTTTGCGAGGGCGGAATGAACCACTGGTGTACCCAAAGCTTGTCCGAGCCGCTGTTTGAATGTACTCCAGTCAATGAAGTCGATATCGTGGTTGAAAAACCAAGTCTTCGCCACGCCCGTGAGATAGAAGGATACGTGGTGTAGCTTCAGCGCCTCGTTCCAACGGTTAGCAGCAATCACCCGGTCGTAATTGTTGAGCCAATTGTTTCGATCTTCCTCACGAAGGCCATCGATGAGATGGGGGTTGCGCTGGGGCCCACTAACAATTTAAGAAGGAGAGGTTGCGGCCGGCTTAGCCAAGATTGTAGATGTAGAAGTGCCGGAAGGCTCGTCCTGTGGCATGATGGTGGGAAGCTTGCACAAACGGCGACCTGAGCGAAGCTGCAGGAGATAGAGCGGGCAAGAAGAGGACGGGGGACCGAGGAGCAACCTCCCCAGCGTGTGACGTAGCAGTTAATCGGTCCTTTAATAGGTCCCCACGTCATGGCGGACCGGTAACACTATAGGCACAGATCAATCTCAAGATAAGTCACCACAAGCGACGAAGGCGAAGAACGCGATGTGATGATAATCATATGCAGACGATGAATAAGGGCATAAGAAATGCCCACAATATTAAGAACGTGCCTCACATATTTTTTTTATTTTTTTTTATTTACAGAATACTGCAGGCTAACTTGTGACCCAGGCAGGAGGGAAAATGTTCATACAGTAATGTAATTAAATGCGTTCAAAGAAAAGAAGTGCATATGAAATATGAAATACATTGAATCATATGAGGTACATTGAAGGATGATATAAATACAGAAAAACACATTCTACAAGCATACAATGCAAGGGATTGAATTGAAAGGAAAGAAATATTTACAGTAACAGTTTACACAGGTTGTTTTTTTTTCATGCTAACACGCATTAAAGTACTCATGCGGTCACACGTTTATTTGAAATGCAGTTTTTCAATGGCATGTAATATGTTATTGGACAGGAATACATCGGTCGGCAGAGAGTTCCAATCATTTATTGTTCTAGGAAAGAAAGAATATTTAAAGCAATTTGTACGCGCGAAAATAGGGGTTATCTTGTCGGGGTGATAATTTCTGGTAGCTCTAGCTGGTAGCGGCTGGAGACAGGGTGTATGACCAAGTTGTAGTTCCCTTATCCAAAGGCGGAAAAGGAATGTTGGGCGTGCTACCTTTCTTCGGCATTCTAGGGTGGCAATATTATTTTCATTAATCGATTGAGAGGGGGAGTCATAACGTCCATAAAAATTATATATGTAGCGGACGGCAAGCCTGTTTATGTTTTCCAGTTTTTTAATATTTGTTTTCGTGAATGGGTCACAGACGAGGCAAGCATATTCTAATCGCGACCTTACGAGTGTGTTGAATGCCAGCTGTTTCACGGATGGAGGGGAATGTTTCAGCTTGTGTCTTAGTAGGCCGAGTTTACGTGGAGCAGACGCACAAACATTATCAATGTGTTGCGACCAGGTTAGACGATTGTTGATAGTTAATCCCAAATATTTAAAAGAGTCTGTTTCAGAGACGGCGGATAGATTAATAGTGTATTGATATGTTAGAGGGTGTTTTTTGTTGGTAATGCGCATAAAAACCGTTTCTTAAAATCGCAGTAAGACTTTTATTCAGGATCACTTGATCATTGGCATCTTTAATCTCTTTGTAAAGTAAGCAGTCGTCCGCGAACAATTTAATACTCACACTATCGTCTATGCATGCTGTTATGTGATTAATATATACTAGAAGAAGTAGCGGTCCGAGCACGCTTCCCTGCGGCACTCCCGAGTTTACGGGGAGACATCCAGAGTAATGGCCCTCAACATCGACGAATTGTCTGCGCATGCTCAAGTATGTACAGATCCAGTTTACTATGTTAGGTGGAAACCCATAGTTGCTTAGTTTTGTTATCAAACCAAAATGAGAGACCCTATCGAAGGCTTTGCTGAAATCAAGGAATATAACATCAACATGGCCGCCTACATCAACCTGGCCATCAACCTGGACCAAGTAAAAGCAACTATGCTTGCTTCGCAGAACGAATAAAAACTGCGACGTAAATAGTATTCAGGCATCCTTTTGAAATTTTAAAAGCCCATAATTAACCTACACAATCCGATCTTTCAGCTCACGTCCAGCAATGCGTGTGCCCCATTTGCTCTAAATATGAAATCTGCACGGAAGCAAGGAAACTTCGTACGCACAGCTACCGAGCCCAGTCAGCTGGGCTCGGTAGCTGTGCCACGACACGGCTTAACCCACTTCTGTTCACTATGCAGGAATTCGTTTGCGCTATCTCCTGCGTGCTGGTACCCTTTCTTCTGGGCCCGGTATCAGCCATCCACGTGCACTACCCTTTCCCGGCCAGCCTCGTCACCGTGGACAACTGGCGCCCACTTCCAGCATTGGTCACTGTAGTTTCTGCGGCGCTGGAACCTGGAAACTGGACGCTCGAAGAGGAATTCAATGTCCCACCGTCATCGACCTCATCAGGCACACTGCGTATAAATCATCCCCGCCAGCCGGGCGCGCTCTGTGGGCTCGGTAGCTGTGCCACGACACGGCTTAACCCACTTCTGTTCACCATGCAGGAATTCGTTTGCGCTATCTCCTGCGTGCTGGTCCCCTTTCTTCTGGGCCCGGTATCAGCCATCCACGTGCATGACCCTTTCCCGGCTAGCCTCGTCACCGTGGACAACTGGCGCCCACTTCCAGCATTGGTCACTGTAGTTTCTGCGGCGCTGGAACCTGGAAACTGGACGCTCGAAGAGGAATTCAAGGTCACACCGTCATCGACTTCATCAGGCACACTGCGTATAAATCATCCCCGCCAGCCGGGCGCGCTCTGTGGGCTCGGTAGCTGTGCCACGACACGGCTTAACCCACTTCTGTTCACCATGCAGGTCAGTAACCATTGTCGCATTTTCGCTACACAATCGAGCAATAGATGCCTTTTCCAGGTACCGAGCCCTCAGTGCTGTGTTTGTATCATGTCTGATTGTATTAACAGTGTTTGTTCTGTGCTACTTATGTTATCCGGAGACATTGAAACTAACCCAGGACCCCCCACCCTAAATGAAATACTAAATGAACTAAAAGGCTTGTCTTCTGGTCAAGCCCAGCTCATTGGAGACGTGCAGAGCCTAAAGAGCCAGCTCTCAAGCACCGATAAAACCATTTCCGAACTAGGCAAAAGAATCGACAGTTTAGAATCGCACTACCACCAGCTTCAAACGCTTCGAAAGGAATTAGACGCCGTTGCAACCACCACCTCCCAGACTACTCGACAGGTCTCGGTATTGGAGACTCGTCTGGACGACATGGAAAACCGCTCCCGACGAAACAACTTGTTGTTTTACGGCATTGCGGACGACACACCATCCGAGACCAACACTCAGTCTGAGCAACTAGTCACTGGGTTTTGCAAGGACCATTTCAATGTAGCCATCGAATCTAAGGAAATAGAGCGTGCCCACCGTCTTGGTCGCCACTTGCGAGACCGGTGCCGCCCCATAATAGTAAAATTTACCTCTTTTAAAACCAAGGAAACTGTTCTCGCTAATGGCTCTCAACTCAAAAATACACATTTTAGCATTGGGGAAGATTTCTCGCCTCACGTTCGGAACGCACGGAAGCACCTTCTCGCTTTTGCTAAAGAAAAATCTGGCCCTTTTCTTTTACGATATAAAACATTATTTATGGGCTTCAAACGCTACGTATTCGACGATGCAACCGAAACTGTCGAAGAAAAATCATAGCTACCCCCTCCCCACCCCAAATCATTAAATAGTTCCGTTCCTGGTCACAAAGCTAATCTCTCTTTTTCGATTATTTTCACAAACATTCGCAGCTTTCTTTCTAAACGCCACCACGTGTCAAGCCTTGTATCTTCATCCAGTAGCAATTTACTTATTCTAACTGAAACATGGTTGACCTCTGACGTCACCGATGGCGAAGTTTTATCCGACTTGCCCAACTTTAATCTTTTTAGAAAGGATCGTCTCGGCACACGCGGCGGGGGCGTCCTGATTGCTGCAAACAAACAGCTTTCGTGCTCTGTTATCAAAATACCCTGTGTCCTTGAAATTTTATGGTTAATCTGTCGTTCCGCACCACAGTCGGTGCTCTTAGGTGTTTGCTACAGGCCTCCTAGACACAATCCAGATTTTTCACGCGAACTTAACAATATTTTAACCAAACTTTCGACCAAATACCGTAATGCTCGCGTTGTTCTCTTTGGAGACTTTAACTTTCCGAATATCGATTGGATGACCCTAACCTCGTCAGCACCCAATGCGAAAGAAGCTAACGAATTTCTTGACGTTTGCCTAAACTTTAATCTTACTCAGCTGATATCACAACCTACACGAGTCACTTCCGATACCGCCAATATTCTTGACATAATCTTAACAACAGATCCAGGGAGCCTGTCTTCTATAACACTTCTAAAAGAAATAAGTGACCACAAAGTAATTCATGCTAATTTTGCCTTTGTTCCCGAAATACGCCAAGCTTGCAGGAAAACAATTCGACTATATGACAAGGGGAACTATGGGGCCATCATTAGCGAACACAATGCCTTTTTTCCATCGTTTCAAGACGGTTTTTGGGAACGAACTATTAACGAAAACTGGTCACTCTTCAAAAACGAAATGAACCGATTAGCTGATGACTTCATCCCTAAGGTAACTTTCCGTCCCACCCGCCAAAAACCTTGGTTTACGAAGTCATTAAAATCGCTTGAAAACAAGAAGAAACGTCTTTTTCGTGTCGCCAAGACTATAAACAGTGTTTGCGCATGGGACAAATACAACATTGCAGAAAAAGCATACTTAACAGAAGTGCGCAACGCTAAATACTCATTCTTTCACACTGAGCTACCAAAAATTCTTGCTGATTCACCCAAACGTTTCTGGAAAATTCTAAACCCACATGACACCCCTCCTGTTATCCTTACTAATCAATCTGGTCAAGAAGCAAGTTGTTCAGAAAGTGCCAATATATTTAATATAGTCTTTTCATCTGTCTTTACAAATGACCCTAACCCTACTGAAACAGAACTGTTTTCCGCTAGGTTACCTGAAATGCCACCCATAAGCATTAGTTTCTCTGGTATCTTGTCCTTAATTGAAAAAATGAAATTGTCATCTTCTACGGACGAAATAAATTCCAAGCTCTTAAAAAACACTAAGCCCATATCTGCCGAATTTTTACTGCTACTGTTTTCCCAGTCACTCTCCTCAGGAATTCTCCCTTACGACTGGAAGTGTGGGAAGGTCATTCCAGTTCACAAAGCAGGTGACAGAGACTGTCCGTTAAATTACCGCCCCATATCTCTAACCAGTGTGTGCTGCAAACTCATGGAACATATCATATACTCTCAGGTCATGCAGTTCCTTGATTCTAACAGCTTTTTTAATCCCTCTCAACACGGATTTCGAAAAGGCCTCTCATGCGAATCCCAACTAGCCCTTTTTCTTCACGACCTAAATGCTAACCTCGACACTAACCTACAAACAGATGCTATTTTTCTTGCCTTCACCAAGACTTTTGATAAAGTACCACACAAGCGTCTACTAATGAAGCTCTCTGAACTAAATCTGCCACAGGACGTTCTAAACTGGATCGCCCAATTTCTGACTAACCGCTCTCAGTTTGTTTCCCTTAACAATGTCAAGTCTGACTCGCTCCCTGTAACGTCCGGCGTGCCGCAGGGATCTGTCCTCGGCCCACTTTTATTTCTAATATATATCAACGTCTTGCCTAATAATTTATCATGTAACATCCGCATGTTCGCTGACGACTGTGTTATCTACCGCAAAATAACTAACATATCTGACCAAACAGCCCTACAGAATGATCTTAATAAAGTGTTCGACTGGTGTAACCGCTGGCTAATGACCCTTAATCCTAACAAATGTAAATTAGTTTCCTTCCACCGCCGCAAAAACCCGCTCCAATTTCCCTATAAAATCGCTAACATACCAGTTGAAACAAGTGAATCCTATAAATACCTTGGTATAACACTAACCCCTGATCTTTCCTGGCGCACCCATGTCACGAATATCATTTCATCGGCTAACCGATCATTAGGATTTCTAAAACGTCATCTGCGTCACTCACCCTACCACGTAAGACTTTTGGCTTACCAATCGCTAATTCGACCCAAACTTGAGTACGCATCACCAATCTGGAGCCCTCACCAAGTCTATTTGATTAACGCTATCGAAGCAGTGCAAAATCGTGCTGCTCGCTTCATTCATTCTTCTTATTCATATGATATCAGCGTGTCATCCCTTAAGAATGACTCTGGTCTGCCCACTCTTTCGTCTCGCCGCAGGATCGCCACACTATCACTTTACCACAAGTTTTATCACAGTTCTTTCAGCCATCCACCTTACATCGCTCCCGCCGCTCGCACATCCCCCCGCACGGGCCATCCACTTCAAGTCACCCGACCCCGTTCCGGCACCACTACTTTTTCTGCATCATTTTTTTGCCGCGCAGCTTCAGAATGGAATGGCCTTCCCCACGACATTGTTTCAATCACCTGTCCATCACATTTTATTCAAAGTGTATCCATATACCTGTCTCGTTAACAACCTGTGGCATTTGTAGCATCTCTGTACACCCCACCCCTTATGTAACACCCCCTTGTGGGGTCTTTAAGGAAATAAAGTGAAGTGAAGGGAAGTGTTTGGTATAACGCTTTTTGTCGGCCAGCAACGAGCGTTTAGGAATTTTTCATTTAGCCCAAACAGGCACAAGCCCTTAAAAATTCGTCTCCCTAATGTCAATTACAATTGACCAATTTCAGTAATATATAAACTCAGTCAGCTGACGAACGTTTTCCGCAAAGTTGGGAAAACTAGCGTGCAAAACTTTCGAGAGGTTCCAGTCGCATAGCAGCTATCTGGGGAAAAAATATGCAGTTTTTCCGTAGCCGCCTTTGACAGATGGTTTTGTTTAGAAGCGTTACCTATCTTCTGTTATTTATTTTTTATTGTTGGTGTTTCTTGTTGTTGGGTAGTGATAAATGTCGGTTTCGGTTTATTGATCAATAACACATTAGATATCTGCGTGAAAAAGGTTAACAAAAAAAGGTCCAGAAGTAGAAACTATGGGGCGAGGGAGGACTAATATACAATAGTACTAACAAAATACAGGGAACTTAGCGAATAAAAAAAAATGGGTTAGTTATCTTACCTAAGAACATTGCTACAAGTAATCAGTTTCAGCGATCTTATAATCGACAAATGTGGACCCCATGTTGCTCGAACCGGTTCTTAAAAGCACTACATCCTCGCCTTCGCTGCGCAGCATTGTTCGCTCCCGCTACATGTCACGCAATGCTACCGTTCTGTATGCTTCCTGACAGAGGTCATACGATGGCTACCAATGTGGTTGAATATGGAATGTTTTGTGGAGTCTGCTGAAGTGTGAGAGGAAAAAAAAGATTGCTTGTGTGTTGGTGTGCTGCGCTCTTCAGTTTGAGCGTATTGTAAAATAGTGCAGTAGAACCATTCACATACCTTCTGATGGTTTTGGCGAGTGGCAACGTCGTCGGTAGAACAGATGACATCCATACGCAAAATGCGTATCTCGATGTGAGTGCAGGGAGTTGTGTTTTCTGCATAAGTAAGAGAGAAAGAGTAAATGCTGAGAGGTATATTTTAATAACTTGCCGGTTGGTCTTCACAAAAAAAAAACCTCGCAAGGAAGATTTAAGAAATGTGCAGATCCAACACACGTCTTAGAATATACACCCGAAAAATGTTTACACCTTTGCGCTGTATCTTATGCCCAAACAATAATCGTCATCTGTCTTGCCCGCATTTCCTTTCTTGAACGCTGCGAGCTCGGCACTTCCATGGCACGAATGACATGCGCGTTATTAGCATGACACAGCATTCTAGACTAGAAAGTAGTGAGCGCCGAGTTTCAAGGAAACCCAAGCAAGGCAGATGACAATTACTGTTGTAGGACAAATATACACCCCAAAGGGGCAACCGTTTTAAGGCAGCTATTTCAAAGAGCTACACTCCTAGCAAAATTACACCCTTTGGGTCGTATCTTGCCAAAGGACAATAATCATCATCTGCCTTGTCCGAATTTCCATTCTTTAACGCTGCGAGCCCTGTACTTCCTAGTCACGAACGGCAAGCGAAATATCAGCATAACAGAGGATTCTCGACAGAAAAGTCGCGATCGCAGCGTTTTCCTTAAAATTTTGAAGAAGTGCAAATGTTTTAGAGTGTGCACTAAAGAGATTTGCACCATTGGGGTGTATATTTGCAACACAACGATAACCGTCATTTGTCTTGCTTCGGTTTCCTTTTGTGAAAACGCCACGCTCATTACATTCCTGTCGAGAATGCTCTGTCATCATGATAACGCGCATGCCGTTCGTGACTAGGAAGTACCGGGCTTGCAGCGTTAAAGAAAGGAAAATGAGGGCAAGACAGATGACGATTATTGCGGTGTGGCAAATATACATCTCAATGGGTGCCACTTTTCTTTAGAATGTAGAAGGCATTATATGTACCGGCCGTTCGTCGTCAAGTCCCTCTCCTGGGTATGTGTCATAGCACGCAAATCATCATCATCATAAGGAACACGTGATGACCATCTTAGAGTGCTAGTTGGTGTTTGCATGGGAGACGCGCTTTCCATGCGCCATTGACCTCATGGCCACAACACCGGTCTGACGCGCGCGGGGGGGGGGGGGGGGGGGAAGGGGTGAAGGGGGCGAGGGTCGAACTGCAGCCCCGTATGGCCTTCCATTTTGTCAAGTGAATGCGAATCTGACTGGCAAGAAGCCGACAAGCTACCGAGCAACCAACCCAGGCTAAACTATGTAATAGTAGGCAAAGAAAGCTCTTCTTTAAAATGTAAAGCGATGCAAGTTTATACCTAAATTCAGCAATGATTCTCACAGCATTATCACAATATTGGTATGTACCACAGAAGGCCCATATTTTCGGCCCTGGAGAGCTTTCCCCCATTTACTGTGGTTACAATAATAGGAGAAGGTGTTCTAATACATTCAATTGACATTGATAAAAAAAAAAAATCTTCTGGCGTCGATGAAATAGCCAACGCGTTTCTTATCCCCTCTCCCGAGTGGTGCTCGAAACTCTTATGTGTGAGTTTTAATGCTTTGTTATGCCTATCCGAGTTGCCTCATGACTGGAAATTTAGATATATTGTTCCCATAACAAAATGAAGAGACTCATCCCTGGTTTCTTCATACCGACCCATTTCGATACAATGCACACATTCCAAACTTCTTCAGCACATTATCTTTAAGCAGTAGGCACTTTTTCTTAAACTTCATGTTTTTGTTCACCCCAGGCATCAGGGATTTCGGAAAGGCCTTTAAAACGCTACTCAGCTTTTAGAAACCATTCATGATTTCCCAGCTATTCTGGATGAACAAGGGGAGAATTGATATGTTTTTCTACATTCCAAGGAAGCATTCTATCGAGCATCTCACACCAAACTCATGAGAAATTCAAGCCTATACTTAAAAATTACTCCCTTCTACCTTGGATTTAAGCATACTTCACTTCAAGACGGCAAACTGAAAAAATCGACAGAACACATTCACTTGAAAAAAAAAAAACTGCACTTTCCGGAATCCCACAGGGATCAATGCTTAGGCCATTATTTTTTCAATATTTATTAATGATATAACGTAGGGCTTGCCAGTTGAAAATAAATTTGTTTGCTGACGATTGTGTTGCAGATAAGAAAATCCGTAGTCCCGCTGACAAATCGATGTTACGTACCTTGCTGTCTACAGTGCAATCGTGGTACAGTGTACGGCAAATAAAAATCGAACACGAAAAATACTGTTGTAATGACAATGACGCGGAAACGACACCCGTTACACAATCCGTATACACTCGATGGACAAATTTTACACCTACGCACTTAAACAAAATTACACCCTTTGGGTCGTATCTTGCCACACAACAATAATCGTCATCTGTCTTGTCCGCATTTCCTTTCTTTAACGCTGCGAGCCCGGTACGTCTAAGTCACGAAAGACATGCGCGTTATCAGCATGACAGCGTATCTCGACAGGAATGTAGCGGGCGCGGTGTTTTCAAGAAAGCAAGCGCAAGCAAGGCAGATTACGATTATTGTTGTGTGGTAAATATACACCCCAAAGGGTGTACTTTTGTCTAATAGTACAGTCACAATCTGCAAATACTTGGGCGTAGTTATCAGTTCGGACATAGATTGGAATGAGCACGTCTCATAGATAGAAAAAAAAAGATAGCCACGCAGCAGCTTACTTACTTGAGGTGTTGCTTTAAAAGTTCACCCCGTGAGATTCAGCTACTAGCTTACAAAACTTCCGTCCTTCCAATTACTCACTATGGGTGGGCCGTCTGCGATCCACATAGCGATATTAACATAAAAAAGGCACAAACGTTTCACAGAAAGGTGATAAGATCTGCATTGAATTCTTTTAGCCGGTATGCATCACCAAGTGCAGTACTCCAAACAGAAGAACTAGTTACCCTACCAAAATGGCGGTATATAGAATGATTAAAGTACAGGTATATACTTTAGCACTGAAAACTAACCATAGACAAGGACACTTATACTAAACCACTTACCTGTTGATCAAACCGGTATAGCAGCTCTAAGCTTCCTAAAGATTACTACTGCGATAGTGAAGCCTCTAGAAATTTAGATTTTCCCCGAACCATTAGGGAATGAAATATATTTCCTGCTTTGACGGTTGTCTGCAACGCCACTGATTTATTTTTTGAAACTACTTAAGGCATTGTATCAATGTGCGGTGTACGTCGACTGCCCTCCCTCCTTTCCTTTCTTTAGCCTGGCTTTCCACGTGATTGCACGCATGTGTTTTCTCATGCGTCTGCCACTGCTAAATATTCCTGCACACGTCATTTCACTATGTTTCTCTGATAGGGTGTATGTTGTGAAACCGTCTGCCACTCGTCGTATACCTACAGGGTGTTTCCCGCAAATTGAGCCAAAGATTTGAAAAAAGTGGTTAGCCACAGCTGAATGAAATCAACGGCATCTGGTTTGCCGCCATGTGGCTCTTCTTATAGTATTTTTTATATTTCGCTTAATTATTTACGTGATTAAGATCAATTATGAAAAAAACAACATAATATTCACTTCAGGACGCAGTGCGTGGAGAGACTTGCATTCATGCCGAAGTCTGGTTCGGGTAATATGGTCGTCGGAGTAGATGCAGTAGAATCCGAGAGAACAAACGCATTGCTGGTTTCCACAATTTCCTCGACGTATGCGGTCGTCGTGCCCTTGCTGATTTGTTTGAACTTCTGGCTGAAGATTCTCAACATCACTTTTGCTTTTCCTACATGCGGTCGAGCGATCCCTCTGGCGACGCAAATTTCACGGTTGATCAGTGTACGTGTGTCGCCCTCGATGACGCCTTCTTTGTCTGCGGTTGTTTCGGTGCCCACTGAAATGATAATGCTGATGCGAAGCGAGGCGAGATGCTTATTTGATCTTCGAGCACACTCAAGGCATGGTGACTACGAGGGCGCTCCGGTGGTATCGCTTCATCTTCAGAAAGCGTTATCGATTTCAACCTCAGGTCGATGATTGTGCCGTGTTGGTTCAGGAAGTCCACGCCGAGAATGACGCCTCGTGAACACCGTTGGAGGATAGTGAAGGTTGCAGGGTAGGTCTGGTCATGAACGGTAATTCTTGCCATGCAGATTGCAGTAGGAGTAACTAGGTGTCCTCCAACTGTCCGAATTTGAACGCGTTGCCATGCAGTCTGAACTTTCTTCAACTCTGTTGCGATGGATCCACTCATGATGGAATAACGACGGGCTGACTTGCATTGGCAGGATGGCGTAAATTTGTATTTTCAGAACTACGGCAAATAACATTGCTTCGTACGCTAGATTGCCATAGTATTTCGCCCTGTGCCCAAGTGATGTGTTTTCTGGTGTTGTGAATAAATAATATAAAGTAGAAACCATCTGTAGCCGGTGTCAAGCAAGGTGACTGGTACAGGTCGATGGTGAGTGGTGGTTACTCAGGTATACGCGGGCCCTGATACAGCGAAAGACACAGGTGACTGTGACATCTTTTAGTGAAGCCGTACGCACAAATGAAGGACATGGAAGATCGATTATCAACTCCAGCACCATTTTCCCTTCAATTTTATTATGTGTGACGAAGTATGTAGTACGTCGACACAAACGGATATCGCAGTATAAAGTGAAGCGCAATAGCTATCTCACTGCCGACATCGAAACTGGAACGACAGCGAGTGCCATGAAACGCATATTCAAAGTATGCATTATGTTCCTTCTAAAAGAAGCGCCTTTGCTTATGATTTATACCTTACAATTTCTTTCTAGTCTATTGTGCTAGCACTTGTATATTATAATACAGACAAAGTGCATTCTTCAACATACGGTAAAGTACAAGTTTTAAAAATCACCTCCCAAGCCCTCCATGCAGATGGTTAACCAGCGAAGCTGAAACGCGCGGCTCGGTGTTTATCACTGGCTTAATGCCGATGATTCATTAAACGACGGCTTCATAGGCTGCCGGATCCTCAGTACGCACTTGCTGCTTGCAATCGGCTGCATGAGCCTGTTCTTGTGCCAGGTCTGCGGCATCGGCATGGTGTACACGAGCTCTTTTCCGTTTCACGTATGACACGTGGCCTACCCATTGCAGAGCCGGAGAGAAACTGCAGCGCGCGCGTTCCAGGGTTGCCAGATAGCTAAACAAAAACAAATAGCCAAAAGATCTCAATATGTAGCCCAAAATAAGCCACACCCAAATGTTTAGTCAGCGAAATGTAGCTAAAACATAGCCAAAAGGTTTGACGATGTACTGCAGGTGATGTATTTCCGGCTCCGGAGTTACTCCGCCGCATGTCACCAGCACAACACTCGCCTCAAGGTGTACGTAAAAAATTCTAGTGGGAAGTGCCAATCAGACGTGTATCTGAACGCCACTCATTGTGACAATGAGCCAAAGGATTTCTTTTCCAATTTGCTCATGACGTTGTTGCTATTTCTGAGCCACGTTCTGAGCTAACGTTAAATCGCGCCTAGCTTTACCCGAGGCATTTTTTAAAACAAGAGTCGGCCAAACTGTTGGCAGTTTTTTTATGCGAAGCATATTACGAGGGCTCAACCCAGCTCCTCAGGCGCGGCGGTGACCATGAAATCACGTGACACCGTGACGTCACGACAGAGGAGAAGTGGCTTTGGCTCAACTCTTGCAAGACGGGCTGGGTGGGAATCGAACCAGGGTCTCCGGATTGTGAGACGGAGATGCTACCACTGAGCCACGAGTACAACGCTTCAAAGCGGTACAAAAGCGCCTCTAGTGAATGCGGTGTTGCCTTAGAAACGCGCTGTTTCTAAGGCGTGCGTCTCTTGCTCAGGCGCACATTTCGTTGCCGCGCCGAACGCTGCTTCGCTCGACGCTCACCGCGTCCAATGCGGGACGCGTAGTCGCTGCCCTGTAGCCCATTGTCTTACACCCCTTGGCGGGTCGACGGGAACGCTGTCGCGTTCCACTCTTGAAGGCGAAGAAGTAATGCATGAGTTGTTTCTTCGTCTAGCCGAACCAAATATAGCCAAGCAACAGCAGTTCACCAGGCTAAACAGTGGTTCAACAACTAAAATAAAGGCTAGTATGCTTCGCATCCTGGGCTTAACCTTACCTAAGCCATAGCCATTTTTTTTCTTTTTCTTTTTTGACAGGGAACAGGCACCCATTGATACCGGATAACTGCACGCATTTACATTGAAGAACACGTTGTCAGAATACGTCTGTCTGCCATCGTAATTTGTACTTGAACAACGTCGAGGACGCCAGTCTGCTGCTACTCTGTCTTCTTCAGCGCTCTATGCATGCGGCATTCGTTCTCCGCTGGCGCTCCTTCCGCCGGTCAACCAGCAACGGGCGCGAATTCTTATGGCGATTGTTTGACCTGCGGCCCTATAACGTAAAACTATTCCAATATGTTTTTATTCCAATCTCCTGACGTGAGATTTACATAAACGAAGACGCAAGCATCGGGCAATGACCCACAGCAGTGCCTGAACAGCCCAATTAAACGCTCTCCTCATTTATAGGAGATCACTTGTTCGCTTTCAAAACAAATGACACTGCCTACAATCAGCGGTTTTTCTTGCCAAATTGGCTGGCAAAAGGCGAGGACGATGCTCAAATGGAGAGGGTTTCGATGGGGCCGAGCCAACGCACTGAAAACAGATCAGCGGATGAAGAGAGAGGTGCCGGCGTCTGCGATTGGTCCGCTTTCCCTTACTTAGCTTTCGGTGGCTTGAATGAAATCGCGGCGGCGTGCAACGGACCGCTTAAAATGCCGCTAAGACAGATCCTTAGCACAGCACAGTTGGCTGAGCGATGTCGTATACATGCCGAAAGGGTTCGATAACGTTAAACGGCCACGGAAAAAGTTTTGTCATACGCAAATAAACCCATGCTGTCCGGCAGGTGCAAGTGGCAAGTGCCTGAGCAAGCGGCGGCAGCCATCTTCTACTCTTTTTGAAACGAGGTAGTCTCCGGCTACTCAGAAAAAAAATACAGTTTTGTTCTGCCTATTATTGCAACTTTAACGTGTATATGTCACTTTTACACAATGGGGTGTCGCGATTTTGTGACGCCGAGTGACAGATAGCGGAAGTGGGTGCAGCCTGAAACCGTTTGACTAATACAATATGGTTAATGGTGAAAAAGTGTCGAATCAGAAATTATTATTTTTGTTTAGTTCGGTCGAATCGTGCACAATTTTGTGTGCACGTCATGTCAGGTTGGGAATCAGCGTGGTTTTAGTGGCGTCTCACGAGAGACAGGCGAGGTGGGGGTGGGCGAAAAAAGTTTATGGCCAATCGCGGAGGTGTGAGTGCAGAATTGCAATAGAAAAGCTTGGGATAGCTTTACGTTATAGCGAGGTGTACGATCTTCTCTTGAAAAAATGACGAAAGTTACTTCCGCAACGTCTCTGGAATACAATTTACAGATCGGCACGAAATCTTTTCCAAGCAGTTCTGCAATGCTTTCAAAAATAATAAAATATGAATGTAACAGTACTACAAGCACCGCTTCTGTATATCAAATGCAGTTTTTTCCTTTTATCATAACTGGAAAATACGCCAAAAAGAAGAGAGCTTGGCACTGGAATGACATAAACATGGCAGCCATAACCTAACGCCCTGCTCCCAGCGCCTACAGTGCCTAAAACAGCCTTCAGGATCGGCTGCATGTCTGTGTTCTAACAGCAATGAGTTATCGGTTTTTGTAAACCGGCGTTTCAAAAATTAGCAGACTTACGTGGTCCTCGGTATTCAGTAGTAGTAAAGACAAAAATAGGCCAAATATAGCCATATAGCAAACTCAAACTTTTCGCCAGCAACGTGCATAATATGTAGCCCAATTTGGCTAATAATAGGCTAATATAGCAACCCTGGTGCGCTCGGCCCGGCCCCAGAATCTCCGCCGCTTAGGGGGCATAGCTAATTGGCGCCATCCATCAGGCGAGCGGGGAATGCTGACCCGCTTGTGTTGCACTGCTTCCTAGATCGGCACGCGCGGGCGCTCGTCGATCCAGCTGGCCGTAAGGTGCCTTGATGCCTGCACGCGCCACTGAGGGCGAGGACGTCCGCGTCGTCGGCTATCACGGCTACCATTTCGCCGACCGCCGCAGCTGGGTGGCATGCGATTGTGGTTGCACGTAAAAGCTGCCTACAATGTCCCGATGTTGCACCTGCCGTTTAGTTATCCGGGAGCGTGGCTCAGTTCTGACGTGCTCCGTCTGCGGATTTCGTTTTCATATTGGTCAGTGTTCGGGCGTGAATGAGGCCAAACGAGGAGCCTTCAAGAAAAACTGGAAGTGCGAGACATGTCAAGGGAAAGGAGGCAAAACTGTCGCGCCTGTACAGGGTCAGGTAAGAGATCCGGAAATTATGGTGAAGCTGGTAGAATTGGATAAGACGCTTCATTTGCTTTTGGACTTGCCAAATAAAGTAAGTGGCATTGAGTAACCTATCCAAATGCTGTCTGATCAGTTTGATGAAATTAAGAGACGTCTGGACTGTCGCGAAAAAGACATCAGCATTGTGAAGCGTAGGGTGGGAAAGATGGAAGGGGCTCGAGCCCCTGAGAACCTTAGTAAGCTTTGGGATGGAATTGACGCCCTTGAATGGCACAGCAGGTGCCTGAACCTAGAAATTCATGAAGTTCCTGAGACTGAGGGCGAGAAGTTGTTATCTCAGGTGAACGAAATAGCACAGAAACTTAACATCGAATGTTTATCGGAGCCGGACATTGTGGCTTTACACAGGCTACTAGCTAGGTCGGGCAGGACCCACGGCATTATTGTGCGCTTCGCGCGTCAGGAACTGCGAAATGTCTGGTTTGCTAAGAAACGATCACTCAGAGATAGTTCGATGAAAGTTTTCATTGCCGAGAACATGACAACTCGATCCAGAAAGCTTCTGGCTGCCGCTAAGGAATGAGCAAAACCTTCCGGGTATAAGTATGCATGGCACGCGAATGGGCATGTGCTTGTACGCAAGGAAAATGGTGCCCAGGCTGTAGACATTAAGCACGAGGATGAGCTCTCGACTCTTACTTTGAATTGCTTACTAATGTCCTTGCTGTTGATTTTTTTTCAGCACCATGAGTCACTTAGGGTCGCTTTCTAAACAAGAATTATTTGCCCACGTAGAAGCTGAACAAAAGGGAATTAGTTGTGTTCATATTAACGCTCAATCCGTTTCTAGCAAAATAGAACAACTGGAAAGCTTTTCTTGTGGGGATAGATAAGCTGCGTGACATTGTTGTGATAAGTGAAACCTGGTATACGAATGACAGTATCATTTTTTCAGCTTCCGCAGATGAAAACATTTTACCTTAATAGGTTAACAAGACGCGGGGAGGCGTGACCCTATCAATGTCTGACCATATACCTTGTGATATACTTCCTATGTTTTCGCATAGTTCGAGTGATTACGAAGTGCTATGTGTTCATTAAGAAAAAGACCTCTTTGCTTTATCCTACCGCCCTCCTGATGGTGTTCGTGCCCATTTTCCTGAAATTTTTGATGATCTATTATTTGCTAATGAAAAGCGCGTGAAAGTTATTATTGGAGGAGGTTTTAATGTAAATATTAGCGCGGATATGGTACGCCGGTCCGATTTTGAAAGAGTATTCATTTCAAATGGCTGTATAAATACAATTCACTCCAGCACTAGAATAACAGAAAATGCGGGAACTACGTTTGATTTGTTTATAACGAATTACTCTCCTCAGTGTATCATAAGTGCTGTTTTG
Organism: Dermacentor albipictus; assembly: GCF_038994185.2. NCBI lineage: Eukaryota > Metazoa > Arthropoda > Arachnida > Ixodida > Ixodidae > Dermacentor > Dermacentor albipictus. Next base: position 26,919,772 of record NC_091822.1, on the reverse strand, counting down.
AGTAGTACTATAAGTGACCATATGCCAATTTGCATGTTTGTCAAAAGTAGAATAGCTGGCACCTCGCACAGAGACAAAAGCGGAACCTTCGAGAAAGTAACCGAGGATACCCTAACATCTTTTCATACAGAGCTGAAGCAAATTAACTGGGATGACGTTTTACAGGAACGTGATGCTTAATCAGCGTACAGAATTTTTCTTAGCAGGTTTGTTGCCGTGTATAAAAAAACATCTTGTTTACAAAGTTAACAGCAGAAAAAAATGCCTCACAAAGCCATGCTTAACGAATGCTCTTTGTAAAAAAATGAAGAAGCGTGACAAGCTATATGCCAAATTTATCAAAATATGAGAGCCTCTGGACTTAAAAACATTCAATATGTTTCGTACCAAATTAAGCAGAGAGCTAGGGAAAGCACGTGATACTTATTTTCTGAAGATGTTTTCGTCTTGTTTTAATGACTCAAAGAAACTATGAAATAGACTAAATGCGTGTATGAATAGAAATCAGAGGGGTGATCCAATTGAACAAGTTAGTTTAAACGGTAGATTGTTGATAAAGGAGAATTTGGCAAGCGCCTTCAATGATTATTTCTCACACACAGATGCTGACCTGAGTCATCCCATGCCGCACTATGTGCAGACTACTCCAAACAAAAACACAATTTTTTTCAGCAACTTATGCCTTCGGATGTATGTTCTGTATACCTAAGACTCAAAACATCTCGCAGCTGCGATGCCAATGGTTTACAGATTCAACCTATAAAATTTGTGATATATAATACAGCCCTTATTTTGACACATATTTATGATTTGTGCATTTCCACAGGCGTATTTCTAGAAATTATGAAGGTTGCTAAGGTAGTAGTATTATTTAACAAGGGTAATAAATTAGATATAAAAAATTATCGCCCAATCTCTATCCTCTGTTTTTTTCAAAAGGTCTTGAAAAAATTATTCTAAGTAAGTTGTCTTCATTCTGTGAAAAATACAAGATAATTTCAAATGCTCAATATGGTTTCCGTAAAAACAGGTTGACTTAATTAGCTCTTCTCCATCAAAAATAATTTATATTGCAGAACTTCGAGTATAAGCTATTACAAGTACGCATATTTGTCGTTTTATCACAGGCGTTTTATCATACTATTCACAACATTTTATTCTACAAACTAGAGAAATTAGGGATTAGAGGATTAGGAATTAGGATTAGACTTAAATTATTAAAGTCTTATCTTAATAACAGACGCCAGTTTGTTTGTGTAGGCCACAATACATCGGTAACCAAAGAAAGATTTTGTGGTGTCCCACAGGATGGCCTTTTGGGCCTGTTTCTATTTACCTTTTATGCTAACGATATTACTTCCATCTACGAAAAGGCGAAATTTATAATTCACGCAGGTGACACAAGCGTTTTCATCTCGTCCGGTTCTTCCACCAAGTTAATTACTATGGCAAATGACTTCTTGTGCAGCCTATCCTACTGGTCCACTGATAACTGTTCAAAAGTAAATACGGTAAAAACAAAAGCCGTAATTTTTCATACCAGAGTCATGAGTCTACCTCCAGATCTAACATTCGCCTATGCATCCACAAATATTGAACTTGCTATTTCTGCAAAGGCGTTAGGGGTACACTTCACAAGTACTATGCAATGGGACGCCCACGTAAGCTTTGTACTTCAAAAACTTAGCCGCATAGCAGGTGTTTTAAATCGCTACAGATATACTTCACCCGTCTGTGTAAAATTATTAATTTATAATGCCTTATTTGAGTCTCACATAAATTATAGGCATCTTGTATGGGGCACCACAACTGAATGTAACTTGAGTAAATTATTTCATATGCAGAAGAAAATAATATGTGTCATCGCTACTGTACCGTTTGCCGCCCATACTGAAAACCTGTTCGAGAAATACAACATTGCTACAGCCCATAACATCAATGAATGCAGGCTATTACGCGAGTACTACTTCAGTACCAAACGTAACAATACTTTACTTGTAGAGCTAGCAAATCTATCCGCCAATTCATACCGTTATTCAACTCGTACACCTAAAATATGGAAGGTTCCGTGTTCAAGAACTAACTACGGTTGTCAAATGTTGTGTAACAACTTTCCAAGATTACTGAATTCTTATGACAGAGCAGGCTACAATTTACAGGATTTATCGCTGTCAGAATTTAAAACTCTGTTGCTTTCACCTCATTAGAGCATGTTTGTTAATGATTAATAATGTATGTTATGTTCTTTTTTTGTCTAGGTTATCAAGTCTATATCATTTATTTCAATGCCGAAGTGTGTTTTGCATCGTTATTGTGGAGATGCTTCACTGTTTTTTCATTTATTGCATAACTGCAGTGTTTTATGGCCACTATATAAATGTAATTTATATGGAGCTTGATCTGTCACCGCATGCCGCCATATTCTACTTAAGGGGGTGAGGTTACCTCAAGCCACGTCATTGCGGCTTTTTTTCCCTCATCCACCTCCATTTACCACTCCTCTGTACATGTGTGTGTGTGTCTGTGTGTGTGTGTAAATACAAATCAACAAATCAAATCAAATAAAATGCGCTACCGCTTGCGGTGAACCGCATACGTTCGGAAACAAGGGGCGCTATAACGTAAAACTATTCCAAACATTTCTATTCCAATTCTGCAATTAGCCCTCCGCGATTGGTCAAGAACTTTTTTGGACCACCCCCATTTCACCTCTCTGTGACGCGACGTCACGAAAACCGCGATAGCTCCCCATCTGATGTAACGTGTACACATGGATTATGCATGATTTGACCAAACAAAAGAAAAATTGCTATTTCTGATTCGACCCCTCTTCGCCATTAGCCCTCCGCTATTGGTCAAAAGTTCTCGGGCTGCGCCCACTTCACCTGCCTCTCATGCGACGTCACGAAACCGCAATAACTCACCACGTCAAAGTGACGTGTACGCGATAAAGATGCATTAATATGCTGAACAAAACTGAATTTTTTCTGAATAGCCGCAGGCTGCCCCGTTTCAAAAGGTATAAAAGATGGCTGCCGCCGATCGCTCACGCACTGGCTACTCGCTCCTGTCGGTGAGCATGGGTTTATTTGCGTGTAATAAGACTTCTTGCGTGGACGTGCAGCGTTCTCCAGCACTATCGGCACTTTTACGACCTCGTTCTGCCGACAGTTCTTTGATGAGGATCCATTTTAGCGTCATTCTTAGGTTCCGTTGCATGCCGCTGCGATTGTCGACGAGCCACCGCAAGCAAAGTAAGGGAAACCAGACCAATTCCAGACGCCGGCGCCACCCTCTTCATTCCGTTATCGATTTTCAGTGCGGTGGCTCGGCCCTATCGAAACCCTCTCCACTTGAGCGCGCTCCTCGCCTCTTGTGAGCCAATTAGCTAAGGCAAGCCGCTCAGTGGAGGCAATGTTATTCGTTTTTAAAGCAAACAAAAGCGACCTCCTACGAACGATGAGAGCGTTTGATTGGTCTGTTCAAACAACCCTGCGGGTGACCGCCCGATGCTTACGTCGGCGGTTACGCAAATTTGATGTCAGAATATTGGAATAAAAACATACTGGAATAGTTTTAAGTTATAGGCCGAATGGCACGTTAGCAAGCTTTTTTTTCAAGAGCGTAGGTTAGGGCGTTTTTTTTAAGCTTGGACAGCACTTTGTGCTCTTGTTGCCTAAAGGCTTCTTAAGGGAACAATGTACTTAAGGGAACGATGGATCAAGGGAACGATGGGGGGGAGGGGCGCATCGATGCACTCTATGTGGCCGTGCCCTCTCCCCCACAAGTTCTCTTCCTTCGCCCTCCCTCTCAACTCCCTCCTAACCACCTCAGCTTGACTGTGCCCGCGCGCCCGCCGCCGACGCGGCGCGCGGGGACAGTTTTCGGCGTACAAGTGAGCGACCGGCAGACGGACGGACGGACGAATTGGCTAACCATATACAGCTTCGCCGTAAAAACAGTTTCATTGTTTGTGGTATGTATTCATTACTGCAGCAATTTTCTGTTCACTTTACAAATCAGAATCACTAGGACACTCTATGGAACACCTCCGGAAGCGGAATTTTTCGCAACGAGAATATTCTTAAAAATGGCCATTATGATATTTCACTGGTGACTTTCTTGGCAGCTGCTCACTTCATTATGGTCAAATTTGTTCTTTTGGGACCATGCCTTTGAAATGTACAAAGCGTGATATCAGCTTTTGTTGCCACCGTTACTTGCAGCAGCCGAGGTTGGTTACTGGAACCATGATTAACCCAAGCGACACCCCTACTAGTTTTTACGACAACTCATAATTTTACCATAACTCAAACAAAAGGTATAGTTTTACCATAAATATGTTCATATATAATTCGTTGCCGTTTCGGACATAACAGGCTACCATAGAAAGGCATTCTAGTGTGCAGATTAAAGAAGATTCATATGAGCTCGGCTCACTACTTGAACGAAAATCCTCTCAGCTTTTTCGGACATTTCTTTACAAGCTCCTACTGCCCACAACTTGAACCACTGCCACGTATGCTGACTGAGCCCACTGGCCAACGTACCGGAGCAGTTGCACGACGTGACCATCCTAGTCTGGTTGTCGCTGGCAAGGCTGAAGCGCACTCTACCCACTGGCGGACGGTCGGGCACTGCTGGGACTTCGGCCTCTGCACTTTGTACCCATCCACAGCAGTGTCTACGTAATTCACCCCGTCAACAGCTGAGGTTGTGGGTTGTGCAAGAGCCAAAATGGCAGCAGTGGCCGTAGAGAACTCCTCAGCATGATGCCCACCTTCTCGGGTCTCGGTTAGTGCATCTTCGAATGTGGTTTCACTCATCTCTTCCTGAAAGTACAAACCAGAGGGCGTCAATTGTTTGCCGAAAATTCCCGAGATATCTACCCACGTTTCTCAGCGAGCAGCAGCAATCTTAGATTTCTAATCATAACGTAGCCCTCATATAGCCGATGTTGACACGAGGACCGGTAAATGAATGTCGCCAATTTTGAGGCCGACCGACTGCAACAGGCAATAGAGGTCAAGCGTCAAGAGTAGCTGCACTGAACATCTTGACTGCACTATAACTCCTATACTTTTTTGCATTGAAGGTTTTGAGTCTAAACAGAAGGCGCATGCTTTCTGGTGCATTTGACTGCCTGAGAATTCGAAAATATATGCCACCATCGTAATTGAAATATCCCAGTGGGCCATTGCCACGATCAAGGGGCAGGAAATTATTGCTGCAAATTAAAAAAAATGTGGCGTTACTGTGGGGCATGTTCTTGGAGCCCCACTGTACTCTTTTTAAAGATATGTCTTAATTTCCAGATGAACTCATGCTTATGTACAGGCGGAGCATATTAGACATCACCATCATCAGCCTGGCTACGCTCACTGTAGGGAAAAGGCCTCTCCCATACTTCTCCAACTACCCCGCTGATATGCTAATTGTTGCCATGTTGTCCCTGCAAACTTCTCAATCTCATTCACCCACCTAACTTTCCACCGCCCCGCGCTATGCTTCCCTTCCCTTGGAATCCACTCCATAACTCTTAATGACCATAGATTATCGTCCCTCCTCAATACATGTCCTGCCCATGCCCACTTATTTTTCTTGATTTCAACTAAGATGTCATTCACTCGCGTTTGTTCCCTCACCCAATCTAATCTTTTCTGACCGCTTAACGTTACACCCATCATTTTTCGTTCCAGAGCTCATTGCGTATTTCTCAATTTAAGTGGCACCCTCTTCGTAAGCCTCCAGGTTTCTACCCCATAGGTGAGTACTGGTAAGATGGAGTTTTTATACACTTTTTTTTATGGGTAATAGTAAGCTACTTTTCATGATCTGAGAATGCCTGCCAAACACACCTCGGCCAATTCTTATTCTTCTGATTATTTCTGTCTCATGATCCGGATCCGCGGTGACTAGCGGCCCTAAGTAGATGTATTCATTTACCCCAAAGACTTGAAAAATTATAGACCAATCAGCTTACTGTCCGTTGCCTACAAACTATTTACTAAGGTAATCGTAAATAGAATCAGACACACCTTAGACTTCTGTCAAGCAAAGGACCAGGCAGGATTCCGTAAAGGCTACTCAACAATAGATCATATTCACACTGTCAATCAGGTGATAGAGAAATGTGCGGAATATAACCAACCCTTATATACAGCTTTCATTGATTACGTGAAAGCATTTGATTCTGTCGAAACCTCAGCAGTCATGGAGGCATTACGGAATCAGGGTGTAGACGAGCAGTATGTAAAAATACTTGAAAATATCTATAGCGGCTCCAAAGCCACCGTAGTCCTCCATAAAGAAAGCAACAAAATCCCATTGAAGAAAGGCGTCAGGCAGGGCGATAGATCTCTCCAATGCTATTCACAGCGTGTTTACAGGAGGTATTCAGAGACCTGGATTGGGAAGAAATGGGGATAAAGGTTAAAGAAGAATACCTTAGTAACTTGCGATTCGCTGATGATAATGCCTTGCTTAGTGACTCAGGGGACCAACTGCAATGCGTGCTCAGTGACCTGGAGAGGCAAAGCAGAAGAGTGGGTCTAAAAATTAATCTGCAGAAAACTAAAGTAATGTTTAACAGTCTCGGAAGAGAACAGTAATTTACAATAGGCAGCGAGGCACTGGAAGTCGTAAGGGAATACATCTACTTAGGGCAGGTGGTGATTGCGGATCCGGATCATGAGACGGAAATAATCAGAAGAATAAGAATGGGCTGGGGTGCGTTTGGCAGGCATTCTCAGATCATAAACAGCAGGTTGCCATTATCCCTCAAGGGAAAAGTGTATAATACCTGTGTCTTACCAGTACTCACTTGCGGGGCAGAAACCTGGAGGCTTACGAAAAGGGTTCTATTCAAGTTGAGGACGACGCAACGAGCTATGGAAAGAAGAATGATAGGTGTAACGTTACGGGATAAGAAAAGAGCAGATTGGGTGAGGGAACAAACGCGAGTTAATGATATCTTAGTTGAAATCAAGAAAAAGAAATGGGCATGGGCAGGACATGTAATGAGGAGGGAAGATGACCGATGGTCATTAAGGGTTACGGACTGGATTCCAAGGGAAGGGAAGCCTAGCAGGGGACGGCAGAAAGTTAGGTGGGCGGATGAGATTAAGAAGTTTGCAGGGGCGGCATGGCCACAATTAGTACATGACCGGGGTTGTTGGAGAAATATGGGAGAGGCCTTTGCCCTGCAGTGGGCGTAACCAGGCTGATGATGATGATGATGATGAGGCAAAAATCAGATGTAAGCATTAAGAGAGAAAGCCGGCAATATCATTACTAATATGGAGGAGATAGTTCAAGTGGCTGAGGAGCTCTGTAGATATTTATACAGTTCCAGTGGCACCCGCGAGCATATTAGACATACACACCTTATTCAAACGAGCGCTTCTTTGACTAAAATACACCTCTATACTTCCTTGTTTTTTCATTTCATTTTTGTTTCCGTACACATTAACATCACTTATGATAATTTAGAGCTTTGAAGGAATATATGCTTTTGTCACAAAAAGCATTGGCTATGGCTTAAAGACGTACTGGTGCACTATAGCAGGACACGAGTAAAGTCTTGGTGTTTACAATTTTCTGCAGCAAGTCACTAGTTCGTGGGCATTCCCATTACACAATCAAATGGACAAGGCACAACCAAACATGGAAAAAAGATTAGATTTTTTGCTTTCGACTGATCCTATATATGTACAGAAGCTACACGTGCTAGGAAGGGTAACGCCCTGGTGTCCATGCTTATGTAAAAGAAAGAGAGGACATCATGGGGAGAAATAAAAAGTACCCATCACTAGCGCTAAACTCGCAACAAGTTGTTTATTCTGGAATGAACCGAGGCATACATAAATGTACTTGTAAAAAAATAGCAGTTTTGCCCGATCGCTGAAGCATTGACAACGACAGCAAGGTTTATTGTTGAGCTCCTCTGTGCTTTAGCTATGCGCTGTTCCGACTACCTCACGCAAGCCTGCACGTAAGGCCATTGCGACCTCGCAGAAGTAACAGTGCCCCCGGCAGCTACAAGGCTTCTTACACGGCTCTTGCGTCATAAGAAGCGCTGGAAGTTGCGTTGCGGGTGTAACACGTGTGCCTGGACACTAGGGCTTGTTTCGATATCATCAAAGTAGTAGTCGCCATATCACTGGCAGCCAAAGGAAAATTCATAAGGTTTGTATATGTAGCCTTATGTTTTCAACCTACACAGTAATAATGTTAAGTGATATAGTTATGTGCAGAAATAAAATATGCTTTCGGCTATTTTCGTTTTTCGGCATCCAAAATGTTTATTTCGTCACTTTATTTGTTGCACCAAACAATGGTGCTTTCACTAATACCGCTTCGGCTGTTTTCTACGCACATGCACGTCTTTCTTTTCGGACATTCTGCAGGTGAACATTTTTTTTTTCATGTGCCCGTGAAGTCTCCGGCAATGTCGGAAAAACTGAGGATAGGGCAGAAGGCATGCTGCGCGGCTGTGTGGTGTGGCGACTCGTGGAGGAACGGAAGAGCGAAATTTTTCCCCCTTTCCCAAGGGCAAACGGGCAAGCGTACATTTTTGTTGCAGTCTTTATAAAGAAACGAGTATCGTCCTTATCAAAACAGCTATATACAGGATGAAACGAAAGATCTTCCGGGGTTGCTTTCTTGTGAACATCTTTTTCGGTTTGGTGTGGCCCAAATTTCCTGCAGTGTTGTAAGAAACTGAAGGTATTGGTTGATAGTTGCTGATGAGCCGATGGATACTAGCTGACGTGGAATCGAAATCGCGCTTTGATATATGCTAATGGTTGTTCTTCATTTTTCCCATGAGTAGAAAATTTGCTATGTATATTTTCCGAAGGTACGTGACTGCTTGCTCCACAAGGTGGTTGCACTGGAAAGTATTCCAGTGACCAGTTTCTGGTCGCTATATTATCACCACTGAATGTTCACCAACACTGCCGAAGAGAAAAAGAAAAAACATATCAGTTACGTAGTAGTCAGCGTTTCCCCTTTTAATTACATTATGAAGTTCGAGCTAGATGCGCGACAACCGAGGTGCGCTTCACTTTTCAACCTGTGCCTAGAAGGACAGAATTTTTTTCATCTCTTCTTCGTACTCTAAACTTTAGTTTCCCTTTAGGTGTTCTTTAATCACGACCGCGCGGTGCTTTGTCCATATTTTTACAGATGTGACTTATGGCGAAATTACGCTGAATGGTGAGTCCTGGTGGGGCTGACATTGGGGAAGATGTACAGCATCGTCCACTCTTACTGTGCTTTGTTCATAGTAAGAGTGGGCGGCCTTGTACAACGGCCACCTCCTCTGCTCGGTCCAGTTCACAAAAAAAGAACTACGACGACCCGGCCTAAACAAGACTGTTGTGGTCGGCTTTGTCGACTGTTGGAGTGGAAGAGCAATCCGCAGTCGATGAAGCCAAGCAAAACAAGTTATTATTGCTTGCGAACCTGTGCTTCTGTAGTACATTTTTTTTTGTACCGAAACCGTTCCTCCTGTATTTACATAAAGGACACGGCGCAAGTGCCATGAGCACGGCGACCGCTGTCTTTCCCACGTCGGATCATGAGGCGCCGGGTGCCTCCTTACGTTACGCAGCCAAATATGTTCCGCGAGCGCCTAGAAACCGCGTTCTTGTTTGTTTTTCTTTATCGTTTACTTATGTTCGGGGTGCGATGCTCCCCATTATTGGCTAAACTAAAGAGCCGAACAGTTTTCGCGGACAATGAGTGCATCCTCGTTCGTAATACGTTGCGCCGCGTTTGGCGTTACAGCAAACGATAGGGCGAAGACAGTTCTTGCCGCGTGCTGCCGTTTTCTCCCTAAGTTTGGTTTGCCGTCTTCTAGCGAAAATTGGTGGGAGCAAAAATTGCATTTCTCAGTTGCCCAGCAGCTGTAAAGCATCGGAAGTCAGTATTCCTGTGACCGAGATTTTGCAGAGAAATGAAGCCAAAGTAAATAAAATGATAAATTTTGTAATCCATAACAATATTCAAAAATGCATATTGCGTGTTTCTTGCGGACGATGAATGCGGGCGCCCCGACGCAAACGACGAACGCTCGCGTGCTTGTAACAATATGATTCCAAAACTTTCATCGATCAAGAAAACTAGCCTAACAAACTGATGGCCAGTATTTTCCGCCAGCTATTGATAAACCCGCAATGCTTAATATGTTACACGAAAGTTTTGGAGCTCTAGAACTTGAAACTTGGGGGCATATTTCTAGTTGAAATCCTGTTAACAAATATATTGAAAACTGGCCTGCATGGATAGAAAATACTATTTTGGTTGCACTGCTTCGTTTTCGCTAGTCCGAGGTGTTCAGCAACGATGCATGGAGCTTTCTTTTTTCGTGTGTGTGTGAGTGTAGCAGAATAGACTCCCACAACGAGAGCCGCAAAATTTCAGTTCATTGTTCATTGATGAATAAGTAGCCAAGTTCAGTGCAGAAAGAAGCTATACCCAGCCTTTCTTTCAACAAAAGAGGAAAAATTTTAATTCTTTATCAGCAGTTCACGTAATAAGTGGGCTGATATTCAACTACCCCAAATTGGACACTAAAGCCCAACAGAATTGCACCCGTTAATTCTACGCATGTTGGTGCTGTTTCCCCAAACTATTGCATGTCATCTGAGCAAATATGAATACCTGTAGCGCTATATTCTGTCTTTTCATAGACTCCAGCCAAAGGCCAGTTCACCGTGTTTTCCCCTTGCCGAAACCGTATGGTCTTGCTGCAGACAGCAGTGGGGAAGTGCGGTTGGTGGCTCCGGAAGCATTCGGCCAGGAAAAACCAAGCACGCACACTAGTTTTGCTGTCGGCTTTTCATAGATCTGGTACTTCTGTCTCCTCCTTGGTTTTTATAAAGTTATTACGTTATGATTTTAACAATAAAATAATCCAGCGTCATCACATGTCCTATGTGGAATAGTTTGCATATGTGTGACAAACAATGATTGAAAATATCCCATATGCGAACGCTGGCCGTCTCTTGCTACTTTTGATAAAAGTGACCATATCATGAAATTCTGTCTGTATCAACGCTGGCTTTAATGATGATAACAGCTACCTGAACCTAACCCTAAATTCTTAGAGGTACCTCAACAGCATATTAAGATCGTTTTTGTTCACGTGAGCTAGAAATTTGATAATATACAGGCTTTTCCTGTCGTGTTTCCAGAAATGTGAAGCGATGTGAAATGGCACACGTTCATCGCCAATGAAATTCGCTTTACAATGGAACATTACACTTAAGAATGGACAGCACGCTGCGCTTGTGCTGCCTGCCTGTGCGTAGTATTCTTTGACAGAGCCTGCAACTATGGCGAAATTTCGCTAATCAGGCCAACACGATATAATGATGTATCTTTCTTCACAAGTTCTACACCACCGCACCGAGGCCGAGGCAAAGATATACGAACCAGACACCGCAGGCGTCATCAAACGATTCAGCAATGATAGAAAAAAGTTGGAGAGAGAGAGAGAGAGAGAGAGAGAAAGGCAAAGGAAAGATAGGGAGGTTAACCAGAGATTATCTCCGGTTGGCTACCCTGTACCTTGGGGAGGGCCAAGGGGATGCGATAGGTGAGACAAAAAAAAGAAAGAAAGAAATAAAGTCGGAAACAGGTAAACCATCGATTGCGACAGCAAATTAGTACACAGCTATACGCAGTAGGGGTAGCAGTTTTATTGGCAGTATAAACTTGGAAACATTCGCTTACTAACTGAACAAACATGGTGTCAAGTCGCACAAGCAAACATGAACATGCCATATTCGATGAGCGCGGACGCTCGCTGCAATGCGCTGGAGGCTGGTCTGAGCAAGGGTGGTGGCAGCAATGAGTGCAGTGACCTTCGGGCCTCATATCGCTTCAACGCAAGAGCGACGAGAACACCGCACAAAAAAGTACGAGCCATCCGCAGATCCCTTTCAAGATATGGTGCGCAAAGCACACACCCGACTTCCCCTCTCCCGCGCGGCGTTCCCGTGTTCCTCCACATATTGCGCGTGATATTGAGCCGCGATCGCCAGTTTTTTTTTTGTCCACCCGGTCGCGAAGTGCTCAGTTGCTGCCGGGGCACAACGCCGCACCCTCCCTCCCGCCTACAAGCCCCCCACCCCCACGGTCTTTCGCGCGACGGAAGACGGCGCGTTTTGTTTCCGCTTTCGCCTTCGCGCGCACCATATGGAGCCGCCATGCCGGCTTTATACAGCACGTCGCAGAGACGGCAACGCCGACGCCAACGGGAAAAATGAGCCTGGAGTGCCCTTATAATTACTATCGCAATAAAAGGCACCGCAAGTCAGTGAAGATAACCTGCTGCGAAAATATTACCACGGGGGAAGCATGCACTAGAGGAGTTGATGTATCATGTGAGCCCAGAGTTGTACCTACACTCGCTAGAGGAAGAAAAGGACACGGAGAAATGTTTTCTAGAGCAGCTTGGCGTGGTCAAGCAATTGAGTGGTGTGACCACTGTACTGAAATATAACCTAAACTGCATTCTACTATAAGAAATCTGTTTCTCTAATAAGTATCGCACAGACCTGCTTCAGCTCTTCTGCTATGCATGGCTTATGCGTTACATAAATGCATCAATCTGGATCGCAAAAAACAGCGTGAAAGTCCGCTGCGTAAAGAAAGCTCCAGAAGCTGGAAAATTTGGAAACATTTCCTCACAGATGTTTTATTCTGTTTTGCAATTCTCATAGTTCTTAAGGTGGTCTCCTCAATAGCTTGTCCTTACAAAATATTTCATCACATATTGATATTTGCATAAACATCGTGCAGCGTATTGTCTTTGTGCATACGAAGGTCAATGCTCCCAAAATTGCACCCTCCTCAATGAAAATTATTACGTAGCTACCACACACGGATGTTGGTAGGCAAGAACCTTCCTGAGCCTACTTTGGTAAATTTGTGTCAGTAATAATGTTGCTCGAAACTCCTCACTTCAGTATTGTCATTAATATGGCAAAAGTGTGTGTGTATGTGTGCGTGTGGGGAGGCTGCATCCGGCAAAGCCATGAATAACCTTAATAAGCAACGTAATACCCCTCTCACACTGGGCATTCAAATGTCATTCGAACCGAATGGCATTTGCATAGAATGACATTATTCGGTTTTTACACAGCGATATTTATTGCCATTAGAACGGAATGACTTCCGCAATCGAATGAGTTCGAGAAACTCATTCGGCTTCGCACTCGGAGCGAATGTGTACTCTCAACCCCAGAAACAAAGAAAAACAGGACAGAGCATTTGCAAATTGAAAACCATAAGCGTATAGAAATAATAACGTTTGCGTGTTTTATTGGACTTGTTACTTAAAGAGACAAAATCTGTGTGGCAGGCTGTCGCAAAATGTTCTTACTCTTCAGCTCAGCAGCGTCTGGCCGCCGCCCATGCCGCCGCCACTCTGCTCGTCGGCCATAGAACGTCTAATCGCTTCGTCTGATTATTACGCCTTGCTCGTAATGCAAATTACGCAGCAACTAATCGCTTCACCTCCTGCATCTTGGCGTTGTCGTCCACCGTCACCATGTCAGCCATTTTGTTTTTTTTCAATTTTTATGCTACTCATTTGGCTAAGCCTTGTTTTAGCTTATAGTGGCCACATAGTCTGAAATAGAACAACTTTTTTATACGCATTACTAAAATATTTTTTTTTTCAGTGAAGTGACGTCTCAAAAATGTATTGAAATATATGGATTGCTTATGCAAGCACCTTATAACTGCCTTGTTCTACGTTAGTTGCCGCGTTGTTTTCGGTATGATCGCCATTGATATCGCCACCGAATGACATTAATTTTTTCGAGTGTAGCACAACCGCGGGAGAATGATATCCGTTGCACCGAATGCCATTTGATTCGAATGAGATTAAAACTCCCATTGTGACAGGGGTAGAAGCATGCTGTGCCAGAAACAACCGTTCTAGAAAAGTTGAAGTACTTTCGCCTCCTCATTGTGTCGACATCCAACTTATCCTGACAAATTACCTCCAGGTAATGATTAAACTAAAAAAACAGCTATAACAGCTGTCCTATGTTTCAAACAGGTCGCACGAAACTGAGTCCATGGGCTCTGTTAAAGCAAGTGCTAATGTACAGTCGCCCAAATCTTTAACTGGTGTGCGGGAGCGGCGACTTTTCCGGGCGTCAGCGCCGTATGACGCGGCGAGGCTGGAAACAGCCTAGTAGACGATGGGCCCAGCTGAGCGCGCTTTGTCCGCATGCGCTTAGCCTCAGACTGTTTCCAGCCTCGCCCCGTCAAACGGCGCTGACGCACGGAAAAGTCGCCGCTCCCGCACACCAGTTAAAGATTTGGGCGACTGTACGTTCAGCGTTTTGGGGTAAGGTCTTCAGAAACACTTTAAGAAAATTATTCTGAGCTGGTTGCCGTGATGCATTGAATGCAGCCCATAAAAGGTACTTTTGAAAGCGTCCATGTCCCGAAAGTAAGCCTTCATTCATGCCATCGTACATCACCCTGTCGTTACTCAATCTCAACTGACCATTAACCACCGATTGACACATTCTTCTCCTGCATTTACTGTTTATCGACTAAAAATAGGTGATATTTTTTGTTGCCTTGCAAATGTGTCATTTATGCCTAGATGATAATGGAACAAAGTGCATATACAAATTTTAAGAAACGTCTGGAATATGCTTGTGAGGATTTTTGTAATGATAGCTTGTTAGTAATGTTACATCTCTGAATGAAACTGTACTGGTTTTGCATGTTGTATCGCGAAACAACAGAATATGAAAAGGAACTGTAGACAATTTCAATTTAATTTGGTGAATATGTATTGTCACATTAGCACAAGGAAAGCTATGCAGAAAATTTAATACGCATAGTATCTTTCCTTGACTATCAAGTATACTCGTTGTACGGAATAAAACAAGAACTGTCTACTTAAATGCGAAAGGTCTAGATCTGTGGCTCTTGATAAGCTGTTGATTCTTTATAAATAAATGTGAGAACAATGACTTCGGTAGAGTTGTGTTGTACACAGCAAAAACTTGGCTTCTGTAGTATTTTCCTGTCTATGAGAATATGTAGGAAGCTACCTTACGTATGTATGATCGCAGTACAGAGTTCCCCCATTTGTACTGAGTAATGACATACTCAATTGTACATAACTAAATGTCATAGGTTGCTAATAAAGAAGTTGCAGTTTCGCCCGGAAGGCGAAGTGCCGATTGCAATATCAAGTTAGTCGACAGCTACAAATAGTAAGGTAGTAGCTCTATAGAGCACATAAACTTAGAAACGTTCACTTACTGAGTTAGCAGCATGGTATCAGCGCGCACAAGCGAACATGAACGCATCACACTTGATTGGCGCGGACACTCGCTGTCAAAACATTGGTGTGAGCATGCGCGGCAGCAGCGGCGAGCGAAGTGTCCTTCGGGCGGTTTATCGCTTCAACGCAAGAGTGGCGAGAACACAGCGCGCACAAACGTTTGAGCCATCTGCAGATCCTTTCAAAGATATGGCGCGTGCGACCACGCGCGACCGTGCAAAGTGCGCATTTGTTGGCAGAGTCTAAACCGTCCCCTGTCTCTCCAGCATTGCCTTTCCGCTAGGGATGGTCGATTAACTTTTATTGCGACAGCAACTATACGGAAACTTCAAGCGCATTTCCGCCGTCGGAATCACCGTGATGTCCCGCACAACGTCCAAGGGCGATAACACCGTGGCCGCGCGCCCTACACTTTATGTTCGACTGAAGGCTTGCGAGGGGAGCCGACGATAGCGGCTCCATTTCGCCCGCGCGAATGAGACGAAAGTGGGCACGAAGCGCGCTGTCTCGTGGCGTGCGGGAGCCACTGGGGAGAGGGGGAAAAGTGAAGGAGGAGGGGCGGCATGATACACCTGGCTGCAACTGCGCATGTGGCGGCTGCGCGCGGTCGCCCGGCCGTATCTGGAGAAAGGTCTGCGTTGGGGGCAGAGTCTAGGTGCGTCGGAGGTTCGTAGGTTTGTCCGTGCTGTGTGTTCTCGGCGCTCACTTTTAACGCGACAGCGTTAAGAAGCTCGTGTCGCAGAAAAACCAGTGTCGGCGGCGTTGGCCGTGAGCGAAAAATTCGGGAAGGCAATTCATAAATAAAAGCAACTTGCAAGATGGTCTGGGTGGGAATCGAACCAGGGCCTCCAGAGTGTGAGACGGAGACGCTACCACTCAGCCATTAGTTGAATGGTTGAAGGCGGGACAAAAACGCCTGTAGTGAATGCGGTGTTGCCTTAGAAACGAGCCTTAGAAAGTTATACTGCGGTGCATATCGGTAAATATGAGCATGAAAATTACAGAAGTCGCAGTTAAACGCGTAGCGAGATACGTGACCGCTACATTTCTTCTGCGTTTACCACGCACGCAGAGCCATCTTGCAGCAAACACAGCAGAGCCTCTGCTCGCAATGTACGGTGCTGCCCCGACAGGTGGCATGCCACTCGCCCGCTTCTCACCTTCGTCTCGTTTGAGCGCATTGGGGCTGTGCGGGGACCGGTGCGAGGCGCGTCGCGGCCTGGCTGTCCGTGCCGATCACGATGTTTGGCTGGCGTAGATCGTTTCCCCCTCCGAGACACCGAGTTCTTTGGTTTGATCCGCTTGTTGAGGCGCATGTTTCGTTGCCGCGCCGAACGCTGCGTTGCTCGGCGCTCACCGCGTGATTGGTGGGTGTAAAGTCCGATGCGGGGCGCCTCGTAAATGATCGCTGCGCCGTAGCGCATTGTCTTACACCCCTTGGCGGGTCGACGGGAACGCTGTCGCGTCCCACTCTTGAAGGCGAAGCTTAAGCGTCCTCCAATTTTTCATTGAAGCGATCAAAAGACGAACGCCACTTCGATCGCTGCTGTTGCCTCGTTTCCTCCCGCGAACGTTTTAACATTGTGTTTGCGCGGTCATCGAGTCAGATGTGTTCGTCTTTGCTTGTGCACGTGTTGACCCTATGGGTGTTAGCTTATTTAGTGTACCTATGTTTATAAGTTCATACGGTCGATAAAACCACAATCCTTACTTCGTATAGCTGTCCATTAATTTGGTATTGGAATCATAGCTGGGCCTTTCGGGCGAAACAACAACTTTTTATTCAATTAATGATTAATCATTCACCACGTTAGCCTTTAATCAATTATTCGCTTTCGCTTCAGGATTTGTTATCGATTAAGTTATTCATCTAATTTTTCGCCAGACACTTTCAGAAAGCTTGAAACACAGTTATATAATTTGTTAGGAACCTAATTTAGTGATTGAGAGGGGGAAGCAAGCTAGAAACACAACTGTATGAAGCTTTCGATAAAGGATAATATTTACCTCGTTAAGGACTAAATTAGTTGGATCCAGTAGCTTTCGAAAATGTAAACAATATATGTCATAAAAAGGCGCTTACTGCAGAATTAAATCAGATGCAAGGCACGAGTGAATCCATGTACACTACAGTTAAACAAGCAATAAAATAATCGCAATAATTACAGGTTAATATCTACTAAGATATGCAAGAAATTGCAGTGCGCATAAGGAAGAAGAAAATTGCTGGTTTAGGATAATAAACCATATGTTCTTTCCGACAGAATGACGGAATGTCAATTGGGGGAGATGTTTGGGTGAAACATACAGGTTCTATGAATGGGCACATAACCAGCATGCGGGAATAGACGCTTGCACACTACAGCATGGATTCCAGTGAATCTATATATAGAGTTACTGGAATCGACATCAACTCCACCGCTATGTCAAATACAGGCTCCGAACCGGCGCGCATGATGTTCCAAGTCTGTAGTGGACTGGTAGTAGCAAGACGATCAAGTATTAGGTTGCTATAGTATGCCTCGAATTGCGAATGCATTTGAAGCCTGCGGCTTCAGGTGGCGTGGGGGAAGAGAGCAAGCTCTCGGTCGCACACGGGAAAGCAGTCGCGCTACCACAGTCGCAGTCACTTCTTGTGCGCTGCCATTCCAGTTCAATTTAAAGTTTTCGTGCCACTACTGTTGAGCACTCGAAAACAATTTATCGAACCGCGGCCTAATCAGTTAAGTTGGTTAAGTGTAAGGTGTACGCTGATGAAGTACAATCCTTTTTGCAGGGTACATTTATTCGAATAATCGATTAACATTCATCGATATTAGCAGCCCTATTCCCCACTCTCGACCATTCGGTGGGCGAGATTTAGCCGCAATCGTCGCGGCTCAATCGCGACGATCTAGGGCCCTAGCGACGATCATATCTAGGGCCCTAGCGCCCGGCTCCTAGGTACGCACTTGCGGCCGGAGCAGAACGCCGCCGCCAGCCCCGTCCCTCGCATCCCTGCACGGCCTTTCGCACGACGGAAGATGGCGCGTTTGCTCGCCGCCTTCATCCCTCGAGCGCGCGAGACTGAGCCGCGATCGTCTTGTGCCCTCGCCTGATTTGACACGCACATACAGCATACCGCGCTTGGTGACGGTGTTATCGCCTATGGACTTTATACGGAACCTCATGGTGACGATGCAACAGAACCGCACCTGGAGTGTCCTTTTAAATGCTATCGCAATGAAGTCAATGAATAAACCACATTTTCTTTTGCCTGTCTATGTTTCGCCGAAACAAAAAAGCCGTGTGCCATGGCGAGCTGCCTCGCGAAGCATGGAGGATAAAAGCTAGGTTTTAACAGAGATGCGTTGATCAAATACTGTGAGCTAGACAAGAAAATCAGAAGCAGAAGGGTATTTAAAAGAAGATCTGAAGGATTAAAAAAATATGTAGTGAGTAACTAATGACTTTATCGGAAAAGAAGGTATTGACGGGTGTCCTTGTGGTAAGGCAGCCACTAGCCCCTGGGAAATGTGGCAAAATAAATGTAAGCGTCTTGGTTTCTGCTAGGGCCTGCTGAAAAAGTCGGGTGCCCGACCTTGTCGAGTGCATAGCAAACGACAAGTGGCATGGTGTTTCCCCCCTCGTACATCCAAAAAAAAAACGGGAAAAGAGGAAAACTGTTGCCGTGGCTGCATCTTTGAGTTTTTCTATGTGTTTCGTCTTGAAACTTTGGCCTACCAAGCAACAGGGGATAAATCGGGGCTCGTAATGCAATTCCCGTTTGCCTGGGGTGTATACTAGATGACATAGCCGTACTGCCTCCACGACGGTGCACGGACTGATAGTGATGTGAAACCATGGGTGTTAATTAGGATCCAGTGACGTATTAGATGAACTCAGCTTGACTTTACTGCCGCTATCGCTCACACCAGGGCATACGATGCACATTAGCCGGAAAGTAAGCCTGATCATAGTGTGCGTACTTAGAGGGCTCTCGCCACCAGCGGAAGGGAGGGCGTATTGTCAGATCATCACTTTAGTCAATATCTTTACTTTCACAAATTTCTAGGCCTTTGCCAAGCTCACTATGTTCCCAAAGTGCCATGAATCCTGTCAGCGGAATTTGCAGAACCATCTTGCGAAATTACAAAAAAAATTTAAAATAGTGATCCGGGGAATAACGCCCATGGCTATGCCACCGAGGTGATTAGGCGTAGCCTTCACAGTGCCTGCATCGCGCTTCGTCGTGTTCGTAGCTAACGAAATCCACCCTTCTCAAAAACATCCAACGCTTCGCACGGTAGCTGCGCATCGAAACAGCATGACTACGGCGGTGGCCGCGGCGACGGCATGAATGCGCCTATGTCGCCCGTTTAAATGGTATCGCAATATTAACCAAAAAATATAACACGCAATTGACAAGATCATGTGTATTGCGGAAATGTATGTTTAAAAGTAGGATGCGCAATGTGCAAAGCCACCAACAGGTCTCTTTACATGCGAAAACCTGGTCTTGAGAAGCATTCGCGCAGTGTCACGAAGCAACTAGGATCACACCTGGCCGTGCAGTCCAGGACGTGTCTTCGCAACGCCCATTTAGGTCGACATAAATTGAAAGGTACGAGAACAAAGCACAATTGACAAAACAAATATAGGAGACGTAATTTACTGCCGTTGAAGGCCACCACTATGGTAGCCAAGCCACCGTAGCTTTTGGAGAAAAGGAAATTGTTGTGATGATTAATGCTCGTTAAGGGGTGCGCGCTTGTGCACACTCTCTATCTTGCTTTTAGACGCCCGTCCTTGCATACAGGTGCGCTCGTCCATTTCGTGCTTCGTTTTTTATTTCAGTTAGCATAATGCATTCATATATATATATATATATATATAGTCTTTTTGTTTATCCTCAGCCGCACGTATATGTAAATACATGTGTAACAAAAAAAGTCATACTTAGTTCAGCGCTTGTGCTGTCGAGTTGTTTTTCTCGTTCCAGTGGTTTTGTGCTGATTTGTTCTCTGTCATGGATAGGTAGAAACAAGCCCATCATGCAGTATAGTTGCAGTAATCACAGCTGTTGCTTTCTATGGTTCCTTAATTTTCACGATAGAACAGGTAAAATTAGTCTAATAGAAGATTGGCAGGATAATTTGGTAAAAGTGAACAAATAAGAGGCTTTATAACAGGATAATTGCGGAGCGATAACGAATGGCATCTTATGTACAAAGCTTCAAAAAGGAGCCGTTTCAGTCGAAAATAAGTCACCAAGACAGCATGCACACCAGCTTTCCGAAACCAGGAAGGGCCTAATAAATAGCACAGAGCATCAAACTGTTCAACCTCAAAATCAGGTCGAGTATGTCAAAATACCAAAAATTGCATTTTTCGGTGATTGGCATATTTAGGCAACCACGTTAAGGAAGGTTGTTTTTTTCAGGTAAGCTTAACCATTGCAGAAGAACATGATTTGTGTTCCCCAGTTGACATCAGAAGTGCGGCAAGCAGCATATAAAAATGCTTATTGCAATGAACCAAACAGGATATTACAAAGTGTCACTTATACAGGAAAAGAACGCACGCTGTCCTGTTCTATCGGCAGCACGACGGTGAATGGTTCGCAGTCGTCGTGAGTAGCAATAAAGAAGTGTTGATTGAGATTTAATTTTCTATTTGCGTAAAGTAATGCTAAAATTGCAACCTGTTCGCGTACTCACGGCAGTTCGAGCCCATAAGAGATGCTTTCTGAAAATGAAATCTGTAATCCTTAAGCGCTTGCTCGAAAAACACTTCTTCCTTTAAGGTCCCCTTTGAAGAACACGAGGGAGCGCGGAACTCTGCCTGGTCGCAAGTAGCATCGTGTCCATATGGCAAGCAATCACTACAGTTGCCAACTTGGAAGGTTGTTTGAAGGAAGCATCATTGGAAATTGTCGCGCCATCGAGATCAGAGGGGAGGCAAACCGGTGGAATAGCAAATCACTTACCAGGACTGCAGAATCGCGCTTGCTTACGCCAAGGGCTTCTTCTCCTTCATTGACTTTATTCATTATGCACACGTCATCAGCGTGATGTGAAGACTGTCTTAAGCTGTGGTGTGCACCCACTTCTGAAGCTAGAACTGGAACAGTGAGCTAGGACTGAAACGGTGTGCTAGGAGGGAGCATATAGAGCAACAAATACTGCAAGGAGACACGGAACGCAAAGATACTAAAAAATACAGACAAATGTGTAAATGAGAAACCAAGCCATACCAAAACAAATTATCGGAGGATGTGTTAAAAAAAGGCGAAATTTCACTTTTTATTACGGAACATCGGGTGTTATAAAGCTTGTATATTATTCCTATTCCGTTATACGCATTGTCGAATACCTAAGACGAGTTGATTGTGAAGTATCTTATTTATGTATTTAATTTATTTTTTTTTATGTAGTACATACTGCAGACCCTTCGGTCCAAGTGGAGGGGCAATAGAATAGACACAAACAATAGTGAACCAATCAGGAACACGGAAGTACAACTTTACACAATATTCAGTCACACTGTGTCTGTAAACCGTCGTTTCAGTCCGATATTGTTCGGGGAAAAAAGAAAACTTACACGCGTCAGTTCGAGCATAATAGGGTGTTAGTGAGTCAGGATGATACTGTCTTGTGTGCCGTGATGGTTTTATTGCAAGCTTCTTGTTGAGAAGGAGCGAAAAGAATTCGAGCGTCAGCGGCTTTCGGCGTGATTCAAGAGTTGATATAGAATTTTCTGTCATAATTTTAGAGGGAGGGTCCAGCCTTGCGAATCTATAGAATATAAACTGGGCGGTAATTGCCCGACTATATGATAATAACCCCATTGAAAATGGCAGAAAGTAATTCCAGTAGCAGTACACGATAGGGCACACGAATGAAAAACCGTGGCTCTATAGTAGGCGCAATACTATATTCAGTAAGTTTTCAATTGATTTCTTCAGTTTTGGCTGTAGTAAACATTCTCAGTAGCGTGAAGAATCTACTTTCACGGAAAAGAAAGTTTCCGTGAACTTGATTTCGTCGTTGTTTGTGGAAGTCTGTGGAAGCGATGAATCTCTGGGATCTGCGAGGTGACACGTCCGTCTCTGTGTTCAGTTTCTGTATTGGCGTCACCTGCTTTGGGGGTTCGATCAAGTGTCCGGTGGTATATAATTTATGCATTAGGTTCTTGTTTCGTGGAGCTCTTTCTCCGTTTGAGCAATTACGCTTGGGTGCTTTTAACTTTGTGAACACCAGCGTACATCGATATCCCCACCACGCCATATTATATCCCCGGGGTTACTTTCGGTCATTTCCGAGGCGCTACTACTCGAGTTTTCACCGGCAGAGGTAGGGGCAACGTTCCCATATGCACGAAGCACCGCCCGAAACCAGTTGCATTACATCCATGAAGTCACCAGGAACCAGTGAACGCCATTCTTATGGAGGTGGGTCTACTTTTAGCAGTTCTACGGGAATTTATTCTTTGACCACGCGAGCCCCATATATATATATATATATATATATATATATATATATATATATAGGCGCGGGAGCCGCGGACGCGCCACCCGCGCTCTCCATAGCTCTCGTACGGGGCTACGACCTAGACAGCATGCGATACATGGAGCTTTCAACCGCGGAGACGCCATTTTTGATGAAACTACGGAGTATACCACCAAGGAAAAGCTAGAACAGTGGGAGCGAGCAACCTCGATGCGCACCCGTTCCGAACGTCAAGGTGGCGGCAGTGACGGCCACGTCACCGCTTCGGCTCTTGGCAAGCAAGGTCAATGTGAACACTGGAAGCCACAAGTTATGCCCAAATTTGGAGCGAAACATGCGGTGATCATCAGCCTGCCAAAGGGAACTCTAAACCTCGCACAATTTAAGTGCGACAACCAGATCGGGAAAGCGATGTACGCTGCGGCCGGCATTCCGCGGAGGTCGCAGGCGCTCGCTATTCGGCCGGCCTGGGACCAGAATATTATTATTATTGGCATCAAGAACACCCAGCTTATTTTGAGGTCCTTTCGATCAGACAGTTCGACTTGGAGGACAGGCCCGAGTGGTTCAAGCCTACCTCAAGTCATCGAACAAAACAAGCCGTGTTGTTGTTCAAGTGATCCCAGATCCAGTGAAGCGAATATTACTTAACCCATTTCTTCGCCAGAGGCTCCAGTACTAGGAGTCCAAAAATTAAGAGAGACCAACATAGCAGCCATCACGTTCGAGGACCGAAAGGTGCCTTTCAATGTTTAATACTGGGGAGAAGCTGCCTCATTTGCGGGTGCCCCTATGCCACGGGGTCAATTGAGGGCACAAAAAAGTACAGAACAGGCGGAGCTGGAACTGAAGCCAGGCGGCGGCCCGTTAATCGAAAAGCCGATCGGCAACGTCACTCCCGGAACGCTGGAGGGAGCGAAGCCCCCGATCTGCAATTTCGTACGTAGAGGGGACCCCTTGGCCTCGACCGCGTGCGGGAGCCTTCAGAGGGGGCCCTAGGGGAGGCGGTCATCCAACCGGCAAGCGCGATGGACCTGAGCCAGAACACTGTCCCGGAAACAAAAGGAGCAGCAACAAGGTGAGCTGGGCATGGGTGGTTGCCTCCCCTCCCCTCACGGTGTCTAATGAGAAACTTAGGGCTGAGAACGAAAGGCTCAAACTAGAAATACAAAAATTTAGAGAGAAGACGGCAGCTAACTATCCAGGAAACTCTAGAGAACTTCAGGTACCCTCAGCGCAGGCGATGGAGGAGGACAACCGTCCACCGCTGCCGTCAGGTAGTGCAACTAAGTCACCCCCTCGCATGTTAGAAACCGGCCAAGGAGCGTCGGGCGGCGGCGTAGCGTTGGCGGCTGCACCCTCGATAGAGGAGTGTACGACACGCGCAGATGTGGACGCAATTACAAAGATATTCAGTGCATGCATGGAAAGCATGGAAAAGGGAATGCGGGAGGAAATAGAGAAAATGGAATGTCGCATGCTACCCAGCCTACAGGCTAGCGTAGAAAGAATTGAAGAGATGCCAAGCAAAAATAATTGAGCAGAACTTATAAAGAATGACACAGCAGAAAATTCATAAAATCTTAGAGCCGCATCTCTCAAAACTCCATGCTTACCAGGTTAGAATCAACCGTAAGGTAAAAAAAATTCGCTGAATGCTCGTGCACTAAGACACCCAGATTGACAGGAGAAATAGGCACCAGGCAGATTGCGTCTGATGAAGAGCTTGACCTGAGCATAGAACAAGGAATGACATCTTCCAGTTTGCAATATGGCTTATCAAATGAAGTTAACAATATTACGATCAAACTGCAGGGGTTTTAAACGTAGGCCGGAATCCCTGCAACAGTATGGGGACTCTGTAGATGAGAGGCCGGATGCAATCGCGTTACAGGACGTTAAGGTGGCAGCTAAACTCATGTCGTACAATATGCATAAAAATAACACTTCGACTTGCATACTTGTACATAATGACAGCACGGTTTCAAATATAGGCCTCAAACTTAATGCTGAAATAGAACATGTCTTTATATTCCTTCAAGATCGCACTTTTTCCATACGGGTAGACGAAGACGCCGGGAAGGTTTACCCAAACATAGTGGGAGTCCCACAAGGCTCCATACTATCACCCCTCCTCTTTAATTTGACTATGATAGGCCTGGCTGAGCGACTGGAGGCTATTTCCGAACTGGGCTTCACAATTTACGCAGATGACATCACGTTATGGACTGCATCACGACCAATTGATGAGCAGCAGGAGACACTGCAGGCGGCACTTGACGTTATTGACCACTACCTGCCACAAACTGGCATGCGGCCATCTCCAGAGAAGACACCCTATATGGTGATCCGAGGTTCAACGCAGGACGAAGCAGCCCTCACGCTCACTCTCGCAGGCAAAACGCTGCAGCGAGCAGAAAAATCAGTGCGCGTTCTCGGTATACCTATTGACCACAAAGGCACAGCGGATGCGTGGCTCGCAGACCTTCGTCGGACATGGCATAACACTCTGCACCTCATAAAACGAATCTGTTTCCGCATGGGCGGTGCTGGTACCGACGTATGCCGAAAGCTTGTTAGTGCTTTGCTGACATCCCGAGCGATATATGGAGCGCGCTGTTATGACCTGCTGGCTCGGCACTGGACACAGCTAGAGGTACTCCACAGATCAGCTCTCCGTGTTATCACAGGGCTCCCGAAACACACACGTGTCGAGGAGCTACATCGCTATGCGAAGTTGCCTACCCTCCGTGCAACCATCGAAGCATCGAAGGCAGGACACGAGGAACGCCTGAAGCACACCAGACAAGGCAGGACTCTACTGGCCTACATGGGAAAGGATATATCAACTTTGCCACAACTGCCATCCGACATCTCACCGTGGGATGAAATTGCTGTCGTCGACACTACACCAACGCCCCGAAACATGGGTGCCCAACATGCGCACCGCCGAGCAGCATTTGCTGTGCGTCATGTGCAGACATTGGCAGACGCACCGCCAAGCCATGAACAAGTGTACACTGACGCAGCTTTCGACCCACGCACCAGCGAGGGAGCAGTCGCCTACCACGTAGTGGGTTCTTGTGAGACACATTCTACCTTTACAACTGCTGATGCTGACGACCCAACGGACCTTGAACTCCGCGCAATAGTCTGGGCATTAGATAGAGTTTCAAGCACCACGCAAGCAAAACACATCGATATATACACCGACTCTCAGTATGCGCTGCATGCCTGCAAGTCGCGCCACACATCATCATCGGTAGTACTCCTCGTCAAGCAGGCCTTCAGGCGTGCGGAGGCCCACGGGGTCACTGCAACACTTCATTGGATCCCTGGTCACCAGGGCATCAAGGGAAATGAGAGAGCCCAGGAGGCGGCGCGCGCCCTTCTTTCCAACCGCGTCGTCTCCCGGGATCCTTCAGAAGCACTCACAACCAGCGCAAGCAACACGACAAATGGAGCCCCGTATGACCCAGACAGAGCTCTGAGAGCGGCAGCCAACCGACGCAAGAGGGAACTCCGTGCGAGTGTGCCCTCAGACCCAGACCCCCTTCCAGCGGGTCTTCCCAGGTCGGGGCAGGTGCTGCTGCATAGGCTCCGTTCCGGCTTCGTCCTCACACCGGATGTGCTGCAGCGGTGGCGACAGTACCGGCCACGCCGGGAAAGACGCCCTCCATCTCCGTCTCCCAACTCCCTTCCATCGCAGGAACCCGGCCATCCCGCAGCCTCCGCGGACCAAGAAGCGCTCCAGACGCCACACAGGTGCCCTGACTGCGACATGGCTACACGGCCATCCGCAGCCCATCTGTTTTGGAAGTGCCAGCGACACGCTCAACAGCGGGACCACCACCTGAGGGCGGTGCGAGTGTCGTCCTACGAGGAGTGGATCAGACCGGCAACTGGCTCGATGGATTCCGATAGGGCCATTCTGGACTCACTCTTGGCTTTCGCCAAGGACGCGCAGCTTCTTGGACGGCTCTGAGTACGCCTCCCCCCTCCCCTTCCTATTCCCCATTATAGGCCTTCGCGCCATCCCTTAATGAATAGATTTTGTCATCATCATTCGTATCCTCCCTTACAGTCGTTCTAGTAAAGGGGCATACGTACGTAAGTCGTAAGTCCAATAAGTGCAAGCGCACCATCGAACACAAAGAAGACATCCAGAGTTCCACAACTAACTGGTTTGGAAACAGAGTACGCATCTCATTTCCCGCGTTTCCCACCAATAAACGAAGTTATTGAGCCAACGCAAATGGTCACAGCCGCTGCGAAACCTGTTCGAAAAGAGTCCGAAAAACGCACCTATGCGGCCGCAGTAAACCGACCTCAAGTACCACTTGGAAACAGTCAGCAGGAAAACTGCCAGCATGTGATACGCGCTTTGATCACGGCACTATGTTACCACGTCGCGAAGATGCCTGCTAGTTCAACGAAGGATATGCTGGAAGCAGTGCTGGCTCTTGAGTCAGTAATACTCTGCTCTACTTCCACATACCCTCAGTAGCATAATGCCAATTTCTCGCCAACTTGGTCCATGAACTCAGCCTTTTCCTTCGAGACATAACTGTACCAATTCTAGCCCTATCGGAGGCCGGTTTCCCAGATGGAACGACGATCCCAGGGTACATCAGACATGGAAATCCGAGTATACCATCATTTGCAAATGGAAGTGCGATGATCTACATCAAGCGAGAAATACCTCGCGTCACCTTACCAATGCAAGACCTTTGTTCTACCTTCTTGGAGGTCGCCGCTGTGGAAGTGCGCCTAGGAAAACGAAAACTCAGTGTGGTGTCGGTGTATATAAGTCCGCTCAGGGAGGTCTCCATGGAGGCGTTAATAAAGGACCTTTGCATTAGTTTCCCCTCTCCTAGAATAATCTGTGGCGACTTTAACACACATCATTCGCTTTGGGGAGATAAGACTGCAGATTTGCGAGGCAAGGAACTTGTTGCAGCCGCAGATGCTGCTTATCGTTTGTCGTTTATCGGCGTTTGCTCCCATGACAAGGATATGGGGAGTAATGAATAGCCTATCCGGAAAGATTCGCCTGCACAGGCCATTCGAAGCACTTGCTTTCAAGCAAGGAAAAGATTTGCAAACGCTTGCAGAAGATTTTGCAGATGAATACACATCTGGCAGATCAGCAAGAGTATCTAACCCTCTGTTGTCTGAAGCATTCCATACCATGGATACGCCGTTCACCTTTCGTGAGTTGGATTTGGCACTTAGCAAATTAAGAAGACGCTGTGCTGTGGGTCCCAATTTGATCACCAATCAGATGCTGATAAATCTGCCATATGAACGAAAACAAGCCCTTCTGGACCTGTTTAATCACATCTGGAGCACAGGAGAGATCCCAGAAGCATGGAAGACAGCATGGTTGGTGCCAGTGTTCAAGTCTGGCAAGGATCCTCCAAACCTCACCTCATATCGGCCAGTATCGCTAACATCATGCGTATCAAAGTTGATGGAAAGACTAATATTGTACGAGGTTAACATGGTTCTGTAGAGTTTGCGGAACAGAATAATATGAGGACAATGAATACCTTCTTCCGCAAGCGGGATAGCCGCAAGTGGACGTGGAGGAGCCCGAACGGCGAGACTAGAAATGCAATAGACTTCATACTCTGCGCTAACCCTGGCATCATACAAGATGTGGACGTGCTCGGCAAGGTGCGCTGCAGTGACCACAGGATGGTAAGAACTCGAATTAGCCTAGACCTGAGAAGGGAACGGAAGAAACTGGTACATAAGAAGCCGATCAATGAGTTAGCGGTAAGAGGGAAAATAGAGGAATTCCAGATCAAGCTACAGAACAGGTGCTCGGCTTTAACTCAGGAAGAGGACCTTAGTGTTGAAGCAATGAACGACAATCTTGTGGGCGTCATTAAGGAGTGTGCAATGGAAGTCGGTGGCAACTCCGTTAGGCAGGATAGCAGTAAACTATCACAGGAGATGAAAGATCTGATCAAGAAACGCCAATGTATGAAAGCCTCTAACCCTACAGCTAGAATAGAACTGGCAGAACTTTCGAAGTTAATCAACAAGCGTAATACAGCTGACATCAGGATGTATAATATGGATAGAATTGAATATGCTCTCAGGAACGGAGGAAGCCTAAAAACAGTGAAGAAGAAACTAGGAATTGGCAAGAATCAGATGTATGCGTTAAGAGACAAAGCCGGCAATATCATAACTAATATGGATGAGATAGTTCAAGTGGCTGAGGATTTCTATAGAGATTTATACAGTACCAGTGGCACCCACGACGATAATGGAAGAGAAAATAGTCTAGAGGAATTCGAAATCCCAAAGGTAACGCCGGAAGAAGTAAAGAAAGCCTTAGGAGATATGCAAAGGGGGAAGGCAGCTGGGGAGGATCAGGTAACAGCAGATTTGTTGAAGGATAGTGGGCAGATTGTTCTAGAGAAACTGACCACCCTGTATACGCAATGCCTCATGACCTCGAGCGTACCGGAATCTTGGAAGAACGCTAACATAATCCTAATCCATAAGAAAGGGGACGCCAAAGACTTGAAAAATTATAGACCGATCAACTTACTGTCCGTTGCCTACAAACTGTTCACTAAGGTAATCGCAAATAGAATCAGGAACACCTTAGACTTCTGTCAACCAAAGGACCAGGCAGGATTCCGTAAAGGCTGCTCAACAATAGATCATATTCACACTATCAATCAGGTGATAGAAAAATGTGCGGAATATAACCAACCCTTATATATAGCTTTCATTGATTACGAGAAAGCGTTTGATTCTGTCGAAACCTCTGCAGTCATAGAGGCATTACGGAATCAGGGTGTGGACGAGCCGTATGTAAAAATACTGAAAGATATCTATAGCGGCTCCACAGCCACCGTAATCCTCCATAAAGAAAGCAACAAGAACCCAATAAAGAAAGGCGTCAGACAGGGAGATACGATCTCTCCAATGCTATTCACCGCGTGTTTACAGGAGGTATTCAGAGACCTGGATTGGGAAGAATTGGGGATTAAAGTTAACGGAGAATACCTTAGTAACTTGCGATTCGCTGATGATATTGCCTTGCTTAGTAACTGAGGGGACCAATTGCAATGCATGCTCACTGACCTGGAGAGGCAAAGCAGAAGAGTGGGTTTAAAAATTAATCTGCAGAAAACTAAAGTAATGTCTAACAGTCTCGGAAGAGAACAACAATTTACAATACGCAGCGAGGCACTGGAAGTAGTAAGGGAATACATCTACTTAGGGCAGGTAGTGACGGCAGATCCGGATCATGAGACACTACTCCCTCATGTAATGTCTCAACAGAGACCTTTGAGGAAATGAATAAATAAATAAATAAATAAATAAATGAATAAATAAATACAGTCTACAGAAAAAAAATAATCAGAAGAATAAGAATGGGCTGGGGTGCGTTTGGCAGGCATTCTCAGATCATGAACAGCAGGTTGCCATTATCCCTCAAGAGGAAAGTGTATAATAGCTGCGTCTTACCAGTACTCGCCTACGGGGCAGAAACCTGGAGGCTTACGAAAAGGGTTCTACTCAAATTGAGGACGACGCAACGAGCTATGGAAAGAAGAATGATAGGTGTAACGTTAAGGGATAAGAGAAGAGCAGATTGGGTGAGGGAACAAACGCGAGTTAATGACATCTTAGTTGAAATCAAGAAAAAGAAATGGGCATGGGCAGGACATGTAATGAGGAGGGATGATAACCGATGGTCATTAAGGGTTACGGACTGGATCCCAAGGGAAGGGTAGCGTAGCAGGGGGCGGCAGAAAGTTAGGTGGGCGGATGAGATTAAGAAGTTTGCAGGGACGGCCTGGCCACAATTAGTACATGACCGGGGTTGTTGGAGAAGTATGGGAGAGGCCTTTGCCCTGCAGTGGGCGTAACCAGGCTGATGATGATGATGATGAACATGGTATCTTGAGCAAGGAAATAGACTGCCATCATGCATGACCGGATTTCGTCCACGGTTGAGTGTCCAGGACAGTGTCTTGGATCTGCTAAGCCATATCGAGCACCATCGCATAGACGGCCTTTCCACACTCGCCATCTTTATGGACGTTGCCAAGGCATACGACTGTGTGCTTCATACAGGCATCATCAACGGACTCCGAGCCATGGGCGTCTCGGGAAATGCTCTTCGATTCATCCATGAATTTCTCAGTGATCGATGTGTCCAAGTTAAGCTCGGAAGTATAATGAGTGACAAGCGACGAATTTCTCTCGGCGTCCCACAAGGAAGTGTCCTATCTCCTTTGCTTTTTAACGTTGCCATGACCAGCCTTCCAGATGCCCTGAAAGTAGGCCGGACGGCAGTTAAATTGTCTATCTACGCAGATGACATCTGCATTTGGATCTCGGGGTACCAACACAAACGTTTAGCCCGGATAGCCCACGTCACAATCTCCGCTATCGATCGCCCCTTATCGACGCTTGGCCCATCTTTATCTGCAGCAAAATCTGCCTTCATGCTTTTTCCGGGCGTGAGACGCAAGTCAGCACATCTGACGCTGAATATCAGAGGGCATTTATTTCTTCGTGCAACTCATGTTCGATTCCTGGGCGTCACCATCGACAACAAGCTACTATGACGTGGTGTGGTCAAAAGTGTTGTGGCTGCATCAGTGCAAAGAGTCAACGTACTTCGTCGATTGGCAGGTGTACATTGGCGAAACAATCCTGTAGCCATGCTTAAATTTAACGCTGCACTGATAACAAGCCGCATTCTCTATCACCTCCCTCTGATATCACCATCATCGAGTCAGTTCGAGCACTTGGAGGCAGTGCACAGAAAGGGACTTCGCTTGGCGATGGGAGTTCCAACGGCGACTTCAAACAAGATAGTCACTAATGAGGCAGAGTCTCTTCCATTCCGCCTCTTGGAATCTCAGGCCTTTGTGATGCAGCTATTAAGGCTGGGCGAGTCACGCGCAGACACGGCACTTCTCCGGCGGCTAAGACCAAGAACTCGTTCACATTTCCATGCGGGGGTGAACACTTCTGATTTTTAGGATTGGAATGGCATAAGCGAAGTCGCCTTGACCCGCCATGGTCTTTTTCGGACGTTACCTGCAGCCTCAAAGTACCCCACCTACCGCGGAAACGCACCATTTCAACAGCCGAAGCAAAGTTTATTGTGCTGGACCACTTGAGCACTGTGTTTCAAAGCCATAGCTGTGCAGCGGCATTCTGCATACCATCCCTTGATGTGTCAGGGTCTGGCTGACTGGATCGCGCAGCTTGCTCTACAACATTAGAAAGCACCGCAATCACCGCGGCTTTGCGGAAACTACGGGCCTTTTCTGCACCAGATGTCATGGTGCTGACGGATTCCAAGTCAGCATTACAGAGATTACATCGGGGCCTACCTCTAGAGAAATATACAAGGCAGTCTCTGGCACTGATTGACGACCTACGAGCAAAGGATTTAACGTAACGTTTCGGTGGAATCCATCACACGTAGGAATTGATGGAAACGAGGAAGCTGACGCCCTTGCATGCCTAGCGCTGACATGTGTCCCAAAAGTGAAAGTTCCAAAGCTTTTCAGAACCCTAAGGGTGCAATCCGCCTTCACTTTAGAGAGATGCACAAGAATCCACATGAATCCTGTGTGACTCATGAATTTACACGCGAACAAGCGACGCTTTTATACCGCATCAGGACCGACTCCGCGTACACCCCAGCTTGGTTATTCAAGACTGGGCTTCACGCTTCCCCATTCTCTGCTTTCTCTGGTGACATTGGCGACATCGAACATTTCATTTGGCTATGCCCGCAGTTTGACACAGAAAGAAAAGTGACGGTCGACAACCTACAAAAGAGCGGTCTTGCGCACAGGATTTTTGAAGACGTTGTTTTCTCCGGAGAACCCGCGGTATTCAGGAAGAGAGCGCAACGACTGCTGATAGCCTTCCTGTGAGACACGGGGCTCATCGACACCTGGTGACACACCCCTGATCTCAACTCGATGGAGGATCAGGCGGAACAATTACCGGCTATGTATGCAAGGCTAACCCCGCCTGCTTCAACATCACCACCACCACCACCACCAAATGCTTAACAAATGCTTAACAAGTACTTAACAAATGCAGCCGCCGGAAAGACAGGACAGAAGTCTTAGACGAAATTTTCGGGAAAGTGAAGTAGGCTGCAAAAACCGTGCCCCTCATTATAGTGGGGTATTTTAACGTGCAGAGCTTTCTTTGTGGTTACAAGAACGAGAACGTAAAACTCAGAAAATTGGCAGCAGCAATATCGGATATGGCTCCTACTATTCTGACGCTCCGGCAGCATTCTACCAGAATAGGAAATAGCGTTTCAAGGGACACATGCCCCGATTTAACGCTAGTCAAAAATGTTAAAACTTGAGAGTGGCAATATGCACCCGAAACCTTAGGTAGTGATCATTAAGTACTCCGGATTCGGGTAGACTAAAGCAAGCATCATAAACACAGGGGAGAAACCTGGCTTACGGATTGGTCACTTTTTCAAAAGACCAAGGGACCTCAACACACCTCGCCTATTGAAGATTATGAGAAATTGGATGAGTCGCTGCTAGCTGCCAGAGAGAGAGAGTCACGAGAACGCTGCATACCTCAAAGTATAACCCGGCAGTCGACAAACACCTGCTCTACCTCTGGGAGGCCAGGAGAGGCCTCACCAGAAGGTTGAAGAAGCAAAAATGCAATCACAAGCTTAAAATCAAGATCGCTGAAATCACACGACAAGCAGAGGAATACGCGTGGACTTTGGCCAAGAACAATGGGCTAATTGAGAGGCGGGCTTGGCATCAAGTCCACATGGAGACTCCTGCGATGCCACATCGAGCCGAGCAAGATGAGCGCAGAGCAGAAGCGGAACCTCAAGAGAGCCCTCCACGGCTGAGGGTATGAATAAGCACCTGGTGGCAGCCCGGACGAGCAAATACTTGCGTACGACCAAAGATGACGAGCCTGTGTTGCAGTATCAAGGTAAAGATAATTCACAACTCGACAGAGACTTCTAAGTAGAAGAAATGAGAAGAGATTGGACGCCAGAACGGGACAAAATTATGGTCCGCTTGCTCACCAACATGAACAAGAAGATGCTAGCCCAACTGACGGGTTATATTAATGAGTGTTGGAGAGCTGGCAAGTTGCCACTAGCGTGGAAGTCGGCAGGTGTCACCTTTATCCCTAAAACGGGCAAAGAGGTAAATAATAACAACCTCCGTCCGATTTCGTTCACTTCATGTGTCGGTAAGCTGTTGGAGAAAGCAGTGCATGCCAGACTTTCAGCGTATTTAGAGGAAAACCATTGCATGCCCAACACCATGTTTGGCTTCACGGAGCGCCTATCCACGCAAGACGTACTTACTGTTGCAGCTCAAGATGGAAGTTATTGACCCACCGAACAAACGTAGTAACAGAGCAATCTTAGCCCAGGATCTCAAGGGCGCTTTCGATAAACACTCAAAGATCCTGGAGAACCTGCGGAAAACGCAGTGTGGACGAATCACTTTTGAACACCTCAGACATATCCTGCTATATAGATAGGCTCATTTAAAAATTGGAGATGTTATGTACCAGCCAATCCCTATGGGCCCTAGGGGTACGCCACAAGGAGCAGTGCTCTCCCCTCTGCTCTTCAATATTGCCCTTATAAATTTGCCTGAACAACTAGATTGCATAGGTGGAATTTGGTACGCCCTCTATGCAGATGACATCACGGTATGGGTGACGAAGGGCAGCCTAGGGCAGATGGAAGAGGCGATTCAGGAGGCTACTTCGATAGTCCAAAAATATGTCGAGGAGTGCGGACTGCGCTGCTCTCCGGAAAAGTTGCCACATCTAATCATGAGCAGACGAGAAGATGAAGCCCTGGTCAAAATTAGGGTGCACAACGCTGCGACCCCTGAAGTGGAGACGGTGCGTATCCTGGGGCTACTGGTTAACAAGGGTGTCTACGCAGGGATGATAACTCAACTTCGCACATCATGCGAAAAAGTAATGCGAATTATCACACGTATCACCAATAAGGCGAGAGGGATGATGGAGAACGACATTCCTCGGTTGATGAAAGCCTTTATACACAGCCAAATTATGTACGTGGCTGTGTACCTCCGGATGAGGAGGTGCGATTTAAATCATTTTGATGTTATGCTCAGAGCACGACATAAGAAGCCCCTAGGAGTGTCGGTCAAAACATCTACATAGCGCTTGTTGGAGTTGGGGGTGCACAATACAACAGGTGAGATAATTTAGACCCACCTAAGCAACCTAAGCGCCTCCACAGCCACCGTAGTCCTCCATAAAGAAAGCAACAAAATCCCAATAAAGAAAGGCGTCAGGCAGGGAGATACGATCTCTCCAATGCTATTCACAGCGTGTTTACAAGAGGTATTCAGAGACCTGGATTGGGAAGAAATGGGGATAAAAGTTAATGGAGAATACCTTCGTAACTTGCGATTCACTGATGATATTGCCTTGCTTAGTAACTCAGGGGACCAACTGCAATGCATGCTCACTGACCTGGAAATGCAAAGCAGAAGAGTGGGTCTAAAAATTATTCTACAGAAAACTAAAGTAATGTTTAACAGTCTTGGAAAAACGCAGCAATTTACAATAGGCAGCGAGGCACTGGAAGTCGTAAGGGAATACATATACTTAGGGCAGGTAGTCACTGCGGATCCGGATCATGAGACGGAAATAATCAGAAGAATAAGAATGGGCCGGGGTGCGTTTGGCCGGCATTCTCAGATCATGAACAGCAGGTTGCCATTATCCCTCAAGAGAAAATTGTATAATGGCTGTGTCTTACCAGTACTCACCTATGGGGCAGAAACCTGGAGGCTTACGAAAAGGGTTCTACTAAAATTGAGGACAACACAACCAGCTATGGAAAGAAGAATGATAGGTGTAACGTTAAGGGATAAGAAAAGAGCAGATTGGGTGAGGGAACAAACGTGAGTTAATGACATCTTAGTTGAAATCACGAAAAAGAAATGAGCATGGGCAGGACATGTAATGAGGAAGGAAGATAATTGATGGTCATTAAGGGTTACGGACTGGATCCCAAGGGAAGGGAAGCGTAGCAGGGGGCGCCAGAAAGTTAGGTGGGTGGATGAGATTAAAAAGTTTGTAGGGATGGCATGGCCACAATTAGTACATGACCGGGGTTGTTGGAGAAATATGGGAGAGGCTTTTGCCCTGCAGTGGGCGTAACCAGGCTGATGATGATGATGATGAAGCAAGTCAATATGTCAGACTGGCAGCAACAAAGAAGGGACTCCAGGTACTGGAGGACTTGAATATCAGCTGTCCTTAGTACACGGCAAGACAAGACATTCCGAAAGTGTGGCGGGGCCGATTCGCGACATTGCCCCTTCCTAAAACATGCAGCCAGAATATCATCAGGCAAAGAGGAGGGCCAGAGCCAAGAAGATGGACCAGATCTATTCTAAATTGGAAGGAGCCTTTTTCGTGGATGCTGCGGGTCTGGTGGGAGGAGTCTCCACAATATCGGTAGTGCATCAAGGGCAGACGACCAATGGACCTTCTGTTCGGCACAGGGAAATTGCAGAATTGGAAGAGGTGGGGATCGCCATGGCGGTTTCGCATCCTAGTTCCGAATACATCATTACAGACTCCCTAACTGCATATAGAAATTGCACACGAGCCGAATTGCACCGCGAGCTTGCAGGATCCTCAAACAATCTGGTCTTCGCTTCGAGGAAAGAGCTGATTTGGGTCACAGGTCACGAGGGTTTAGAGGGAAATAAGTGTGCACATGCTGCCACCCGAGCTTTTCTCCCTCGGGGTCCCTCCGTCTCCCTCCCCGAAGATTCGGACTTCCCAGTTCCAATAATAAATTATGTATTACCGCACTTGCACTTATCATGACGAAGATAGCCGGGCCCGGCCAAGAGATTAGATAAATCAGAAGAAGGTAATTTAGGAAGGTTACAAACCATGTCATTTAATAACACCGTCAAGCTATATGCTATTGAACCATAATCCTTTTTGCCCGAGTTTAAATTCTGCGGGCATAAAGCAGATTTCTACCATATGGTATGGGCCTGCCAGGCTATTGGTGCTTTAGAAACTATACAACAGCCAACGTGAGAAGGATGGGAGACAGCCCTGTCCAGCTCAACTCTCGAGGACCAGTGAGCCCTCGTTGAAAGAGCTAGGGCGGCGGCCTTAGCCAACGGAATTCAGGAATAAGAATCTGACCACCCTGAACTGCCCTCCCCTTTTTCTTTCAATAAAACAACCACATCATCATCATCGTGAAGACTACCGATGACTACCGATCATCATCATCGTGATGACTACCGACAGTCAATATGGAGAAACCGAAGGTGATTCAGACGGAACTTCTAAAGGCCTTGGCATACTTCCGGCAAATAAATGAAGTTCACCAGTTCGGCAAAGGAGACCGGCTGTTGTTATATATGTTCAAGAAACACTCACACTGTTGATCTGAGAATTTTATTTTCGAACGTTATTCATCTGCATTTCTATCTCTCTTTTGTATGATCCATAGTAAATGAAATGTAGCCATATCGCTGTTTCTAGCAAGCTTAGATAACGCCTTTTGACACCTACTTCAATATTGCCTCCAATGTTTCCACAATACGTTCTTTTATACAAAGGCAATGCCACTTTTTTTCGTGATGTACACAGACATGTTTAGGAGCGTCGTATCTCGAATGTGAAACGGGTAAGGTCCCTGTTGCGATATCTTGGTGGACGGGAATATATGACATTGTCTTTACGTGGCACAAAACATGACAACCGGTGCTCAAATTCGTGATGGGTGACTTTTTAATAGGTGTCAAAAGAAGGATTCCCTCATCTCATGTAGACGTGCTAGAAACGAGGGGATGTGCACATTTTCCTTATTTTGAAGCATACGTATGGAGGTAAAACTGCCAAATAACATATTTGTGAAATAAAGATTTCAGAGTACAGTTCTCTGCTTTATTCGAATAATCTATTCATACTAAGTCGCTCCTCAAACCAGAACTTGGTGGAGAAACAACTAATTGACCCAGCATTCGCTTCTCATGTGGTAAGGTGTTTGGTGCCAACCTTATCTCGCACGCTCTTGAGGCGTTATCCTAGATGTTGACATAAGTTTTACCCCAGCAGAAATTCACGGCTGGTGCTGTATTTGTGTACCAGTGTAACCAATTTATTGCCAATAAGTATACTTCAACTCAATCGGCCATATATGCGTTTGCCTGGACAACGCCTCGTAAGAGAACTTAAAGCGTGATGTTTAATGTATAAGGTTGAAGCTCTGGTTGCACGCCTTCTACACTGTGCCAGATGTAGGCGCTTTCGTTCAGCTTAAGGGGCTACAGATCTACTTCCCGCTGCCGTGCTTTCGGTGACAGCAAAAATTTGAGTTATTATTCATCCGAAGAAGAGAAATGCTATATTTTCTGTGATTGTCGTCCTGCCAACTTGTCAAATGGTCCTGCCACGCTTAGGGAACTTGCAATCGTATAAGTAATTGAATAGGTACGTTGCGCTTGAGGTGATGCTATTGTTGAGGTCCAAGGATGCTTCCCCAAGCTATTGCGATTGCTGTCAAAAAAAGCGATGACAAAAGCTATTGTACAACTACGCAAAGCCTCTCGAGGACGCTTGCCCAAGTATCGACGTTCCAAATAGCTGATATTTTCAGTCCTATAGCGAGTTCTAATGTTATTTCACCATTTGTCCGTCTTCTCGCAACATTAAAGGCTGAGCCGGGAATAGCTTCTTCGTCTGAATGTACCAGACCGTCAACTTTAGCTCAGGAACCAGACAATCAATGCTGTACGGGACCAATTTCGGAAAACAACGAGGATGTAATGGATTCTCGGACGCCTAAGCGCACAAGATCCCGTAAAGCTAATTCTTCAAGCTCTGTACCTCAACTCAACAACAAAATATGCGTTAAGGACACCCTTTTGAAGACAGGTTTTGTTGTCAAAGCAGCTATCGAGATAGAATTTAGTGACAGTAAATACAGAGAGGTGCACCTAAGCTAGTGCACTCACAAAGGAAGACCAGAAGCAGACAGGACGAGTGTCAGTAAATTAAGTCGTTCTCGAAATGATCATTTGATATATATATATATATATATATATATATATATATATATATATATATATATGTGTGTGTGTGTGTGTGTGTGTGTGTGTGTGTGTTTGTGTGTGTGTGTGTGTGTGTGTGTGTGTGTGTGATGACCCTAATATGGGGGCAAAGGTTCGAGTACTCAAAAGGTTCTGATGGTTCTCTTTGGCGGAGCCTCCGAGAGCCAACTTGAGGACAAAGCCGTTGGTTTCGAACACACACACAAACGTTTTGTGGAACTAAAGAAGGCTAAAAAATAAATAGAAGAAAATAGCAAACATTAAAAAAACACTCACACATCAAGACACATTCGGGGCTAGTATGGAGCTAAGTAGTGCGCGAGTCCGGGCTTGCCACGACGGCTGGGATACATAACAGTCTCGAAGCTGCGACGCTGCGAGAAGCTGGTGAAAGGAGCGGCGCCGGTCTCACCAAAGGTCGTGGTCTAAGTTGGTTGACCGGGCGATCGGAGCTGGCCAGCTCTGGTTTGGAGAGGTAAACCAGGCGGCTTGGGGGCACGAGCAGACGGCGGCGGCGTTCTGGCCGGGCAGCTGGGTGTACAGCTCGGGCCAGTAGCCCGACTGCTCTTCTCCTGCCCACGGGCACAGAAGCTCGAACACCGGCCTCGGGCAGCAGGCGGCACGACAGACGGGGGCGGCGTTCTGGCCGGGCAGCTGGCGTAGAACTGGGGCCCGTAGCCCGACTGTTCTCGTGCTGCCCACGGGTGCAGAAGCTCACCGGTCTTGAGGAGCTGGCGGCCCGGTCAGGTAGATGGGCGACGCACAGGAAGAAGTTGGCAGGAGGCCCCGGTCGGGTGAAGTCCTGGTGGCTTGGGTCCGGAACCCGACGGCCCGTCTTCAACGCCCGCTCCGGTGGTTGACCTCCTCCTGCCGTCGCTTCCTGGGACTCCCCTGGCGTCTCCCCTGCGTCTCCTCTGCGTCTCCCCCCTTCTGCCAGCGCACCACGCTTTTTCTTCTCTCTTGCCGATTAGGCATTCTCGGATTGGCTGCCTGGCACCCCGTGGTCTTTTCTAATTGGTTTGCTTTTCTTTTGTTGTTTTTCATGCGCCGCGCGTTCTCGTGCCGGACGCTCTCCGGTGTCGTTGTTTTCCTTCTTCCAGCATGGAATCCGCCTCGGCGCGCGCACTCCTTGTCGTCTGCTCCTGACCGTCTCGATCACCGCCCCATGCCCCGCACCACACATCACAATATATAAGTGATTGCCAAAGCCGAAGCGAATATCATAATAAATGATTAGGCGAGACATGCCTTCGCAAGGCATCAATAACACTCTTAGGCAGTGAAGTTCAATGTCTGCTAAGCACATTTCATTTATTTCATTTATTTAATTTATTTCATTTCATTTATTACACCCCCCAGGGCCAAGGGCATTACAGAGGGGGAGTGGTAACTACAAAAAGAACACAAAGACAGTTGGTTACATGAGTGTTTGAATAGCACCTGTATATACAATATTAGCTAAGGCTTCACGGAACTGTTCATAATTAATAAGGCTTACAACTTCGGCGGGGAGATGGTTCCAGTCACGCGAGGTTCGCGGCAGGAATGATTGTGAAAAACTTTTAGTGTTGCATGACAAAATACCAACTTTGTACTTATGATCAATGCGACGGGATACATAAATTGGAAGGGGGATGAGGTGATCTCGTAGAGTATGGTGATGGTACAACTTGTGGACACGCGTCCATCGCAAGCAGTGCGTTTTCTTCTTTACTTTTTTATGGCTTCCCTACATTCTGATAAGTTCTTCTGTTAACCGATATCTTATAGACAATGAGATGCTTTTTTGCTACGGTGTTTGCTATCAGTTAAATGTGTTGATCATTGCAATAATGATTTAGGTGAGGAATAGTGCTCGTCCTGTCTGCTTCTAGTTATCGTCTGTGTCGCTTCGCGCTATAAACCAAGAATATGCTACCATTCCAACTCGCCAAACTGTTCATTCTTTTGCGTTTTACAAAAGACTTGCCCCTCTTCGCATTGACTAAAGTACGCTAAAAGCAAAAATGTCGTTACGGTAGATGTCTGCAAAATGTGAAATACTAGCAAGATGTGTAAATAATCGTGGTTGGTAACTATTTTCCGTACTTGATGTATAATTTTCCCCTGGCATTTAAGACATTCGTTACCGTTATACTGCTCTCAAGACCTGCATGCAAGAAATTAGGTTTGCTGGCGACTTTAATTTCCATCATGAGTGATGCGGTTTCCGAAAGCACTCATGTGGAGAGCGCTTGTCGGACAGTGGCAATAATCTACTTCTTTTTTGGTGCAACACAAAACAGTTGTGTTTATTCAAGGTCTTTCTAAATTGGTGTAGAATTTAGCATTTGCCAGTTCGGGGATTTCTATCACTTTCGGTCTATAATCGATTCTACCGAAAACGGTGGCCATCTATCTATCATCACTGATATTGTATGCCCTCCTATTTCTATAGAATCTCCCTTATGCACTTCCGTCAATGACCAGTATTCCTGAGCTCCTTGAAGATAACGGTGCCGAATGAGATCAGACAAATGAGTCTGTTTTGTTTTAAGAACTTCCGAAAAAAGCCTGGGTTAGGTTGGATAAAAGTACTTCCTCTCTTTGATAGAGTTCGGATTACACGAGAGAGTATAGATGATGAAAAAACACTCCGTAAAAGCTTTTTTACAGCAAGCACCTGAATAACTGCAGACATTGCAAGTTCAAAGTCGCTACTTAAAAAAAAAGAACTGCGTCGAATGCCAAATTTTAGTGTAATCAAGAAGCGTCATGACTTTTTATCCAGCAACAAAAAGGAGTGTTCACATCCAATTGGCCGCGAAAGTTGACTATCGAACGAGTGAATATCATTACTAAATTCTTTGCGGTAAGTTGTAGAAGAACGCTTGCCCTCGATATTGCCCAATTCTCCGTATTTCATCGAAGATTTCTCCGTATCATCGAAGATTTGAAGAAGTCACAGTGCCTGAGATTTTAAATATGATTACATTTTGCCTTGCTCTACTCCAGCCCCGGGTGGCATTCCAAAACATGATGCTAAAAACGTTTTCGGCGATCTCACTTAAGGACTTTCTGAACACAATAAACTATTTAAAGAAATTCTAATGTTCTTCCAGAATGGGCAACCACCATAATATTTTCCCTACTTAAACAACAAGAAACTGGGTGCAATTGTGACCGTATTAGACCCATTTTTCGTGTAGCTAGTAGGGTAAATCTCATTGTAAGAATTGTCTGTCACCACACGGTGGAGTTCATATACATAAAAATGCATTGCTAAGCCTAAGTCAGATAGACTTCTGGCTAGGTCTTTCCATTATTTGTGCAACATATAGACCCGAAGTGTCGTATTCAACTTCCTGAGCGTTAGAAAGAATTTAGGGCATTAGTGACTGCTAACATATCGGAAGCTTGTGATAGCATCAAGTACTAGATCTTTACAAGCATGGAATTTTTAATGTTTTGAAGACAGATATTGTTGTTGTTTCCATTTATTTTTATAATTTATTGATAAAGTACCTTTTAATCGACAAAGTACAAGCACACAAGAGGGGAGCCACAGGGACTGTGCTGTACTGTTTAACCAGCTACTGCGTTCAATTCCAAGGCGTCAGGATGTGCGTCCGTATGCTCATGAAGAAGTCATCGTATTTTTCGCGGCAGCGAGGGGCATCTATCCCGCTTACCAGACATTGCAAGCATACCTTTGTACTCTCGAGGCATGGCTTCCTAATCGGCACCATTCACAAAACTTAAGAAAACGTGCCGGCCTTGTGTACTCTCGAGGCGTGTCTTCATAATCGGCACCTTTCGCAAAACTTAAGCAAAAATGCTTGCTGTGCCGATACATCTGTCCTTAATATATGATGAAAGACCCACTCCCGAGGTAGAGTGGCTTAAGTACCTGAGTAGCACGTATGCCGGAAAGCTCAACTGGTGTTCTCACAGAGACCATATGCAACTAAAGAGACCCGAGGCAGTCTGCATAGTACGTAGAATCAGTAACCGGTGTTCTGGCATTCGAAGTGACACACTAATCACAATTTAGCGTATGTATGTACATACGATTCTGGAATTTGGACGGGTTTTGTTTTCTAAAAGTGCAAAATATTGTTATGCAAGCATAGAAGAGGAACAAGAAGAATCTCGTGAGACGCTGGCT
This sequence comes from Dermacentor albipictus, assembly GCF_038994185.2. NCBI lineage: Eukaryota > Metazoa > Arthropoda > Arachnida > Ixodida > Ixodidae > Dermacentor > Dermacentor albipictus. Next base: position 26,876,659 of record NC_091822.1, on the reverse strand, counting down.
GCTGCGCGTTGTTACTAGTTAGCCATCTTAACCTCATTGACTCTGCTTGCATATACATTGTAAATACAGTTTTATACTCCCAACATCCCCGTAACATATTGGTGGGAGGTGCGGGGTACAACGGCTAGGAACGGAGCACCACAGTAAATGTCGCATCACCGTCCTCAACATGAATGACGGTGGGCATTCGAGATGAATGCCGTTGCTGCCTCCAACGTCACCATCTCCTGCTACGTCGCTGTCCCTTGCGATTGTGGTTGTGCAACCCAAGGATCCTGGAACATTCTGCGCGACTGATGGCACCGTCGTTGAGGAATCGGCTGCTATGTGTGAGTGGAATCAACAGATGGGACCGTAAGCTTATGGTAGATAACCTGTTGCTCTACCTAAGAGGCACGGCAAAGGTGCTGTTCGAAAACCATTAAGAGGAGCTGACCCAGTGGGACCAATGAAAAGAGAAGCCGGCCGTAAAAATGCCGCAAAACAGGAACTGGCCTGCCGTGCCCGATCCCCCACGGAGTCCTCTGTTTCGCATATCCTGGACGTGCTGGCGCTTTGTCGTAAAGCCGATCACGACATAACAGAAGCTCAGAAGATAGGGCATGTACTCAAGTGAATTGCTGACAATGCCTTTAATCTACTCATCTGCAAACCATAATCTACAGTTGGTGATATCATCAAAGAGTGCCGACAATTCGAGCAGGCCAAAAGCCAACGCGTCCTGCACGCATTCGCCAGATTTCCCAACACTGCCGCAACGTCGACGTGTGAAGATCAGCCCGCCCAGCAGCATGCGTCACTATCAGAGGACGTGGTGCGAATCACTCTACGTGAACTGGACGCGATGGCTCCCGAAGCTTCTTGTTCGCGTAACCCTGATGCTACCCTTTTTTCAATTCCCCCTCGTGCCAGCCATTATTCTACAGGAACTTAAAAATATTGGCCTCAATTCTGTCAGTGCTGTCCCCAACCCCAGAGCCTACGAACACCATTCTACTATTTTCGCGCCACCTCAACGCTTCTCGCCGCGTTATCGCAACCCGACTGAATGGACAACCGCGGATGACCAGCCGATATGTTTCACTTGTCCCTGCATTGGTCATGTCGCCAGATACTGTCGCAACTCGTGGCCCTCAAGACCTCCCACGCCGATCAACCTGAGCAGTTTTAATGGAAATTCCCGCAGTGTTTCGTCTCCCGCCGAGTCTAACAGCGCCGACAACTCTGGTAGGAACACGTGGTACAGTCACCATCACCGCGCGGACACCAGTCTCGTTCACCGCAAGCGCGTCGCCCATCATCCCGTTCACCGCACCCACGTCGCCTTCCGTACCCTGCGACTTTTGGCCGCACCCTTTCTGAAAACTGAGAAATGCAGCCGTCGGAAGTGGTGCTGCTTAGCCCACTACTGCAGCAAATACTCTGCCTGTGCCCACAAGGAGAAGTGTCATCATCATCATCAGCCTGGTTGCACCCACTGCAGGGCAAAGGCTGCTCCCATACTTCTCCAACAACCCCGGTCATGTACTAATTGTGGCCATGTCGTCCCTGCAAACTTCTCATCCACCCACCCAAACATCTCATCCACCCACCTATCTTTCTGCCGCCCCATGCTACGCTTCCCTTCCCTTGGAATCCAGTCCGTAACCCTTAATGACCGTCGGTTTTCTTCCCTCCTCGGTACATGTCCTGCCCATGCCCATTTCTTTTTCTTGATTTCAACTAAGATGTCATTAACTCGCCTTTCTTCCCTCACCCAATCTGCTCTTTTCTTATCCCTTAACGTTACACCCATCATTCTTGTTTCCATAGCTCGTTGCGCCGTCCTCAATTTAAGTAGAACCATTTTCGTAAGCCTCCAGGTTTCTGCCCCGTAGGTGAGTACTGGTAAGACACAGCTATTATACATTTTTCTCGTGAGGGATAATGGCAACCTGCATTTCATGATCTGAGAATTCCTGGAGAAGTGTAATTGACGTTAAAATAGATGGCGTACCTGTCGAAGCACTCGTCGACACTGGAGCCCACGTATCTTTGATGAGTGATAGGCTACGCAGACGTTTGAAAAAGGTCCTCACCCCAGCAGCTCCCCGAGTGCTTCGTGTGGCTGATGGCTCCGTGCTGGTGGTTCTTGGAATGTGTAGTGTGCGTTTAAGTATAGCCGGCCACCCTAATTCTGTTCTCTTTGCTTTGATCGACAACTGCCCTTACGACGTTATCCTTGGATTGGACTTTTTATCAAATCATTCCTCTCTCATCGAATGCGCACCCGGCGTCCTTCAGTTGGAACTGCCTGAAGTCGCCGATGCTCCGAGCACCACTTCCACGCACTTGTGTTCGCATCAGGATGCGCGTCTGTCACCTGAGGCAGTCACGTACATCGCTTTGACCACAAAGCCATAGATTCCTGATAGTGAATATATGTCCTTCGCCCCATCACCGACATGCTTTTGAACCGGAACGTTACTTGGACCTCTTCCCAACTTGTGGGCCTTTCTGAAAAGCTCCTTTCTTGATAAACGCGCCCATACTGCGTCCTTGGAAGAGTGACGACAGCACGTACGAGACTGCGTCCGGCACTCCCACTACATCATTTGCCCCTTTGTCCAGTAACGTCATCTATGTTTCGCGACTCAAGCTTTGCCATCCGTCCTCTGCTCTGGATCCTTAGTGACGCCAGGAAGGCGCTACGGACTACTCGAAGAAGATGTTGCCCTTTGGACATAATGGGACGTACCTATAATCGGCATCTGGCTGATCTGAGGACGACGACGTGTCTTGCTTGATAGGTGGTTTGAATGTTGACCATTGCTTGTTACTTCTCATAAATACACCTTGTAAATAGGTTCCCCATTGTGCATCCACGTAAGAATATGTTCCCAAATTGCGTCTGTTTCCTTATCTCGCATTATTTTGTATAACACATTTTTCTTCTTCGTACTTCTTTATCGTGTATAACTTTTTAAAGTGCAGCAGTACGCACGCTCCGCTGCTTTTGCAGGGCATTATAATACACATTTGACTGATTGGAGTGTATAGAAGGAACGCGTTCGTGACGTTCGGATGTGTACAAATTCATATTGCTTTCGCATTCCCACACCCTGGGTTTAGCGTTACACTATGACACCGTGATAATAGCTATTATAGCTTCAGTAATCTGCGCCGAGCCTGGGAACATGTGTTGCAGCCAATGTGCGTGACAGTTCCGATGTGCAGAACATGTGTAACACAGCTGGAATCTGAAAGTAACTTCTTGCAACTGTCGTCATGAAGTCCTCTGTTTCCAACTACTATTCATGCTACCGCACTTGCATCGACTTCCTATACTTGCGAAGTGGTGTGGTTACCCAAGCGCTGGTCAGTTGTCGGCGTGCCAATAAAAGCTTGCACAAATGTGCGCTTTGAGAACGAGTTCTTAAGCTAGAGAAGGGCCATGCCATGTTTGCTGCTCCCGCAAGTTCATGCAGGCCCAATAATAAGTACAACGCAAAGTAAAGTGAGATAACTGAGTTCCAATGGCAGCTCGAATACCTCTGCCCCTTTCCACAGTTTATAGAATGCGCACCTCTAATATATTGCGTCGAAGAGGCCCACCGTACCAAGCCCACCACATATTACTGGAACCTATTTGTGTCGTTGTTTGAAAGAATGCACGAGGGCGCCTTTTTAGGGAGTGTTAAATCCTAAATTATTTTTCTCATTTTTTTCTCATGACTAACAGAGCAACGCTTTTCCGCGAGGTGGTGGGGTGCCACCAAAATAAGAAGATATTATAGACCTGTAGCCACCACGACACAAGGTCGTCGACGAAGAAGAGAAAAGGTTTTTGCCGTTCGTCTGGTTCGTATTGCAACAATAAGCTCTCGGGGTTTTGGCTAAGTGTCGGGCGGATTTCATCCCGTTTTGTAGGTACCAAGCAGTGTTTTAACCCCTTATGTTTGCCATTACTGGGCAGTGATTGCAAGGAATAGACAAAAAACATTATTCTTTCAGTAAATTGAACATTATGATTTTCTAAACTGCACCCGGCATATTTATGAATAAGGTGGCAGACAGCTTGGTCAAGGCTTCTATCAGTAGAACGGTATTTACCCTTCTTCCAATGACGGATTATATCACGTCTGTTAGGATAAGAAGGTACATCCTTGTAACATCAAAATCAAATCTTAAATCAACCTAGGAAGTACGCCACTTACAAGTTCCTTGGAGGAGGAAATTTAGCTAAACAAGACAAACGGAAGGGAAATTAACGAGACTGCGTTGTCGAGTCCCATTTCTAAATTTATACATGCACCGATCTGATCTGGCAATATCCCCTTTGAGCTGTTTTTGCAACTTACTAAAGACGATCGAACACTACTTACTGGAATGCCGGCCATTCTCCTGCCTGAGAAAAATGACACTTGAAATTACAGTGCAAGAGTTCGGCCTGCCATTGAATATTCTGGTATTGCTGTCTTTCTGAATGTCTGTGCTTAGACACTAACACAGAAATGTGTGCATGGCCTTAGAAAATTCATTATTGAATCAAACCAATTTCATTATTGACCGTATTGTTCTTTTCCTTCCTCCTTTATTGCTTCATTTATATTACATATAATATTCTCTCTTGATTGAGCGATAGTTTACTGAATTATTTTGAAATTTCCTTGCTTCAACTTGTGAAACAGCGTTATAAAATTTTAAAATTCATTATCTGAACACATAAGCAAAGTCTGCCCGATTCTTGGCCGATCCCCGTGAGTGGGTATGCATGAAACTCATCAAGGGCATCATTATCATCATCATCATCATCATCATCCTAATACCACCCGATTCATGGCCTATCCCCCATAGCGGGTTTCTGCCTTTAATTCAGGTATCATCATCATCATCAACTGAGTGTTCGCCTTGCGCTACCCGTTAAAACACCGGCTTCTTGGCCGATTTCTCGTTGTGGGTACGCTCTATCATACAGAAAGCAAGGAAGCAAACTGAGGCGATGGCTGACACACTGCAACACATCCTTTCCGGGAATACGTCCAGCCTGCAGTACGTTTGGTCCCAAGTGGGTATCAGTAGTGCCTACGTGACATCCCCCAGTGGAGCACTCAACGCCCTCGAAGTGGTACGCATAATAAGCAGTAGTTATTGCGCTGTTCCAGATAACATTAGGCTACACAAACGGGGCGCGGTAGCTCAACCGGTACGGCATCGCACGCGAAATGGGAAGGTTGTGGGATCGTTCCCTACCTGCGGCAAGTTGTTTTTTCGCGCACTTTCATTTCCCTTAATTCATCGTTTCTTTACATCATATGTTAAGTACATGTAATTTTCCCTATGCTCTCCTTGGTGTCAGTATTTGTTGGCTTCTTATGATATTATTATGTATCAGACACACATGCTAGTAAAGCCTTCTTATAAACATTAAAAATGTTTTATGAGACGTGAACTCGTGCAAAATTGACAGCGTGTTTTACAGTGCCAGGAAATAATGCCTTGTCACGATGCCAGCTTTAGCTAAAGCATCGAACATAACAGAGCACCACATCGGTGTTACATATAACGAGCCGCTTTCCCATTAAACAAAGTCCACAGCCCTACATTCTTGTGATCTACATTTAGTTTGTATTCTTTTGCAATTAAGAGGCACCTGTTTTGTGTAGTAGTATGCATTTGATTTTGGGTGTGTTACTTAGTTGGATGAAAAAGTTTAGCAGCTTCGTCACATCAAAGCTGTCTAGGACTACGCACATTATTGCATTAATTTTTTTATACAAACAATAAATAAAGTTTCAACTGTTCATGCACCTTTATTCCACACGGGCATGCCAGCACACAAAAACTACCGTTCATCGGCGTTCCTTAAAACTCGATGCCCTATTTATGAATGAAACAATGTTCTGGACCAAGCCATTTGTAAAGCGTTGGTAAACTAAACAACAATAAACAACTAAATAAACACATTGTACTTTTTTCATTACTCGCAGATTTTCGCGGCCAGCCTCTTCCTGCTGATCAGTGCTCTAGGATCGAGCTACAGCAACCTGAGCGTCCTGCAACTGGCGTCCTTCACGTACAGCCTGCAAGGCCTGCACATGCTCTGCGTAGGACTCATCAGCGAACAGTTCACTTACGTCATTACAAATACCATATACGTGAGCACTTTTACGTTGTATACTCTCTAAGGAATTATTTTTATTTCGATGTATTCGTCTACGATTGAAGTCAGTTTTTTCTATCCCCGTCATTTCTGCGTGTCATGCAGCCGGCAACTACCGCAAGATGTAGTCAAAGATAGGAATATCTGAAGCGCTGGTTGGTTTCGCTCGGGGAAGGAGAGAGGAGCAACCAGCCAAGCGCGTTCGGTGGGAGCTGGGTCGACGCACGGCCTTGAATATCGGTGCGAAGTGAGCATCAACTTACGCTCTGGGGGCATCGTATTGGGATATCGAGTTTTATTGCGACTGAGCTATAATGTTTTTGAATGTTTAGACGTTTAGATGTGTTTGTATGGCGCTCCGCAAGAAAAACGTCTTTTTTTTTCGTGGGTTCACCCGTTTGTTCGCTCCTTGGCTGGCTCATTTTCCTGTTCTAAGTTGTCAAACTCTATGCCATAGGAAGACGACAAAGTGCGTCTCACAAGTATTGAACACGCGTAATTAATAAAGAATTGTCCATTTCATTTCCGCGAAATTGTCGCACAAATATACTGTCCAACGAGCTGCCAGGGCCAAGCTACTGCCAATCGAGTTATCAAGTTCTTCGCTTTATTTGAACCGAAGCGTACGCAACAGAAAAATTATCTCTTATATTGGCACGTTGCTTCGACGGTGAAGAACAGAGAGCCGTATACAAGAGTCACGAAGCTAACTCTTTACTGGGCGAAGATGTTCCCACAAAAACAAGTTCCACTCGGGCAGAACGATAGTGATGAGCGCATACGTCGATCGTTGAAAAATGGACCGAAATAACGTAAAACTATTAAAATGTGTTGTTCAGCGACGCTGTTTACCTCTAGCCTCCGTATGCATCGCCCGCATGTGTTTCCAGGAAAAATGCCTTGGCCGGCTTACGTCGGTATCATGTTGTGTGGACAGGAATGCGTGGGCCGATCCCAGAGATTGTGCAATACAGGGCCAACCCGCTGCGCAGGCGAAGCGGGCTTCAAACACTCCGCCAACACAGCTTATTAGGCAAACCGATACTAAAGATGACCTTGGCGGAATACTCGGATTCATCATAAATCACAGCAACAATGCTAGCTGTAACGTTAGACAATATCTAAAAAATTCACCGACGATTACGATACGACCAGCATCATCATCAGCAGCAGCAGCGTGTTTGATTTTCATTGCAGGACGATCTCCAGTTACCCCTGTCCTGCGTTAACCGATTCCAAATAGCCCCCGCGAACTTCCCAATTTCATCGCTCCTAGTCTTCTGCCGTCCTCGACTGCGCTTGCGGTCTCTTGGTACCCGTTCTGTTACCCTAAGGGTCCAACGCAACGTTACTAGGCAAGTTTCTGTTTTAGAACTCGGCGCCGTGGCGCAGAACCGCCACCCTCCCGCGCCTTCGTGCCGCTGCAGTCACGCCCGGCTTCACTTCTTCACTAGCCGGCTATGCGGGCGGGCCGGACTAAGCACGCGATGCAGCGTTGGTGTATTCTGTGGTTCGTTGTTGACAGCGAATTTAAGCAAGCATGTCATCCGTGGAACTGTAGCCTTCGCCGAGTTTCTTAAGAATATCAGCAATTGATGACGACATGCTGCGTACCTGGCTGCATAAGCCGCTATCGGAACGATGTCGACAGTTCGGCGCACCACTTTTTCTGTGCTCCCAGCAGTGCGACGCTTCGCTCGGCGTGAAACTGAGCGATTCCTCATGCCGACCGGGAACTCTCTGCGAAATCAACGGCACGCGCTCGTGCCACTGCTCCCGCGTTCGTCGTCGTCTTCCACAGCTGCCTGCGTGGCCGTTCATATTTCCAGCGTAGAATTTCACTCCACTTCTGTCGTCGTAATGGGGAGGCCGCGTTTACGGGCGTATGAGCCATTGCTTAAGGTAGTATGAGCCACTCATAGTCTTACGTAACGGAAAAATTTAATTTTGAGGAAATTTAATTTCGAAGAATCAGAAGCGTGAAATTGCAGGCGAAGGCTGCTAACCACGCCGCCGAGCAAACTCGTGACATCGAACGCAAGCGACAACTGCGCACTGCGGGCATACCGTCAGTGACGTCGTTATCTCCGTCGCAACCGATTGTGTGTGTAACCTCATAACTGAGAAATACGTTAATGAACCCTTGGGATTAACCCAGTGATAGAAACAGGGGCCGCACGTTTCAGCTTCGCTTAATAATTATCTTCACGGAATGAAAATCCGATTCTTTTTTTTTGGCTTGTGTATACAAAGACCGACCTCATCTTTCTTTTCGTAGCTCTTCTTTGGCGTGGTCAGAAGCTTCGGTGGGCATGAAGATCATCCTACAATCGCGCACTTTGGCCAGATATTCAGGCTCGTGAGCCTAAACTGCCCGAAACTTTAACACGACAGGAAGAAACACTCGACATTTAGAAACGCAGCTTCTGCGTTTCGCTGTATTCGTTTCTTCCTTTCGTGCAGTTTACCCCTCTTTCAGTATTAACGAACTGGCACGATAAATCTTATTGCTCTAGGTGGATACCGCTTTCTCGTGGTATCACTAATTCGGACAAGGGAGAACGCCAGCGAGCCTAAAACACGCGCAAACTGCCCGTCCGCACGCGCTTAATGCTGTGACGAGGCGTCTGAAGTGGAGCCCGATTAAAGTCCCTCAATAATTTCAAAGTATTGACAGGCTTTGATCCAGCCGACAACGCCAGTGATAGGCTGAACGGTGACATGTGACCTTGCTCCACCCCTTTGCCGCCATGAAAGTTCCTGCGCGCTGGGCGAAGTGCGCGCATTTCGCCTGTTGTACTATGCGCATTGCTATAGCAATGCGCTGTTGCGCTCACGCGCATGCGTCTGCCTACACCAAGTGCCGAAGCTCGGCGAGCCTTTCTGTGAGATAAGGTGCTGTCGCGCATGGTTCTGCTCGTGAGGAGGGTTGTGTTTCCCTCTCCCTTTGTGAAGGCGAGGCTGGTTAAAAGGCCAGCGCAGCCACGCCGTAGTGGCTTGTTGTATCAACCGGCAGCAGCTATGCCGGAAAAAAGTAACGTCGTTCTTCGTTCGGCGTAGTGTTCCTGTCTCGGCTCGGAGCCCTGCTCGGCCAAAACGTAACAGCGCATAGTACAACGCAACGAAAGTAATGCGCAACGAAATTATCGTATACGATAATTTCGTTCCGGGAGGGCCGAAATGCTTTGTTGCTGTGCGCTTGGGCGCCAAAACCGGACGAAGGATGGCAAGAAGTTATTTTGCATCCCGCGCGGCAACCAGAACCTAACCAGAAGAAAAATGTGGTTCCACAGAATTTAACGGAAGGAATTTGAACCGTCGCTAACTGCACGACTATGCGAGGCAAGTAACGTAGAAGGATGCGAAGGTGCGACAGAAAGTATACACGTGCGTGTGTCGAGCTGTGATAGTATTTCACTCGCATGCATGAATGTTGACGGCCGAAATTTGTGGTGATTATTTATCTTAGTTCGTTATGAGCCCGCTGAATAGCTCAGTATGACCTAGGATGCGAAGGACCGAAATGCCTTGTTGCTGTGCGGGTGGGTGCCGAGATCAGACGGAGGACGGCAAGAAGTTATTTTGCATCCCGCGCGGCAAACAAAACCTAACCAGAAGATAAATGTGTTCGCATAGAATTGGACGGAAAGACTGGACCGTCGGTAACTGCACGACTATGCGGGGGAAGTAACGTAGAGCGATACGAAGGTGCGAGAGAAACTATACACGTGCGTGCGCTGAGGCGCGATAGTATTTCATTCATGCGCACGAATGTTGACGGCCGAAGTTTGTGGAGATTATTGATTTTACTGCATTATGAGCCCGCTGACTTAGCAAGTCCAGTATGACCTAGCATGCAAGTAAATAGTGGGGCAGAAGTGCATTAACTCCCTCACAAATATCCGGATGGGGTTACGTGCGCATTTTAGCAAATTTCAGCAGCGAATTCTACTTTTATACTTTCCTGTGTTTGTGCGTGCGTTATCAACTGCGCTTCACAATATGTCCAAAAAGTCATCCAACTCTGCATATCCTAATCGTATTTGGTGCATTGCATATGTGGATAAATATATTCCTAAGTGCCTGCATTACTCTGCTTTTGAGAACAAATTCTGCATAGCCACTGCTATCGGCCATCAAATGATAAAGTGTAATACAATATATCAAATTACATTACATAAAGCTGCGAGCTCGTTCCTTCCAAGTCTCCCTTACACTCGAAGATGTTTCAATAATCGGCGAAGCCATTAATTTTACTGCTGAAGAATACACAACTGCAAATTAACGTAAGAAAAACGCCAGAACCAATACACGGATTGCCAGCAAAACAAAGTGCAGTAATAGCTTGGCCAATCCGCGTGCGTTTCGTATAAGGGCCCTATATTTCTTACGGAGCTCTAGTGGTGCACGGAGGCGAAAAGGCATAAACATAACAATGCGCGTCATGATTCAAGTTTACGTGGTGACGTCAAACGGTTCACGAGAACAGTCAACCGCATTCACCCACGCGCACACACTACGCTCGATGTTGGTGTGCCGCGAGATTAGATCGCTCTGGCAGCCCGAACATGATCGAGGAGACTCGCTGACACGATACCGCCGCTTCAGAATGTCACGACAGTTGCACTGGCTCGTAGCATTGAACCGCAAGACACAATAGTTGTCGTGTAATCGCTACACGACAGACACAGTCAGTGTCAAGAAGACTGTTGGCGCACTCGTTTCCACACACATACACAAGATGTTTAGTTACCGTGAGGGTCGCACGTTTCAGCGACGTTATGTCGAAAGTTTTTCGGTTCAAGCGACTATCAGCCTTCTTTTTTTACACGAATTCTTCGTTCAAGGTAACCGCTATGGGTACGCAGCACACTTGCAAGCGAAATAATTAACAGAGCAAACGGGATTAAGTGCAAGCAATCACCAAGGCTCGCGCGGTGATTGAGCGCAAACGAACGAAATGTAAACATGCGGAATCGAGGAGATCAAGCCCTCATTCCGCTTTCTTGAGCGTTTCTCCTGATGAGGTCCGGTCATCCAGCTAGCGCCAAGGTTCAAGAAGGATGTCCAGCCATCTATAGAGTGAAAGAAACAAAATAAGAGAGCATCAAGTCAGTTGAAAGGCAGATTTGCAATTACAAATAAGGTTACCCAGTCACAGTCATTCATTAATAAATGCCAAGCTGTCGTGACTTCTCTCCCAGATGAAGCACCTACTAGGTTAAAAGTTTTATTGCTGATTTAGAACAAAACACAAGTAAAATTTGTACATCAGCAGACGATTTAATTTGGAATTGTAGAGATGAAGTAAACATTGCAGTTATATTTTTGTTTTGCTATAAAGTGGAAACGCTACAAACTGCATAGTCACTGACACACACGCGCGCACACGCAAGAACAAAAAGACACAAAATAGGGCGAGTTCAGTATGGTTCAGCATTACAGCCAGCGCGTCGTCTTCGAATGCACTCCTTTCGGTTGGTTCGTGCTCCGTTAACCACGAAAACTAACCAGCAGGGCAATGTTCTGACTGGTGTTGCGGAAGTCGTGGAGCGTGGTAGTGCTAACTGCTGAACACAAGCAGAACCCTCGTATAAAAGTAATCACGAAAACTCGCAGGGCAGAAGAGCCCATATATCAAGAATTGTCGCAGGTAACACCTAAAAATATTCACATTGTTGACGAAAAACGAAGTGCAATCAATTTCACTTACCGGAAAAAGTGTTATCCGAACGTCCGACGTACAAAGACGCACCGAGACATGAAGGCGGCGAGCGCAGATCCCGCCATTGTGGTAGTAAGCCGTCGACGAAAAGACGCAATACAGCCGATTTCACGAAGCCCTGATGCAAAACACTTGGCAAACAGTATCAGCACAGCTAAATGACTACAGTTAATATCCAATATGAATGTACAGGACGGCTTAGAATGACGCACAACTAGATAATGAACCCAGGACCAAGACATTGCGGGCGGCAGTGGCCGTTTTTTCAAACTTTTTGCCTCCCAGTGTTTCCAGCACAGAATGAGATGTCCGACAAATTTAGATTGTGCCGCCGAAGTAACCGCAGCGCGGTGGCTATGTGACACCTTTGTGCAACGCCGGCATTTCGCTCCTGCTGCTGTCAGTATACCTGCTGCGCGAGCATAGATTGGTTTCACGTCGTGTGCGCGCCCCGTATGGAAAATAATAACACGCATTTGATTGTTGAAGTTCTGGTGTGAAATTATTTAATAGTAAAGCCAATTAACTTATGTTGCTTCCAACGAGTTCGATTTGTCTGTGGCGTCTTTTATTCGCTAACGCCGGCAGCAGACGGCTACCGCACTTTTAACACGTCGTTTGGCATTTTATGCACTTTTAGACAAAAAGATCGTTCTTGAGTTAGACCTTCTGAATGTGTCTACCAAAACAGACTCTAGTGACACCAGTAGTGGGTTTTGCCGCTGATAGAATATATACTAGTATATTCCAAGTGCTGAGGTTATGTTTAGAAGAAATTCTATTTTCAGTCTTATCATAGCCCAATACGTCTACAGCCGTTTCCAGAAATTTTTAAGAGGTTCTGCGTTTCGTGGGTAGTAGGCACACATGCCAAGGAATCTACACACTTTTTTTCTTGTCGATGGGCTGTGGGAACATTGCGATGACAGCTGTCTTCTGCGGGTCGGGGCGGACTCCTGATCTGCTGATGACACGGCCTAGAAACAGAAGCTCATCGTAAGCAAAGAAGCACTTTTGCAGCTTCAGAGTAAGCCTTTATGACTTGATTGCCTCTAGTACTGTCGCAAGCCGCCTAAGGTGATAGTCGAAATTTTCGGCGAAGACGGCGATGTCATCACAGTAAACAAGACAGGCGTGCCACTTCAATCCCGCCAAAACCGTGTCCATCACGCGCTGGAACGTTGCAGGCGCCGAACACGGTCCAAATGGCATAACCTTCAACTCATAGAGGCCGTCTGGGCTGATGAAGGCGGTCTTTTCGCGATCCCTGTCATCTGTCATCGACTTCAATTTGCCACTAGCCAGACTTGAGATACTTCGACGAGAAGTGCTTAGCGTTGCAGAGACGATCCAATGCATCGTCTATCCGTGGGGGGGGGGGGGGGGGTTATACGTCCTTTTTCGTGATCTTGTTCAGTCGACGATAATCAACGCAGGAACGTTGGGTTTCATCCTTTTTCTTCACTAAGACAACAGAAGACGCCCATGGGCTTTTCGATGGCTGGATGATGTCATCGCGCAGCATTTCGTCGACTTGTTGTCTTATAGCTTGGTGTTCTCGCGTCGAAACACGGTAAGGGCTCGGGCGGAGTCGTCGAGCGCACTCTTCCGTTATTATGCGGTGCTTCGGTTTGTGGAATTCTGGATGATATCGAAAAGCAGTCTTTGTATCGTCGAAGCAGACTTCTGAGCTGTTGCTGCTTATTCACAGGGAGACTTGGATTTATGTCGAAGTCTGGCTCGGGAATTACGGTCGTCGGGGTAGATGCGGCAGAATCCCAGAGAACAAACGCATTGCTGGTCTCCAGAATTTCCTCGATGTATGCGATCGTCGAGCCCTTGTTGATGTGCTTGAACTCCTGGCTGAAGTTTGACAGCAACACTTTCGTTTTTTCTCCGCGCAGTCGGGCGATCCCTCTTGCGACGCAAATTTCATGGTCGAGCAGAAGACGTTGGTCGCCTTGGATGCCGCCTTCTAAGTCAGCAGGTGTTTTGGTGCCCACGGAAATGACAATGCTAGAGCGAGGCGGGATGCTGACTTACTTTCTAGCACGCTTGAGGCATGGTGACTACGACGGCTCTCCGGCGGTATCGCTCGATCTTCCGACAGCGTTATCGACTTCGACTTCAGGTCGATGATTGCGCCGTGTTGGTTCAGGAAGTCCATACCGAGAATAACGTCTCGTGAACACTGTTGGAGGATAACGAATGTGGCATGATAAGTCCGATCAGGAACGGTAGTTCTTGCCGTGCAGATTCCAGACGGCGTGATGAGGTGTCCTCCAGCGGTCCGAATTTGAGGGCCTTCCCATGCAGTCTCAGCTTTCTTCAACTTGGCGGCGATGGGTCCATTCATGACGGCGTAATCGGCTCCTGTGTCTACTAAGGCGGTGATTCGTGGCCGTCGAGAAGCCCATCGAGGTCGGTGGTTCTTTGTCTTGCGTTACAGTTAGGCCTTGGCGTCATATCACGGCTACGTCGCGTTGACGTGCGGCTGGTGCGTGGCGTCTTCAGATGGTCTTTCGTCTGTCTATTCTTTGCTTCCAGACTTCGTCGTGACGTTGGCGTGTCCTTATGTCCTCTTCGTAGGCGGCGGAGGATCTTCGTCAGTTCGACGCAGAGCAACCGCACCTCCATTGGTTGCTGCTTTTAGTTTTCCGGATATGGGCTCACGGACTGGCCCTGGGCTCGGTCAGTGACAGGTAGTGGCCTGGTGACGGCGAACGGGACGGTCATCGAGGGCTCCACTGAGTAGCGGTGAGGTAGTCGGCGATGTCACGAGGCCGTTCACCTTCCCTCGGGTGCGTTGCGTTGACGGCGAAGCCTCGCAATCCCAAGTCGCGGTATGGGCATCTACGGTACACATGGCCGCCTTCACCGCAGTGGTAGCAGAGCGGGCGGTGGTGGGGTGCGCGCTAAATGTGCGTCTTCCTCACGTAGGTGCGCTGGGCGACGGGTGGGCGTGCTGGTGGTGGCGGCTGCGGACGAAGGAATTGTGGCGTGACAGGGCCCTGGCGCGGTCGCGGAGTGTTGGGGACCTTGACGGCGTGCGACGGCGGCATAGGTCATCGCTTCTGGCTAGGGCTGCGTTGATTGAGGTTGCACCTCAGGAACTCTAAGCGATCGCTAAACCTCAGCTTTCATGATGTCAGCGATCGAGGCCACTTGAGGCTCGACGAAGGCAAGACCTTGCGCAGTTCTTCGCGCACAATGGCGCTGATGGTCTCTTGGAGCTCACCAGAGCCCAGTGCTTGGATGGCGCACTGAGGTGTGAGCACTTGGTGGTTATATTGCCTAGTGCGCATTTCTAAAGTTTTCTGAATCATCGTTGCCTCTGTCAGGAACTCGGCTACGGTCTTCGGTGGGTTTCGGTGCAGCACCCCAGCAACGTTCGAACGTATGATAGACTCTTTGCTTCAAGGGTTTAAATGGTAAACCTGCCTCTGCTACCTCGACGACGTTCTCATATTTTCGGCTACATCTCAGACACACCTTGAGCGCTTAACAGCTGTTCTTCAAGTCTTCCGCGAGGCTGGGCTCCAATTGAGTTCATCGAAGTGTCGCTTCGGTCGTCGGCAGATTACAGTGTTGGGCCACCTCGTCGACGCTTGCTGTATTCTACGAGACCCGGAGAAATTTTATGCTGTCACTCCTTTTCCTGTATTTCACTCTGCCGATGTCTGCTAAAATATTGTGCTACCTTATGTACACGATTCTAACGCGCACCTTTCTTGAATAAAAAATGCGTTCAAATTTACATGTGCGTTACAATCGCAATTAGTTCTCCCCAAAATGAAAGTAAGTGGATTCTTTATAAAAATAGAAAGCGCAATGCAAGGTAGCTGTCCACACTGCCATCGAAGGAACGTTGCTTTTTATGGATTGGACTACAGTCGCCATTTCCTAGTTTATTGTACGCCTGTCGTAATAATTCTGCTCAACCGCCTTTTGTCGAGGTAACCCAGTGGCAGGATTTAAAACGAAGGCTTTCGTCTTTTCATCTTCCTGGAAAGTGTTTCGACACGGTACGAGTCGAATAAGGTTTCGTTACTTCATGTGCGCCGTAGAATCAGCGCCAAGTTATTTTGGGGGATATTTGGGCGGTAATGTAACTGCATGTTACATCCGGATGCGCGGTAGAATTGTGCAAATACGGTATTTAAGAGCGAAAAGCTTTCTTTGGTTCTTTTGGCAGTTTTCGTGGTAAGTCAGTAGTACGATGACAGGTCGGAGTTGTAGGATTGAGGCTGAAGAGACGCGCCAAGGGAAAAGGTGCGTATTCTGAGGGATGATGGAGGAAAGCTGGAGGGAGGGTGAGGTACTGCAGCGGGCAGGGGCGGAAAGGAGGGGCTGCACGCTGTCGCTCGTTCGTGGCTTAAAGACGAAGAAAATCGCTAGAATAGCAGCTTGGGTTTGGCAGTTTTCCGCCCTGGTGCTAACAGCGCAAAATGTAGGCGGGACACGAGACGAGAAGACGACACCACAAGCCCTGTAATGTAACTGCGTGTGGTGTCGTCTTGTGGTGTCGTCTTCTCATCTCGTGTCCCGTCTACGTTTTGCGCTTTTAACACTAGGAAGAAAACCGCAGACATGAGTAGGGGAGTTTGCGCTCGCTTGTTCTTCGCCGTCTTGCTGGCAGCCCTGCGGCGGCCAGCCAATTGTGGATTATTTGGCGGAGAAGAATCCCTAGCGATTCTCGCCAATGAAAAATGCATCGCAGGCGGAGGCACGCGTTCAGTCGCGCGCTGACAGTGCTCACGCTGGCACACGAAGGAGAGCAATAAGTAAACGGGTTCGCTCGTCATGGAACCATGAGGCGTAAATAAGAAGGCGCCGAAGGGGAGGGCACATGCTTTAGCGTAGCGGATTTGCTGGGATGGCGGTCAGGAATGTTGGGAATGTCGCTCGCTGGTTCATTGGCGCTATTAGGTCTCGTTGACAAATATTGCCGATGGTTTCTGTATCACATTTAATCCAATTTGTTTTATTTATGTATGCTTACCAAAAAATGTATATAAAACGTTTTCATTTTCTCCTCACAGTATGTCTGCTTCAACTATGGCGCCGCGACTGTGTACCTGGTGTCTGCGATATTGGCCGTCTCCATTGGGATGAACCCTTTCAAGACAACGACGTCCTTGATCAGCGTGGTATGCTTGTTTGGCGTATGTTTGATCGCATAAAGACTGATGTGCATGAGCGGACAGATCGCTTATGTTCGGTATCAATTCCAAGAACTTTACAACAAAGTTTGCGCTATAACATTGCTGACGCACCAACCGTCCAAAAACGCTAGTGGAGGCATGAACGAGAGAAGTATGCGTAATCCTGTGGACCAATTCGTAGAGCAGCGCCCATTTCGCTGGAGATGCTGGTTTTATCCTAACATCCTACGCACACACACACACACACACACACACACACACACACACACACACGCACACACACACACACACACACACACACACACACACACACACACACACACACATATATATATATATATATATATATATATATATATATATATATATATATATATATATATGTATACATGGGGGGGCGGTGCGTGTGTGTGAAGCGTTGTCGTAGAGGTAGAGCCTCCGCCTCGCGTGCAAGAGTACCGTGGTTCGAATCCCGGTGTCGCGCAATTATCTACCGGTTTAAAAAAATTTCCGCGTGTTCACAAAATTGGATAAACAGGTCTGGAGTGCGGCCTGATCCCGGCCTGATCCCTGAATCTGAACCTGGCAAGGTTGAACGCTAGAACGATATCTGGTAAGGCGAGTCTAGCAGTGCTATTTGAGGAATTAGAGGGCAGTAAATGGGATATAGTCCGGGTTAATGAAGTTTGGGGGACAAAAGAAGCATATGCAGTGCCAAAAAGCGGGCATGTCCTGTGCTACCGGGGCTCACCGGAGGGACGACAAGTAGGAGTCAGATTTCTTATTAGTAAGGATATAGCTGGTAACATACAGGAATTCTTCAGCATTAACGAGATCGTGGCAGCTGTTGTGAAACTTAATAAGAGGTACAAATTGAAAGTCGTACAGGTCTACGCCCCTACATCCAGTCATGATGACCAGGAAGTCGAAAGCTTCTATGAAGACGTGGAATCGGCGATGGGTAAAGTCATAACAGAATACAATACACTGATGGGCGACTTCAATGCCATGGTAGGCAAAAAGCAGGCTGGAGACAAGTCAGTGGGGAAATATGGCATAGGCTCAAGGAATAGCAGGGGCGAGTTATTAGTAGAGTTTGCAAAACACAATAATATGCGCAGAATGAACACCTTCTTCCGCAAGGGGGATAGCCGAAAGTGGACGTGGAGGAGCCCGAATGGCGAGACTAGAAATGAAATAGACCTCATACTCTGTGCTAACCCTGACATCATACAAGATTTGGACGTGCTCGGCAAGGTGGGCAGCAGTGAGCATAGAATGGTAAGAACTCAGATAAGCCTAGATTTGAGGAGGGAGTGAATGGAAAATGGTACATAAGAAGCCGATCAATAAGTTAGCGGTAAGAGGGAAAATAGAGGAATTCCGGTTCAAGCTACCGAACAGGTATTCGTATATAACTCAGGAAAAGGACCTTAGTGTTAAACCAATGAATGACAATCCTATGGGCATCAATAAGGAGTGCAATAGAGGTCGGTGGTAACTCCGTTAGGCAGCATACCAGTAAGCTATCACAGGACACAAAAGATCTGATCAAGAAACGTTAATGTATGAAAGCCTCTAACCCTAGAGCTAGAATAGAAATGGCATAACTTTCCAGGTTAATCAACAAGCATAAGACAGCTGACATAAGGAGGTTTAATACGGATACAGTTGAACATGTTCTCAGGAACGGGGGAAGCCTAAAAGCCTGAAGAAATTAGGAATGGGCAAGAGTCAGATGTATGCGGTAAGAGACAAATCCTGCAATATCATTACTAATATGGATGAGATAGTTCAAGTAGCTTGGGAGTTCTATAGAGATTTATACAGTACCAGTGGAACCCACGACGATAATGGAAGAGAGAATAGTCTAGAGGAATTTGAAATCCCACAAGTAACGCCGGAGGAAGTAAAGAAAGTTTTGGGAGCTATGCAAAGGGGGAAGGCGGCTGGTGAGGATCAGGTAACAGCAGATTTTTTGATGGATGGTGGGCAGAGTGTTCTAGAAGAACTGGCAACCCTGTATACGCAATGCCTCATGACTTCGAGCGTACCAGAATCTTGGAAGAATGCTAACATATTTCCAATCCATAAGAAATGGACGCCAAAGACATGAAAAATTATAGACCAATCAGCTTACTGTACGTTGCTTACAAAGTATTTACTAAGGTAATCGCAAATAGAATCAGGAACACTTAGGCTTCTGTCAAGCAAAGGACCAGGCAGGATTCGGTAAAGGCTACTCAACGATAGACCATATTCACACTATCGATCAGGTGATATAGAAATGTGCGGAATATAACCAATCCTTATATATAGCTTTCATTGATTACGAGAAAACGTTTCATTCAGTCGGAACCTCAGCACTCATGGATGCATTACGGAATCAGGGTGTAGACGAGCCGTATGTAAAAATACTGAAAGATATGTATAGCGGCTGCACAGCAACCGTAGTCCTCCATAAACAACGCAACAAAATACCAATTATGAAAGGCGTCAGGCACGGAGATACGATCTCTCCAATGCTATTCACAGCGCGTTTACAGGAGGTATTCAGATACCTGGCTTGGGAAGAATTGGGGATAAGAGTTAATGGAGAATACCTTGGTGACTTGCGATTCGCTGTAGATATTGCCTTGCTTAGTAACTCATTGCAATGCGTGCTCACCGACCTGGTGAGGGAAATCAGAAGAGCGGGTATAAAAATTAATCTGCACAAAACTAAAGTAATGTTTAACAGTATCGGAAGAGAACAGCAGATTACGATAGGTAGCGAGGCACTGGAAGTAGTAAGAGAATACATCTACTTAGGACAGGTAGTGACCGCGGATCCGGATCATGAGACTGAAATAATCAGAAGAATAAGAATGGGCTGGGGCGCGTTTGGCAGGCCTTCTCAGATCATGAACAGCAGGTTGCGATTATCCTTCAAGAGAAAAGCGTATAACAGCTGTGTCTTACCAGTACTCACGTACAGGGCAGAACTCTGGAGGCTTAGTAAAAGAGTTCTACTGAAATTGAGGACGACGAAACGAGTTATGGAAAGAAGAAAGATGGGTGTAACGTTAAGGAATAAGAAAAGAGCAGATTAGGTGAGGAAACAAACGCGAGTTAATAAAATCTTAGTTTAAATCAAGAAAAAGAAATGGGCATGGGCAGGACATGTAATGAGGAGGGAAGATAACCGATGGTCATTAAGGGTTACGGACTGGATTCCAAGGGAAGGGAAGCGTAGTAGGGGGCGGCAAAAAGTTAGGTGGGTTGATGAGACTAGGAAGTTTGCAGGGACAACATGGCCGCAATTACTGCATGACCGGTGTTGTTGGAGCAGTATGGGAGAGGCCTTTGACCTGCAGTGGGCGTAACGAAGCCGAATATATATATATATATATATATATATATGTATATATATATATATATATATATGTATGTATATATATATATATATATATATATATATATGTATGTATATATATATATATATATAGGTGTGGGGCCGGAAACCAGGTGAAACACGAGACTGCCCACATGCCGCCGTACGCCTAGCTTGACGCAGATAATTCCGTTTATGATAAACGGGGAATAACAGCTGAATGTGCCTTCTTTCCGTATTTGTCCTGCGAAATTGACAGCTTCTAGCAATGACCAACAGTCCCAAAAAAGTTCTTTGCAGGCTTTTCGAACGCAGCCCCTAGGCGCACGTTCCTGCGGTGAGCGTCGACGTTGTCCCTCGTAACTGAACGAACGAACACAGCAAAGGATGTACCGCAACGCGGAGGGTAGCAGAAGATGAAAGAAGGTTGTAGCGAAGTGAGCGTGATGACAACAGCAGAGAAGGAGGTCAAAGTAAAAGCATGAGGAAGAAAGCGGAGGAGGAGAGTATGGCGGAAGGGTATTGAGAAAAGTGGAATGCTGGCGGCGACCAGGCATGCGGCGAGCGCGGAAACAAGGGGCTTGCATTAGCTTCGGACCCACTCCGCATGCGCTAATTCACCTGAGGCGTCACTGCTGGAAAATTCGCTCCGCGCAAGCCACGCATTCCTGTGTCGTTGCTTTCTTTCTACACAATCAGTGACGCAACCGGTAGAAATGCGTCATCTGGCGCTGCCGCTAAACGAGCCGCCCGAGCAGAAGCTTAAGGTGGATACACACGGGAGGGCAAAATCCCGCCTGCTCCGCGGACAAATAGTGACGTCATCACTTGAATCCGGCGCAGCCGAGTTAGGTCGCATTCACACAGCCGGAGCACCGTTTGCGGAATCCGCGTGCTTATTCTCGACGCCAACGCCACGCACGTTGCCAAACTGCTGGGTACGAGTGCGCATTCCAAGATAGACAGCTATCGGAGGCGGCGTTTGTCCGCGTTGGCTGTTCTACTCGAAGTGAGTGAAGACAGCTAGGTGTAGGTTGTAAAAAGAAAACGATTACGCTTGAAGAAACTACGGATGTCGAAGAATACACTTTGTGTTCAGAGCTTGCTTTGTGAAGATCTGCTCGAGTGTGATCCGCACGAATACAAGCGCCTACTGCGCGTCAGCAGCACGCAGTTTTTCGAACTTCTCGCCCGCGTTCAACATACAATCGAGTGGCAAGAAACCATCGTGAGACCATCTGTGCCAGCGAAGACACGGCTTCAAATCACTCTTCGCTTTCTCGCCGCAGGTAAGCACTAGTGTTCGCTTCAATTTCAAGTATCAAGTGTCACTTTTCATGAGGCGCGCTGACTTTTAAAGCGAAGGCATCCCCTAGCTTTCTCGACTGTGACTGCTGCCGCTCTCTTGGGAAGTGCGCGCTTCACGTCGCGTGTAATGTGCGCGTGCACTTATTTCCGTTAGCCCGCGGACGCAGGAATAAAACGAAAAAAAAAGAACCAACCCACTCTTTAGCGCCCTACATCTCTATGCAGTGTGTACAATGACAAACGCATCTTCGTTGTGACGTGACTGCCCTTACCTCTCGCAATGAACAGTTCGTGTATTTCGGCGTAGATATAGCAAATGCTATGGCGCATGAACATCGTATAAACATGTTGCATAGGAATGTTGGAAATATGGTGAAATAAAGGCAACTGTGTGTATGAAATTTAGTTTTATAGCATGAAAATAGCCGCTTTATAAGAGATCCGCTTTACACAGATTCCAGTGTGAATATCAGATGTGCATATTTTATTCGAATGTGGAGTTCTGTCTTTCTTTGTTAATTTTTAGCGTAACCAACAATTTCTTGTTTTTCTTTTTTTAATAGGAGAAACGCACTACTCTTAAGCTGACAGTTCAGGGAGGACACTCAACTGTCAACCAGCTCATAAAAGAGACATGTGTGGCAATCTGCCTGGAGCTGAAAGACGAATTCTTGAAGACCCCCAAGACTGACGGAGAGTGGTCTAGAGCCATGCAAGACATCAAAGAAAAGTGGCAGTTCCCCAATTGTATTGGTGCTATAGATGGAAAACATGTGTGCATCATCAAGCCAAATATTCAGGCTCTTTGTATTTCAACTACAATAAAACCTTCAGCATAGTGCTATTTGCGCTTGTTGATGCGAACTATAGGTTTCGCTATTTGGACATTGGCGCCCCTGGTTCACAAGGTGATGGCGGAATTTGGCAGTCAACACCTCTGCGAAAAGCAATTGATGAAATAAAATGCGGGACGGCCCAAAACCGTAAAAGTGGCAAGTTCGCCGGATCTTCAAATGCCCCCGGTTATTGTAGGAGATGATGCTTTTCCTCTGGGTGAAAATTCCTGAAGGTGCGGCGTTTGTTCGCGAAAACCGTTTTTAGAAACTCTGCAGAGGTTCAATCAGATGAAGAAAACAATGGGTCAAATCTAGAAGAGCATTCCCAAAAATGAAGTAAATGTTTCGGCTACATGGTTCATATTCAACTGGTAACATGCTGCTGACCACAAAAGAAAAAAAAAAGAGAGACAGGGCTGAGCGCAGAAATGACAGAGCGCCCTGCCCTCTCTCTTTCTTTATTTTTTGATTACGCAGCACGTCATTATCCCAGAAATGACGTTATAGCTAATAATACACGCCGACAGAGTAAGGTGCTGATCCTGCATGCCGCTGAGCCATTTCGAGAGCGATCTCTTGCCATAGCCTGTTACGCAGCTGCGCGCTTGCATAAGCGGTGAGCTCTACATTCAATAGCGCTGCGAATCCATCGAAAAGAGCAAAAAAAGTACCGGTTGCTTCGTCACTTAGCATTTTCTTGTGCACCTCACTCATGTTGAGGTCACGCAGGCTGCGCGGTCTAAATAGAAATGCGCGCGCAACCACGACTCGCCTTTCCCGCTGCACCACAACAAAAGCACATGCGGTGACTCCTGCACAACAAAAACACACGTGGCATCAAGCCACGGATGCATCAAGCCGACAACACGCCATCGTAGCCACGCCAACCCGTCCAATGTTGGCAGATTTGACGCTGACTACGTTAAATTGAGGCCAGACGACCGCCGAACGGACGGATGGAAATACCGGCGAGCATTTTCAATCCGGACCGCGAGCGGAGGAGGCCGGACAAGGCGAGGGCGGCAAGTTTTGATGACGCGCGCGTCACGTGATGCGCGATCCGCTGCGAAAATTCCTCCTCCGTCCGGTCGTGTGAATGCACCTTTAGCGGCGCCGTCGCCGGGAGGACCTTGTCGTTGAGAATCAAATTCTTGGCTACAGTATATCGCGAATTACGAATAACTGCACTCAAAACTGGGATTACGGATTATCATAATCGTATGGGAATTTTCTTATGAAATCTGTATTCTTACAAATTTTTCTCAGCACCGTAGTTACCACAAGGAAAGCGCTCTGGTTACAGTATGATTTCTTATATTCGGTGACTACCTACAATAAAAAAATCATTGTGTACATTATAATATTTACGGTCAACTTAATTGTTTATTTGTGTATAACCTAGCAAACTGATCACATAACTATAAACAACGACTTCAAATCATTATTTCTTTAGTGTGTCGAATATGAGATGACCATCATTACCAAAATAAATCTGCTGTTCTGTCAATCACTCGAAAAAAAGTAAATCGAAATGTATGTTTACCGTTCATGACGTACCGCTGGAGCACATTAAACAACACAAGTACTTCTGGTTAACTTTGCCATACGTGGTAACATGGAACTGGGATTACCTATTACCGAAGTTAATTCCAGTGCAGGGAAAAGCCTTTTCTTTTTTTGAAGAGACTTCTGACTATCGCTACCCGTTACAAAAACTATAGCTTACAAAACTTTCGTCAGGGCAATCCTTCAGTACGTAAATGTTTGGTTCGCGTAAACTTAAAAACCAATTACCAAACTAGAAAGCGTTAGAAAGAAAGCACTAGGCCATACATACAGCAAGAATAATTTGACTCGCGCACCGAACAGCTTAAGGAAGCTGGAATCTTAACTTTACCAAACCGAGCAGTACTAGCCCGTTCTAAACTTGTGTACCAGCTTCTTCACAATCGGTTTAACATTGATAGCTCTATACTCATATCCAGACCTGGAACACCTCACGAGCCACATGTATGAAAAAAATAAATCTATGTCATATTTGTACGGACTGGTTGTATATTCCATGCTTTTCCTTTATCGACAAACGAGTAGAATAACCTGAGGAAGTATAGGAGTAGCAGTAGCTCATTGGATGCATTTTCTGGGTCTATAGAAAAAAATCTAGGCACCCTGCAGCTTTGTCAATGATCTTGCAAGGCTAGCATTTTCCCTTACTTTCTTTAAGTGGCTTCGTAGTTATCAACATTGTAGTCATACTCCTTTTAAACACTCTCTTTGTATAGAATATTGCATACCTGGTTACCCACAAATTATTACTATTTTTAAAGAAATCTGTTCATTCTCTCCACAAGTGCTTTTCAAGCAACACTGAGATTTTATACAACGCATTATATGTCTGAGTGCCTTCTGTTTATCGTGTATATCACACCTTATTTATGACATAACGTTACTAGTTTTCTTCTTTGTTCACGTTAGTTCCGTCGAGGTAACCATACCTTGTATTCATACCTGGAACATGTCTTGGTGTCTTCATATTCTAATTTTTCAGCCTAAGAACAAAATTTTGCAATAACACTCCTTTAATTAAGCACTATTTATATTTATTTTGTTGTTCGCTACTCCTAACGTTGTAGTTGCCTTTCCTGAGATAAACCCATGATAGATTTACAGTAAGTGACATAAAGAAATAAGTTCATAGCTTTTTTGGCTAATTTATAAACTTGGTTAGTACTTCTGTTGTTCCTTTCAACAGGTTTTGGCACTGGCTTGCATGTGCTTGCATTTTGGACATGCTGTGTTCTGGAGCAAGACGGGATTGGTGCCAGCTCCCTAAATAGCAACCAGCATACAGCATTTCGACAATGGCGGCTTCAAGCTATCTATCGACCTGAATAAATCTGATGCCTTTGAAGCTGCTGACCTAAACATGCCCTTCTGCAAGGGAGGCTCAGAAGCTTCACTGATCTTTGTAGATATTCCATTGCGGAGAAAACTTTTCGCGTCACCGATACAACATTACCCGTTGACATCATAAGTTACCGACACAATGAAAACGGATGGACATAAATATTAAATAAACATATGGAAATAAATGCGTACTACATGTCTCAAGTAACGTTTCTGCAACGATGAAGCAACTAATTTCAGGGCACGTTTAAGGCAGGTAAACAGCAACACCGATAGCCCACCTTAGGTTAGCCATACCTAGGAATTCAGGATGTTAGCTTTTCCCTATTCTATGAAACTTGACGGCAATGCACAAGCGTAAATGAATCGGCCCAATTATTAGGAAAGTATATTTGAAAATATTTGCCGAGTAGCGACAAGTTTCAACTGGAAAAGCTGACGGCGCACTTTTAAGAATAGACATTTAAGGTGCTTAGTCGCAACATTGCCGCTGCGTGAAAGCAATGTTTTTGGTCAAGGATGAGCAGTGAAATTACACGAGTGGTGCAAATTGTTTTGCATCCTCCCGGCACAGGGCACATTCGAACTATAGCGCGATTTGTTACAGCTGGCCTTGGAGTGGTAATGGTGAAGCGATTGCCGTTATGTCTGTCAGAAGATGCAAGTCTTTCGGAACCAGCACTTATTGAGAGAGAGAGAGTGATTATAAATGTGCATGCTTTAAGTACATTTGCGCACGCTTGTACGCGTATGCGCGCGTGGGCGGGTGTTTGTGTCTCCGTTTTTTTTATTTGCATGCGCTCGTGTGTGTGCATGCATGCGGAATTAGAGGCACGTTTGTATATGCGCACATTTCCGTGTGGATGTATGCGTGCATGAAGATTTAAGCGTGCGTGCATGGGTGGGCACACGTGTAAATATGAACGTGAGAAAATATGTTTGTTCATGTGCGACAAAGCGTTCGTGTGAAGGTGTGTTTGCGTGCATGGGGGCGCATGCGACAGTGTGTGTTTGTGTGTGCGAGCATTTTCCTGCTTGCACCTACTCTAGGACACAAATGGATAAATTAATAAAGGGAAAATCAGACATCCATTCATTCAAGAGTTTATTTGAACCCATATCTAAAGCCACGAGACAACAACTCAGACTGCAGATATAGCATTATCGCTTTCTGAAAACAAAATTAACCCCAAATTTTGCGGCAGAACTGCTCGCACCATGGAGAAAGAGAGAGAGAGAGAGAGATAGCAAAGAGAGGAAAGGCAGGGAAGACAACCACACGAGCGTCCGGTTTGCTACCCTACGCTGGGGGAACGGAAAGGGGGAACAGAAAGAGGAAAGCGGGATAGAGGGAACACTGTCTGTGCACGCAGCAAAGTGCTTGGAAATCAGTCAAGTCAAAGCAAGTGCTCCGTCGATATGTTAGGCTGCCGTCAATCTTGGTGGTTCATAGCTGGTGATGCACGTTGAAGTTACCAGTGAAGACCAAGGATCCGGTGGGCGTCAGCAGTACGTTGCAGTGCGTGGCAGTATATTTTTAAACTAAACCCTAGCCGTTGTGACTTCAGTGCGAATATAATAATGCGGGTGAGCCATGATGCTTACTGAAGAGTTGCAAATACTGAATTGAGAGCCTCCAGCACTTGCGTTGCACTTCGCGCTGACGGATTGTGCAGGTTATTTAAGAGTGTTCGAAGGGTATTCATCAGAGACCGGAGCATCATAACGACTTGCCAGTCTTCGGGCAATTTGTCAGGAACCCGCGCTGTTCGCTCTACAGCCGTGCGCAACTCTATCACTTGACGTGGATCCGGCTGCGGTTGTGGCATCAGCAGCGGCATCGCCTCCGGTTGTGGCATCAGCTGCGGTATCGCCTCCGGCTGTGGCATCTCCTCCGGCTGTGGTATCGGCAGTACCACCGAATGTGGCATCGGCTGCGACATCGGCTGCGGCATCAGCTGTGGCTTCGGTTGTGACTTCCGCTGTTGTTCTGGCTTTGGCTGTTGCTTTAGTAGTGAGGACCAAGTTGTATTGTTCTCCGCCATGGCCTTGTCCGGTTTAGATTGAGTTGCCCCAGGCCTAGGGTGCAGAGGAGGAGGTTATGTCAGATGGGGCGTACTCTTCATAGAAGTATCAGCATTCTTTGAAGTCCGTCGGCGTCGGGAGCGTCGCTTTCTAACGGCCGCTACAGCTTCCCGACGAGACGAATGGTCTCTCGCCATCTGTGTTAAAATCGCCTTTTCCTTCTTCATTTTGGGGCAGTCCTTCGAGGAAGCATCATGGGACCCAAGGCAATTGGTGCATTTGAGAACCGTGGCTGCACAAGAGTCTGCAGCGTGAGCAAACTCTCGTGTTGTCGCACACGGCACTCACGTGTCCCAGCCTCATACAATCGCGGCATTGCAGTGACCTTAGGATGAATGGTCGCACAGGGTGTCTAAAGTGGCCCACTTTGACGTGCGGAGGGAGAGTCTCGCCCTTGAATACAGTTTTTACACAGTGGGATGTGCCGAGGCGATACACATGTGCTATGGTGACGCAATCAACGGCAGGCTTCACTAGGATCGGCAAGTCGGTGCTGGAGATGGAGACGTCCACGTCGTAGATGACACCAGTAGCTGAACCACTGTTGTGGGGGATGTACGAGCGGAGCTTAACGCCACCTAGTTCTGTAACTGTAGTCAAACTTCTCAGCGCAGTCTCATGTGTGATGTCGACAGCCAACACATTTTTCCGTGTGTGGAATCTAACGTCTGCTATCTGTTTGGCGCCACCGCTTGAAGTTGCACCGATAGGGACTGTCCGTTGAGTCGCCTCAGGTTGTCGGTAGCGAGTTATGCGGTATTCTGAGTTGGTAACACCATTGGCGTGCTCAAAGACATGGATGCCCTAGTGATTTTTCTTCGTTTTGCCTTGCGGCTCCACACAAGCTCGAAGGTGTCGTCAGAGAAGTCCTCACTGCTGAGCGAGTAGAGGCTGGTGTCATCGCCGTCGGTGTCGCTCTGGAGGCCTGTCCGCTTTCTAGACGCAGCCGCCGCTGAAGTCGCCATTCCCGGTAGAGGCACGGGGACGTCAACTTGCATCCGGGCCATGAACCATGCCGGCTCTCCAAAGATGTACGCAGAAATGAGGAAGAAATAACTGAGCTAGAGAAATAGCGTTCTACATTGCTGGACTGATACTCACAATATCATTGACATCCATGGTGCGAGCAGACTAATTGTATTCTTAAATGGATGTTTGTTAGGCACGTTTAGTGCTAATTATCAAACTTTCGTTTCTTCAGCGATATGCCACATACTCCATTATTGTTCCGCTTTACTATGGTACTCGCATGCCAAAGTGAACCACGAGTATGGAGGCATGACGACGGCTGTATGACGCCCACACCGTGATGATGGAATGACGAGGCTATGATATCCATCGAATGACAAAGGCGTGTAACGAAAACATCAGGATGGCAATAAGATGTAGTTCTTCAAACTTTGACTGTGGCCTAGCGATGACAACTTGACGGCGACATGAGGACAATGAGATGGCCAGTACGGTACGACGATAACTGGACATAAATGCGGGAATGACGTGGTTAGCACGATCGAGATGGCACGACGACGACGGTCTGACAATGAATGCATGATAGTGCCTTTGTTACGGTGACGCAATGACGATGATGCCGTGAAAATAGTGGCGTAAAGGCGGTTGAATGAACGCACCATCATTACGACAAAATAACGAAGAAGGAATAACGGCGAAGTATCGACGAAAGTGGCATTGCTACGATTGCGTGACTTTGATGGGATGACGAGGGGTAAGTGGTCACAATAGCAATATGACAACCTGACGGCGATGGCAGGACGACAGTGAGTTGTCGAAGTTACATTCATGCGTATAAAACCACCTTGACGGCATCCCTAAATCGGTATGACAACGAATGCATCACGATGGTATGACGGCGATGCAGTTACGACGATGACATGACAAAAGCTTGGGGACAATGGTCACGCAATATATGCAATGACGACGACAATGCAATGACGAATAATTTATGATGACAACGGAGTGTCAATTACTGTGTCACACAACCTGTACGGCAACGATGATGTGACGACAACGGCACGACGACCGTCGGAAGACGAAGGTGGCGTGACCATAATGACACAACCACTATGGCAATACGTCGACGGTCTCACAATGCAGGCGTGACTATCTGAAGATGACGGGAGCAAAAGAGCGGTATAATCCAATTGAATGACGCCAGGATGATTGCATTACAATGATGAAGAAAAATTCATGCCGATGGAAAAAGATTGTAAGACGACGGCTGCACGACGACGACAGGATATCGGTACTGGAGTGACGACAATGATAAGACAACAGCGTTACGACGAAGGCATGACGAGAGTCGGGTGAATAAGCTTGAATGACAACGACGCGACTACGACAGCATCACAGCCTAGAACATGGGACCTACAACGTAAAACTACTTCAATATGTTTTTATTCCATTCTCGTGACGTCACATTGGGTAACCGCCGACGCAAGCATCGGGCGGTCACCCGCGGGATTGCCTGAACAGACCAATGAAATGCTCTCCTAGTTCTTAGGACGTCACTTCTCTTTGCTTGCAAAACGAATAAAATTGCTTACACGGAGCGGCTTGACTTATCTAATTGGCTGACAATAGGCGAGGAGCACGCTCAAGTGTAGAGGGATTCGATAGGGCAAAGCCACTGCTCTGAAAATCGATAACCGGATGAAGAGGGTGGTGCCGGCGCCTGCGGCTGGTCCGTGTTCTTTTAGCTTGAGGTGGCTGGTCGAAAATCGCGGCGGCATGCAACGGAAAGTTAAGAATGCCGCTAAAAAGGATCCCCAGCAAAGAAAAGTTCGATGAGCGACGTCGTAAACGTGCCGAAAGTGCTCGATAACGTTACAAGGCCACTGAAGAAGCTTTATTATACGCAAATAAACCCAAGCTCTCCGGCAGGTGGAAGTAGCCAGTGCCGGAAGGATTGCGGGCAGCCATCTCTTATTCCTTTCGGAGCGGGGCAGCTTGCGGCTATTCAGAAGACAATTCAGTTTTGTTCGGCATATTAATGCATCCTTAACGCGTACAAGTCACTTTGACGTGGGGAGCTTTTGCGGTTTTGTGACGTCGCGTGACAGGCAGATGAAGTGGGTGCGGCGCAAAAACTTTTGACCAATAGCCGATGGCGAATGGCGAAAAGGTGTCGAATCAGAAATAACTATTTTTTCTTTTGTTCCGTTAAATCATACATAATCTGTGTGTACACGTTATATCATATGGGAAGCTACGGTTTTCGTGACGTCGCTTGACAGACAGGTGCAGTGGGGGTGGTCGTAAACAGTGTTTGACCTATCGCGGAGGGCTGAATGCAGAATTGGAAAACAAAAGTTTGGAATAGTTTAGCGTTATAGCGCCCATATCTAGTGGTCCTAGCTATTAGAGAACTTTGACCACTGGATCGGAGTAGAAGGACTGTTGACGGCAGCATGACGAGTCAGATCACGAAGCTGCAGTGAAAACGACTGAAAGACCACAGCGGCATCGCTGTGGCGGTGTCACATACGAATTAATCATCACTGTATGACAATGATAGCGTGACGACGGCGACGTGACGAGTCACCATCATCAGATTTTTTTTTATGTCGACTTCAAGGCGAAGGCCTCTCCGCGAGATTAGTGACTTCCCCTGTCTTGCGCTAGCTGAGGCAAGCTTGCGCGTAGAAATTTCCTCATTTCGTCATCTCCTCTAGTTTCATGAAATCCTTAACTGCGATTCCTTTTGCTTGACAACGACTGTAACTCTAACCGTCCACCAGCTATCTACCTTACGCATTGCATGGCCTGCTCAGCTCCGGCGCTTTTGGATACCGAAGGACCAACTGCGCTTCTTGAAAATGACTGCCCTTTTTATCCAAAGACTAGTGACTGTTTGTTATAATGCCTCTGAGATTGTGTTCACTCTGGCTACTTCTCAATTGTTTTTACTATGTTTTTGTTTCGTGATCTGTATTTTTCTCACGTGTAGGCGGCTGACTCGGCGAAGCCGCCGCAACTACAATTTATTGTAGCCGGCCGCCAATAGTGCCGATGGTCTCGGGTAGCGCCAGGTGTATGTGCCCACTCAGGACGGGCGCTCTGTAGCGTTCGCGGCAGCGCTGGGGCTGATTATCGCCCCGCACATTCTCTTTGTCTGCGCATTTGTAGGGTAGCGAAAGAGCCTCGTCCTTTTTAACGTCACTGCTTTCCGAACCATTTCTCTCCGATGTGTTGTGATGTTGCACTTTCTTTTGTCGATGGACGATCGCCGATGCCCTAGAGTAAAGCACGAAGCGAATGAAACATAACAAGGCTTGAGGGACGCCGCTGTTCGTGGACTTATGTTACGTGAACCTAAAATCCTCATTTCGTATCTGACCCCAGATGACCACGACATAAGCATAAATGAGGGGAGTTACAGTTGCTCGTGGTTTTGGACAAAGGGCGCTGTTGACAAACCACTTCTTTACATTGCGTTTAGAAGTATGGTTATTTGGGCTAGCTGGTTAGATACAGCAATGGGGGTCCTTGCGCTGGAACATACGGGCAATAGTGAGACAACAGGATGAGCGTTCACTTTAAGTTTACTTCATGAAAACCACCGTATTTGTAGGCCCGCACATTCAGAAGGCCTGATCACCGCCCATGAAAACCAGCCGCTTCCAGGAACGCAAACTCACTCATAGTCAGGGCAACTGAAGGGAAAATGATGCAGTTGTAAGTGGCCCTCGCTATCAAAGTGGCTGGAACAACTGGCCGTGTACCTTTGTCAACATTTGTATACAAAACAAAGCACTTCTTAAAAAATGGTTTACACCCACAATCAATTCAAAGCCCCGACACAATCATTCCGGTATCGGTTAAATTTTTGGCTACGTTCTCTTAACCTGTCATTCACGCACCTTCCAGACTACCCAATGTAAACATTACCGCACAATAACGGAAGGCGACGCACCACATTCTTTACGCATGACACAAAAAGGTGCCGATGATTCTTTTTTACGGCCTGGGCGTTTTAATGCGATAGCGTTACGTAGCCCGTGTCGCAGAAAATCCTCTCTCCGCGCCGACGTCCGGCGTCATTTCGGCAAACATATTCTCGAATCACACCTATCAAAGCCCTTCATATGACGCAAATTATTCTCTGAACTAATTGAATTTATCAAGCTAAAATACCTAGACAAATAGTAAACTATGACTTACACACAACATGCACACAAATCTTTCGGATTGTAATTTGAATATGCGAGAAAACATAATTTTTCTGCGAGAAAACTCAAACTGCTTTTCCAGCGATTATACAATGTATAGAGCAGAAATGGCATCCGGCATTTGCGCACGCCGGCACGCCAATATCTCAGAGTCCATGGAGTGCGGCGCCCACTTCCTTGAAACACTTCCAGTTGGCGCTCGCCTCCGTTGCGTCGCGGTCCATGACAGCGGCCGCGTTTGGAACAGAAAGCCCGCCTTCGTGCATAGCGTTCGCTGCGAGCGTTTCCCAGTAAATATTACCGTTACGTGTGCTGCAGTTGCCGGTAAGCGCAAGAAACAGTGAGGGATTTATGAATGCTATCGCGTTTCACTCTCTAAAGTGAAGCTTAAGCATCCACCAATTTTTTACGGCGAAGTTGTATATGGCTAGCCAGTTTGTCCGTAAATCTAAATGCGTGCCTGCATTTGCCACTCAGACCTAAGGATTTAGCTGATGGACATCGCGTGACCAAAGGAGGGTGCAACACTTCAGAATATAAACTTCCGTTCGTCTGTGAAAAATCACTCTGAAGTAGAACAGCTGTCTGTCACAGCACGTGGTAAATGCGTTGAGGGTGACAATTGCACACGGATCACTACTACTTCAATGAGTGGGTTCTCACAACTCTTTACGTTATATTTGAATTCAACCTGCGTGGAATGTGATGGACACATCTATTTTCAAAAGAGGGGGGTTCGCATTGGGTCGTGTTTGGCACCCCTACTTATTGATATTTCTTTCGCACATTATAAAAAGCTCATAGAAGTTTGTATGTGTGAAGTGAGGATCACGACAAGCTTTAGATATGTAGACAATTGCCTAGGAATGTTAGATTATGCTCAATCTCCAAATTAGGTAGCTAACCTTATTTCTCGCCGTCTTGACAGTGTATGAGAACAGGTGAATTACGAGTCAACAATTCCATCAAGTTTTTATACTTAAGAATTTTTTTGTTCAAGAAATATATTTGTTGGGAATACCATCCTCGTGACAAAAAGATGCTGTGTCCGCATCATTCATCTCATTCGAAGGTAGCGGAAACAGCAATCGCTAACCTGCGTATTGACAACGTGGTCCGGAAATGATGCCCCTAGAAAAAGTCTAGAAGCTCTGACTTACAAAAAGAGCGTCTATAGTACGCAGGTTACCCTGACCATGTAGTTGTTTCAGTAGAAGAAAGCGCGTTGAACACAAAAAGAGGGAATGACAGGCACATGATCAGTTGTGACAATATATAAAGGATAGTTGTACCGCATCTGCATAACGTAGCACACGCACTAAAGAAGTTTATACAGAAGGTTACAGTAGATTTTTCCCGCTCCTAAATCATTGTTCAGGTTTCGCTGTGGCACAGATTCATTCGCCAAAAAATGCGCAGTTGTAGAAACAATCATCGGCCCCCTCTTGTGTCACGCGTAAAGATTGTTGTGTATCGCCTTTCGTTACCGTTCAGGAGGCTTTACATTCGACAGACTGGGAGGTACCTGAATGACAGGTTAAACAAATCCCAAAAGCTTATGCATGGCTCTGCTAGCGCAAACAACGGAGAATAGTGGAGTTGGAGGAAGGCCAGTGAAGTAGGGCCAAACTTCCCACTTAGTGTGACTATCGATGGCCTTCCTCCAGCTCCACTTGTCTCTGATGTTCGCGATAGCGGAGTCACGCATAATTTTCTGCCATTCCAAGAAAGGGGACCACTGAAGCGAGTGCGCGGGTTTTAATCGGAAAATACTGAAATTACACCACCTGCTGCCCCGTCGCGCCGCTTTCTCTCCCCCGCTAGGCTCCACCCGCCCTCGCCGCGTCACTAACCTTTCCATCATCAAGAATCTCCTTCTCTCGCTATACTCCGCAGTGCTATTTTTATGCGAAGCATACTAGCCGCACAACCACGCTCTTCCTTGCTGCGCCGAGCGCGGCCACGTAGCTACCATATTGACGTCATAACAGCTGCAAAGCGGACGCTTAAGCTTCGCCTTAAAGAGTGGAACGCGGCAGTGTTCCCGTCGACCCGCCAAGGGGTGTAAGACAATGGGCTACGGCGCAGCGACTACGCGCCCCGCATCGGACGCGGTGAGCGTCGAGCAACGCAGCGTTCGGCGCGACAACGAAATTTGCGCCTGAACAAGCGACGCACGCCTGAGCCTTAGAAACAGCTCGTTTCTAAGGCAACACCGCGTTCACTAGAGGCGCTTTTCTACCGTTTTGATGCATCGAACTCGTGGCTCAGTGGTAACGTCTCCGGTAACCGAGAACGTAACGTCTCCGGTGCCCGCAGAAGTAACGTCTCCGGTGTCGCAGAAAAGCCGGTGTTACCGGCTTTTCTGCGACACGAGCTCCTTAAAGCTGTCGCGTTAAAATAAAGGCTAGTATGCTTCGCATCCTGGGCTTAACCTTAGCTAAGCCACAGCCATTTTTATACTCTGCTTTCACACTCTCTCATCTCTCTCTGTCAGCTCGGCGACGCTGCGGACGTAAAGATAAACCCAGCGAGGTTCTAACAGCTCCACTGTAAAATTGAAGCGATACCGAGATAGTTCTGTCTGTGCATTTCTGCGTTTGTGGGTGTAAACCCTCGTTTAAGAATTACTCTGTTTTGTACAGAAATGTTGATAAAGTTACGGTACAAGTTCTTGAAGCTGCTTTGACAGCGAGGACCGCTGATAACTGCTCAGCTCCTCTTCAGTTACTCTGACTATACGTGAACTGTCGTTGTGGAAGCGGCTGGTGCTTATGTGCAGCGATTGGGCCATCTGAGTGTGCGAGCCTACAAATACAGCGGTTTTCTGGAAATAAACACCAAGTTGAAAGTTGGAGTTCGTCCTGTTGTCTCACAGTTGTACGTGACTTCCAGCGCTATGACCCCCCTTGCTGTATTTTGTGTGCTTTTCAACCGGCCTGAAAGGCAATTGCGTAATACGCCTTCCCGAAATTAAATATTCGGGAGAATAGCTGCCTGTGTGAATAGCCTGCAATATGAAGCTCCTTCTGGTCGGTGGGAGCATGCAAATAAGGAAAGTTACCCTTTTAGGATGCGGACGGACTGTCAATATGCTGAGGGAACCTTTGTTGAATTTTCCTTCTCTGTATTGTAATGAAAGCTGAATAACAAGCATTTAAATGTTTCATTCGCTCGGGACATCTCCTGCTAATAGCCAAGTTTCTCTATCTTGCAATTTTTTTTGCGAGGTAAACGTAAGTTGTGAATAACTTATTTCCTCAAAAGAGCAAATGCGCACAAAACATCATGCATTGAATGAAAATGTATCGTGTTACGTGGAGGCAGCCATGGTTGTGAAGCTTCGCGTCGCCGCCTGACCTCGTGCTTGAGTGCCACAGCCAACCCTTAGTCCGGTTTCGACTTCCAGTCTAAGGGGGGGGGGGGAGAGGTTGGCTGTAGTGCCCTCCCTTGGGCGGTGCCTAGGATCCCGATAGCGCGCCCCCGCACGAGAAGAGGGCCCCTGGTCGTGGCACGCGAAGCCGCGGCTCACGGTTCTTTTCCGGCGTCGCGTTGGGTCAGCTGTCTTTCTCCTTCGCTCCTGAAATATAAGCCTGCAAACGCGTTCAAACCACAAAGTTACATTGATCTTGTCTTCCTACAAGCCCACTAAACCTGAAACTGCCATTCTACCCAAAGAAATGAATTTCAAGACCGTAGAAAATCACCTGTTCCTTGAGAGAGTGACCTGAACCGTGGAAGGTGG
Source organism: Dermacentor albipictus (assembly GCF_038994185.2). NCBI lineage: Eukaryota > Metazoa > Arthropoda > Arachnida > Ixodida > Ixodidae > Dermacentor > Dermacentor albipictus. Next base: position 26,840,187 of record NC_091822.1, on the reverse strand, counting down.
AAGCAATTAGCTCTTTTTGAAGCAAGAACCACGAGCTTACCTGCCAGAACAGGGACTTTAGTGGCTTCCCCTGAGCCATGGACCCTAAATTCATCATTATGAAACAGCATATATTAACGATTGCGAACTCAGGTTGTGTTTATCAGCACAAATTTTTGGACGAAAACAGATGAAAAGAGGCTCTTTGTGACTAGTTATCCTGTCCGGGAGTCGATTATTTCAAGAACTTTAAAAATAATTTGCATAGGCTAGCAATCGCAAAGAAAACTTGTGCTCTCGCTTGAAAAAATACCATGCACTTTAACAATTAGTACCAATTTTTTGGGCGTGGCGAACACCTGCTGTTCATATGTTTTTTGGTTAAAAAGAAGGTAAGGCAGAATAGGCCATATAGAAGTAATAGAATAATTTACCATAAGTAGATTTTTGTTCAAATCATCTTAGAATCTCTTGTTTTTGAAAGTACGTAATTTTTTTTCAAATGTAGCTGCTCTGAGAAGATTCTATATAGACATTTGTCCTCATGCATATACTATTTGCGCTAAGTAAAATAAATCCTGGGGTTTTATCTGCCCGAACCAAAATATGATTATTATTCGAATATCAAATTTGTATGTTAACAAAGAATCCAGAAAACAAGTTAAGGACAGCGCAAAGTGCCACCGAACAAGATTGCTTGGCGTAAAGTTAAACCGGAAGAGAGCGGTGGGGGTCCGAGAGCTCACAGTGATAGCCCATATTCTAGTTTACATAAGAAGAGAAAAAATGGAGCTCTGGAGGCCATGTAATGTGTAACATTGATAAGCGGTGGACCATTAAAGCGACAAAATGGACGCCAACGGAAAGGAGACGCAGTCGAGGACGGCAGAGAACTAGTTTGGGTGATGAATTTAGGAAATTTGCAGGCGCAAGTTGGAATAAGCTAGCGAAAGAATTGGGTAATTGGAGATCTTAGGGATAGGTGTTTGTCCTGCAGTGGACATAAAAAAATTGGCTGATAGTGATGATGATTCTGGATGTCGAGGCAAGTTTCACGAAATGCGTTTCCGGCAGGGCATTCTCCTTGTGAATCCGCCATTACACCGTATACATAAGGCGAGAAGCTGGATTATTCACGCGTACGTAGGACGTAGCTTTAGACATTCCGTTTCTGATAAGCACATGCGGCAATAAAGTATAATACCGCTGGTATAGCTCATGCAGTCGGACCCCACCGCTTTTTTTCGCTGTCATCTTGTGCGATTACATCAGTGGCGCGGAATCGTTACCTAAAAGCAAGATCTAAATCGACTTGAGGTACAGCATGTGCTCCAGGCCTATTCTTGTTTAAACGCCACGTTTAACTTCTCACAATCAGATAAGTTGCGTTATTCTATTTGATTACTCACCTACCGTCTAATGTTGATGTGCCCAGTGCGTTACGAACGCCACTGCAGTATTTCTTTCGATCTCACTCTCTGTGCCGCGGCGTCCGTGTTTTCTTGGTTTCGATAGGCTCCGTGAAGCCGGTTATGATTTCGAGCAGGGGTTGCACATAGCACCGTCACCACACCATCTAGGGTTTGGTGTCCTTCACATTGGGCTTAGAAACAGTGGGTCGTGTCTTTGTGGCTATCACCATTCTTTCCGTGTTGCAGCTGAACCCAAACCCAATATTTGTTGCCAAATATTGAGGACTGAGGGAATGCGGTGCACTTCTACATTTTTCATTAATTTATTTCGGTATTTATCTAGTAAAGTCATACCTTTATATATTCATCACACCACAGCATGTGGCTAGGATGGCCATTACTACGCGTTGGAGACTATATTTAGCTTATGCGCATGACGTTAGTCTTAATGAACACCGCGTAACCTTTCCGGTCATTTCTCCATAAACTGACACATGGATCTCATTCCTGTTTTGACATTATACGAAAGAGAAGCAAAGCTTGTGAGTGATAGCGCGAGAGAGGAATAAAGCATGTAGCTATTACTACATCGGCATAGCATTAATTAAGGTAGGTAGGTTGTCATCCAGATTGTATGGCATCTGTAACATTACATTTGCCTTTATGAATATCCTATATATGCATCCTTCATTCCAATAATAAATACCGAGTTGGTTACTCGAATTTTATTTTACTACAATTAAAGTACTTCAGATGGCTACGAGGCCTCGCGGGGCTAGGTATCTCATCGAGATAATGGACTGGCGTTGTAGCGAGAGTAGCAAAGAAGAAGAGCTGACCATACACACTACGACCGCTATAATATGGTCATGAGGACACGACAACCGTAATATGGCAGTGCCACGACGACAACGATACGACAGTGACGATAACAGCAGTAATGAAAAATGTGGGTGCAGAGAACGACGTCAATGTCAAGCTGACTTCGGCGACAGCGCATGAGGGAATTAACAACGTGAAGTATTAAAAGAAATTCATACTTTCGCCCGACAGACGAGGCATTGATTGCGATAACAAACTCTCAGATATATCTACGAAGCAAGGTGAGTCGTTCTCTAAGCTGCATAAATTGCTTAACCATTCGGTTATTAACCAAATTAGCAAGCACATTGTCACGCGATCACAGTTAAACACAAACACAATTCACTCAATGACCGCGGATGATCGGTGTCAGAATGTTGGTGGGATTAAGAGCGGAAGGAGCGCCGAGCGAATTCCCCTTCGTGTTGCCTCTTGCTTGAACATGAACAAGGCACGAGACACCACAGCGCACACGAAGCCATCAGCTATATGCGAACGGATTAGCCTACGAATCCAGTGCAGATCGCCTCTAAGATACGACGCGCCCGGCCGAGGTAAACCATAGAAGCTCGAGTAGAAGAGAAGAAGGGCACTAACCTGTCTCCTCCCTCCGCTCCTAGCACGTTGAAATCTCCGCTCCCGAGAAGACACCGCCGCTTCGAGCTACCATAGTTCTCGGCTCACCTTCCCAAGCTTTTGCTCCCCCCCTGAAGCGCACAGCACGCGGCCGCGCTTTTCAAGTATTTGGACTTCACACGGTGCATCACGGCGACTCCAACGCCGAGTGTGCCGTCGACGGCGGAAATTGAGCAGGAGTGCCATATTAGTGCTATTGCAATATAAATGCAACCGAACATACCCGGCTGGCGGCACGCTCCGAGCACACCGAAAACTGGGCTATAGAAGAACCCTGAAGAGAACCACCACGAGAAGGAACAGATGAATGAAGAAGATTACCAGAAAGAAGCGCTTAGATTGAATGCTGGCCGCGTTTGCGGGATTGCCACAGCCTCCGAGACAATAAATGGACAGTAGATGTGGAAAGCCAGTACAACTAACAATCGCTTCTAGACGAAGTGGGCTCCACGGATGAGAGGAAGCAGCTGCGTTTTTCTTTTTACTTTCGTGTGCGGGTATTCTTGTGTGCCTAAGAGCGGTTTTTCCCCTCCTTCGTTGGACGCCCAGAGGGCTCCGGAACGCCTACCCGAATGTGAGATAAACCGTATCCGTTGCTGTAGACTCCCTAAGTGGAGAAGGAAGGAGGCGCAACAGCTGCTGCCGGGAAATCCAGCAGCAAACCAGAGTAAGGCTGTGCCACGCTCTCGTGGCGGTTTCTAGGTGGAAATACACGATTCATTCCTAGAGCTTCAATTCATAATTTCGACGCAAAATTGAATGAAAAGCGCGCAATATGCTGAGAAATACCGGATGGAACGTTATTGTTCGGGCAAGTCCTTTTTCCGTATATTTTGTTTCGTGCATGTTTTCTTCAATTATATGCTGTAAACATCAGTACAACCGCTTGCTACCAACTTGCCCATCTTGAGAGCATTCATTCCCTTTAAAATAGTTGCAAATTCTGTTGGCTGGTGCCAGTTCATCTTGGAAAAGGCGCTTCAAAACAGGGACAAGACCAAAAAGTCAAAAAGGCGCTTCAGATGAGAAAGAGACGCATATTTCTGCAGCCCCATTACGAGCATTGCACAACGACTACGCGGAGAGAAATGGCAAGTGAGATGGTTTGAGCTTGTCTCCCGCGGCGGTCAAGCGTCGACGCAAAAAAACTAAAGAGTTCCCTTCATTTTAAGCATTGAAGAAAGTTACCTTCTTTGCTCTTGACACCAAAATAATTCAAGGGACACTTAGTTATCCCTACGTGGATAATTTCGAACGCTTTGTGACCACCGCGCGACGCTAAGAGATTATGCTACAACGAAAAGCCGTGCGTTCGACTCCCACTAAAGGTTGAGGCCTCGTCATCAAGCAAAAGAGGTGGGTTCGAGTGCATTAGGTGACTCTACCTTATTTCACGGTGCTTTAATACCAGGTGTCGTGAGTTCGACTCCCACCAGCGGTCGTCGGTACAAGTGGCATAATTAACTATATCCAAATGAGGTGTCCTCATTAACCACGCCCTATTTAACACGAAGGTCATGGGTTCGACCTTCACCAAAAGTCGAGGGTTTAACTGCCATCAAAGATCGTCAGTTCCAGTTCCTTAATTCATTTCATCCTAATTGCCTGTGCTTTAATTACCTTCGCCTTAATTAACAATGAAGGTGGGTTCGATTCCCAACAAAAGTGTAGGGTTTGTAGTCTTTTCGCACCATCGTGTGGTCGCGCCGCCGACGCCAGATTTTCCGCCTCATGAGCCATCTAATGCTTTCGCATTCGTAAGCTGCCCATTTTCATAGAAGATTTAGGAAAACCTATCTCGAATAGCCGTAGACGGCAATGCATTTAGCATTTATTCGATATAGCGGCACAACTTGTTGCGACCGCAGATACGAGTTATGTATGGGAGGGGGGGGGGAGACTCCTCTTCCACGCTTCCCTAACAAGAGTCGGCGCTATCTAGTGGAGCTACAACGAAGCCTGCTCGTGGCCTCCAAAATGCACAATGCACCGGTTAAGCGCGAAGAATGCGGGGAAAGACGGACATATACAGGCCATCCTACTTTTGTTTCAGGGCTAGCTGCTTACTACTCTAGATGTGACTTTCTCAAATTCAGGTCCTTGCGCATCTTCTATGTCGACCGTCGACTCTGCCAGAAATATTGATGACATTCCGGTGATTTTTGAGATTGTCCACCCAGTAACATTTACCGTGTCTCAAGCGATAACGTGCATATATTGCAGTAAATTTCATAGTATTTTACAGCCATCATTGAATACGATATCTGAAGCTAATTCTAAGGAAAAAGCATTAAGCATTTGGTCTCTCAGGATCTAGTCGAGAAGCTGGATTTGAGTTTCCCTCAAGCAAAGATAACTACTTTTCGCGCTCCTGTAATGATGATTGCTCGTGGGTTATAAACAAGAAAAGCCGCCTGAAAGGAATTGTTACATACGTGGAATCTAGTTTTATCTCCGCAAGACATGACGAAGTCACTAGACGCTAATGCTAGAGGACTGGAGTGTCGCTTCTCTTCAAGTGTTCCTGCCTCCTACGTTGTCTTCCCCCATTAATGATGAACTTAGGGCGATATTAGTGGGCGCATTGTGAAATGTTTTACGGAAAATTCTGACTGCAGCGGCAGGCCCCGATGCAGTCCCTTCGGTCATAGTAAAAGTGTTATATAAAGTCTCGAAAACACATCCATTAAACATCATAATTTATTTCGTCAGAGGAGCTTGGATTTCACCAGAATGGAAAACTGGAAAGATTGTACCGTTACATAAGAAAAACGCTACGCTGAAACACCTCTGGGAGCTGTCTAAGTATGCGTAAGTACTGTGCCACTTGCTCATCTCCACGCCAGACCGGTGTCATTATAGATGTTATAAAACTTTACCCGATTGATTCAAAACATGTTTATTTGCAGAACATTCGTGGAACTCGTGGGTAGGCCGCCTATTCCGGTAGCCCGACTAGTACAAATTAAAGCGCATCGGCGACATGAACTGTTGCGCACGGAGGCGCAAGGTGAATCGATGACACTACTGCAGGTGGCGGCGCCACGTGCACTAATGGCATTCCGATCATTATAAACCGTTATCGCTCTTTGGCGCTTTATCCATCTGAGTGGAACTATTACGAACCGTGATCAACCGTACTCTGGCGGTGGCTGCTTATGGCGCCGCCGCGAGGGCCCTCTCTTGAAAGCGATCTACGATGGAGACAGTTTCGCATTGAAGCGAGCCGCGCGCCCCCCTTTTTTGAAAGCGAATTGTGATGAGGGAAGAGTACTGCGAGTCTTAATAGCTTCGTAAGTGCTGTGTTCTCGCCTCTTATTAATGTTGAAGCGAAAGACAGCACGAACGTGAATTCGCTCGCTGCTGCAGGTCCTATCTTGAAAGCGACCGTTTTACGGGACGGATGAACTGACGAATGGATGGATAGCTTTTCTCATGGGGAAAGCATAGACATGCTCACGCACTTAAAAACCGGGAGAGCGTTATACGTTGGACAACATAACGCTACTTGCCCTAACAACAAATTCGATAAAGTTGATAGAAGCAACCCTACATGTTCGCTTTAAGAATAATATTTATAGGAAACCGTTTTTTGACCCAGGTGAAATTATATTCAGGCCGGGGTGCACAATATTCTAGGCGCATATTGACCTGCAAATTCGTATACAACTTGCATGGTGCCAAGGCATGCATGTGTTGGTGGTTGCACTTCACATCGCCAAGGCATACAGTAGCCTTGCACCACGGAATACTTACGGCCCAAATATCTACAAGCATGGATTACGCAATTATTAAGTGGCAAACAATTCTATCGCTTTCAAAACGTCTCTTCATCCACTACATATAAGCAGGAAAAAGTAGTTTCACAGGGGGTAGTGCTACCACCACAATTATTTAATATGTTTAGTGAGCTCCATCTCATCGCAAGTTATCTGCTTACTTTCGTGTATGCCGATGACATACTTTTTCTCATTGTGAAAAGACGTTCAGACCGCTTACACAAACCCGCAAAGTTATTTGCTGTTCTAGAGAACTGGTTAAATACCACTCTCTGTACCATCTATAACTCTGTCCCACAAATTTATGCATTATCTATAATAAATTAGTCGGACTTTAAACACCTATTGTACCCTTGGAAAAGTTATGTCAATCGCACAAAATTGAAGTAACTCTTAGTACGCTTCGCTGCCGCATACGTTCTTCTTATCTTTATTTTTACAGGACTAGTCTGGCACCCATATCTTTTCGTTATATGCGCAGGGAAGATCATACAATGTAATTTTTGTTTCAATTTCTTCCCGACGATTTATTAGCTTCGGAAAACCCACTTTGGAAAGCCAACTGCGCTTTTTAAGATGAAATGTAATTTTTCAAAATGTACTACCTGTGACTGCCTGGACACTTGGGCGTTGCGACGGGAAAGTTAGTGCTGCCATCCAAGATTTTCTTTTAGGATCACTGAGATTGAAACGCTGTATATAAAATTTTACGAGTCATTTTGTTTTAACCAAATGAAGTTGTTTTATTTTTGTGGTTGTCGTTCAATTTTCAATTTCATAAAAACATACAAAGTCTCAAACCTCTATCTTTAGACTCTAACTTGCCTATAATAAATATCGGAACTCTTTCCACTTTGACCTACCCAATTCTTGGCCAATTCCCCGGAGTGGTATGTGCCAATAGTGCTCATATGCCGAGTTAGTGAGGCGCATTAAGGTTTCTACACACAGGTGGAAGTTTGCAGCTTTAGTGACTATTGATTTAAGTAAAGCATATGATAGTGTAGAGCATGTCACAATCCCTAAAGCTTTAAATAGCATGAGTTGTATTTATTTTTATTGTTTATTTTATTTTATTGTATAACATTTTATTGTTTCCAACGTGGCTTTTGAGTGAGTGAGTGAGTGAGTGAGTGAGTGAGTGAGTGAGTGAGTGAGTGAGTGAGTGAGTAAGTGAGTGAGTGAGTGAGTGAGTGAGTGAGTGAGTGAGTGAGTGAGTGAGTGAGTGAGTGAGTGAGTGAGTGAGTGAGTGAGTGAGTGAGTGAGTGAGTGAGTGAGTGAGTGAGTGAGTGAGTGAGTGAGTGAGTGAGTGAAGAAACCTTATTTTAGGTCCGGCGAGGACGCGAACTCGTCGCGCTGCAAGCTAGTACCTCGTCGGGACCGGCAAATCTATACCACCCGCCCGGTCGTGGGCACGCGGGACAGGCCAGGATTTGCTTTTCTAGAGCGGGGCCACACAGAAGCGAATCGCACTGCTCCTTGATGAAGTTAACGGAAAAGTTTAACCACTGAAGAGTAGTTAGCCGGGGAGCTGTCCTTTTTTTCGTATTTTTTAATCATCATCATCAGCAGCACCATCGCCTATCTTATCTCCACCGCAGGATGAAGGCCTCTCCCTGCGATTGCGAATTACCATTGTCCTGCGCCAGCCGATTCCCAACTAGCGCCGGCGGATTTCCTAATTTCATTGCCCCACTAGTCTTCTGCCATCCTCGACTACGCTTTTCTTCTCTTGCTACCCTCTCTGTGACCCCAATGGTCCAACGATTATCTAGCCTCCGCATTACACTACCTGCCCAGCACCATTTTTTCTCTTAATGTCATTTAGAGTACCGGCTATACCCGTTCGCTTTCTGATGCAAGCCACTTTCTTTTCGTCTCTTAACGATATGCCAACCCTTCTTCGTTCCATCCTTCTTTGCGCGGCCCCTAACTTGTTCTCAAGCTTCTTTGTCAGCCTCCAAGTATCTGCCCCATATGTCAGTACAGGGAAAACGCACTGATTGTATGCCTTCCTTCCAATGATAACGATAAGCTTCAAGTAAGCAGCTGACAAGTCTGCCGTATGCGATCGAACCAATTGTTATTCCTCTATGAATGTCCTTCTCATGATCAGGGTTGCCTGTGAGTAATTTACCTAGGAAACATTCTCCTTCACAGACTCTAGAGGCTGACTGTCGATCCTGAACTCTTGTTCCCTTGCCCGACTATTCATCATTATCTTTGTCTTCCGCATATTAATTTTCAACTCCACTGTTGCAGTCTCTCTTTTTAGGTCCTCAATCATTTGTTGTAACTCGTCTGCAGTATTCTTGAATAGAATAATGTCATTCGCAAACCGAAGGTTGCTGAGCTATTGGCTGTCGATCCTTACTCCTAAGCCTGCCCAGTTTAACTGCCTGATTCTTCCAAGCACGCAGTGAAAAGCACAGGAGAGATTGTGTCTCCTTGTATGATCTCATTCTTTATAGGTATCTTCCTACTTTTCTTGGGCAGAATTAAGGTAGCTGTAGATTCTATGTGCACATTTTCCAGGATGTTTACGTAAGCGCTCTGTACTACTTGATTACGTTATGCCTCTATGACTGCTGGTATCTGTACTGAATAAGATGCCGTTTTCATAATCTATGAAAGCCATACCGAGAGGCTGATTGTAGTCTGTGAATTTCTCGATCACCTGAATAATGGCATGGATGGAACCCATTCTACAGTATCCCTTCTTTGGGCCAGCCCGTTCCCTTGGTTGTCTAAAGTCCAGCGTTGCCCTTATTATATTGCAAATTATCTTGGTGAATATCTTACATAGTACTGGTAGTAAGTTAATCGGCCTATAGTTTTTCAACTCGTCAACGTCTCCCTTTTTGTGGAATAATACAGAGAGCCACCAGTTTTCCAAGCATTATGTTTCCTCCATCTTTAACTAAAGTGACGGTTATTCCATCTTCTCCTGCCACTCTTGCTCATTTCCTGTCTTGCAAGGCCCTCCTGACCTCATCACTAGTTATAGGAGGAGTTTTTCCTGTTCATTACTGCTTCGAATGGAGGCAACCTGACTGCTCTGGGTACTGTACAGGTCTAATGTTCTACTAAGCTCAATTGCATAATACCGTACAAGTATATGTCTATGCGGATGACATAGCACTCTTAGCGTCTGCGAGTGATATTCACTCATTACAAATATCACTGCCGTCACACATAGGAATGCTTGAAGCTTCGTTTTCAGATATTCGAATGTCGCCTAATATTAGCAAAAGTTCCTTGAATGTAGTTCTATTGAATGTACCGGTCAATATCTCTGTCCAATACCGTCAGTAAATACTTCTGCAAGTCACATGTATCTAAAATCTAGGTGTAATGTATGGCGCAAACCTGAGCTGGTGAAATCACATGCATTGATTTTGGTAAATATAGGGCAATACGGGCTGTTGACAACATAAACAAACTTGGGAGATGTCGCTCTGGGCTACGCAGGGAAAGTATATTAACGTTTTATCGCATGTACGTTCAACCGATACAGGAATTTGGGTGGGTGGTATTGTTTGGTGGGCCAAATTACAACATTATTCAAGGGTTTTCTAAAGCGGGAGGCTCTTCGGAAATGTCTTGGTTTACTAAAACGTGTTGCAAAGAAAGTTTTGTATCAAGAAGGACGACTGCCTGTATTTCACTGCTGATTCCGCATTCTGATGGTAAAACATGTTTAAAAATTTATGACTCTTCTTCCAGAAGATCACAATTGCATTGTTCTCGCTTACATAGCTTCATGTTTTGTTTTTACCATTAAACGATAATATACGCCAGATCATTTGGCCAGACATGCCCTGACCTAATTTAAAAATTGAATTTGTAAATTAGAGTGAAAGTTCATTTGTTTTCAACAAAAAGAGGGCGCTAAGACAAAAGACAAGAAACTGACAAGGTCCGGGTCACCCGCAGAACAGCTGGCATTGTGCACTAGCACTTCAAAACAAATCCAAATTGAATTTCGTAAAGCTTGTAAAAAGCATGACGCAGTGAGGTAACGTGTATGACATTTGTACAAAAAAAGAATATATATATATATATATATATATATATATATATATATATATATATATATATATATATATATATATATGCAACTTGCACCAACTTGCACCAGCTTGCACGCGGAAAAAAGCAAGCTCAAACATAGACGGAAACCTCACACGCGAAATAAAAAACACTGAGAAAACCGAAAAAAAGAGCATTCCTAAAGCCTAACCACCACGCGAAGCTCGTAAAAGCAAAAATGAGGGGGAAAAATGGTGAAACAGAACATTTACAATATAGGCTGCTTGCGAAGTTTGACTTGCATGGTGTAACACTCGGTCTAACACTCGGTCTGACTAACACAGCTTCGCTGTTCGACTATCGTAATGCCTGCCGTATGCACTCCAACGCATTTTTATTATTCTGCCAATTCCCTTCTCATGGTCAGAGCGTCTTGTGGCTAACTGACCTAGATCAACGTACTCCTGCACAGAGTCCAGGGGCGTACCATCGATAATGAGTTTCGGTTCGTTTGCCACTTCATTAAAACTACTTATGCTAGAAATATTCGTATCTGGAGATGCCAGCTAGTTGTGAGGCTCAATATTGTCACGGTGCAACGAACATAGGAGACGACGACACTAGTAACCAAAATAGCTTGTTTTAGTAGTCGAGCGAAGAGCTCCTTTGTCTTCTAATATCTTAGGCAGGCGCACGAGACGAAGCCTACGAAGGCTCCCATCCTTGTCTCTGTCGTCGACATAGTGGATACGTGGCATTTACCTCCCACTCGAAAGAAGCATCGCTCCGATGCTGGAGGTCACTGTTCGAAAATATCTTGCAGTCGTTCACTGCCGTACGATTTCATGCGTACTACGTGTGCAAGTTCAGGCAGGTAATGGCGGCGCCTCGTGCAATAGGGACTATCCGGGACGACCTCATAGGTGACGTTACTTAGGCGTTGTAATACTAGATATGGTCTGAAATACCGCCTTAAGAGCATGTCGAAGAGTCCTCATCAACTCCCACACTCTGTCGCCTGTGTTGTAGATCACCGGTCTATGGCGAGCATTGTAGCGGCCTGCATTGTAGTCTTGCTGTTGGCAGATCCACACCCTTGCGAGCTTCTAGCTTCTTCAATGCGCCGCGTAAAGCTTCGGCATTCGTGTCAGCGCCATCGCATTCGTGAGAGAGCCATGATTCCAAAATCGTCCGTTAGCAAGGCTGAACGGAGACGTCCGTGTTGTTTCTTGCTTAGTGGTGTGGTAAGCAACGTTATATAAGGCAGAATCTCGTCCCAATTATTGTGGTTCACATCCACACAATTTGAAAGCACGTCTTCAAGAGCCTTTTCGCATATGCTCTGTCATTCCGTTGGTTTGTGGATTGTAAGCTATCGTCTTGTGGTGAGTCGTTCCACTGAGCATCAGGACAGTATGCAAAACCTCTGCCGTGAATTCAGTTCCACTGTCGGTAATTAGAATGCTTCATGCATCGTGTCTTACCACAACATTCTCTATGAAAATATCGCGCCACCTCTGCTGCTGTGCTTGGCTGGATCGCATTTGTTTCGACGTAGCGAACAAGATAGTTAGTCGTGACAACAGCGTAGGGGCTTCCAGCACTAGACGCAAGGAGTGGGCGCAAAAGGATCATTCCGATCTGGTGGAATGGTGTCCATGGGACCTGAAAGGTTTTAAGCAGGCTGGTTGCTTTTGCCGGGGGCGACTTGGGCCTCTGGCAGTCCAGGCATACGATGTGTGCGTGATGTTTGACTACCGTGGTGAGTCTTGTCGAGTAGTACCTTTGTAGTACTAGGTTCAGAGTCCGCGTGTATCCGAAGTGACCACAAGAGACCTCGGCGTGACAAGCTTGCAGTATTTTACTCTGAAGCGGTGTAAGAACGACCAGTATATAGCTGCATCCGATGGGTGGGAAGTTCTTTTTGTAGAGAACATCGTTGCGTAAAGAAAACGATGAGAGCCCTGTTGAAAAAAATTCTAGGCACCTTGGGTGTTCATTTTGGTTGGTAACAACTTTATTTATAGTCCTGCAGAGCTTTCGCCGACAGGGCCTTAGGTCTCTGGCGTGGGGACGTCAAGTTGCTGCCTCGCCGCCACCTTGCGGGCCGGCTGGACGGCCCAGAACACGGAGCAGCATATGAGTTAAAGGGGCTATATCAGTGTGGCAGACCGTGCATATATTTGTGGGGTATGCGCCAGGGTAGAGCCTGTGGTATTGTGCCGGGTGAGGATACGTGAGCGTATGGTGTTGTCTGAGGGCTAACGCCTGCGGCCTGTCCAGCTTGTCGCTGGGAGGAGAGAAGGTTCGTGAGCCAGGCAGAAGGCTTTGGCAATTTCGTTGTAGCTGGTCAAGCAGTCTTTTGTGCTGTCCCACGGACGACGGTCGCCGGCGTGGTTCGCGAGCTCACGCGGCTTGGCGTGTGCTGCCTTGTTTCGGTTGGATATGGATTCGGTACTTTTCCCATGTGCGCCGGGAACCACTGGATTCTAGTTTGAAAACATACCTCCCGCTGGACTTGTTCATTGCTTGTGAGTTCATCAGTATAAAAAATTAGACAAGCAAGTGAGGCTCATCACATTCTTGGTGTGCAACGGCGACTGTATCGGGAACACCGAGGAATGGCGCTTCGTCTTCATGAGATAACGTAGTCGACTCTATCCGTGACGGCTTGAGGCAATAAGTGTCGGAATGCCTTTTCCTCGATTGAAGATGACCGTCATGTTGTACACTTGCAGACTGAGGCTCAAGCGCGCTAATCGGCCGCAAGAACCTTACAGGTTTGTCAGCCGGCATAGTTATTGATGATCACTGATAACTTTCAAGGGACGGCAGTAAAAACTGACAAAAATTTCGTAACAACCCATATGACGGCAAGGAATTCCTTCTCAATTGCCGTGGAATCGATTTCTGGGCGTGAGGGGCGTTCTGCTTGCTTAGGCAATCTCCCTATCAGCGTCGTCCTGCAACTGCATGAGCACTGCTCCCAGACCGGCATTGCTGGCATCAGTGTGAAGTTTCATGGAGGCTGCTTCTTCAAAGCGGGCAAGTACTCAAGGGGCTTGCACCCGTTGCCTCAGCTCATTAAAAGCAGCTTTCTGTGTTCCAAGTGACGCAAATATCAGGTCCTCTCTAGTGAGGTGAGTTATTGGTTACGCAATGTGTGCAAATTGTGTGATGAACCGACGATATTACGTGCAGAGGCACAGAAAGCACTTAACCGCTTTCTTATCCGATTGTATGGAGAACTGTGTGACTGTGGGAATTTTGTCAGGATCGGGATGAACATCATCATGACTGATGACATGACCAAGAAACTGTGGTTCCTCGAAGCAAAACTGGCAGTCCTCTCCCAGGAAACATGACGACATCGTCGAGATAGACTAGGCAGGTTTTTCGCTTCAGCCCCGAAAGCACAGCATCCATGAGCCTTTCAAAGGTAGAGCGCAGATAGCACAAAACGAAGGGGAAAATTTTAAAATTCCTACAGTCCATCTGGCATCACAAAAGCGGTTTTTTCAGGGTCTTTCGTGTCCACCTCGATTTGCCAGTATCCACTTTTCAGGCCCACTGAAGAGAACTAACGAGAGTGTCGAAGCCACATGAGGGAGTCATCTAAACGTGGGAGTCGGTAGCCAACTTTCTTTGTAACCTGATTTAGCTGGCGGTAATCGACACAAAAACGCAGTCTGCCGTCCCTATTCTTGACTAAAAGTACAGGCGATTCCCAGGCGCTACCTGACGGTTCAATTTTGTTGTCTTCGAGCATTCTAGTTACTTGCTCCTGTATCGCTTCCCCTTATTTTAGAGCCATAGGATAAAGGCTCTGGTGAGTTGATTTGGCCGTGTCTTCAGTAATTATGGCGTGCTTGCGCCAGGGCCTGCGACCGACTTATGATGTCGATGCATCTCTTCCGTGCCCAGTTTAGGACGGGTGCTACTGTTCTGAACTCCACTCGTTGATTTTGCCGATGCGCTCAAACTGGTCTACGTCTTCACAGGCGTCACCGTGAAAGCGATCCGGAAGCAGTGGATGAAGAAGGGTTACCTGAGGCATGCTAGACGAACTTATGGTTTTGGTTTCCTTGGTGCACTGGTGTTAATCGTGGGCGGCGATGGGTAGCGTTTAGACGAAGGTTCTTGTACACGTGTGAGCTCGAGAGCAAGACATTGCAACCGACGATTGAAATGATGCACAGGCCTGGCGATGTGCGGGAGAATATCCGTGCTGGATGAACGGCTTCCAGGAGGGGTGCCGAGCACCGGGTCGTACCCAGTACATCCGCCAGTGTCGGGGTGCAACAAAGATGGCAGACAAGGGCACGTACAACAAAAACGGCTTGCTTTCCTAGATGTATGCCCCCCCCCCCCCCCCCGCCCTAGATCTTTGTGATACCTACCCACTCTGTGAGATTGGCCAAGGACCGGGTAGTTTGATATAACAAGGAAAAATGATTATACGATAACTCATATCGCGATAACGCATATCAGAAGTAATAGGTAGTTTCAATACTGTTTTAATACCTTAGCATGGTTTTACCTCAGGGATCATGTACGTACCAGAGGGGACATTATAAATGTAATGGTGGATACAGTTCTTATTGCAGCGCGTAGCACGCACACTTGAGGTAATATGTCCTCTGTGGCATGCTCTCTTCGAGGCATTAAATACCTAAGGTAGTTTACTTTATAATAGCAGGTGTTCCTCTATCATTTAGGCTGTGTTTTTTTCTACTTTCATTTGAGAATAGAAAAACGCGGGTGCAGGGATGCGCACTGGCGGCGTCAGAAATGCCTAATCGGTGCAGGATTGTATTGGATTAAATCAACTTTATTAAAGGTACTGCAGGACGCACTTCAGCGCGCAGTGGGCGTCTCCCACGCAGGGACTGACAGGGAGTACCTGGAGGCCGCTGCGTGGGCTGCTGGACGGCCCATTCATTGCTGATCTTGGAGTAGCGGGCTTCGTAAGGTCTTCTCCCCCTTAACTGAGGTAGGGTGGGGCGGAGCGCGTTTCTGCACTCCCAGAGCACATGTGTGAGTATCACCGTGTCGCCACACGAGGGGAACGCATTGTCGGGGTAGACGTCCGGGTCGATGATGTGTATCGCGGAGGGATTGGGGTAGGTACGCATCTGCAACAAGCATAGCGTTAGCGCCTGCGGCTTGTTTAATTTGGGGTGTGGAAAGAGACGTCGTCCCAAGTAAAAGTGTTCAGTGATTTCGTTGTACGCTACTGTGGCGTCCCTCTTCTGCTCCAACTCGTCGAGACGCGGTTGCCCGTGGCTGACGGTGCGGTGGGCAACCGCGCGCGCATCGTCGCGGGCTGTCTCGTTGAGGTTGGGCGTGGCGCCCGGGATCCAACTCAGGTGGACGGGAAACCAAATGACGGCGTGGTGCTTGAGGGAGCTCGGATCAGCGCCGCGGAGGACGCGTAACGCCTGGTTGCATACACTCCTCCCTCGAACGCTTTGCTGGCTGGTCCAGAGTCGCTCAATTATACCTCTAACTTGTCCTCGAGCATTCCCATAGCTATGGCCACTTGCTCTGCCACCTCGGGGTCGCGTGGGAGGTTATTCAGGAAAATAAATTTCAATAAGTATGCAAAAGTTAATCGAAATGGACTGTGGAAGCCAAATTCACAGTCCTCATGAATGGCGTGAACCAGCTACAGTGTTTAGTACGCATAATGACTGAGGTTAGGATAGCGTTTTTGTCACCTTCATCAATAACTGCTGCTTTACCCATAGGAGGCAGACAACTGACGTTATTTTGTCCTCTTGAATATCGTCAGTGGGTAGTGAAACAAACTTTCTAGAGGAACAGATGAATGCTAGAAGCGCGACCGCCATAGCAAGCACCATCCCAGCCAGTATTCTGTAGAGATTGTCGTAGGCACCGCTGACATCCCGAAAATGTCCTGCGAATAATAGCAACAATAACAAATTAGCGCTTTGTAAAACAGAGAGGATGAAAAATGAAATGTGCACTTTCGTTACAGTTTTTAGTTTTTGGAGAGATAGATGGCGTGTTTCTGTAGTGTTGTGAGATGGTACACGTCAGGGTTTTATAATCGCACAGTCAGGGTAGGTGTTTTGCGTTAAAAGAGCTTATATTTACTCTTTAGTTGGATTAAACTGAACGTGCTGTACTTATTTCCACACAAGCTACTGCAATGATTAACGTTAAACAGTTGTCGCGATGTGCTGCTATGCTATCTCCAACGCTTAATATTGTTCACAGAGAGCTTAATGACATCTTACCGTAAATCCATGCTTCAACTTGTTTTGAGGCTCACAAATGTGTGCCTGCATCCTTAACAACCACAACACCCGATTATCGTCTGCAATGTTTGTATTCTGCGTGTGACTGTGTGATGTGTTGCGGTGTGCCCTCTTCTCTTTCTTTCCTTCTCTCGCCTTTCTTCTTTTTCTTTTTTTTGTCTCCTCTGCAAGCAAGTAGGTGAATGTCCCTTTATGATGAAAAGTGATAGCCCGTTTGCTTTTATATTAGGGGCATTTTCAAATGATTACATGATTAATAATAGCAGTTACTTCGTTTATATTACTGTCTTTGCGTAAAAATATTAGTACACCGCATAAGTTGTAATGCGTTTAGTGTAGCAGCACAACAGACGTACAGGCATAGATACAGACACACACGTAGACACATACACACACACACACACACACACACATATATATATATATATATATATATATATATATATATATATATATATATATATATATATATATATATATATATAAACGAGAAGAAAGGGGGTTAACCGAGGGGCCCGATATTTATTAGTCATATAATGAGAAGCCAACAAACACTGACACCAAGTACAACATAGGGGAAATTGCATGTGCTTAATAAATGAAATAAAGTAATGATAAATTAATGGAAATTAAAGTGGATGAAAAAACAACTTGCCGCAGGTGGGAACCGAACCCACAACCTTCGCATGTCGCGTGCGATGCTCTACCAATTGAGCTACCGCGGCGGCGTTTCCCCATCCACTTTCTTGGGTATTTATGTGTACTAGTAGAACCCTGGGAGTGTTAGCCAGCGTCTTGAATCCGGCAACATTGATGCCTTCAGGTAGCATATGTGGGTTTATTGACCAGTTGCCTTCAGCCGAAAAAGATCGCGTTCTCGTGACGCCTGCGGCAAAAGGGACGTTCCACGTCCGCCGCCTAGGTCTGTGAGTGGGGGCGCTGGCTAACACTCCCAGGGTTCTACTAGTACACATAAATACCCAAGAAAGTGGATGTGGAAACGCCGCCGCGGTAGCTCAATTGGTAGAGCATCGCACGCGACATGCGAAGGTTGTGGGTTCGGTTCTCACCTGCGGCAAGTTGTTTTTTCATTCACTTTAATTTACATTAATTTATCATTACTTTATTTCATTTATTAAGCACATGCAATTTCCCCTATGTTGTACTTGGTGTCAGTGTTTGTTGGCTTCTCATTATATGACTAATAAATATCGGGTCCCTCGGATAACAACCCCCTTTCTTCTCGTTTATTACATAACGAGGGTCTCGAATCCGGCAACATTGATGCCTTCAGGTAGCATATGTGGGTTTATTGACCAGTTGCCTTCACCCGAAAAAGATCACGTTCTCGTGACGCCTGCGGCAAAAGAGACGTTCCACGTTCGCCGCCTAGGTCTGTGAGTGGGGGCGCTGGCTAACACTCCCAGGGTTCTACTAGTACTCAGACTGGGATACATAGCGCAAAATAAAAAAATTACACAGGGACAAGCAGAACACAGGACGAGCGCTCGTCCTGTGTTCTGCTTGTCCCTGTGTAATTTTTTTTTTTGCGCTATGTATCCCAGTCTGAATGCATACCACCAACACGCCCAAACTTCTTCCCTGCTAAAATTCTACTAGTACACATAAATACCCAAGAAAGTGGATGGGGAAACGCCGCCGCGGTAGCTCAATTGGTAGAGCATCGCACGCGACATGCGAAGGTTGTGGGTTCGGTTCCCACCTGCGGCAAGTTGTTTTTTCATCCACTTTAATTTCCATTAATTTATCATTACTTTATTTCATTTATTAAGCACATGCAATTTCCCCTGTGTTGTACTTGGTGTCAGTGTTTGTTGGCTTCTCCTTATATGACTATATATATATATATATATATATATATATATATATATATATATATATATATATGTGTGTGTGTGTGTGTGTGTGTGTATGCGCGAACCGGTTACTTAACTGGCCGTGGTCGCTCAGCGGATAAGGTGTTATGCTGCTGAGGACGAGGTAGCAGGATTGAATACCGGCCACGGCGGCCTCATTTCGATGGGAGCTAAATGCGAAAACACCTGTGTGCTTAGATTTAGGTGCACGCTAAAAAACCGCGAGTGGTCTAAATTTCAGGTGTTCTACACCACGGTGTGCCTCATCATCAGAAAGTGGTTTTTGGCACGTAAAACCCCATACTTGTATATATTATTAAAACCGTTTACTTATGTATGCAAGGCAGATCAAAGCAAACGGTTGGCGTTTTTCCGTGTGTGGTCCAGAATTAGCCCGCTGAACCTCTTTCAGAACCCTCCGTCTTTTTGTAATTTGCTCTCCTTCTGCCCTTTGTTACCGAAACTCGTGACATTTTTCTGTTGGCAGACGAAGCCCGGTGGGCAAGTCATTCAGTCTCTCGTGGATTGTAAGGCGTCAGGTTGGCATCGTGCGTGACTTCGGTTTTGGACGAGTGTCGTTCACTGTTTGTGAAGCGTGCAATGCGATAGTTGACCTCGCTGAGGCGTTCCAGTATAACGTAAGGTCCAACACAGACGACCAAATCAAGCAGATCGAAGTGGATGAGAGAGACGGTGAGAAAACAGCCTTTGTGACGCCTGACGGACTTTATGAATTTCAAGTACTCCCTTTCGGTTTGTGTTCAGCGCAAGCAACATTTCAGCGTCTAACGGACACTGCGCTCTGCGGACTCAAATGGCTAGCATGCCTGGTGTACATGGATGACGTGATTGTCTTTTCCGCAACGTTCGACGAACACTTACGAAGGCTGAAAACTGTTTTTGAAGCGATACGCTCTGCCGGTCTCACTTTGAAGCATGAGAAGTTCCATTTTGGTTTTCACGAGCTCCAGTTCCTCGCTCACGTCGTCAGTAGCCAAGGAGACCGACCTGATCCGGATAAAATTGCCACCGTCGCTAATTTCCCGATTCCATCAAACAAAAAGGCCGTGCGACGTTTTCTGGAACTCTGCGCATATTATCGGTGATTTATTGCGAATTTCTGGCGCATTGCATGGCCGTTAACACAGCCCACCCGATAAGATATGCCTTTTACTTGGGGTGAAGAACGGCAGCGGAAATTTCACGAGCTCCGGCAACGCATGCAATCGCCTCCCGTATTAGCATATTTCGATGAGGAAGCCCCGACGATATTGCATACAGACGCTAGTAATGTCGGTCTACGGGCCGTGCTAGTACAATGCCAGGCGACAGCGGAAATGTGATTGCTTACGCCAGTTGGACACAATCCCGAGCCGAGGCTAACTGCTCCACCACTGAAAAAGAATGCCTCGCAGTGGTATGGGCAGTTCTAAAATTTCGTCCGTATTTGTATAGTCCGTCTTTCACCGTCGTTAGCGATCGCCATTCCCTCTGCTGGCTCATTAATTTGAAAGATCCTTCGGGCCGGCTCGCACGCTAGAGTCTTCGACTCCAAGAGTTCGACTTTATTGTTGCATACAAGCCGCGACCTGTCCAGACAGGCCGCCACTTGAATCTTAACCTGGCAACGTTTAACGCTAGAACGCTATCTAGTAAGGCGAGCCTAGCAGTGCTATTGGAGGAATTAGAGGACAGTAAATGGGATATAATAGCGCTCAATGAAGTTAGGAGGACAAGAAGCATATACATTGCTAAAAAGCGGGCACGTCCTGTGCTACCTGGGCTTAGCGGAGAGACGAGAACTAGCAGTTGGATTCCTGATTAATAAGAATATAGCTGGTAGCATACAAGAATTCTATAGCATCAACGAGAGGGTGGCAAGTGTTGTTGTGAAACTTAATAAGAGGTACAAATTGAAGGTCGTACAGGCCTACACCTCTACATCTGGTCATGATGACCAGGAAGTCGAAAGCTTTTATGAAGACGTGGAATTGGCCATGGCTAAAGTCAAAAGAAGATACGCTATACTCATGGGCGCCTTAAATGCCAAGGTACGCAAGAAGCAGGCTGGAGAAAAGTCAGTGGGGGAATATGGCATTGGCACTAGGAATAGCATGCGAGAACTACTAGCAGACTTTGCAGAGCAGAATAATATGTGGATAATGAATACCTTTTTCCGCAAGCGGGATAGCCGAAAGTGGACGTGGAGGAGCCGGAATGCGAGACTAGAAATGAAATAGACTTTATAATGTGCGCTAACCCTGGCATCATATAAGATGTGGACGTGCTCGGGAAGGTGCGCTGCAGTGACCATAGGATGGTAAGATCTCGAATTAGCCTAGACTTATGGAGGGAATGGAAGAAACTGGTACATAAGAAGCCGATCAATGAGTTAGCGGTAAGAGGGAAAATAGACGAATTGCGGATCAAGCTACAGAACAGGTATTCGGCTTGAACTCAGGAAGAGGACCTTAGTTTATGAAGCAATGAAGGCCAATCTTACGGGCATCAGTAAGGAGTGTGCAATAGAAGTCGGTGGTAACTCCGTAAGACAGGATGCCCGTAAGCTATCGCAGGAGACCGAAGATCTGATCAAGAAACGCCAATGTATGACAGCTTCTAATCCTACAGCTATATTATAACTGGCAGAATTTTCGAAGTTAATCAACCAGCGTAAGACAGCTGCCATGAGGAAGTATAATTTGTATTGAATTGAACATGTTCTGAGGAACGGAGGAAGCGTAAAAGCAGTGAAGAAGAAACTAAGAATTTGCAAGAATCAGATGTATGCGTTAATAGAAAAATCCGGCAATATCATTACTAATATGGATGAGATAGTTCAAGTGGCTGAGTATTTCTATAGAGATTTATGCAGTACCAGTGGCACCCACGACGATAATGGAAGAAATAATATTCTAGAGGAAATTGAAATCCCACACGTAACGCCGGAAGAAGTAAAGAAAGCCTTGAAGGCTATGCAAAGGGGGAAGGCAGCTGGGGAGGATCAGGTAAGAGCAGATATGTTAAAGGATGGTGGGCAGATTGTTCTAGAAAAACTGGCCACCCTGTATACGCAATGCCTCATGACCTCGCGCGTACCGGAATGTTGGAAGAACGCTAACACAATACTAATTCAAAAGAAAGGGGACGCCAAGGACTTGAAAAACTACAGACCCATCAGCTTACTGTCCGTTGCCTGCGAAATATTTACTAAGGTAATCGCAAATATAATCAGGAACACTTTAGACTTCTGCCAAACGACCAGGCAGGATTCCATAAAGGCTACGCATGAATAGACCATATTCACGCTATCACTCAGGTGATAGAGAAATGCGCGGAATATAACCAACCCTTATATATAGCTTTCATTGATTACGAGAAAGCGTTAGATTCTGTCGAAACCTCAGCAGTCACGGTGGCATCACGGAATCAGGGTGTAAACGAGCCATATGTAAAAATACTGAAAGATATCTATAGCGGCTCTCCAGCCACCGTAGTCCTCCATAAAGAAAGCTACAAAATCACAATAAAGAAAGGCGTCCGGCTGGGAGATACGATCTCTCCAATGCTAGTCACAGCGTGTTTACAGGACGTATTCAGAGACCTGGATTGGGAGTAATTCTGGAGAAGAGTTAATGGAGAATACCTTAGTAACTTGCGCTTCGCTGACGACATTGCCTTGCTTAGTAACTCAGGGCACCAATTGCAATGCTTGCTTACTGACCTGGAATGGCAAAGCAGAAGGGTGGGTCTAAAAATTAATCTGCAGAAAACCAATGTAATCTTTAACAGTCTCGGAAGCGAACAGCAGTTTACTATAGGTAGCGAGGCACTGGATGTGGTTAGGGAATACATCTACTTAATGCAGGTAGTGATCGCGGATCGGGATTTTGAAACTGAAATAATCAGAAGAATAAGAATGGGCTGGGGTGCGTTTGGCCGGCACTCTCAGATCATGAACAGCAGTTTGCGGTTATCCCTCAAGAGAAAAATGTATAACAGCTGTGTCTTACCAGTACTCATGTACGGGGCAGAAACCTGGAGGCTTACGAAAAGGGTTCTACTTAAATTGAGGACGACGCAACAAGCTATGGAAAGAAGAATGATAGGTGTAGCGCTAAGGGATAAGAAAAGAGCGCATTGGTTGAGGGAACAAACTCGAGTTAATGATATATTAGTTGAAATCAAGAAAAAGAAATGGGCATGGGCCGGACATGTAATGAGGAGGGAAGATAACCGATGGTCATTAAGGGTTACGTACTGGATTCCAAGGGCCGGGAAGTGTAGCAGGGGACGCCAGAAGGTTAGGTGGGTGGATGAGATTAAGAAGTTTGCAGGGGCGACATGGCCACAACTAGTACATGACCGGGGTAGTTGGAGAAGTATGGCAGAGGCCTATGCCCTTCGTTGGGTGTAATCAGGCTGATGATGATGATGATGATGATGATGATGATGATGATGACAAGTCGGAAAAACGGCACGCAGGCGCCGGCTGCCTTTCTCGGTCTTCTGTTGAGCCGGCAGCGCAAGACGATGACGACACGGTCTTTCTGGGACTCGTGGATACTGCCGATCCTTGAGGCCAGCAACGGAATGACACTGAATTGCTGCCGCTCATTGATTACCTAGAAGGACGAACCAACAGCATGCCGAGGCTCTTTGCGAGAGGGCGAACATCGTAATGCTTGCGTCACAACGTCCTCTACAAGAAGAACTTCTCGCCTAGCGGCAGGAACTCCTTACTCGTTGTTACATCATCGCTTCGACGTGAAATCTTACATGCCTGCCACAACAATTTATACTGGCCGAGACTTACTGCGGTCGGTAAATGTTACGTTAAGACATGTCTGCATTGCCAACGTCGCAAATCACCATCCGTGAAACCAGCCGGCCTACTGCACTCTGCTGACGTACTGGCCACACCATTTGCACAAGTAGGCATGGACATTCAGGGCCCCAGCCCAACGTCTTCTACTGGTAATAGGTGGATAAAGGTCGCCATGGATTATCTCACTAGATATGCCGAGACATGTGCTCTGCAATGGGCAACAACAGAAGAAGCGGCACATTTTTTTCTGGAATCCATTGTTTTAAGGCATGGCGCTCCCGCAGCAGTCGTCATGGACAGAGGTACTGCGTTCATGGCCCAGTTATTAGATATCATTCTACGTCTAAGTCGTACCGCCCACCGGAAGACAACGGCGTATCAGCCTCAAACAAACGGACTGACAGAACGACTCAATAGGACAGTGGCTCATCTGATACGCATGTACGTAGATGTAGAGCATAAGAACTGGCACGATGTTTTACCTTTTGTCACTTCCGCGTAAAGTACGTCTCGTCAAGAGACCACCCGCAAGACACCCTTCAGTCTCGTATACGGCCGTGAGGTTACAACGACATTAGACGCAATGCTCCCTCATGAATTTGACGACAACGAGACGGATACTGAAGAGATAACACACCGAGCAGAGGCAGCTAGGCAGTTTGCGCGTCTGCGAATCCCGAACAAAAGGACTGTGACGCCAGACGCTACAATCTTCGGCACAGAGCCGTAACATACAACATCGGCGACAAAGTGTGGGTCTGGACACTTATTCGATCGCGTGGGCCCTCTGAAAACTCCTGCGCAAATACATCGGGCCCTACATAGCTCTCTGACGCCTCAGTGACGTCAACTACGAATTCGTTCCAGACAGCTCTCACTGTTCAAAGCACCGATGGCATATACCCGAGGTCGTTCACGTGCTTCGTATGAAGCCGTACTATGAGGACTCACAAGAATGCGCAGTTCTTTACCGCTGCTTTTCAAGCCTCTATCATCGGGACGATGATCTTTCCTAAAGGGGGAGCAAATGACACAACTATACTTGGCACAACCATAATGCAGCGGGTATACGCCAATGGGTACGACGCTGAAGTAGCGCGTGTTTTTTAGGTGATGTGGGGCAAACGAAGAAGACGTGTTTATTTCCCTTGGACGGCACATAAAGTGCAATGCTTGGTGGTGCTGCTCCGCATACTCGTCGACCCCACGTCGTTACAATATATATATATATATATATATATATATATATATATATATATATATATATATATATATATATATATATATATATATATATATATATATACATATATATATATATATAGAGAGAGAGAGAGAGAAAATGGCGCGTAGCGCCTTCTAATGTTTCTTGATTTCTTCTGATTAGACTAATAATAATAATTGGACCCCTTGACTTTCTTTCTGCTCGTTCATTACACAGCAAGGTTTTCAAATCTGAAAGCTTTGGTAGTTTCCGACAGCATGTATTGATTTACTGACCAGATGCCTTCACCTACAAAATTCACGTTCAACGTGACGATAGCGGTAGAGAGGGTGTGTTTGTGTGTGTGTGTGTGTGTGTGTGCGAGAGAGAGAGAGAGAGAGACCTGCCGCGGCGGCTTAGCGGCTCTGGTGTTGCACTGCTGAGCTTGAGGTCGGGGATCAAAAGCCGGCCCCGGCGGCCCCATTTCGATGGAGGTGCAATATAAAAACGCCGTGTTTTGTGCAGCTGGGCTTCTTAAAGATCCCGTGATGGAAAAAAATTAATTCGGAGTCTCCCACTACGGCGTGACTCATAATAAAATTGTGGTTTCGGTAGGTAAAACCCGGGAATTCTTTCACTGTGTGTCTGTCTGTGCGGGAGTGCGTGGGCTTGTCAAGGGTCATTGAAGCTTGAGTGGTTCAGATCAAAGAGAGCAGTTGTGTCGTCTCTTCTTGTCCATGCCTCTTCAATGCGCCGCTATACTATGTTTCTTTTTTTAAAATATTTCGTATAGCGCAGCTACGCGAGAAGAATATCAGAAAAAAGACAGCACTTTCATTGATTTCTTTTCTTCGAAACTGGGGCAATTCAGATCGCAAGGTACCACCAGCGTCTTCAATTTTACCATGTCTGCATGTACGCTAAAATTTTTTTGTATATTGTAAATGAAATTATGGCGCCAAGGAAGTACTAGGAACGGGTGTCTTCACGTTCGGGAATAATAGCGATTTCGAATGAACATTTCAGGGTGTTCAGGATTAATTCATGAGCGTGCTACTGAAAGTAAGCACATCAATGAAGCAAGAAGAAAGCCATATAAATGTATTGCTGAAAAGGCGCCGCTTGTATCATGCCAGTTACGTCGGTCCCGTTCTTCATATTCATATCATGAGATACGCCACATGAGAGGCATGCATGTTATGTCTACCATGTCATTCATGCCATGTCGTTTATGATACCTGGTATATATACGTGTAAAAAATACCGCGTTGCAATCATGGCCACGAGCCCATGTTTATTGGTCCAAGCCGGAAGACATCTTGGGCACTCTATGGGTGTAGGCGGACTCAAAGTGGACTAAAGCAGACAAAGAAAAACAACATTAAATTATGGGGTTTTACATGCCAAAACCACTTTCTAATAATGAGGCACGCCATAGTAGAGGACTCCAGAAATATTCACCTGCTGTGGTTCTTTAACGCGCACATAAATCTAAGTACAAGGGGGTTTTCGCATTTCGCCGCCATCGAAATGCGGCCGCCGTGGCCCGGATTCAATGCCGTGACCTTGTGCTCAGCAGCCCCACACAATAGCCACTGAGTAACCATGGCGGGTAAGTAGACAGAGAATGTCTGGTAGTAAGCAGCTATCCCTGGCATCACACATTCTGTTTTTGTGCTTGTAATGCAGTGAACGTATATTTAAGGATGAACGTATCGATATAGATGGCTACATGCAATTATGCAGGGAATGTATGCACATGATTGGAATACGAAAGAGCGTGCACTGGCCTATAATGGAAGGGTTGCTGAGCAGCACGGGAACCAGGAGGACCCCAGAAACGCCGGACAGCAGGGCGACGGCGTCCGGGCCGAAGTAGTCGGCCACTAGCACGTGCTTCATGGTCATCAACGTAGCGAGAGCCACTGACGATGCTGCTCGCAGCACCACGTGTGCTGCGCCTCTGGTCTCCGGCGTCAAGGCGAGAAAGGCGCCCAGCGCCACCACGTTGCCGGCCGCGAGAGCCGGTCGGCTCACCAGGCCCACATCCGCGACTAGTGGCAGTAGGATTCGTCCAACGATCTCAGGCGCTGAAGCGTAGGTAACCGTCAACTCAGCGTGCGCCCGAGATACGCCGCTGTCGAGGGCGTAGTCTACTAGAGTTGACAAGTGCACGGCGTTCACGTAGTCCAGCAACACGGATCCCACGACGGCAGCATAGAAGCTGGTCGTCAGAAGCTCTGGCGGTGTGCTTTGCATAGTATGCCGAATCTTCGTAACTAAGCTGCGGTGATTTTGGCGCTTTTCCTTAGGTGGTGGACTTGAAACCGGTGTTACGGTTGCCGTCGAGCCTCGCGTCATCCACGGGGGCTCCTTGAGGACGATTGAGAATGCCGTGACGTGCATAGTGAGCGCTGCGTATATGAGTAGTGTACCACGGAAACCATACGTGGTCCTCAGGTAAGACAGCAACGCTGGGAACGCAATGGCGCTGGTGGGGTCGGCCACAAACTTAAGACCGGTGGCGATGCCACGGTACCTTTGGAAGTACTGCATGATTTCCACAAGGTTGCACATCAAAACAAGTCCTGCTCCAAGCCCTGGAAGACATGCGAAAACAGAAAGGAAAATAAAACTGTCGAAAACGCTTCCAGATGCCACATGAGCGTTTACTCTGTAGCTACCTCAAAATGATTTGCGTCTAAGAATGAACGAAAAACGGGCCATTTTCATAAACACAAAATAGTATCAGCGGCAAGCACTTGTTTTAGACAAAGTAGCGTTCTATGCTTATACAAGATGAGGGACATCTACAATAAATATTTATATGGAAGCTTTGTTTGTTACCCACATAAGTTAGGCATCGCTGCTGCTAGGTCGATCTATTTCTCTACGCATGTACCATGTCGCACTTGTGAAAACTTTTTAACTATTCACGTCCCACGCAGCTTGACAGATTCAAGACAATGTTGCTTGTCGCTTGGAGCAAACTGAGCAATCTTTCCGCTCTGGCCATTAAGAAATAAGGTATACTTATTTATTCAATTGGTCAAATATTCAATTGAAAACAAATGTTTCAATGAGAAAATTCTAGGCCATCTTGAGAAGTTCAAAATCTGGAATTCTGTTGCGCAATACGTAATACAAAAAAAGAAAGCTTTTTCTAATCCTAAAAGAATGCCGTAGAAACGCAATATTTCACGCACGACTTTCCCTTTAAAATATATTGCTCTAAACATTTCATTTGAGTAATTTAATAATGAATATATATATTTATTTATATTAGGCCAACTAAAAAGAACAGACAGACTTGGTACAAAGGAAGGCAAACAATATTACCATGTTTCTATCAAGCTACATTAAACTGGCACATTTAAAAAAAAAGTAAGGCAGTCGTTACTTGTAACACCAAACCTTTTTAAATTTGTATAGAAATGTTATATCTGGGCTAGTCACAAGTACACGCAGAAGTGATATTCAATGTCCGTGCGCTGATCTACAAAGTAATGCCTGTAAGCTAACCTCTTCTATCTGCAATAAAAATGATAATTCATACATAAAACAGAGGCATGCAATTTAGGTTCATAGTTATCCTTTTAGCGCACCAACCTTTCAAGGGAATATGCAATTATAGACAAGTGATTCTTGGATTTATTTCATTTTATTTCATTTTTTCAATAAGCCATTTGCTGCGTGTGACTAGTTGAGCATATTCCTGGCCGATGGTCAAGGATATGTAGGTGCCAATGTGACATAAGATCACAATTCTTACTTGTAGCTAGACATGTGCCGCACTTCTCAGTGCATGCGCTTCTCTTCTTCATTTTTTTCGCCATTGGCAAGCAGCATATATCGCCTTCCTACACCTGAGATCCCTACGCAGACCACTCACACTCTGCCTTCGCCTGATTTTGTGTTTGCATTTCGGCCTAGCGTGTGCGATATATGCTTGAACATAGAAAATGCGTAATACTACTGGTGTGATCTTTATTGTACAGAACTTTAATTAATGAGGTTCCATGCTCAATGGTGAGCAGAAATTGTACGCATCGTGGTTAGATATAGGCTCTATTAAATAACGCTTGAAAAAACCTTCGCTTAACATAGATTAAACTATGTGCGCTAGCTTTGCACATTTCTTCCCGGAACTATCGTTTTGCATTTGGTGTTTCAACGTCTATTATAATACGTATCTTGCAGGTAGTGAGCACACATCCAAAGGCAAAAGGCGATACAACGCGAGAGAAAGACAGTGATTGGTGGCATATTAATTTCTTTGAACGACAGTGGCAACTTTGATGGAATTAGCTATTTTTCTTGTGCTGAGTGTGTAATTAGTAATAATACATGTTATGGGCTATGACGATGATAATGATACTTGTTGTGTGGCCATGCAATATTATTGAATCTCCAAAATGCAGTCAGTGAATGATGAAAGCTTATGGACACATTAGCAGGAACCTCAATTAATAATGTCACTGCCAACGACAATGCCCTACACTACATACATAGTACTACTACCTCTACTACGGACACAGTGTACCGGTTGCAATCACTCCAGCCTAATTGAACATTTGTAGTGACCCCCATTATCCCTAGTATTGTTGCTGCAACATCTTTGTAATTTCTGTTGACTAAGCGACTGCTCGACTTTGATAGGTCTCTTACGGATCAGATGCTGCCGTTTATTGCACTTTATAAACGCTACATAATCGTGGGGTACCTTGCATACCCGCACTGGGAAACTTACCAAAAATGAGAACATAACCATAACGCAATATCTTAAAAGTCTGCACCGACAGTACAAAGACTGGTTCGCAATGTCATCGTAAATTCGACTAACACTAGTGCAAAACATTGCATAATAATCGAAGAAACCGCTCGACTCTTACGCCAGAGCCCTTAGAGAGTTTCGACACATGAACGTGAAGCTATAAGGCAACAAGTCGAAACGCTACGCAACGGTATCAACCAGCCATCGAAAAACCCGATGGCATCTCCTGTGGTCTTGGTAGAAAAAACACGGAACTCTGCGTTTTCGCGTCGATTATCATCGGTTTAGTCACAAATAAGGAAGCATACCCCTTCCCACGTATAGACGACGCACTGGATCGGCTCTCCGACGCTAAGTATTTCTCGTCGATGGATCTCAAGACAGGCTCCTATCAAATAGAAGTCGACGCGGTAGATCGTGAGAAGACCGCCTTCGTCCCACCGGACGGCCACTATGATTTAAAGGTGATGCAAATCGCACAGTTGTCGGCACTTGCAACGGTCGAGTCCGTGACAGACGTGGCGTTACCTTGGTTGAAGTGGGGGACCAGTCTTGCCTACTTGGATGATGTCGTCATCATCACCGTGAATTTGAACAATCAGCTCAGGTGGCGTGGAACAGTACTAGGGGCCATGAAGTCATCAGGGCTCACTCTGAAGGCAGAAAAGTGATGCTTCGCTTACTGTGAGCTTCTGTTCTTGGGCGAAGACACCAGAAAATGTGGAGTCCACGCTGACCCACGGAAGACATCTGCAATCGCAAAATTTCCATAGCCCACTGACAAGAAAGAAGTAAGCAGCTTTCTTGGTTTTGTGCGTATCCTAGGCGCTTTGTCAATATTATTTCACGCATGGCTGAGTTATTAATTTTTCTCATAACATGAGAAGCAGAGTTTAAGTGGGAAACGTCGCAAATCGAAGCATTCCGGGCGTTTAAACGACTCCTGCAGTCACCGCCAATACTAGCACACTTCGACCGAGACGCCGACTCCAAAATCCATACTGAGGCAAGTAGCCTAGGACTCGGAGTTGTCCTAATCCAGAGGAAAGGCAGATTTCAAAGGGCTATTGCTTACGCTAGTCCGTTGCTGTGGAAAGCGGAAGCAAATTATTATACGACGGAAAACGAATGCCTTGGCGCATTTTGGCTACCACGCAATTCCGTTCTTACTTTTACGGGAGGCCCTTCAAAGACGCAAGCGACCACCATGCCTCGTGTTGGCTGGCAAATTGAGAGGACCCTGCAGGACGCCTCTCACGTCACAGTTTGAAACCCCTGGAATTTTACATTGCGGTCGTCTACAAATGCGGGGCAGAAGCACTATGATGCCGGCTGCCTAACGCGCGTCATTGACCCGCCACCCAAGACGACGAAGATGACGACGCCTCCCTAGGAGCAATAAGCGCGGAACACTTCGCTGAACAACAATGAGCTGACACGGAGCGAAAAAGCCTCGCCGGGTATTTGGAGGGCAGCACCAACGTTGCGCCTAAAACATCAATGCAGGGGTTGTCCTCGCTTTCCCTGCAGTATGGCGTCGTGTTAAAGAGCAATTTCTCCCCAGTCTGCTCAAACTGCCTTCTCTTTGTGGCCCTAGCATTGGCCGGAATTCCTGCACGCCCTGCATGATGATCAGAAAGCCGAAAACCTAGAATTTTGCGATATGCTCATAAGAATACAAGAGAAGTACCTCTGTCAGCGCCTCATCACCGACGTCGCCCGTCACGTGAAGACATGCTGAGACGGTGAGTGATGCAAGACACCCCCAATAAGACCAGCAGGGCCATTACAGGCAATCCAGCATCCTCGCCGACAATTCCAACAAATCGGGATCGGCTTGTTGCGGACAGTTCCGATGTCAACGTCTAGAAATATGTGAATCGCCATGGCTACCGACTACCTTACCCGCTACACGGAAATGAAAGCCCTGCCTAAAGGTAGCGCGGCGAAGTGGCGAAATTTTTCGTCGTGAATATACTGTTACGACGTGGTGCCCTGGAGGTGCTCATCACCGACCGATGAGCGATCTTACAGCGGAGCTCAGGCAAGCGATTCTGCAGCACAGCCGGACGAACCACAGGAGGACACGTGCCACTCGCAGATGAACGGTCTTACGGAGAGGCTAAGCAATACTCTTGCCGACATGTTGGCAATGGACATCGACGTCGAACACAGGATTTGAGATGCCGTCCTTCCGTACGTAACCTTGGCCTATAAGACGGCCATGCAATAAATGACGCAGATCACACCAATTAAGCTGGCTTACGAAAGGAGCCCGGCTACGACTCTCGACAAGATGCTGCCGCACATCGCCAGCGATTAGAATATCGACGTCACCGCCTATCCCAAGCACGCTGAAGAAGTGCCACAGCTCGCCCGCATGTACATCAACAATTAGCAGAGGACGATAGCGGGCACTACAATTTCCGACGAATATACGTGGAGTACGTGTCCGGCGAGAATGTTTGTGTTGGACCCCAATACGCTGACGATGGCTTAGTGAAAAACTTTTGCGACGCAACTTCGCTCCATATAAGATCGTCCGACGAACTGGCGCACAGGTCTATGAGGTCGCGCTGTACCGCATTTCCCTATCAGAGCGGCGCCACTCACGACCTAAAATGTTAATGTTATGCGGCTTAAGCCGTTCTACCAGTGCTTGCAAACTTTGAGACTCTGTTTGTTTTTGTTTTTTGCCAAGCACATTTTTGTCTTTTCGCTCTCCGTTTATGCTTTTAAAGAGGCGGCATTCTTTATCTTTGTTTATCTTTCTCAGGTGACCGCTTTTTTACCGGCTCACAAAGGTTAAATGTTATCGCTGAGCGCAGGATGTTTCTGTATGCATCGGAAGTTTCTCGAATGTTATCGATGGCTGTATTCACTGGCTTTTGTCACCAAAGCAAGTGATTTCTCATTGCATGCGCTGCCCCATTTGTGTAGTAATTTCTGGAAGACAAGCAGGCACCAGTGATTATTCTGGAACCTTCGATGACTCATATATAAAAGCCGGCGTGCTTGACCCGCAGATTCGATTTACGACGGTCGCCGACTGTGCTCACCGCTATCCTTGTGCTCTGAGTGCAACTTGCTTTGGGGCAGAGGTTCGCCCAATAAAAAGTAAGCTTGATAATTCGTGGTCTTGCAGTTGTTTTTTCATTATCACTACAACTTGGAGATATCGAGTGCCTCTACGTGCCGTCAAGAAGCTTCATAGAAAAGTGGCACTTACACAATTTCACTTACTCAGTAACACAAGTTGGTCCAACCGTTAGTTTCGAACGCGGTTCCCCTAGCACTGCAGCCTGATCATCCACCGTAGGATCACAGAATATTCAGTGATCAGAGTTGGGGCGAAATATGTTACACGCGGACAGATAAACACACAAACAACGCAAACTGGCCCAACGATAGTAAGGTGAATGATACCCTAATCAAAGGACGATAATCACATTAAAACATCATATAGCGTATGCTGCCTGAACCAGCACCGGCCCAAGCTAGTGAGATGGCGAGCGAATTTTGTGTAAACATACTCGAAATGTTAATTTTTGGTTACGGTTGTGCCTTGGGCTTGTTGGCTCATGGCGCTAAAATAGGGGGACGGCGCAAAATTGACAGTTCACAAGGCCAATAAAGGACGAACACAGCGCCGTGTTCGTCCTTCCTTCGTCAGTTTTTTGCTGTCCCCTAACTTTGCGTTAATCTCGTCATATCGAGAACCAAGCTCAACAAGACTACTCAGATACCTCATGAACTACCCTACTAAGATAATTTCGAAAGGGAGTGAGCGTCTACAATGGCATTCATTTTTCTTGAACGGAGCAAGCGGGGAACAAATGGCCAGCCACTTCTCCTGATGTCGGCAGGCAAAGATCCACCATGCCGGACAAAATAAGAGTTTCTGTTCCGGTCTAATACAGAAAGCATGCGGGTGATTCATCCATCAACATTTCTGCTGTAGAAACGTATACTGTAACTGAAGCCTGTGCGAAATTAGTCAGAAGAAAAATAGGGTCTCCTACTGCTGACAGCTTGCATGCGCTACTTGCGTGTGCGAGGTATCTTAACCAAAACATATATTTAACGATGTGCCCTTGGTAACCTGGTAAAGTGCATTTCGTCGAGACCTCTTCGGAACAATTCCTCACTGAAGCCAGCACCAGTAAGCGTCAAAGGCATATCGTGAATAATCGCGTAAATATTCCGCCCAGGAGACGAAGAAAATAATAAATAATTCACGTGAAAATGAAGGTCTAAAAAAAGAACGCAGCTTTAGGAAGGTGTCTGTTTGATGTCCTTAAGCGCTTTTCACACGCCTAGATGGCTCGCGAGCTAGCTGGTATTACTGTTAACTTATATCGAGCGCCAATTCCAATGTAAGTTGAGCACTTCACTTTAGCCGAAGATTTAGCCGGGGGTCATTTCCAATACCGTCCACAGGAATACGTGAACTATGCATACAAGCTTTGGTAAGGAAAACATTTAAAACAGTTAATTTTTTTTCGCATTTGACAAAGAAAGCTAGATTGAGCAGTGAAAGAAGAAACCAGAATTTCGGTTTATTGCTTCAAATATTGCATAAAGGTTTCAAAGCGTTGATGTGTATGAACAATAAAAAGCATGACGTTTACAAATTCCTAGCACTGCATCAAAACTTGAATTATATTTCGGCAAACTGCATCTCCTGGGGCATCTAAAAGGTTGAAATACGATTTGTAATGTCACGGACTACGTAAACATGTTCAAATGATTACGAAGAACTTACAAAGCACCTATTCACAATTTAGCAGTATACCTCGAATTTGTGTATAATAATTCACTTTTCTCCACTTAGATGTATTGTTAGATGTGAGCTGTTACAAAAACATACATAAATTGCAGTGGAATTCTCTAAGTATGTGCAAGCGTACCCCTAATTTCAGTTGCACCACGTCCAAATTTAAAGTTGGCTCAACCCTTAATTTCAATTTGACCCACCCCGAAATCTAGCTTCGGCCACCCCAAAATTTGTTTGCCTACCTCCAAGCTTCAGTTGCTCCACGTCCAAGCTTCAGTTGCTCCACGTCCAAGCTAAGGTTGGCCCACTCCCCAAGTTAAGTTGCCCAACCTCCAAATTTATGTTGGGCCACACAACATTTAAGTTGACCGCCCGCCCCCCCCGCCATTCAAGTTGGCCAATCCCCAAATTTGCGTTGGCCCACCCTTAAAATTCAAGTTGGCCCACCGCCAAGTTTATTTTGACTCATGTCCAAATTTCAAGTTTGCTCACTTGCAAATTTCAAGCTTACCCATCACCCTATTTCATTTGCCTCAATGCCAAGTTTAAAGTTGACGCTTCCCGAAATTTCAATCGGCCCACCCCTACTAAGCGCTTACCCATGCATTTCTAAGAAGTCTGATGTATTTATAGGGGTATTTGCTTTTGTTATACTTATCATTGGGTTTAAATTATTCCTTATGGCTTATAAAGCTACCAAATGCCTACATTTACGTTATTATAACGATTAAATGTTTTGCCGTTTGAAATATACGAATGTTTGTGCAGATAAAAAGCATTACACTTTAGGCGTAACCAGGCTGGGGCGCTCGCCAAAGGTTGCTTACCCAATGAAAATTGCAATAGCGTTCTTTATTGCTAACATAGAGGGTTGTAAGCATCATACCCTGGGCATACTAAATTTTTGCAATATGCAGAAATGCTTTTCTGGCTGCCAAAATAAGAACAATGCTTTGTACAAATACTGCACTATATCTTCTATTAAAAGCAAGACACCTCGAGATTTTGGCGCAAATATCGCTACAAGAACGATTTCAGCCGTTTCCATGTATTTAAGCAGAAGCATACGAGCTAAAACTGGCTCATAGTCAACAGCGACATAATGTATCTGTCTAAACTTGCTATAAATAATGAGTATACACCGCTGTACCAACCTTGGTAAAGCCGCAGGTCTTATGACTGTATTGTCTTCACATTAGCAGCTTATAAACATTCCGCAAGTCGAAGGTGCGTGCACCTGGCAGTTGTCGTTGTTGTTATTGTCCTGAGTGGCCGTGGCACATATCCACAGTGGGAGATTAGCCATGAATCGGGTGGTTAAATTAGGTGCATAATAATAATAATAATAATAATAATAATAATAATAATAATAATAATAATAATAATAATAATAATAATAATAATAATAATAATAATAATAATAATATTAATAATAATAATAATAATAATAATAATAATAATAATATTAATAATAATAATAATATTAATAATAATAATAATAATAATAATAATAATAATAATAATAATAATAATAATAATAATAATAAGGGAGTTAACAATTTGAGCGTTGGAGCCTAAAAGTAAACGTTTTGTGTTTGGAGAAAAAAGGAAATAATCAGGAGAAAACCGGGTTTCAAATAATAATAATAACAGTAAGAATAATAACAGATAAGAAATAAAAGAAAGCTATGGTTGGCAGGGAGAACGATCAGTCTAACATGGAAATCGATTGGTTTCAATGAGGTCACTTTGGTTTGCCAAGCAAACATTTCTTGTCGCTATGATGTAACTTACAACAAGCCACTTTCAAGAAACTTAAACGCGCTGGGGGCAGCCACCAACGCCATGCAGGCACTCGGGCTGGTTCGCAAAGCCACGTGCTTGGAACTGCGTCACCCACACAGACCAATCGGAACAAGCGGTTGCCCGAGTGTCTCGAAGGATGGTGGGCTTGTCGGGACACTACGCGGTTACTGTCCCTAGACATTCGGCTCTTGGGAAAAATATCAGGGACCTTTATGCGCGGTCGGTGGGACATCTACGGCACGCCGCAGTCACATGCACATTCAGCTAGGCGCAGCAGCATTGCTCTCTGGCCTTTGCTACGTTGTACAAACCGGCTTTGCCCTTTCCCCGCTGTGCCAACAGTTTGTAGCGAAATTCAGATTTTGCATCTTGAAGAGCTGCCAATAACAGAAGAGTATAGACTTGGGCTGGTTGGTAAAACATTGTTACACTGGAAGCATAGCGCGCAGAAAAACGAAGCACAAAGACCTAGCGCTCGTCCTAGACCTAGGTTCGTTTTTCTGCGCGCTATGCTTCCAGTGTAACCCTGCCAATAACAAGCGCTGATGTTGCAGGGTACACCCAGGTGCCGTGCGTAACACCCGTCACTTCAGCGAAGGGGAATGGCGGCGTTTTTTTCAGCTTCGGCATCAAGCGACTATGTTCGCGCAGCTTCTCATGGCGCTTTCGTTCGAATTTCAAACGCCCAATTTGAAGTTTGAAGTATATTTCAGGCAACTTGAGCAAAAAATAGCATGGAGGCTCCCTTATATTTGCACTACCTAAAGCTAAGGTTCATCCTTGTTGCCAAATTTTCTTTGAGTGGACCTTTAAGTCCAGCAACCTGTGACGGTGCAGCGGCAAGTCGGAGGCTTAGGAGGTAGGAAGCCCCAGTAGGCCGTCTCAGCACTGGGAAACTGTATTACTTCTATTGTTCAAGGTTTTCAAGCTCTAGCTATTGGTTGCGGAATCTTTAAGCTGTATATGGCACACAACTAGGTTACCAGAAGACACAGAACTAAGACGTGCCGGGTCAGGAATTTCTCTCAGTTTCATCATTCATCACTATGCAACTCGGAATTGAGTTACGAAGTCGCTCAATTTCCCAGTGAATTCGTCATGCATGATGGTGGCCTGTATTCTAATTATCCCGGTGCATACAAACAAAAATCGGGTAAATGGACATTTAAGGAATATATTATGTAGTGGCATATGGTAGAATTAGGCTTACATAGTAACAATATCGTAATTCGTAACACGAACAGAGCTCTAGAAAGTGGCAAAAACATAATTAGCGTCACTGCTTGTGGACTACGGTATTTGTCGTCAGCACATGTGATTTAAAGGGAGCGACAAAAAGAAAGGTCACGTAGAGATTACGTCACTTCTTACGTTTTGCAGCCGTTTCAATGTGACCACCAACTGAAGGAGTTTCAGTGTCAATTTTCTTCATAACCACACAAAAATGCCGGCAGATATGTAAAAAAATATTCGAGTGATTTGATTGGGCTTATTGTTTTGTTTTAGGCTTTCTTTAAGCAGTGCCATTTATTATTTCGACGTTTGCTTTGATGTGACATGGCAGAAGGGGAGTAATGCAGCTGCGTGATTTGATGGCAAACCTTAGAAGTTGGGGCTCAAAGCTCTGTGCAGGAACGACGTTTTCTTTTGATAAGCCTACAATAGATGGTGAAACAAGATCAATTGCAGCTGCTTCTGAAGCAATGTCTCCAGCATATATTTGAATCGACAATGTCGTCCATGAATCGCTCTTTCCATGTTTATAGCCGTTTGAGATGAATACGTTCACTGTGCAGATGACGAAGCCGCAAAGCTAGATTGTCCACCAAAAATTACGAATCTTCAGACGTCTTAGATTATGGAGCTGAATTTAGTGAGGTTATATATATATACAAAGGGTCAAGCACCACCACCTCCATGTAATGTACCGACAAGGGGACCTGCCATATGGCCCTTGGTTCCAATATACAGTAAATAACTCACTACGTTTTTGCCTATTTCACGGCCCTCCATACCTTTTACTGCCGTGCGATTCTTCTGGCTATTCCGGAGATCACTGAGGGCTGAGAAAAAGAAGGCTGAGCTTTGAAGCTAAAAGAAGATGCTAGTTTTGTATAAGCATTACACAAAACTTAAGTGTTGATAATAAAATCTAAGAAGACCTGAATAATAAAGCATAATTTTCTATACACCATCTGTCATTGCATTGCGAAAGCAAACGCCACTTGTTACAGACGCAGTGTAGTTTATATCACATAAGCTCAGACCTTACACGTAGAAATACGTTTTTACTGCATGGCGAGAATGTAGGCCTAATATTAGTATTTAAAGTGTCAGTAACAATAGTTTTAGCATGGACCTCGTGATTACACCTAGTCTCAACTTGCGTACCTATTCATGCAATGATAATTTGTTGTAATCACTTTACATGCTGTTCCAAATCTTTGGCAATCGCAAAAATTTTCGTGTGAGCCGAGGAGTAAAATATGTCACAATATATCCAAAGATAGAACCACCGCATATCTTACCATGCAGTAGGCCGAGAGTAACCGTTATGGTAGTAATGTTTGGTGAAAACGCCGACGCTATGATGCCGCCCCAAAGGAAGATGCTGCCGATGAGACCGACGTGGAAAAGGGACATGTACCTCTGCAGCAACGCAACAAGAAGACCTGCAGCGCAGAATACATATATTTGGGCACTTAATTATTCTTTACAGAAACGTTAGTTACATCGATAATTGCAATACCTACACTCTAACAAGAGGAATACTAAAAGACGCAATTAAAAGCTGCAGCTCCTTGCAGCATTATTATCAATATTAAGCACATCATTCCTGTTCCTTTTCCATAAGCAAGGTTGACATGCTCTATACACTGCTGGAAGGCCAACGTTTGCAGGAATATCGTTAATATATGCCTAATAAAGAGTAAACGTATGCAAAAAAGCACAGTCCAACTTTAGTTCTTGTGACCTACAGGTAGAAGTTTACAACGGTCACAAAAAACTGATGGCCGTCGTTTACCAGAAAGGAAAGTGGGATACCTTGCTTGTGCTTTCTTTTGTGTGTGTTTTTCTCCTTTCCAGATACTCAGACATATTGCAAGAACAGTACCCAACTGCCATTTCACTGCTAATGAGTAACCTTGCACGGATTTTCTCCTTTTCATCAAAAAGAAGGTGATTTAGTGCAATGTACGTATAGAGGTAGCACAATGCAAATTAATCTATACCTAACGATATAGCGACACAATAGCAATGCGATTTATTAGAAAAGATGACTCGACAGCTTCGTCATCCTCAGGGGCACATTGTATACACATAATGAAGCCAAGTAGACTATGGAAGAATTTCACTGTTATATTTATTTTACATATATCCATATATAAGAAAAAGTTAAGTGAAAGCGAGGAAAAAAGACAATTTATTGTAATATACGCAAAATTGTTTACCGTTAAACACGCGACACGTACTACAACTTAGCAGGACACAACTATGCCACAAATCCTGATATGCCACCTGATAGTATCGAGGCTGCTAAAGTGAAGGACGTCGATATGAAGTGACGAAGATTAGCGCGAAATTCCAGGTTGGATATTTTTGAATATGCTAGTCTTAGCTCGGTAAATGAACTACATGGATGCAAAATTGAATTTTGAAATGCAAGACACACTAAACTTAATTTTGCAATGTTAGATTGATCATATACTTATATACCTCAATTTCTATATGCGGTTTCTTTCTTTTTTTTGCATTGGCTGTGTGATTTCTAATTTCGCGTGTAGTGATCTTAAACATTACATTGTCAGCAGTTCTGTTTTAATATAGTAAATACCACGTGATCAAATCACTGTGTGATAACACGGTTTTAGGCTGTCTGCTACATCAAAGGTTTTGCGTACATATATGCTTCTAATTTTGTGTTAAGTCAATTAGAATGCGAAAACTGCTGTTCTCAGTAACAGAAGAGCCTTGTTAGGGGGGCTTGAACACCGGTCAAGCAAATTTTTTTTCCATGTTCGGTTCAAGCCTCCCTCGAATGCTTGAATGTGGGAATCAAATTGTTCTTGATCTGTTTCTGGCAGAGCAGCTGCGCAAAAATAGGGAGAGTATGACGGCATCAAGAACCCCTAGCGCCGCATTTTAACCTTCCGGTTCTTCATTTATAAATTATTCCGAGCCACGTGAAGGTCCGAACAGCGGAGATACAAAGAAACTTTCAATGCAAAAAATAATATTAGTTGTTAGAAACCCGAAAAAGGAAGGAAAAGTGAGGCAATGTTAAGTTAGTGATGGTACGTGACGAAATACACTTTTTAAACATTTGTGCAGGTTCAAATAATCTCGTAAAAAGTCCGGCTGTGTAGTCGATCACTCGGGGTACAAAGGCTAGTACAAAGACTGCTTTACTATTTGGCGTATTTAAATCTGAAAGAGTTCAAGTGTATTGAAGGTTGACTATTGCTTTGCATATCAGTATACACGTCTGAAAATTTCTCCTCCATAACGTGCCCCATATGGGACGATGAGGACCGGTCGCACAATCCGAACACCAATCAAATAATTGGCGTTCCTTTCCACCCACATAATCAAGCTGAAGCCAAAGACCAAGAAGGAGGTTCAGGACCCATACGGGTACATCGACAAGGGAGGTACCAAACTGGACTCCACAGCGGTCTTTACCTTTTATAAGATTGAAATAGGACATTACGATACTGCAATGCACGCAAACGACGAGGACGCTGGTAAGTTGACGAACAGGCGTCAAATAGTACTTGGAGGGTTTGTTTGAATGTTTGTCCGATCTTTGGTTGCATACCTCGCTACCACTTTTCTTTTGCTGTTACCTTTGTTTGTACTTCTTATTTGCCTGCTGTGCGGTTATTTCTTATCGTACATATCATATACGCATGAGAGGTATTAGCAATACTGGTGGCAGCTCGGCATATTTTGTCAATTATTTTTTTTTTCGAAGAATGAGAAATAACATCGTGGCGCATACCAAAGGCGTGTCGACAGCCTTAGCAATCGACTTAGGAAGCTTTCAATGTTACCCGCCGTGGCGGTGTAGCGACTTCGGCGTCCCGCTGGTAAGCCCGAGTGTGTGGGATCAAATCCTGGTCACGGCAGGCTCATTTCGATTGGGGCAAAATGCAACAGCGTCCGTGTGCCTCGCATCGGGTGCACCTTAAGGAAACCAAGGGGGCCAAATTAATTTAGAGTCTTCACTATGGCTTGCCTAATAATCACATGGCCTCTGGCACGTAAACTGCACACTGAAAAGTTTTCAATGTTGCTCAGAAAAGACAGGAATGCGGCGGGTAGCAACGAAAAGGGTGTTCTGGCTATAGCATCTGATTTTTTTTTTATTTCAGAGGGATTAGAGAGATTAAGCTTGTCCGGCATTCCGGTATTGTTGGTGAATTACCAAGTTAGCGAACGCTAACCCTGCAGTTAGTCAAAAACACTCAAGGAGCATGAAAACTTGTCCATAAGGCATACTGTTTACAGAAAGCGCAACAATATATCGCATCCAGCGTGTGTTAAGCCGGTATTATGCAAATGATATTGCGTAGCCGGTTGCAAGCTACGCTATAACCTATTTTACATAGCATGTGCGCTCGTCAATGCGGGTCTTCTTCGCAAACATGTCACAAGGTGTCACGTCAGCAAGATTCTAGGCACCGTGCTGCTAGCAGTATACGTTGTTGTTGATCCGATGTAGCTACTCGCATCAGCACCATTCCGATCTGCGCAATTTTCGGCTAGTGCACCAGAAGAAACACTGCCAAGAAGGGAACTACGAAGAGCTAGGCAGCCAGCACTGTCTAAGCAAAGGGATAAGAGAGCAGCACAACAGCATCGTGTGGTCGCAGAAAGGTCGGTGCACGTGGCTAGCATAGCATATTTCGCAATAAACAGGTATTAACACGTATGAATCCCTGGTATATTTTAGGAATAATTACATGGCTGAAGCGTACAGCGCCACTGCTCAAAACAAAGCAAGCGAGGGGAGAATTACGGCACTGGCGCTCGCGTCGTGCGTGCTTGTCTGCTCGTTTCTTGCCCCTCCATTTCGCTGCAACCAATCCTGAATCTAAAATAATTTGCCATTTTTGCGCGTCTGAAAAATGCAACGAGATGTTTAGGCTCAGCTCATTTGGACTGAGTGGGTCAGGTCCAGCTTGTGCAGTTACGCCCAAACAATCAAGAACGGAGAATTCCATAACTGCACTAAAAACCGAAGTTGGCGGCATCAGGACAGTGGTCGATACAAACACAAAAGCCGTTTCCGACATATCATCACGGCTAAACGATTGAGAAGATAGGGCTCGTCATTCCAAGCTTGTGTTTTTTGGGGTTGCGGATAGTGATCGTAAAGGTGGTAAGGATCGGAGAACAAGATTGTGGAACTTTGTACTTCTAACCTCAATATCAAGTTAGACCCCTTAGATAACGAGCACGCTCATAGAATTGGTAAATACAGCTCTAATTGAAGCACACCTATAAATATCAATTTAGCACATTTCAAAGTAAAACAATGTATTCTCTCAAATGCTGACCAACTAAAAGGGTCCAACCTCAGCATATCAGAAGACTACTCAGCTAACACTCGGCATGCACGTAAACAACTAATCGAGTTCGGCAAGTCGCAGCAGTAACTTTGCAAACTCCGGTACGGTAAACTAATCATGGAGAACAGAACTTACAAGTATGATAACACTACAAATAGAGCTACATCGACTTCATAGCTGCCATCACGCACTAACGCAAAGCCAGATAGCATCCCTGCATCATTTGTTTATACTAACATTAGAAGCTTATTGCCACCCGCCGTGGTTGCTCAGTGGCTATGGTGTTAGGCTGCTGAGCACGAGGTCGCGGGATCGAATCCCGGCCACGGCGGCCGCATTTCGATGGGGGCGAAATGCGAAAACACCCGTGTACTTAGATTTAGGTGCACGTTAAAGAACCCCAGGTGGTCGAAATTTCCGGAGTCCTCCACTACGGCGTGCCTCATAATCAGAAAGCGGTTTTGGCACGTAAAACCCCATAATTTATTTTTTTTAGAAGCTTATTGCCCAAACTGGAAGCACTCTGTAGCTTCATCGATTCTTCTGATTGCAAGCTTCTCGTACTAACAGAAACGTGGCTGAATTCTACCGTAGATAACACACAGATTAATACATTCCTCCCGAAGTTTGACATTTCTAGGCGGGATTGTGTAGGCAAACGCGAGGAGGTGTTCTGATAGCTGGCCATCACAGCCTCTGTTGCTACATTGTCAATATCACTTGACCTCTTGAAATTTTATACGTATTGTGCAGTTCTTCGTACCTACAAATTATTATCGGTGTATGCCAACGACCCCCCGACGCAGATGCTTCCTTCACAATTCACTTCCGCGAGGCACTGCAAACTGTTACGACATCCTTTAGTCATGCGCAATTACTCCTCTTTGGTGACTTTAACTTTCCTGATATAACATGGTCCAAACCAGCCATAACAGTGTCTAAAAATAACCTCGAATGTTTTTTTTTTCTTAACACATGCCTCACCTTCAGTTTGATGCAACTATAGTATCTACCCCAACGCGAAAAAACGAACAGTGCTCTGACATACTCGACCTTATCTTAACAGCCCATCCCGACAGCGTTTCTTATGTAAAGCATCTACTAGAACTAAGTGATCACTTAGTACTCCATGCTGAATTATCGTGGCAGCTACCTCAGTGCAAAAAATCAAAAAAGAAAATAACACTTTACAATAAAGGTGATTACATCAGCATCAACATAGCACTAACCGAGTTTTACAACTGGTACATTATAGATTTCCCGAAACGCACAGTAGACACCAACTGGATGATTTTTAAAAATAAAATGATCGAGCTCACTGAGAGTTACATGCCAACTATCATTTTAACAGAGCGACTTTCGTCCCCATGGTTCAACAACAGATTAAAACGGCGAAACAATAAAAAGAAAAGATTGTTTTGCAAAGCCAAGCATTCCAATACCGCTGCTGCCAGGAAAAAATATTACATCAGTGAAAAGGAGTTTGATGCTTTGGCCGGAACAGCTAAACGGACCTTCTACTCAACAACACTCCCTAACATGCTGCAAAACAATGGCAAACAATTCTGGAAACACATTAGCCCGAATAAACGTAAACCATTATTATCATATAATAACGACAATAACCTTGTTCCCGACCCTAAAGTATTTGAAGT
Source organism: Dermacentor albipictus (assembly GCF_038994185.2). Classification (NCBI taxonomy): domain Eukaryota; kingdom Metazoa; phylum Arthropoda; class Arachnida; order Ixodida; family Ixodidae; genus Dermacentor; species Dermacentor albipictus. The sequence continues at coordinate 26,795,708 of NC_091822.1, read as the reverse complement.
ACTAAACTCTGTCATCTCCTCCGTGTTCACTTCTGAATTTAACGCTGACCTTCCAGACTGTCCTTACCTCAACAACCCAACGAAGCAAGATATAGCAATCAAGCATTAGCCACAAAGATATCATCACCAATCTAATTGAATTCCTCAAATTAACATCTTCGGCTGCCATCGATGGAATCAATTCCAAAATGCGCACATCTCTAGTGTATGTTTATGCCATATCTTTCAGCAATCATTATCATCTGGAGTGCTGCAGCAAAACCGGGATATAGGTAAGATAATTCCAGTACCAAAAAAAGGGTCATCGTCATTGTGCCACAATTATCGTCCAATTGCCCTCATCAGTGTTTGTTCTAAACTAATGGAGCATATAATTTATTCTCATATTGTAAACTACCTAACATCCACTAATTTCTTTAATCCTAATCAACACGGTTTTCAGAAAGGCATGTCCTGCTCGACTCAACTAGCTCTATTCGTTAATGGCATCAGTTCGCATCTAGATTAAAACATACTCATAATACCCTACATTTCCAAAACGCTTTTGACAAGGTTCCTCGTGAGGGGCTCATCCTAAAACTATCGCCTCTTGATGTTATCCCTTCTGTTCTACAATGGATACGCAACTTTTTGACTAACCGTCAACAGTTCGTTTACGCTAACCAATGCTCGTCTAATTTATCACCCGTTATCTCCGGCGTGCCACAAGGCACAGTCTTGGGGCCACTGCTCTTCTCAATATACATTAAAGACTTACCGACAGGTTGTTCTTCCAAAATTTCTTTATTTGCTGGAGATTGTGTAATCTATCGTCCTATTACTAACGACGCTGTTTCTCGCGCTCTGCAGTCCGACCTTAACGTCACGGAAACTTGGTGTAATAATTGGCTAATATCCCTCAACGTGAAAAAAACGTCACTACTTTCTTTCCATCGTCGCCAGTCATTTATTACAGCTAATTACATTATAGCCGGTTCGCAAATATGTGCTGTGACTTCTTATAAGTACTTCGGTATTATCTTCTCGAATAACGTCGGTTGGTCCACGCACATTTGCAGAATTAGCAATGATGCCAATCGTGTACTATGCTACGTGCGCCGTAGTCTAGGCCTTGTTCCGCCCTCAGTAAAACTACTTGCATATTTAACAATCGTTGGGCCCAAACTGGAATACGTATGCTCAGTGTGGGACCCACACTGGCACAGTCTAACAGTCTAACACAGTGTAACCACACAGTCTAACCTGGCAACAGCACTAGAATCTACACAGAATCGTGCAGCCAGGTTCATTCATTCTGACTGTTCTTACCACAGTAGCGTTACTAAACTTAAGTCATCCCTGAACCTTCCGATCCTCGAGCACCGCCGCAAAACAGCAAGACTGTGTCTCTTTTACAAATTTTATCACTCATTGCTTCACCAGACCGACATCACGCCTGCGCGTCGCACTTCATCCCGTCATAGCCATTCAGAGGCTGTTTATCCCCCTCCAGCTCGCACCGCCACTCATCTTAACTCTTTCTTTGTTCAAGCAGCGAAATACTTCAATTATCTACCTACTGAAGCTGTGCACCACTCCAGTCATTCATCGTTCAAGGAATTCATTGAAAATATGATCTAAATATGCCCACCCCTCCTGTGAAACCCCAAATGGGGTATTTGAGGCACCAATAAATAAAAATAAATAAAAATCGCTTCATAGCTCTTGAACATTTTGGAGCCAATTGAGCTTAACAAAAGAGATTAATCGCTTTGCCAAGGGCTAGTAGCTCCCAGCTATAGTAAACCTAAACTAATGCGAAGCAGAACACCCCTGATTTAATGGTTGTGTTCCGAAAACGCACACACACATGCACGCACGCAAGCACAAATGAGGTATTTTCTTAGCGGCTGAATCGTATTACAGTTTCATAACCGTTTAGTTGGCCTGACCTGCTTGGTCAATATTTCATTTGCGTCAGAAGCCGTCAGAGACAGTGGGGCGGCACCATAAATTATGATTACGTCTTGCATCTGTCAATCATTTTCAATGCGAACCCGTCGTTGGCTAAGAGCGGTATCGGTGAAGCGGTTGCCCGCTTTGGGTTCCGTTGCTGTGGATTGGCTGTTAGTTTGGGACCCTGGCCGCGCGCGCCTGTCGCGCGACCCCGGAGACAGGCGTCGCGCGCACGTGCGTTGGTTGCTTTGGAGTCTATTACTTGCCTTCGTCGTCTGCTTGGCGTTGCTCTTTCGGTGTCGACCACGGCTGGAAGTGCGATACGCGTTCGAAGAAGTGACGGATAATGAGTTGCAGCGCCCCTGTCGGCCTCCTTAGTAGACCGTCATAAGATGAGGTACACTTCAGAGGCAGCACTCTCTTGTCTTTTGGTCACGTCCTCCCCTTCTTCCACCTCCGACTTTGGAGTGACCCATTTAGCGATGTGAGCTGCGAAGTGAACGGTTCGTTTTCCGAACCGTTATAAGGTTCCGTCCAAGGATGCTCTTTCGAACTTTTATCTGTATAAACTGTAAATTCGACAAGGCCTGTATTAGTGTACTGGGGCGGTTACCTGTGTCCGTGAAGAAACGCCTTAGAACACCCTTTTCCAGGAGTTTCCTTGCTCCCATTGCTCAGTGAAGGGGACAGTGAACCAACAAAAAATACTGGGTCTGCCAAACGTGTGTCGCCTTACTGGCGCGGCACACCTGTCCTAAGGGGTCGCATTGCTGGCTTCGCAAAGCGATTCATGGTAGCAGGGTAGAAGAAGCTGGAAGGTCACTATGCCCGCTCACCGACCGTGACGGCCCCTCCATGGCCCGGAAAACCTCGACTGGCCAGTGTTGATAACCGCTGGTCAGGAAAACTATGCTTGGTGGCAAGGGAGATGGCTTGAAACAGCCAGCTGTGAAATGCTGACATACACCCCAAAACGTCTCACAATGACGGGCCGCAGCAAAGCGAACCCCACAGCACGGCTCTGCGCAGCGATAATGCATGTTGGATCTTGCTTTAGACCCCCAAGGCGTCAAAGAAACCACGAGTGCAGAAACAACAAATGCTGCATTTCGCTATGCAACTTTCCAATTTCTTGCCAACAAAGTTAGAAATCATGAATTGAGTCTTGCTAAATGAAAGGGGATCGTCTTGGCCTAATGAAATAACAACAATAACATTAGTTGGGATGCCTAAAAGCAGAACAGCTTCGAATTAGCCTGCTCAAGCCATCCGCATTGCTATGCAACTTTGTCTTCTTATACCTAACGGAGAAGTTGTACTGTTGGAGGGTGAGGCTCTATCTGAGTAAGCGGCCATTTTTTTGTGATACAAGATTAAGGGCAGTAGTCAAATGGCAGTGGTCGGTCTCAAAGATGAATCTCGCTCTGTGGCTTCTTTTCTAACAGTTAGTTTACTGCTTCCATAGTGAAAAGGATGCTCCTCATTACCATCGCCAACCTGACCTAATACCACGCCCATTCCCCAGTCGCTTGCGTCGCACTGAACTATGAATTCCATTGCATAGTTTGCTACCCCACGCACAGGAGGAGAAACTAATAACGTTTTCAAACCTTTGAAAGCGTTCCCTTTGTTCTTATCCCAGTGCAGGTTACTTGGTGCTCCCATTTGGAGTGCGAGCGCTAAAAAACTTGCTATTTGCTAATAATTCAGAATGTACCATTGATGGCACTCAACGAGTCCCAAAAATGAACGAATGCCTGTTTTCGTGTGCGGCTATGAGATATCTCCAATCGTAGTTGTTCTCAGCTCGTCCAGCCGTCTCGTGCCTTCGATGACAATGTGGCCAAGATAAGTAAATTGGGAGCAGCCAAACCTACATTTTTCCGCCTTCATTGATAAGCCTGCTTAGCTCAAACACGAAAACACCTTTACGATAAAAACAGCAACAGCGCAACACAGGACGAGCGAGCAAAGAGCACAGGACAGAGGGCTCTGTCCTGTGCTCTTTACGTTGTTTTCTCCGCATCGGCGTGCTCTGGTTGTTTCATCTGCGATCACTTTTTGAACGGAAATTGTTTCCGCGGTGAATTTCGACCCTTTGGATAATTTGGCTGCCCTTTCAACAGTGTTTACGTTTCCTATGTGTTGCACTTAGAGCTTCACAGATTCTGGGATGTTTTTGTAACACTGCTCTACGCCCATGCATCCAATACCCATGTCTCTGCTCTCGCACGCGTCCGCGCTTTTTAACCACTCGAATAGGTTTGCCTTTAGGCCTTATGAAAAATACGGATACCCCTCGCTATCCTTCGTGCCCCTGTTTCGAAACCGTTGCCGAGGAACTTCGCCTGAGAGAAGGTACTTCTTCAAAATACAAGACTTAACCTTCGCATAATCATATGCATCTTGCACCCTGAGTGTGGCGATTACGTCGGCAGCCTCACAAGGCAAGATAAACAGCAACCACTGTTTCCATGTACTCTGAGCGAAGTTCATTTTTTCGCAAGTTCTTTCAAAATGTCCTAGGAAGGACGCCATGCCATTACCGATCTCAAATTGATTTAACATCTACATCGTGCGGTATAATTCTGCCTAAATTGATTGTTCCAGAAGCGCTTCACTCGCTAGACAACACTCCATACGTTTACCTTCAACGTTAAGTTGCATTTTTCTTAACTTACTATCTTTGTCGCGTTCCTCTCTGTCCTGTTCTTTCTCCTCCTTCTCTCTTATCCTAAAGAGTTCTAGCCCATTTCTAATGTCCTCGTCATTGGCCTGCACAGAAATTACCTTTATAATTTCTAATTTCATCATACCCTTGTGTACCTCTAGGCCCATTTCCTCACCGACAACCGACAATTCGTCTGTCAGCAGTGTCCTGAAATCCATGATAGCTGCACTACTGCCTCGGTTCTGCTCGATAAACTACATAAACACAACCTAGCTAACAATCAACAATCCAGTTTCCCTACTGTACTCACCTGTACAACTACAAATTAAAGTCTAGAGAGTCAAAGCAAAAACCAAGCAGTCAGCACAGACACAGCACCACGTCGGAAAGTGTGGCACACAGCTGCCAGCAAGTTGTAAGAGTAGGTGGCAGCATGTCTAAAGGGGTAGCTGGCATGTGCCGTCGTCCGACTCAGGCAAGCTGAGGACGTTGTTGAAGGGAGCAATGCGTTCTGATTGAGAGCGAAAAGTACGGCGTTTATTTACAATATTTGCATGAGGAGTGGAGAACGTTGCGTTGCATAAGTCGACCATGACTGAAGTCGGGCACACCGAGGAGTCAGAAAAGGTTGCTTAACCACTCTCTGTCCTGCCTGGATCTCTACACCAGAATTGGAGCGTCCAAAGTCGTCGAAGGATCCGCGTTAAGGGCGAGGGTCACACACTCATTTCAGCACCTTTGTTTACTGAGCACACAGAAAAGAGGGGGAGCTTCGTAGCCAGGGGTTGCCACGCTAGACCCAAGCTGGCGCGTCTTGGTTCCTGGAATGACCCAGCAGTTAGCTAGGGCGTTTATCAAACAACCGTGGCGGTTACAGCGGTCCCTGAGGAAATGCCCTAAAACACCCTTTTCAAGGGATTTCTTGCCCGCATTGGTCCGTGAACGTCATAGAGAACCAACAAACGATACTCGGTCTGCCAAACGTGCCTCGCCTTACAGGCGCGAACGCATTTTTGGCTACATGAAGCGATTCGTGGCAGCCATACAGTAGAGGCTGGAAGGTCACTACGCTTGCTGGCCAAACGTAACAGCGCTACAGCCTACGACTTTGCTGAGCATCATGGTCTGACGATTACCATGTTGCTACGCCGTAGCGGATGAGGTTGTTTTTGTACCATGCCTTGACCGTGGGAAGGTGACAATTGTTCGAAGGTCCTGAACATCATCATCATCATCAGCAGCAGCATGGTTACGCCCACTGCAGGGCAAAAGCCTCTCCCATACTTCTCCAACAACCCCGGTCATGTACTAATTGTGGCCATGCCGTCCCTGCAAACTTCTTAATCTCATCCGCCAACCTAACTTTCTGCCGCCAGTCCGTAACCCTTATTGACCATCGGTGATCTTCCCCGCCTCATTACATGTCCTGCCCATGCCCATTTCTTTTTCTTGATTTCAACTAAGATGTCATTAACTCGCGTTTGTTCCCTCACCCACTCTGCTCTTTTCATATCCCTTAACGTTACACCTACCATTCTTCTTTCCATAGCTCGTTGCATCGTCCTCAATTTTAGTAGCGCCTTTTTCGTAAGCATCCAGGTTTCTGCCCCCTAGGGGAGCACTGGTAAGACACAGCTATTATATACTTTTCTCTTGAGGGATAATGGCAACCGGCTGTTCATGATCTGAGAATGCCTGCCAAATGCACCCCAGGCCATTCTTATTCTTCTGATTATTTCCGTCTCATGATCCAGATCCGCCGTCACTACCTGCACTAAGTAGATGTATTCCCTTACGACTTCCAGCTCCTCACTGCCTATTGTAAATTGCTGTTCTCCTCCGAGACTGTTAAACATTACTTTAGTTTTCTGCAGATTAATTTTTAGACCCAGTGTTCTGCTTTGCCTCTCCAGGTCGGCGAGCATACATTGCTGTTGGTCCCCTGAGTTACTAAGCAAGGCAATATCATCAGCAAATCGGAAGTTACAAAGGTATTCTCCGTTAACTTTCATCCCCAATTCTTCCCAATCCAGGTCTCTGAATACTTCCTGTAAACATGCTGTGAATAGCATTGGAGAGATCGTATCTCCCTGCCTGACGCCTTTCTTTATTGGGATTTTGTTGCTTGCTTTATGGAGGACTACGGTGGCTGTGGAGCCGCTATAGATATCTTTAAGTATTTTTACATATGGCTCGTCTACACCCTGATTCCGTAATGCCGCCATGACTGCTGAGGTTTCGGCAGAATCAAACGCTTTCTCGTAATCAATGAAAGCTATATATAAAAGTTGGTCATATTCCGCACATTTCTCTATCACCTGATTGATAGTGTGAATATGATCTATTGTTGAGTAGCCTTTACGGAATCCTGCCTTGTGCTTTGCTTGACAGAACTCTAAGGTGTTTCTGATTCTCTTTGCGATTATCTTAGTAAATAGTTTGTTGGCAACGGACAGTAAGCTGAGAGGTCTATAATTTTTCAAGTCTTTGGCGTCCCCTTTCTTATGGATTAGGATTATGTTAGCGTTCTTCCAAGATTCCGGTATGCTCGAAGTCATGAGGCATTGCGTATAGTTGTGGCCAGTTTCTCTAGAACAATCTGTCCACCATCCTTCAACAAATCTGCTGTTAAATTATCCTCCCCAGCTGCCTTCCCCCTTTGCATATCTCCCAATGCTTTCTTTACTTCTTCCGGCGTTACCTTTGGGATTTCGAATTCCTCTAGACTATTTTCTCTTCCATTATCATCGTGGGTGCCACTGGTACTGTCTAAATATCTACAGAACTCCTCAGCCACTTGAACTATCTCATCCATATTAGTAATGATATTGCCAGCTTTGTCTCTTAAAGCATACGTCTGATTCTTGCCAATTCCTAGTTTCTTCTTCACTGTTTTTAGGCTTCCTCCGTTCCCGAGAGCATGTTCAATTCTATCCATATTATACTTCCTTATGTCAGCTGTCTTACGCTTGTTGATTAACATCGAAAGTTCTGCCAGTTCTATTCTAGCTATAGGGTTATAGGCTTTCATACATTGGCATTTCTTGTTCAGATCTTTCGTCTCCTGCGATAGTTTGCTGGTATCCTGCCTAACGGAGTTACCTCCGGCTTCCAATGCACACTCCTTAATGATGCCCACAAAATTGTCGTTCATTGCGTGCGGCGCTTGGTCAGGCGCACATTTCGTTGTCGCGCCGAACGCTGCGTTGCTCGACGCTCACCGCGTCCGATGCGGGGCGCGTAGTCGCTGCGCCGTAGCAAAGCCACCTAGAAACAGTCTCTGTAGCACGCCGCAACCTTCGCTTCTCATTCGAACGAGCAGCTCTGTCTCCAGGAGGCATCTCACCTCGTGAGTGTCTAGCAGAGGCAAGCGCCGCTGCTTATATACCACCGCGACGCCGAGAGCGACGGCGCGAGTTGGAGCCCCGTTTCTCCTCTGTCTTGACGTCACGGTGTCACGTGGTCAGCCTTAAAGGCGAAGGCGCGAGTTGGAGCCCTGTTTCTCCTCTGTCGTGACGTCACGGTGTCACGTGGTATTGAAGGCGACACCGCCGCGCCTGAGGAGCTGGGTTGAGCTCTAGTAATATGCTTCGCATAAACTCGAGTGTGCACACTGTGGATCGGTGTGGAAAGCTGCGCATATGTCGGAACAGCGACTGCGAGTTAGTACTAATTACTGGCGCCCTACGGGGTTTTAATTGCGTCGGTGAAGCAAGTTGTCGTGAATGGTGAAATGTTGAGCTTGACGACGCTGCATCCGAGTGGTTGGTGGCACTGATGAACCAGAAAACATTTTTATGGGAGACGCCTGGCATTGCACTATCTTTGGCATCTGCGCGCGTAACGGGGAGTTCTTAACGCATGCGTCACCTCCACCGCGGGTCCACCCGGTAATGCACAACTTCGGGATCGGCCCGCGTATGGCGAGGGCTTAACGACTCCTTCACCGTCGCAGCAGGTCGGCCCGGCATATCACTATTTTCGGGGTCGGCCCACGCATGTGGGGCTTTGTGTCTACTGACGCACAAGATCCTGGGGAAACTAGGCCTGAACAGCTTCGCTGTATTTCGCTGTAAGATTGGTTAACCATTTGTGTTTCTAAATTGTTTAATTAAAACGTAATCAATTAAAGACGACGACGAATGCGGGAGCAGGGGCACGAGCGCGTTCGCGCGGTAGCGCCGAAGGGCGCCAACAAGCCAGCTGGGGAAGAAAGCGACGGTGCTGGAACCAATCCTGATAATAGTTCTGTGTTTTCCCATGAACACAATCTTGGGGGAACTAACCCTTAACAGCTTCGCTGTAAAACAACAACATTGTCAAAATTACACAAGCACGTGCGCCCCTTCAAGTCGCGCAGAACTGTGTACGTCATGCGCCCAAATCTTGCAAGCGCAATACAAAGTCCAACAGGCATTACGTTAAATTCGAATAAGCTATCAGGTGTGCAAAACCGGCAATATCATTACTAATATGGATGAGATAGTTCAAGTGGCTGAGGAGTTCTATAGAGATTTATAAAGTACCAGTGGCACCCACGACGATAATGGAAGAGAAAATAGTCTAGACGAATTCGAAATCCCACAGGTAACGCCAGAAGAAGTAAAGAAAGCATTGGGAGATATGCAAAGGGGGAAGGCAGCTGGGGAGGATCAGGTAACAGCAGATTTGTTGAAGGATGGTGGGCAGATTGTTCTACAGAAACTGGCCACCCTGTATACGCAATGCCTCATAACGTCGAGCGTACCGGAATCTTGGAAAAACGCTAACATAATCCTAATCCATAAGAAAGGGGACGCCAAAGACTTGAAAAATTATAGACCGATAAGCTTGCTGTCTGTTGCCTACAATGTATTTAATAAGGTAATTGCAAATAGAATCAGGAACACCTTAGACTTCTGTCAACCAAAGGACCAGGCAGGATTCCGTAAAGGCTACTCAACCATAGACAATATTCACACTATCAATCAGGTTATAGAGAAATGTGCGGAATATAACCAACCCTTATATATAGCTTTCATTGATTACGAGAAAGCATTTGATTTTGTCGAAACCTCAGCAGTCATGCAGGCATTACGGAATCAGGGTGTAGACGAGCCGTATGTAAAAATACTGAAAGATATCTATAGCGGCTCCGCAGCCACCGTAGTCCTCCATAAAGAAAGCAACAAAATCCCAATAAAGAAAGGCGTCAGGCAGGGAGATACGATCTCTCCAATGCTATTCACAGTATGTACAGGAGGTATTCAGAGACCTGGATTGGGAAGAAATGGGGATAAAAGTTAAAGGAGAATACCTTAGTAACTTGCGATTCGCTGATGATATTGCCTTGCTTAGTAACTCAGGGGACCAACTTCAATGCATGCTCACTGACCTCGAGAGGCAAAGCAGAAGAATGGGTCTAAAAATTAATCTGCAGAAAACTAAAGTAATGTTTAACAGTCTCGGAAGAGAACAGCAATTTACAATAGGCAGCGAGGCACTGGAAGTCGTAAGGGAATACATCTACTTAGGGCAGGTAGTGACTGCGGATCCGGATCATGAGACGGAAATAATCAGAAGAATAAGAATGGGCTGGGGTGCGTTCGGCAGGCATTCTCAGATCATGAACAGCAGGTTGCCATTATCCCTCAAGAGAAAAGTGTATAATAGCTGTGTCTTACCAGTACTCACCTACGGGGCAGAAACCTGGAGGCTTACGAAAAGGGTTCTACTCAAATTGAGGACGACGCAACGAGCTATGGAAAGAAGAATGATAGGTGTAACGTTAAGGGATAAGAAAAGAGCAGATTGGGTGAGGGAACAAACGCGAGGTAATGACATCTTAGTTGAAATCAAGAAAAAGAAATGGGCATGGGCAGGACATGTAATGAGCAGGGAAGATAACCGATGGTCATTAACGGTTACGGACTGGATTCCAAGGGAAGGGAAGCGTAGCAGGGGGCGGCAGAAAGTTAGGTGGGCGGATGAGATTAAGAAGTTTGCAGGGATGGCATGGCCACAATTAGTACATGACCGGGGTTGTTGGAGAAAAATGGGAGAGGCCTTTGCCCTGCAGTGGGCGTGACCAGGCTGATGATGATGATGATCAGGTGTGACAAAGATGTCTTCTGCCGATAGGCGTCTTCCATGGGCGCTTGCCAGTACCCTAACGGCGAATCTAAAGATGAAAAGAATTCTACGCATTGTAGACTGTCAATCGCCTTAACTATGCGCGGGAGCGGGTACACGTCCATGTGAGGGATCTTGTTGGGGTGGCGATAGCCCACAAAAAGCGCACATAACCATCTTTCTTCGTTACTACCATGACAGGAGATGCCCATTAACAGTTAGAAGGTCGTATCACCTCGTGGAGAAACACGTCGTGGACTTGTTCGCAGACTATAAAACCAACTGCAGGAGATAGGCGATACGGACATTATCATAGTTGCAGTTGTGGGCCAGTATCGATGCGATATGTAACAATTGGTGTCCGCCCAAGGGAAGATTGCCCTACATTGAAAGAAAAACGAAATTCTTCTAGAAGGCACAAAAGATGAAACCACAGGACAGGTGTAAGGGCATCGACAATATATTAACTGAACACGTCACTCAGCGATAGCTGACACATATAAAGAGCACTGAGCGCACTGGAACTAGCACAGTAAGTGCCATCGGGCACGTCCAAAACTTGACGCGTCTGTGACCGCTTCTACACTGCCAATACATTCCCCTTGGAGTTGCAACATGGTGTGTGAAAACTCGTTGCAAACAAAAATGGTGCTGTAGCCGTGTGTGATAACCACTGCCGAAAAAGCTAGCAGCATACCTCTCCGAGTGACAAAGCGGTTAGATGGAGACAGTAGTGCAACAGCGTCTGAGATTCCACTGCAGGACATGGGCACGACCGTTGAGCCGTTCTGAGGCATGTGGGTGTCAGCTTGGGCAAGTGGTTTTCTCGAAAGCGAAGCATTGTCAGAGAGCGGCAACTCTAACTGCGGCGAGAGTTCTATTTGGGCCAGTGCGCAATGAATAACGGCGTTGTGGTGCAAATGAAAATCCAAGGCCAGGATAGCGTCATGAGAGCACGAGGAAAGTATGATGAAATGTGTGGCCTATCCAACCTCGGAAATGACAACACAAACAGTGCAATCCGCTAAGTGGTGAATGTGCTGAGCACTGGGTGTGCGGAGGGACAGTCCGAAGTAAGCGGCGAAGCATAGCGCTCATAGCACATACGGCAGCCTCTGTGTCCACGAGTAGACATGCGCGAACACCACAATCATCATCATCATCAGCCTGGTTACGCCCACTGCAGGGCAAAGGTCTCTCCCATACTTCTCCAACGATCCCTGTCCTGTACTAATTGTGGCCATGTCATGCCTGCAAACTTCTTATTCTCATCCGCCCACCTAACTTTCTGCCGCCCCCTGCTACGCTTCCCTTCCCTTGCGATCCAGTCCGTAACCATTAATGACCATCGGTTATCTTCCCTCCTCATTACATGTCCTGCCCATGCCCATTTCTTTTTCTTGATTTCAAATAAGATGTCATTAACTCGCGTTTGTTCCCTCACCCAATCTGCTCTTTTCTTATCCCTTAACGTTACACCTATCATTCTTCTTTCCATAGCTCGTTGCGCCGTCCTCAATTTGAGTAGAACCCTTTTCGTAAGCCTCCAGGTTTCTGCCCCGTAGGTGAGTGCTGGTAAGACACAGCTATTATATACTTTTCTCTTGAGGGATAATGGCAACCTGCTGTTCATGATCTGAGAATGCCTGCCAAATGCACCCCAGCCCATTCTTATTCTTCTGATTATTTCCGTCTCATGATCCGGATCCACCGTCAATACCTGCCCTAAGTAGATGTATTCCCTTACGGCTTCCAGTGCCTCGCTGCCTATTGTAAATTGCCATTCTCGTCCGAGACTGTTAAGCATTACTTCAGTTTTCTGCAGATTAATTTTTAGACCCACTCTTCTGCTTTGCCTCTCCAGGTCAGTGAGCATGCATTGGAATTGGTCCCCCGAGTTACTAAGCAAGGCAATATCATCAGTGAATTGCAAGTTACTAAGGTATTCTCAATTAACTTTTATCCCCAATTCTTGCCAATCCAGTTCTCTGAATACCTCCTGTACACACGCTGTGAATACCATTGAAGATATCGTATCTCCCTGCCTGACGCCTTTCTTTTTTGGGATTTTGTTGCTTGTTTTATGGAGGACTACGGTGGCTGTGGAGCCGCTATAGATATCTTTCAGTATTTTTACATACGGCTCGTCTACACCGTGATTCCGTAATGCCACCATGAGTGGTGAGGTTTCGACAGAATGAAACGCTTTCTCGTAATCAATGAAAGCTATATATAAGGGTTGGTTATATTCGGCACATTTCTCTAATACCTGATTGATAGTGTGAATATGATCTATTGTTGACTAGCCTTTATTTATTTATTTATTTCACGTACTTTCAAGGCCCGAAGGCGTTACAGAAAGGAGTGGAGTCAAAACAAGAAGTAATGCAGTAAAAAATAAAAAATACAAACAAGTATTAACAAAAAATTTACAAAAGATATTAACAAAAGGCATTCTGAACGGCGGTTTTGAAGTTAGTAGGGTCGGTGATGAGTGCGATTGAGGCGGGAAGGCGATTCCAGTCCGTGCTTGTCCTGGGGATGAATGAGTCACTGTACCGGTTAGTACGGCACAATGGCACCCCGATTTTAAAGCTGTGGTCAGTGCGGGCAGAAATATATGACGGAGGGGTAAGAAGGGTCTCTTTTAAAAGGGGGTTCAAGTGAAAAACTTTGTGAAAAAGGGAGAGACGGGAATATTTGCGGCGTGACGAAAGATCAGGTAAGTTAAGAGTTCGTTTCATTGAAGAAATACTTGCATAGCGAGAATAATTAGATAATATAAAGCGTGCACTACGGTTTTGAATACTTTCAAGAGAAGAAACTAATGACGACTGAGTCGGATCCCAAATGGCTGAAGCATATTCCAATTTGGAGCGAACTAAAGTTTTATAAAGGGTTAGCTTCAGGGAAGAAGGGGCAGAGCTAAAATTACGGCGTAAGTAACCAAGCATGCTATTAGCGTTTTTAGTAACATAGTCAATATGCGAGTGCCAAGAATGGTTATTTGATATGTGAAGGCCGAGATACTTGTAAGAGCTAACTGACGTCACAGGTGCACCATTAATAAAGTAGGTGTGCGTGGCAGTGTTACGAGATATACGCATGGCCTTGCATTTATTTGAATTTAGTTGCATGCACCAATTAGAACACCACTCAATTACGCGGTTAAGGTCGTCCTGCAGCTCTTGGGAATCTGAAGGATTAGTAATTTTACGGTAGAGAACACAGTCATCCGCGAAAAGCTTTATGGAAGAGGAAAGAACGCAGTTCGGAAGATCGTTAATATAGATTAGAAAGAGAAGTGGACCCAGGACTGACCCTTGAGGAACACCTGCTGGTACGTTAGAAAACCGAGAATTACAGTTATTAGCGTTTACAAACTGCGCCCTGTTAGAAAGAAAGTTTTTTATCCACTCGAGTACATTTGCGTCCAAGTTAAGTTGAGACAGCTTAAGCAGAAGTAAATCATGGGTCACAGAGTCAAAGGCCTTCGCAAAATCAAGAAATACGCAGTCAATGTCGGTACCTAGATCAGAAATTGCAAAGAGATCATTAGTAAATGTTAAGAGTTGTGTTTCACAGGAAAAGAACTTACGGAAACCATGTTGACAGGGGTTGAAAAAGGAGTTTGATTCTAAAAACTCAGCCAAATGTGAATATATTATATGCTCAAGAATTTTACATGAAATGCTAGTTAGTGAGATAGGCCTGTAATTGCTGGGTAAGTGTGTGTTACCTGATTTATGAACTGGAATCACCTTTCCCACGCACCAGTCGTTTGGAAGAACAGACTGCTGTAATGACTGAGTGAAAATGTGTGACAAGATAACAGCAGAAAATACATCAGTACACTTCAAAATTTTTGAGTTCAGGCAGTCTGGGCCAGCAGAGGAGGACGTTTTTTGATTGTTTATTAGGCAGCTAACACCAACCCAGTCAATAGAGATTGGATCCATGGGCGAAAAACCAGAATTGGATAAAACCGGTAATCCACTAGGCATCGTGGTAACATGTGAAGAGAACACATCAATAAATACATTACAGCATTCTTCAGGAGCAACAGGTTGATCGTTTGGGTATGTTAATTGGATTATTTTGCTTGGAGTACCGTTAACTATGGTCCAGAATTTACGAGGATTAGTTTGCAAGATGGACGGAAGGGTAACAGAATAAAAATGCTGTTTCGCACTAGCGGCGGCTGTGTTGTAGTCACTTTCAGTGAGGTAGTAAGCGGACCAAGCAACGTCACTGCATGAAGCTTTTGCGCGACGAAACAACCGCTTTTTTTTGTTACGTAGTCGCTTCAGAAAGGGGTTGAACCAAGGGGACCGTGGCTTGCAAGAGACTGTTCTTTGCGGTACGAAACGTTCGATTAATGACAACAATTTATTTTTGAAAATGCACCAGTTTTCTTGAACACAGCGCTGATCGCAATTAGCGATGTAAGAAGCTGCGAAATTTTCCATTTCAGTGGTAATGGAAGCCAAGTCGGCTTTGCTGTAATCGCGGATCACCTTCGTAGTTTTCTTTACAGGAGCCCGTGTATTGATATGAAAAGTGAGTGCAAGGTGATCACTTACGCCTTTTATGTAAAGAATTGGGGAAACTGTGTCAGGGTTCGTAGTGAGAATCAGATCTAGTATGTTAGATGAGGAGGCAGACACGCGCGTCGGTTTCAGTACAAGCTGGGTGAAGTGGAAATCCAAACAAGTGTTTATAAACTGGGTACTCTGAGAAGACTGGGACGTTGCCGTGTCGTTACGCCAAATGATATCGGGAAAGTTGAAGTCACCGAGAAGAAAAAGGGGAGCGTTAGGGTATCTGACAATTAATTTGTTCAATGCGTCGTGAAGGTCATCGCAAAATGACGTCGAAGCAGCAGGAGGGCGATAGCATGTGCAAAAAATAACATCTCTGTTGTCGAGTACAACGCGCACGCAAACAAGTAAGTAAGTAAGTAAGTAAGTTTACGGAATCCTGCCGGGTCCTTTGCTTGACTGAAGCCTAAGGTGCTCCTGATTCTATTTGCGATTACCTTAGTAGATAGTTTGTACGCAACGGACAGTAAGCTGATCGGTCTATAATTTTTCAAGTCTTTGGCGTCCCCTTTCTTATGGATTAGGATTATGTTAGCGTTCTGCCAAGATACCGTTACGCTCGAGGTCATGAGGCATTGCGTATGCAGGGTGGCCAGTTTCTCTAGAACAATCTATCCACCATCCTTCAACAAATCTGCTGTTACCTCATCCTCCCCAGCTGCCTTTCCCCTTTGCATATCTCCCAAGGCTTTCCTTACTTCTTCCGGCGGTACCTTTGGGATTTCGAATTCGTCTAGACTATGTTCTCTACCATTATCGTCGTGGGTGCCACTGGTACTGTATAAATCTCTATAGAACTCCTCAGCCACTTGAACTATCTCATCCATATTAGTAATGACATTGCCGGCTTTGTCTCTTAACGCATACATCTGATTCCTGCCAATTCCTAGTTTCTTCTTCACTGTCTTTAGTCTTCCTCCGTTCCTGAGAGCATGTTCAATTCTATCCATATTATACTTCTTTATGTCAGCTCTCTTACGCTTGTTGATTAACTTCGAAAGTTCTGCCAGTTCTATTCTAGCTGTAGGGTTAGATGCTTTCATGCATTGGCGTTTCTTGATCAGATCTTTCGTCTCCTGCGATAGTTTGCTGGTATCCTGCCTAACGGAGTTACCACCGACTTCCATTGCACACTACTTAATGATGCCCACAAGATTGTCGTTCCTTGCTTCAACACTAAGGTCCTCTTCCTGAGTTAAAGCCGAATACCTGTTCTGTAGCTTGATCTGGAATTCCTCTATTCTCCCTCTTACCGCTAACTCATTAATCGGCTTCTTATGTACCAGTTTCTTTCGTTCCCTCCTCAGGCCTAGGCTAATTCTAGTTCTTGCCATCCTGTGGTAACTGCAGCGCACCTTGCCGAGTACGTCCACATCTTGTATGATGCCGGGGTTAGCGCAGAGTATGAGGTCTATTTCATTTGTAGTCTCGCCGTTCGGGCTCCTCCACGTCCAGTTTCGGCTATCCCGCTTGCAGAAGAAGGTGTTCATTATCCTCATATTATTATGTTCCGCAAACTCTACTAATAACGCTGCCCTGCTATTCCTAGTGCCTATGCCATATTCCCCCACTGCCTTGTCTCCAGCCTGCTTCTTGCCTACCTTAGCATTAAAGTCGCCCATTAGTATGGTGTATTTAGTTTTCACTCTACCCATCGCCGATTCCACGTCTTCATAGAAGCTTTCGACTTCCTGGTCATCATGACTGGATGTAGGGGCGTAGACCTGTACAATCTTCATTTTGTACCTCTTATTAAGTTTCACCAGAAGACGTGCCACCCTCTCGTTAATGGTATAGAGTTCCTGTATGTTACCAGCTATATCCTTATTAATCAGGAATCTGACTCCTAGTTCTCTTCTCTCCGCTAAGCCCCAGTAGCACAGGACGTGCCCGCTTTTTAGCACTGTATATGCTTCTTTTGGCCTCCTAACTTCACTGAGCCCTATTATATCCCATTTACTGCCCTCTAATTCCTCCAATAGCACTGCTAGACTCGCCTCAATAGACAACGTTCTAGCGTTAAACGTTGCCAGGTTCATATTCCAATGGCGACCTGTCCGGAGCCAGTGATTCTTAGCACCCTCTGCTGCGTCGCAGGTCTGACCGCCGCCGTGGTCAGTTGCTGCGCAGCTGCTGGGGACTGAGGGCCGGGATTTGATTGTTGTGTTCATATAGGAGGTTGTGGCCAAGTACTGCACCAGGGTGGCCAATCCTGCTCTGGTGAGGGAGTGCGTTACCGGTTCTGGTCACCGGGATCCGGCCACACTCCAGGCCTGTTTGTGCAATTTTATCAAAACGCGGATTTTTTTTTATTCCGGTGGAAAATTGCCGGCACCGGGATTCGAACCACGGACCTCTTGCACGCGAGGCGGGTGTTCTACCTCTACGCCACCGCTCACCGCTGAACACCGCAGCAAACACTTTAATTATGTTCGAAGGATTGTAGTGAGGACTTTCACGTTTAAAGCCCTCGGCTCTTGCACTACGACGATTACTGTTCCTCGTCCGGAGTTACAGGACAAAGTCGCAACCGGGACAGTGATTGACAGCGCGAAGAAGGTGAGTGGCAGGTAGTTGTCGTCGGATGCAATGTCAGCGACATAGCCCACGTTGGTCCGTATTATCGACCGTTTAAATGGCTTGTCCCAAGTGGTGAGGCTCTAGACGCCAGCACACAGTTACAAAAACATGCGACGTGACCAGTGTAGTTGCACGCAAAGCAGTTTGTCGCCAGTACGCCATCGGCTCACTGGGGAGGTCCCATCCAAGTCACAGGACGCGTTGTACGGGGCGAATGCTGACATGACTGCATGGTGGGCGGCAGTAGGGGTCTAGGCACGAAGTCGGCAGATAGGAAAGGCATACTTGAAAAGTATTGCTTGGTGTGCTCGACGACTTCAGAGTAGCTGAGTGGCGCTGCTGCAAGATGTTGCCTCTGGATATCAAGGAGAGCTGGCGTGCCATTTTTTTCCAACGAACGCTTTCATTTCAGCAAGCTACGCTGACTGGTCGGAGATGGTAACCAAACCCGCATTGACGTCGTCATGCCAGGAAAGGCGACGTCTCAATGAGCGCTGCCTCGTAGCTTTGGCATAGAGTTACGATGGCTGTCTGAGACTGGGGATTATTGGCAAGTAGCAAGTTGAAAGCATCGTCCTCTATACCTTTTAAGACACTACAATTTTTTTTTTGACTCTGACATCGGCGCATTGATTTTCTTAAACAAATCCAGTACATCTTGATTGTATATCTGGTAAAACATTCACCCGGCTGCTGTGGAGGTTTTGGTAAACGCGATTACTCTCGCAGCTTGCGCACAGCAGGGCGACGAAACACAGCCACTAACGAGGTCTTCAACGAGGACAATGTCGGAAAGTCGGTTTCATGGTTGTTGTACGAAAGAGTGGCGACACCCGCGAGGTAGTAGTGCACGTTACTCAGTTTGGCAGGAGCATTCCACTTGTTGTGGGCGCGCACCTTTCATGTCTTGTCAGCCAGTCCTCGACGTCGGTGTCGTACGCGGCCTTGACGATGGCAGGGTTCCTGTCGATGGGCATACCAGAGCCCAGGAGAGACTGAGGAGGCGCTTGCTGTGATAGAGTAGGAGGCGTTTGCTGGCATGCGTATTCGGGCATAGTTGAGCGTAGGGTACGGTGTCGAAGTTCTAGGGTTGACGTTCAAATCAAATGAAATCAAATCACATTTTATTCTCCAGCAAGTATCTGGATGGTCACCTGGGCTGAAAGCTGTACGAAAAGCTTGACGAAGGCCCAGGAAACAATTACACGGCAGCAGCAGAAAGAACCAAATAACAATAGCAATACAGAAACAGTCATCAAATCAAATCAAGTACAGCAATAACACAGCAGTTTTCTTAAACGACATATGAAGAAATACGGATTACATGTGCACAAAGTATGTTCGCAGTTGTATTCGACTAAAACCAGGAGTATCTTTACGTTTATTGAAAAAGAATGGCAGATTGTGAGCCAAGGATTGCAGCTCGTAATCGGTTATAAACTGTGGTAAGGACCAAGTGTCAGTACAACGAGTGTTAACTATTGGTGTACGATATTCAAGGGAAGCAAGTTGTGTGAGGGAATTACTCATACCTGTGGAAGGTATACTTCCACAGGTATGGGTAGGTACTCATACTTGTAGTCCGAAGCAACCTCCACCACTTGTAGAAGTGTTTATTAACCACCAGCGGTTGGGCGGGCCGTCAGCGGAGGGCGCGGACTCAGCACGAGCGGGGATCCCCGAGAACAGCCCTGGAGAGGTTGGCCCACTATAGTGTTCCTCTTCGCTATATCAGGAATGCTCTTTATAATCTGAGACAACAACCTGGCTGCCTTGAATATTAGTGAGCAGCGTGAGGTGTACAATAGAATGCAGACCCTGCGTACATTCTAGCGTACATGCATTTCTTTCTCTACAACTTCAGTCGTCTTTTACCATTCCCCCAGCACCAAACTCGTTAATCTCCTCCCTACTATCCGTAATCCTAAATTCTTCAACGGGCCACTACAAATTTATTTGCGTTTGGAAAAGTAATCTGACATGCTGTCAAAACGTGCTCAATATTATCTGCGTTGCTTGCGAGCGCTGTAAATGAAGAGTCGTCATGGAAACCTTCTTGCAATATCTTCGAGTTCTCAGAATCAGGCGCCCTTACATGACTTCTTACTGTCGTGCCCAGTTCTTTCAGATATAATAAATACTTTGCCGTTCTTGGTTCTACGCTTTGCTGTCGGCAATATAGTGCGCATCCAGAATGCCGTCTCTCCATGCTTTTGTTTAACACATTTTTCTGTCACTGTAAACCCATCCTTAAACTTAATGTTTGCTGGTTAGTTAGGTGACATATGTGCACATTTTATCAAGTGTGAGTGAACGTTCTTCGAAAGTAGCCAACATGGTTTCTATATTTTCCCAATGGCCTATTACGAGAATCCGGAAGGCGAGTTTCTTGCTAAATTTGGGTGTTCAGTCAGACATCCTGTCCTGCTTGTGAGCCTATTTGAGTAGGTTGCTAATGAACAGCTGATCATGTTTAATGAGAGTTGGCACCACGTTCTAAGAATACGATAGATGGAACATCATCATCGATAGGTTATTATCTGTGTCACTATCATTAGATGGAATA
Organism: Dermacentor albipictus; assembly: GCF_038994185.2. NCBI lineage: Eukaryota > Metazoa > Arthropoda > Arachnida > Ixodida > Ixodidae > Dermacentor > Dermacentor albipictus. The sequence goes on along the minus strand of NC_091822.1, from coordinate 26,775,244 downwards.
GCAAATCTGAGATTCAATGTCATCAGCTGTGACATGATGTACAGTTTCTACAATGTGATGGTGACAAAGCGAAGTAATATGCACGTTCGACAGTTTAATTGTCGCCTATTTTTATGAGGACTTAGAAATTTAGTGCAAGCCCATTGCGCCATCGCTATGATGATGACAAAACGAAAACCATCTATCGTGAAGCATTGTTTCTGAATACTTTACGTCTGCACTATACCGCCGAACTTGTTCAGTGCATAATTTACAGAATACGTACAGAAATTTCATATGGAACAATTACGCAGTATAACAAATTATTTTTAAAACACGTACTACTCTTAGACAAAGCATACGTTGTCCTCGGAGCGTACTTGGTACCGACTATTAGCCCCGAGAACGAACACGAGCGGCGCTGCAAGCGCCGCTCGCGTGACGTCAGGGCACGGACTCGCGCCTGTCGTCTGCTACGGTTCGGGCGTTGTCCGGGCGCTTTCTGCGGTGTTTTCGTTTGTTCGCCCTCGTTCTATCTGCTTGCATACTTATGGTGGTCCTCTCAAATATATTTTTTACGACGTCTTCCTTTGCGAACATTTATTCAAAGAGCTAATTTCTTAGACAACAATGCAGCTCTCGAAGGCAACGCTACAGTGCCAGCCGAAGCGACGCAGACCAGCCCATTGCGGGTTTTTCACACGCGGATAGACAATCGCAAAAGCATAGCCTATAGGAATCCAGTTATGATAGCATACCTGCCGCGGTGCAACAAGTATGTCACAAAGCTGGCTATATATGACTTCTACAGCAGTTAAGTTGATTTTATTCCGCTAACACGGGTTTGCTCACGACGAGTAGTTCATGGTATAATATCGAATTTTTGCATTTCCTCACGGAAACGCTCGGCAGTAGCATGGGTAATACTGGAGCTTAGATTCTACACGCCTCACTTGCTTCTTTAACTGCTTGTCAACATTAGGCGGTTCTTCACGTGTTCATTTTTTTTAAGCGGCGGAAACTTGAAGTAAAGTTAATGAAGGTTTACAGCTATTTACAGAGTACAAATAGGAATGTACCAATATATATTCCCTTTTCCGTGCTACACGTTCAACTCACCTCTTTAGAGCGCGTTTGTTAATGATTAATAATGTATGTTATGTTCCTCTTTTTTGTCTATGTTACCTAGTGTATATCATTTATTTATTTCAATGCCGCAGTGTATTTTGCATTGTTATTGTGGAAATATTTCACTGTTCTTTCATATATTGTATAACTGCAATGTTTTATGGCCACTATATAAACGTAATTTATATGGCGCTTGATGTGTTACCCCATGCAGCCATATTGTACCTAAGGGAGTGAGGTTACCTCAAGCCGCAGTCTGTGCGACTTTTTTACCTCATCCACCTCCACTTACCACTCCTCTGTACATGTGTGTGTGTAAATGGAAATTATTAAATCAAATCAAACTCACTTGAGAAATTGACTGGTGCTTGCTGCTTGAGGAATATAGATGACGAATCTGTTTGACGAACTGACACAGGCTGCTCGGCCCAATTTTTTTAGTGAAGTATGCCTGCTAGACCGCATCGCTGCAGCCAGAAAGAAGTCGAAGCGTCAGTGATTAGTAGTATGGGACATATTGAAGATATCGAAATTCCCCCGGTGGAGGGTCAGAAATCAAGTGAAAGTATATGCAAGGCTTGTGGCGCTTTCTTTATGAATGTTTGCGATTGGATTGGAGCAAACTTAATTTGCCTGCAAGGTTCTCTTTTATGTACCGACGAAGCGAATAGTTATCCGTTTGTATAATTCAATAACGCTGGATCGAGACATGGTGAGACAGAAGGTGCTTGAATTTTCCTTTTGTATACAGGAAATCTAAGCTGCGGTGTAGTAGCTCGACAATACTTTAGCCATTCCAGTTGGCGCTGTAAAAACATGCTTTATGGTTTTAATTCGAAGTTGTAGTGAACTGATGGGTTTCGCGAACATAGCGTGCCTCGCCATACGGACAGTCGATTGCTACCGTTACGTGATCAGGGGTGTGCCATATTGTCGATAAAGGCTACTAAGGGCCACTATGAAACATTTCGTCACTTTCAATTGAGTGGCTCTCGATCTTAACAACGAAACTTTTCTCTCAGGTGATTGCTACTATGGTGTTTGTGAATTAACTATGTAAATACTCTACATGACGCGCCGTCGTGTTAGCAGCCATGAGCAATTCGTTTTTTTTTTTTTTTGAGGCCTGTTTCAGAGGGGGATGAAAGTAGCAGCAAACTTTTTTATAAGAAATGCGGGCCTAACTATTTTTTTACGCATTAATGAATGGCCATATTTGAATAGAACAACACACCAGAGTAATAGGAATCATGATGAGAGCTTCGCTGGGCAGTGTCTTTCTAAAATCAGATAACATGTTGACGCCAATTACCAAATTTTTCTTCCACGTGAAATGCAATGCCTCTCATAGATAAATGCTAAAGGAATGTTAAATGTTTAGCGAAGCATCATACACAACTTCGCGCGTTGAATTTGCAGATATTCTTTTTTTAGTCAAAATTTACCGATAGACACGGCGCATATATGCATTGCAAAACCTAGTAGACCCCTTTAACGCTACTTAGCTTGCGATATCCAAGCCGCAAAGTTTCTCGACTCACACGCTTTTGACGAAGAAACTGTGGTTAAGGCATGGCAGCTGAAAGAAGCCGACGTATTCTTCAATACGTACGGCTCGAGCCACCCATACCCCAAGCATACACGAAGGGAACGAGCGCGCGCGGCAGCCGAGCGAGCCAGAGCGAGCGGCGTCCTGGCCGTGACGTCACTCGCGAGAGGGCGCCACTCCTAATTCTCGGGGCTAATAGCCCAGAACGAAAGTAATGATCGCACAGCGTATGTGGATTGACATATTGCAAATTATATGAACCTCAGAGATTCCAACGTAATGAAAGGAAATTCACAAGGGAACAGGTCCGCTGACAGGAGATAAAAATACCTGCAAGCCAACTGTTGTAAACTTGTAGTGCACGCTACAGCGAAGTGTAATTGATGACATCATTAACGTAACGAAGTATTTTAAGACAGATTTGGCGAGTATCCTATCAATGCATTCAATCTCTTGGTATCTTCTACATGCACTTGAAATACTCCTAGACTCATTATTTTGCATCTGTATCGTGATACAATTTTAAAGTATCTTTGCCCAGCCCTTGCACAAAGACACAAACACACATACAAACACACATTCACGCATGCACACAAAGTGGTTCGGCCTGTACAAGAAGCAGGCGATCTCTGACTGAAGAAGCTTCAAGATCAATGAGGCAAGAAGGTTTGCACAAACGCGCGGGAACAAACGTACTTTGTTATTTATTCATTTTACTGATTACGATAAAAAAACCTAAAGGCAGGCCCTTCCCTGCCACATCCCTCACACAAAATGATTGTTAATCTGTATCCATTTGCACAACTTCATTTCTTTCAGAGCGAAACAGTTCGTAGACAGTAGCATGCAGTATTAATCATATATTCTTGTGTCTTACTGGTAGTATCTATGGGTATGAAGTCACATCTGCATCGTAGTGCAGTTCGCACGGGTCCATGTTTTAACACATATTGACTTTTTCTTTGTATACAGGCCGCGTTAGCAACAAAAATCCAACCACGTACGTAGGGCGAAATTCGGGGCTGCTAAGTTGCGTCAATGCATAGCTCCTAGAGCGGTAACCTTGACGTACGTATGTGTCTAAGTGAACGTCGAAGACGCATACTCGTGATAAAAAGCGATACAAGCGAAATACCCAGTAATGGCTGACGGTAAGGACGGACGAGTTAGGTGACTTGGCGTGAAAATTGCACAATATTTCGCCATTGACTTTGCCGAGGTTATGTGTCTTACCCGACGATCTAAACATAATGGTCAACACGCTGCTTGGCCAGGAGGCGCTCCTTCGGTCTACCTGGAACTCTTCCATGAAGGTGACGAAAAACCACCCTGAGTTTCGGTTCGTGGCGATGCCAAAGAAGCTGACCAGTCCGGCCAGCGCCGCAATATCCCAGCGACCATCCACACTGTTAGTCACCTTCAGCATCATGGAGCCTGCAGAAGACGGGGGGGGGGGGGGGGGGGGGCAGGTGGCAGTTATTCATTATGTGAATATAGACACAGCGCTTCAATATTGCGAGGACCGCAAAAAATCATTCTCATTTCATGTACAGCACGTCTTCGTCACGGAAGTAAAAGAATAAGTAAAAAAATTTATCGATGATTACTGCGCCCAACACGATTGGTGTCATTAAAGAAAAAGGCACCTGCTTTTAATTACAATTACTTCATATAGATCTAATTGATAATAGAGAAAATTTATTCCACATGAAAGCAACTCGTTGATAACTAAGATGCAGGCTATTAAATTTTCGTTGTATATATATATATATATATATATATATATATATATATATATATATATATATATATATACATATATATATATATATATATATATATATATATATATATATATATATATATATATATATATATATATATATATATATTATAAAGGGGGTTTATTCGGGTCGTAGAGAAGCAGCGACCAACGCGGCGACAGCAGGTAGGGCGCAGCCAGCGAGCGAACAAGGTACGAGCCACGCGATGGCAATGAGGCTTTTTAGCCTGCCGATCTTCTTCGTCACAATCACCCCCCGAATTGAAGGGTAGCCATCCTGGCGACCTAGGAAGAGGTGGGCGGATCGTAGTACTGCTTCAGCTGGTCAATGTGTACAGTCTCTCGCCCTCGTTGACGGAGATCGGGAGATGGCGATACGGGTTCGAACACGTAGTTCACTGGTGATGTTTGTGCAACCACGCGGTAGGGCCCGTGGTACTTCGGGAGGAGCTTGGACGAAAGGCCAGGAGGAGCAACAGGTGGGACCCAAAGCCACACGAGTGAGTCGACGGGGAAGGGGTGAGGGGGAGGATTGAGGTCACGGCACTCTTTTTGGCGGCACTGTTGAGCAGACGTCGAAGAACAGGCCCGTTGTCGGCATTTCTCCGCGTGCTGAGCAATCGCAGAAACAGGTGAGCATTCAGCAGGGTCCGGCCGGTACGGGAGAACAGTATCAATCGTGCTGGAGGGATGGCGGCCGTAAAGCAGGAAGAATGGCGAGAATCCAGTAGTGGCTTGAGAGGCAGTGTTATATGCGTAAGTGACGAACGGAAGTACAAGATCCCAGTTGGAGTGGTCAGATGCAACATACATTGATAGCATGCCACCAATAGTTCTGTTGAATCGTTCTGTTAAGCCATGGGTCTGTGGATGATAAGCAGTAGTAGTGCGGTGAATAATTTGGCATTCAGATAGGAGTGACTGCAGGACGTCTGAGAGGAATACGCGGCCCCAATCGCTCAACAGTTCGCGAGGGGCGCCATGGCGGAGAACGAAGTTGTTTAGTATGAACGAGGCGATGTCTTTTGCTGATGCAGCAGGCATGGCGGCGGTTTCGGCATACCGTGTCAGATGGTCTACGGCCACAACAATCCATTGGTTGCCAGCGCCAGTAGATGGAAGAGGCCCGTATATATCAATGCCGACGCGGTCGAATGGTTGAGCTGGGCAGGGAAGTGGTTGGAGAGGTGCGGTGGAGAGATGCGGGACACATTTGCGTCGCTGGCAGGCAATGCAGGAGCGCACGTATTTGTGGACGAAGGTGTACATCCCTCGCCAATAATATCGTAGGCGAAGCCGTGTGTAAGTTTTTGACACTCCGCCGTGACCACACTGCGGGTCAGAATGAAAAGCGGAGCATAAATCTTGTCGTAGGTGGCGAGGCACTACTAAGAGCCATTTGCGGCCGTCATTTTGGTAGTTGCGGCGGTATAAAAGTCCGTCGCGGATTGTGAAATGCTGCGCCTGTCGGCGTAACGCTCGAGGTGCCGAAGTTGCCGGAGGATTTGATAAAAAGTCGAATATCATGACGATCCATGGGTCTTTTCGTTGCTCCGATGCCATGTCCAGGATGTCAAGTGGTGAGATGTCATGTCTATAGGTAGAAGTGCTGCTGTCTGAAGTAACTGGGGAGCGCGAGGGGGCATCGGCGTCAGAGTGTTTGCATCCAGGATGATAGACGACTCGGATATCATATTCCTGGATTCGGAGGGCCCACCGAGCGAGGCGGCCCGACGGGTCTTTTAGGTTGGACAACCAGCAAAGAGCGTGATGATCCGTCACCACGTCAAAGCTTCGACCGTAGAGATATGGACGAAATTTTTGAAGAGCCCATACGATAGCTAGGCACTCTTTTTCTGTGACTGAGTAATTGGCCTCAGGTTTCGTGAGGGCACGACTAGCATAAGCGACGACGTATTCGGCATTAGTGTTCTTGCGTCCACCAACCGACCAACCAGAAAGTTCATTGTCGCCTTGAAGAAGTTGGTTAAGTGGTGCGATCACTGTAGCGAAATTTCGAACGAAACGTCGAAAATAGGAGCATAGGCCAATGAAGCAGTGCAGTGCTTTCAAATTAGTGGGCTTCGGAAATTCGGATACGGCGCGAAGTCTATCAGGATCAGGAAGAATGCCTTCTTTGGAGACAACGTGGCCTAATATAGTAAGTTTTCGAGCTGCAAATCGGCACTTTCTTAAGTTAAGCTGGAGACCAGCATTCCGGAGACAGGTTAAAACTTGATGTAAACGCCGGAGATGGGTCGGAAAATCAGGGGAAAAGACGACAACGTCGTCGAGGTAGCATAGGCAAGTATGCCACTTTAGGCCACGTAGGATGCCGTCCATCATGCGTTCGAAGGTGGCGGGTGCATTGCACAGACCGAACGGCATCACAGTGAATTCATACAAGCCATCTGGTGTTACAAATGTGGTTTTAGAACAGTCAGCGTCCGCCATGGGCACCTGCCAGTAGCCAGAGCGGAGATCTAAGGAGGAAAAGAACTCCGCTCCTTGCAAACAGTCAAGTGCGTCGTCAATACGTGGCAACGGGTATACATCCTTTCGGGTAATCTTGTTAAGCCTTCGATAGTCGACGCAAAATCGTATGGAGCCGTCTGTCTTTTTAACTAGGACGAGTGGTGATGCCCAAGGACTACTAGAAGGCTGGATGACACCGCGATTGAGCATATCGTTCACCTGGTCATTGATAACTTGTCTTTCAGTCGCCGATACTCGGTAGGGACGCTGTCGAATTGGTGCGTGGCTCCCAGTGTCGATAGAGTGCGAAACAGTCGTTGTGCGGCCGAGTGATGTTGCTTGGCAATCAAAGGAGGAAGAGAAGCCTTGGAGCAAGCGAAGAAGTTCGTCGCGCTGCGTGGTCGTAAGGTCACTGGCAATAGCTGGCGTAAAAGAACCCGGTAGGGACTGTGGACGCGGTTCCTCGAGAGCAGCAATATAAGTGGAGTCGTCCATCGTGTCAAATACTGAAGATGAAGTCAGTGGCTCGGCTCTGCCAAGGCTTTCACGGCGGCGTAAAGTAATTGGTTCAGCCGATGGGCTGGAGACGCACATGAGAGAGGCGCCAGCTTTGAACTCGAGGACGGCGAACGGCAGCGGTAGTGAGCGGCGGCGAACTAAGTGTTCTGACGGAGCGAAGAGTACTGTGCTATCATCTACATAATCACAAGAGATACTGACAAGGGTGGAAAACCAGGCAGGTATAATAGTGTCTTCTGAAACAGAGATTTTGCGGCAATGGTCTTTATGGTCAGTGATAATATCAGTCGAAAACTGAAACAGCTCGATTTCGGCGCGGGCGCAGTCAATGATCGCATGATGTGTGGAGAGAAAGTCCCAACCTAATATGACGTCGTGTGAACATGATGGCAACACGATGAATTCTATGATATAGAGGACGTCCTGAATGACGACACGAGCAGTGCAGGCGCCGGATGGCTCGACGTGCTGCGCGTTGGCAGTTCGAAGAGACAGTCCAGAAAGCGGTGTCGTCACTTTTCCCATCTTGCGGCAAATACGGGCATCTATCGCTGAAAGTGGAGCGCCGGTGTCGACAAGTGCTACTGTCAATGTTCCTTCTATGGCGACTTCAATAACGTTCTTCGGGGAACTGTGAGGCCTTATACATTTCGCTGGCACCACAGTTCTCGCCTCCTGAACTGCGATATTTAGTTTCCCTGGCGCAATGGGCTCCGACGCCGGTGCATGGGTGAAAGCGAGCGGCGGCGAGGAGAAGGTGAACGGCGAGCAGCGGAGAATGCGGTGTCGACAACAGGAGGGGAGTCAAAGGTGTCCGAATAGGTGCGGCGTTGGTGGAAACGTGGCGCATATGGACGCACATTGTTTGGGACGTTGGGGTTAAGGAGGCGACAGTGACGTGCTACGTGTCCAGCACGGCCACAATAAAAACAAATCGGCCGATTATCTTCCGCCCGACAATGATCTTGAGGTCGTGCATACTGCACCAGTGGCAGGACCGGAGCGGATACGGGCGAGCGTAAAGGCGGGCGAAGGGGACCGTAGGTCTGTGGTGTAGGCCTCGAAGCGACTTCGGCGTACGTCAGGGGAGCGGCAACCGGAGCCTGCTGGAGAGAAGGAGGAATGTGGTCGGCTACCTGCTCCTTGATGACAGATTGGAGAGCGGGCGCCAACGGAGAATTCGACTGGCCGTGTGTGAGGAGAATCAGAGAAAGCTGATGAGCCACCTCTTCACGGACGAACTCCTTGATCTGTAGCAGTAGCGACGTATTATCCGGGGAAACAGCCAAGCTCGACATTGAAGTCGCCTGAGGAGAAGATTGGCGGGTGGCTAGGCGTTGTTTGCGGAGTTCGTCGAAGCTTTGGCAGAGACTGACGAGTTCAGAGACTGTCGCCGGATTTTTCGCCAACAGCATCTGGAAGGCGTCGTCTTCAATGCCTTTTAAGATATGGCGGATCTTCTCGGCATCAGCCATTGTGACGTCAACACGGTTGCAGAGGTCGACAACATCTTCTATATAACTTCTAAATGTCTCCCCGCACTGTTGCGCACGACTGCGCAAACGTTGCTCGGCGCGAAGCTTGCGAACGGCGGGGCGCCCGAATACCTACGTCGCGTTAGTTTTGAAGGCTGGCCACGTCGTGAGATCACGTTCGTGGTTGCGGTGCCACACGCTGGCGACGCCGCTCAAATAAAACGATACGTAATTCAATTTTTTGTTGTCGTCCCAGTCGTTGTGCATGCTCACCCGGTCGTAGTCAGCGAGCCAGTCTTCTACGTCATGGTCTTCCCTACCGCTGAAGATGGGTGGGTCGTGTTGACGCAGCGGGCCGGGGCAGACCACGGTAGTCACCGGGGCAGCGGGTTGTGGTTGCGATGGTCCTTCTTCCGGCATAATGAAGACAGGCTGCAGTGTCCGGTTGCGAAGTTCCAGAATTCCGGTTGTACCCAGCAACTCCAGTAATTGTAAAGGGGGTTTATTCGGGTCGTAGAGAAGCAGCGACCAACGCGGCGACAGCAGGTAGGGCGCAGCCAGCGAGCGAACAGGGTACGAGCCACGCGATGGCAATGGGGCTATTTAGCCTGCCGATCTTCTTCGTCACGATATATATATATATATACATACATATATATATATATATATATATATATATATATATATATATATATATATATATATATATATATATATATATATATATATATATATGTGTGTGTAGGCAAAGAGGGTTTCTTCAGGCTACCTTTCAAACGTAAAGAACATGAGTGGTGCTACAAGGTAAACAGAACAAGTATTTAATTTCGACAGTTTCGATCGGTGGACCGATCTTCATCAGGGTTTACAAAAAATGGCAGTTCGGCCGTAGTAGGGAAGACACCAGACCGGGTACCGGGTCGTTCTTACATACATCAAACCGAGAGGAACAGTTGTGACAGTGATTGATTTTCGGCGCCTTGGCAGATTTACAGCGGCCTTTGGCAGCTATGCAGGGCAAGAGGAAGGCGGAGTCCTATGTATGTAGAGCAAGGAGGTAAGTGAGGAAAAAAAAGAGAAAAAAGGAAAAAAGAAAGAAAGAAAACGGAAAGAAAAAGAAAAAAGCACACAGGAGGAGGGAGACGTAAGACAGAGAGGGAGGGGCGGGGCGGGAAGTAGCGGCAGCTAGGTTCCCGTGCACCCGAGGCAAGGAGGGAGAAAGCGGTGGCTCCGCAGCTCCAGTGCGTGGGCTGCCGTTGTAGCGGGAGCGGGTGGCGGGGGGCACAATAGAGAAGGGGCCCAGAAGGAAGACAGAAGAGCGGCAACTTGTAGAAAGAAACACAGTGTCACAGTACAAATATACAAGGCACGGCCCGTGTCATATATATATATATATATATATATATATATACATATATATATATATATATATATATATATATATATATATATATATATATATATATACATATAGATATCACGAAGCGCCCAAGGACAGTAAGGTGCACTAGAATTACCTAGAGGGAAGTCTGGCGCTGCTGCGCTGTGGTATGCATGGGAATGCCGGTATATTGTGGATTCAGATTGGCATCGTTCTCGTAGAGGCAGGACACCTTGAAGACGCGCTTGGCAAGTACCGTTCCGTCTGTCACAATGATTCATTTTCTACTAAAACAGCATGTGAAAAGCTGTTTTAGCTTTATTATTACGCGAACACATGTGCTGTTTAACTATGAGAACTTGTTATTGTGTGTACGACTACATGTTACGTAAAAATTATCAGCGGGCCGCTAAAGTTTGAGGACAGACGACAAGCTTCGCGCTCGCTTTGAAACAGTTGGTCGTCTGTTCTTGCTTTTCTTCGCTTGGCCATGCATCGTGGGTGAGTAAAGATCTAATATGCGTGAATGGAAACATTTCATGAAGATTTTACTTTGAGAACGCGTTATTTGCGTAGCCATATCCACGTTCCAGAGGAAGTCTGTTACAACACTAGTCAACACGAGCCTCGCAGACACATATACCGTCATTCCCATGCCGCCCCTTTAAGAAACTCCCATAGACGGTGGCGCCAGATTACCCTCTAGGTGTTATAGTGAGAAACTATATGCTGAGAAATAAAGACGAAGAATAAAGGCAATGTTCGGTCGACCAAGTCTGCCTCCGTCCGCAGTCTCCTGCTCGCATCACACAAGTCGGCCGGATAAAGATTTGGCAGCCACCTCACCGGCCTCACATCATAATGCAAGTACTCAGCACCATGGCGTGAACCCAGAGGGCAAAGCTCCACCACCGACAGCGACCAGCATCATGACCTCATCACCGCAAGTTTTGGACATACCCGAGTACACCGGATCAGCGGACGATGGGCACGTGGAAGACTGGTTTCGCCTCTTCGAGTTCCACGCATCCGCTACGTCATGGTCACAACAGGATATGGTCGCAAATTAAAAAAAAACGCCACCGGTGAGGTGACGTAATCGTTCGTAATCGTCACGTAATCGCACCTCACGCACAAATTTGAAAACGATCAATAATGGAATAAAATCGATGACGAAACGATCAGCCAATTTGAAGTTTACGACCCCTTCGTTGTCCACGAGCTACAGATATTTCGACTGGGTCGCCGCAGTCAGTTTTCACGTAGCGATCATCATCATCATTTCGAAACAATACCCCATTTTCACAGATCCTCGTCGAATTTTTCATGCCATGATTTTCCCACGTAGAGGACACACAATCGCACGTTTAGCATGAACTTGATATTCCCAATAAAAGAAAAGCCACGGGGCACTAAATGATCGGCAAGCCTATTCGTTCGTTCGAATCCCAACATTGAACCAGGTTTTACCTCCGCACATCATTTAACAATATGTACGTCTTCAGCAAGCTGCAGCGCTGATGTCGTCGTTGAAGCTTCTGACCGATTCCACTGCTCGTCTCGAACGCGCGGGCCACTACACACTTTCAAGTCACACGACTCTTGTGCGAACATTAGGCCGCAGTGCATGCTTTACACGATTCAGCACGACGCCACGGCATCGCAGACAGACGACCTTTCTTTGAGAGAACATGATCGAGCCACATCTGCTGCGATATCTTCCAGCGATTAATCACCACGAATTCGAAACTGCATGGGCACAAAGTTCATTTTCAGCAAGCAGAATCGAGAAAATACCACAACAGTCAGTTGTTCTCGTGAAACGAAGTCAAATTGGTTACTGCCAAGACCGAACCAGAATACGAGTACCAGCACCAACGCACGTAACTTTCAAGGCGAAGACAATTCGGAGAAACTTGTATATTTAGATGAAGATGCGCCGCGACTCTCAAGCCTTCTTCTGCCTACTACACCTCAACAGGCCGCTGCCACTTCAGAAGCTTCGCACGCACCGCGCAGCATCGCACACTGTCAAATGACAAAAGCATGCATTCTGAACGACGTCGCAGCAGCCTCGGAAGAGTCTTTGGAGAAGCCTGGCACACTGCAGTCGCCACCGGACAAAGTTTCTCAAAAAGAAGCATTATACAAGCTACCCATTCACCTCCAAGTCAACTTGCGCAAGAAATCATAGGCATATTCCAATATTTATGCTACATCAACAACTGGCGCAACAACATCGCAAAGATCAACATCAACAACATCAAGAACAATGTCAAGGAGGAATTCGTCAGTGCGCTAATCAGCTAAGCCCAAGGCCGACTCAATAAACACGACGTTTTGCAAGAAAGAAACATCGCTGAGTATACCTTAAGCACCACCTATCAAGACTGCTCCCACTGCGAGGAACCCTACGATGACGGGGTGCACAACGACGAAAACAGCACGGGTCCTTGGCATATTGGACTAACTAAAATTTCGCCACCACTACTCAGACTACCGAACGTTCCGGCGGGAGACTCCACGTGTCCACAGGACGCGACGAGTAAGCCGATGCCTGCTGCTTCCGAGTACCCACAGCTGCTATGCGTCGAGACCTTCCTTCGTTGGTGCATGGATATGCCGTCCGGAGTGCATCAGCCCACCACGGCCACCTGAGCTCGGTTGGACGTCACCGGAAAAAAGGAAAAAAAGAGAGTTGACATCGTTAATGTGAAAAGTACGACGGCATCATCGGCCCCTGTAGCTAGAGATCTCCCAGCGGGAAGTGAAAGTGTGTGACGAACCACACAAGGACAGTAAGATGCACTAGAGGTGAGGCAGAAAGACAAATAATAAATGCAGTGTTCGGGCGACCATGTTTGCCTCCGTCCGCAGCTTCCAGCTCGTGTCACACACACACACCGTTGACCAAGTTGGCGCAGCTCTTTAAGTGTGTGCTTTGCAGACCTTCCCACATTGTTCATGTTCCCTATTAACTGGTTTTCCAAATTCCTTGGCCAAGCTTGCTAGTTTACCAGCAGCCATACCAGCAGCGGCACTGGTATCTCGTTCGGTGTGCGCTCTCGGAAAAGGTCATCCCGTAGAATCAATCACCAGCTCAAAAATCGTTCGTAGGTAATTTCCTGACATTCAGGAATTCCTGACACTCAGGATTGTAAACTAAGTATTTAATGTAGCGACTCACTAGCTCTGGGCAACCTTAAACACTCGGAGTTAAGAAACGCCACACAAATAATAAGCACGCAGACCGGAAAATGTGTCATATAAACATGCGGGCTGGTCGCAAGCAGGGTGAATGGCTGAAAATTCAAGCATAGCTGAGTAAAGAAAATATTAGCGCACATGCGTTGAGTGAAAGGCATCTAGAAGATTTGGGGTAGCGGCCTGCAATGGACAATTTAGCATGGAAAAGGTTCAAGCGGATGACAGGAAAGGTGAAATCATCGTCTAATTAGGCACAGGCTGGATAAACAGGAGAGGTATTAAGTGGCAAAGTGAAAAATAGACTTGTGCGGAACACTTATCGATTAACTTACACAGAAAAAAAAAAGACGCGGCTGGAAGTAGGTTTCCTCTGCATAGCTGGGGATAGCACTGGTGAAAATAAAGCCTGCAATGATTATACTAGAAACTTTATTAAACAGTTCAGGAAGTTTGTCGAGGTGATATTAGTAGGATATATCAATGCGCACATGTAGCTTTCAGTCGGATGTACTCATTACATCTCTTCTCTATAGCTGAATCTCTGCGATGAAGAGAGCCGTATAGTGGTTAGCCGGAAGGACAAATCTCATAGACAGGTAACGTGGCAACGCGGAAGCAGACAGATAAGTACCCGCTAGGTGTTACTGTTACAAATTGTCTATAAATGACTACACCAAACGATGATCACGTCAAAATTCTTTAAAAAAAGCGACGCAAGACAGAAACGAAATGCATCAGAATGTTTGCTATAAAATGAAGAATAAATATCAAAGATAATAAAAAGCATTGAGAAATAGAGCCACATCCTACAACAGTCTAGGAATACAGTGAACGAGCTGTCAACTAGTATACGTCATGCAGCAGGAGATAAGACCTAAACAACTAAAACATATATTTGGAGTGGCAAGAAACAACCACGAAAATGCTAGAACAAGGAAATAAAGCAAGCTAAAGGAAAGCGTAAGGAGGTATGCAGGAATCATAGAGTAGACACAAGGTTGCCATTGCACGACGAAAAGTATTGTATATTTGTATAAGCAAACTCTCTGGCTTGAGAAATTTGGTAGTATAGCTTCATATAGTTTGGTAGTACACCGTGGAGAACAATGGGATATGGTCTGGTGGGCTGAAAGCCCATCATGGTAGCTACGCTACATGGCACATTTCGCAGCTGAGCTTAATAATGAGGGCTCCATCTGCTCCCAGCTGGCGAAACCAATAGGGCCTGAATGCAAGAACGATCGTACGCGTGCATTCCGTGCACGTTAAGCAACCGCAGGTCATTAAGATTATTCCAGAGCCTCCCCCCCTCCTCCGCTACTATAAAGTTCCTCATTACGAGGTTCTAAATTGGGCGTATGAGATATAAAATTTGAATTTAATCGACACAAATGCCCCAAACAAGTAAAACATGGAACAACTGTTAAAGGAGCATGCTTATCGCTGCAAGATTGCGTGTAGTATGGGGACAATCAATATACACCATTGAGCAAAAATCTATGGGCACTTTGCTGAGCTAAATCGCGATAGCCGCAAATCTATCTATGATTGTTCCCCTATGGTAATTCATCAAGGGATATGGCAGCTGTCACCGGCTGAGATTGATCACCGCTTTCCTGCATCCACCACGGACTGTGCACGGACACTCATGAGCCACTAAAGGCTTACGCTTGAAAAGTATACGGATCGTGGGAGCGCGTGGCATCGACACGTCTACAGGTGACACAGCGCGTGCGGTCGAGAGTGACGCCAAATCAGCGGTGTGCAAGGGCGTCCCATCATATCTGCCGGTGCGTCGTATTGCTTTCCCTGGCAAGTTTACGGTACTCGTCGACTTCACTTTCTTCACGCCTGAGCCGTTGTCAGTGAGTGGCTGTGGCAGAGCTGGCTCGCACGTCTGTCGCGCAATCGATTCCTTCGAACGTCCTACGGCTAGCAACCTCCACTGGCGCTTTTTGACGACTCGCACAGATTTCCTTGCTCACTACAGGGGTGTTTAATAAACGGAAACGCTTCCAACGTTCGCTGCCACGTAATCAATAAAGGATTCGCAATCGATGTTGTTTGTCGCTTGAATGCAGGGTGACCCAATATGAATAGCATGTGCATCAACCACTTCAGACTAAGAAGGGAGCTCGGGGATCGTAAAGCCATTACTACCTAAATCGGTTAAACGAAGACGACAGCAAGTAATACACGCGCAGGTCTCCCTAGACCACTGCGGGAACAATACCATGGGCCAAAATATAACAAGACAGTAATATGCAGCACGTTGCTACAGGGTTCATTTGACATTTGCACCTGGAAAGTAGATTACGTTCCTTAAGTGGCAAAGGATACAAGTGGCACATTCGTCTCTTAAGGATTCTTATGGCAAATGATGCGCTTCTGTAGCTTTCAGATACTATGAAGTTGATACTCTGTTGCACCCAACCTGCGCGACAAAGGTCACCGATTGAAATAACGCCACAGCAAAATACAAGGCTTTTTTAGGAAGTCGCGAAATGCCCGAGAGTAGGCAGTAGACCTCGCGTTAACAGAGGAATTGCGATGCGCGATGGACGTGCGAGCCAGCTCTGCAGCACCCACTCGGCGAAACTGCGGCGAGCATTCGATGGAAAAGAACAACCGCACGCGGCTGACGTTTGGTCGACGAGCAGCGCAATGTTTGCAGGGCACCGAATGCAGATGCCCGCCACCAGACGGCGCTTCGGTGAAGTCTGG
This sequence comes from Dermacentor albipictus, assembly GCF_038994185.2. NCBI lineage: Eukaryota > Metazoa > Arthropoda > Arachnida > Ixodida > Ixodidae > Dermacentor > Dermacentor albipictus. The sequence continues at coordinate 26,759,024 of NC_091822.1, read as the reverse complement.
CCTGCGCTCTCGTGGTGCGTATTTTTTTGGTCACAGGTGGGCAATCCAAGTGCAAGTCACTTCGTCGATAAGATATCGCCTACGAGAGGCGGAAACCAAAGGAGGAAATGTGGAGGCTTGTTTGCTAGCGTCTGATTTATGGCCGTCACTTTCACAGTGCTCAAGATAAGAACAAGATAGAGCACAAATACACCGTTTCCCATGTCCTTGTCCTCTGTGCTGTATTTACGTCTGCTGCGGATCAGCAGCCCCTTCAAACTTGTACACTTGACAGATTTACGAAAGCTCACGAGGGTAAATACTTGCCGCACGAGCACCGAACCATACACCTAGGTGACATCACGTCTTCCTATTTGAGGACGTAATGTTGCTGCGTGAGGACCTAAATTCTAAGCGTGATAAAAGAAATGTTCCTATGCGGTGTTAGAGGGTCGTCAACGACGGCTGGACTGTTGCTAGTCGAAGGATTGCGAACGTAGAGAATAGATCCCTCTAAGCGTCCATTCGCAAGCAACTATTTGGCGTAATGTAGCGCCGTTGGACTTATCTCCTAGAATAGGTAAAAGTATGTAAGGGGAAACAATAGCAGGCCTTTGTGCAGCAAACCATTTTGGCTTTTTAATTATGATAAACCCATTCTCTACACGCACAGCACGAAGCAACCTACCAGTGCACTGTTGCTTAAGCACAACACAAGCCGCATGGTGTTGTGACGCTGCTTTAGTTTCCTAAATACTTTCTTTTTTTTTGTTTCTCCCGGACCAATTACAGGTAATACGTATTACTTGCTCGACTTTGTTTTACTTTTGCGACCGCCTAAAAGAAGAATGAATGGCAATTATAACGCTGTCTTTTGCGATTATCTGCAATCTTCTGCACGTCCCCTTACTACGTAAGCCATTCTGAGCGCTACGTCGTCTCATGTGTTTCGTAAAACATCGTACGAAGCTTTCCGAAAAGCTTTTATTCGTCTTCCGAAGTAACTTCTAACCTGAAAATATTTGACCGCTGGCGCACTTGACATTGGTTAGATCGTTTCTTCTTGTGACTCCATGATGGGATTTCGCACGGGTTTATCTTGCCAGGACGCGTTCCTCCTACTTAGAGACGCAATTCTAACTAATATACCCTATGGTGACGAGACACTAGTCCTAGCACTAGACCTTAAAGGAGCCTTCGACAACGTCTCTCACGCCAATATTGGAGGAACTCGAACTCGTGGGTTGTGGTGAGCGCACATACAATTACTTAAGAGCGTTTCTTTCCAACCGCGAGGCGAGCATCAGTATTGGCCAAATCACTTCGGTTTTATTTAAAATGCCTGACAAAGGAACAGCTCAAGGAGCTATTTTATCTCCTCTTCTCTTCAACATGGTGATGTGTCGCCTCGCGCGCGATCTGGATCGGATACCCGACCTAGGTTACACGCTCTACGCAGACGACATCACGCTGTGGACGAGAGGAGGTTCACTAGGCGATAAGTAATATACGCTCCAAAGTGCACTATTAGCGCAGTAGAAATTTTCTAGATGGAGTGGCCTGAAGTGCGCACCCGAAAAATCTGAGGTTATCCGGATACACGCGAAAGGCTACAAATCCAGAGGATCGATTAACATCGTGGTTGAGGGTCAATCAGTCCGAGAGGTACCCACGATGCGAGTCCTGGGTTTATGGTTTCAGAGTGACGGGAGAGAACTACAGGCACTCAAGACTCTCAAATCCACAGCCAACAACATAGCCCAAATGATACGTCGCGTGACGTATCGAAAAGCAGAAATGCGAGAAGACGATACCCTAAGGCTCGTACAGGCCTTAGTGGTTAGTCGAATAACGTATGGCTTACCGTACCAAATGCTGAACCGGGATTAGGCAAACCAGGCTAACACAATAATCCGAACCGCTTTCAAAGCTGCTCTGGGCCTGCCTAAATGTACTTCAACGGAGCGCATGTTAGCTTTGGGAGTGCACAATACTTTCGACGAACTGAGGCAAGCCACCCTGATGCGAAAGAGGGAGCGCCTCAGCTTCACAAAAACTGGTCGGGCAATATTGGCTAGACTCAATATCCTAGCATACCCCATTTATCTCACAGAGCAGGCCGTACCTCTCCCTCCTTCGATGAGATCCAAAATTACAGTAGCCCCAATTCCAAAGAATATGCATCCGGAGTACAACAAAGAAATGCGCAAAGCATGCGCACAACACATTCAATCAGCCTACTCTAATAACCATAGGTACAACACGTACTACACGGACGCAGCTCTGTATGCAGAGGCGACCGGGCAGCGCTACCAAAGGAGGTACGCCCTGGCAGTCGTGAACGCTATCAGCCAACAGCATATTACCGCGTCGGCTACGGCGGGATCCCCAACCTCGGCTGAAATATTAGCAGTGGCGATCGCACTCGCTCACGCGGAGCGTTCGCAAAGGGACTCGGTCATGGTCACGGACTCCCAGGAGACATGTCGCATGTTTCTCAAGGGGCACGTGACTGCGGCTAGCCTCGCGATAATCCCCAAATCCTTCAACCACCATCATCGCCTACTCTGGTGCCCGGGCCACGCGGGGGTACAGGGGAACGAAAAGACTAACACGTTAGCTCGAGGTTTCACTAACGGAGCGACGGCGTCTTCTTCGAACCCCAACCACCCGCACTACCCCTCACAAAATTCCACCAATTTAAATGCCAAAGACATTCTTGCTCATCAGCGTGGAGTCCGAAGAAAATACCCACTGCCTCACCCAGAACTTAACGGGGAAGAGGCCGCCGATTGGCGTAAAATACAGACTGGGGTGTTCCCCCATTTAAAATTGCTGAATGCCATGTATCCCACTCGTTATTGGGCCAACTGTCCTTGGTGCGGTGGCATACCTACCCTAATACACATAACCTGGGAGTGCACTAAGCACCCTCATAGGCCAAATGCCAGTAGGACAATGGAGCAGTGGGAGGCACAGTTCGCCCGCTCCGACCTGGCAGGACAAAAGTCCTTAATTAGCCAGGTCAGGCAGGCGGCAGAGGCCAGTGGGGCCCTGGACTGAGAGGCTCCAACCACCCCTCCTTCAAATCTTTAACATTAAAATAAAGTTTATCTCTCTCTCTCTCTTGTGGTAATGCACTAAATTCACCATTGGTAAACTTCTTCCGAAGCATTTATACAATAATGTCTTGTTAAATAAGGAAAAATCTGACATCCACCCACTCCCAGCAACTACTACAAAGTAGACACATACGGGTTCCTCGAAAGAAAAGCCTCGTAGTTGAAGAAAAATTCGTCCTGGTCCAAGACTCGAACCAGGGACCAACGTCTTTCCGGGGCAGCCGCTCTACCATCTGAGCTAACAAAGCGGCTGATAGATGGCAGGACGAAGTCGAATTGCTCAACAACTCGAAACAAAGGCAAGAGTTTGACGTAATAGTTCTGCGGAAACCCGCAAATTGAAGAAAAGTAGTTAATAAAGGGAAAATCAGACGTCCAGCCGTGCGTAGCAAACGCTCAAAGGATATCCTTAAGGGTTCCTCGAAAGAAAAGCGTGGATGTCCGATTTTGTTTTTATTAATTGCTTCCCCATCTCGCGGGTTTCCGCAGACCTATTACCCCAAGATATACTGTATTCGCTAGCGACAAATGTTAAAATAAGACGTAGAAAAGCAAAGCTGTTGCGAGGGCAAATTTTATTTGACTGAACACGTGATAGCAAAATGTGTGTATTGGTTATAGAAAATAAAATATCAGCGCTGTAAAACAAAGGTGACAATGCTGAACGGAAACTATGGACATTGCGCGACCAGAAAAAAAGTATAGAAGGATGACCTCAGCTAGCGCCACTGATATTACGCCAAAGTCGGAAAACTGCGTGGTCGCGTTGAGCCTCAGGCATACTCATTCGTTTGATTGTTCACGTCCGGTCCATGCGGTTCATCAATTTTGTCATATGATTCACTGTCCACAAAGGTCTTCATCGGGATGCATGTTTAGGATGCAACATTATGTTGTGATCACTTGAACCTAAACAGCGCAGAAGTACTTGGATCGTTGCATTTACTAGTCATGCAATCTCATAGTCAACATGCCTCATGCTAGAAGTAGAGTGTCGTTTATTAACAAAGAATTTGGCGCGGTGGCTATGGCGTTCAAGTCGCGGGTTCGACTTCCGGTGGCCGTGGCGGCCGCGTTCCGTGTGGAACGAATTAAAACAACATTCGCGTGACACGATTGAGGTGACAGTTAACTCTTTCGTTACCGCATGGAAATGGTTGTTTTTTATAAGTTTCGCGAAAGAATATGTACCATTACAAATAACATTCCAGCACACATTGCAGCAAAGCATATTGTGCATAATAAAATGCTATTTTCAAAAACATATGTTGCGAAAAAGTTATTAGGTTATATATAAAAATGTTAGCAATTGCCATTTTGCTGCCAGTTGATAACAAAAAAGAACTTGATATCTACAAAAAATATTATTATTAAAAAATGAGAATATGCCTTACAAAGATAAAAAAACGCAGAAATAGTGCCTGAAAAATGCTGAGTACGGGGCCGTTCTTCCGATACAAAAAGAAACTAAGACCAGTTGATCGCCCATGTCATACGGTGAAGCAGTTCCTGGATTTTGATAAGCATATGTGCACTCCAGAAGTTTTTTTTGTATAACTTAGTGGTCCTCGTGACACAATTTGCAGTTTCGCTTTTTGGCACCCGCTGAGGATGGTCGGATGGGAAGTCCAAGGAACGTACTTCACCAGTTCTTCTAGAGTCATGCACCTCTTCCAGAACCGATCGTTTTCAGCGTATACCTGGGCAACTACAAGATTATGCATCCAAGCATATCTGTTTGCATTTTCGCACGTTGTCTTTATCAGCTCTGCAGAGAAGAACAGTAGAAAGAAATCCTATGCCGGTGGTAAACTGTCCTGAGCTTATCCGTAGTGCTTGGCCGAGCTGGTCTACGGGCGGCCTTCTTGGCGTGAAAGGAAGTTTCATTTCTGCCGATGGCAGCACATCATAACCAAGCACAGTATGCACCGTAAAAATAATCAGTAGAGCTCTCAGGCCACGAAAAAAATGTCGACAGATAAGCGCGCACAAAGAAGGACACCGCTCAAGGCCGTAAAGAAAACTCGCTGGTGAACAGTTGCAGATGTAACATGCTGACTCAAAACATCGTCTCCGTCAGAGCTTGCATCTGCTTTACTGTGATCTTCAGAATCATACCTCGAGTCCTCATCATTGAATTGAAGTGCAGGTGCAGCATAGTTTCGAGCAGGACGCTTTTCTCCCGACGCAGCGATTCGGGATGACGCATGAGAGCGGCCTTTCGATAACCGCGCAGTGACACCGGCAGCACCCCTTGCTGGACTTTATACGAGAGAGGCGTTGCTGAAACTCTTGGAAGCCGGTTGGAAAAGTCAGGTCCACATGCGGCGGACCTTCAGAAATACACTTTAGTGGACTCCAAAGCAAAGCTCACTGGTAAACAGGCGGCGTCATTTTCGGTTAATTATACCCGCTCAGCACTGTTAGACGGCAAAATGTAATTCGTGATGTGCTGGCAGTCATTTGATTACAAAAGTTATATGTTAATGGGGTGTAATAGTGAGTGGCATGCTTTCTTCTCGAGCGTGGCCGAAGGTGACAGCCACGACTTTTTTCGCTGTAAAACGCGCACATTAGTTCGCAAAAAAGTCCGCCAAAATCACGACATCGCCGGAGTGCGAAAATGAAAGCTGATTCTGAAAGTACAGTGCTTGTACTAACTACTGGATGGCCTTATATGGATAAAAAACGGCTCCAATAAGTCGAAATCGGCGATCTATAGCATCGTTCACCGGCGGTCGATCTGAATAGGCGTGGTAACAAAAGGGCTCCCGAGCATCAGGGGGTCCAAAAAAATATCACTGCGGCCCCTCCTCTACAGCGTCACTCACGCCACACACTGTAGTGTTAATGGCTTGAAATACACATGGATTATTAGGAGAATATTAATATCAATAAAAGAGCCAGTGATAAGCTTACGGCTCATCATACGTCATCTAAGAGCCAAAAAAGTTTGTTGCGCATAATGGGTACCTATTTTCTCGGGCACTCCTTGGTCTGTAGCACTGCTGTATGTTGCCTTGTTGTTACTCGGAGAACATTTTTGGCGCGAGCGCGAGGAACCAGAAGGGAGACAATGACAGCACACAGCGCATTGTGTTGTCAGTGTCTTGAATTGGCGCTTAAACTATTATCAAACTCCTTGCCTCCATCTTTCCCGACCTTTCACGGAAAATCAGTTCTAAAGACACAAAACACAAGTATGTGTAAAGTGTATGCGCCTAAGCAGTGCAATAGCCACATTGAACGCTGAAAAAACATTAAAAATGTTGGCAAATCCCACGCCCTGTGGGAATTGTGATATGCGAAGCTGTGTGCGGGGAGCATACCAAGTTAACGAAACGACCATGAGAGCACCAAGGCGTAGGTGGCGTTTTTATGACGTACACGACAGGTATGTCATCAATTAACCTCAACAACTATCATTTATGTTCGTCTACACTATTGTCATGATATGCCGAATGCCAATTTTCCTACCGACCGATGCGTAGGCGGTTGTTTCATCCCCTGCATGGTACGCATGTCATGACCTATGATTTATGCTCTTCATACACTCTTTTCATACTATGCCAATTGTGTTAGATACCAAGTTAACGAAGCGACCATGAGAGCCAGTGGCGTACCAACTATTTCTAGAGTGGAAGGGGGGCGGCACATATATATATATATATATATATATATATATATATATATATATATATATATATATATATATTACTTGGTGGTCAAGTTGAAGAACACCGTAGCAATACTGTGAAAGACAAAACTGTCATTGGGCGAACCTTTGCCCACAAGCACAGGCTGCACTTATAGCACAACGATAGCGCCAAAGACGGCCAGCGATCGTCGAAAATCTGATGAGCGGGTCAAGGGCGTCGGCTTTTATACATCAGTCGTCGAATATTCCAGAGTAATCGCTGGGACCCGCGTGCCTTCCACAGAGTTCTACATTATTCGCGTCGTACACACATGCAATGAGAATACACAAGGATCGGTCACAGACAGCGGATGGAACTATCGGTTACATTCCAGAAACTTCCGATGCATGCAGGCGCGTCCTGCGCTGTGCGATAACATTTGTTAGGCGGTGAAACGTGTCGCCCGATATAGACAAACAAGTACACGTGTCAATATATATATATATTGCAAATTACTATACAGTAGGGGAAATAGCATGAAAATACTTCTATCAGTTATATTATTATTTTAAAGACAGGGACCTACTTAATTGGGAACCATGGGTGCCATTTGCATTTATCTCGTGCAACTACAGAAAATCTCAACAGGATAGAGGGCCAAAAGGCATCGAGTGCCCACAGTTGCCACGTATTACACTCAGTGGCACCAGTACAGCGCGCACAAGAATGAACATTTGCTACAAAGGATTTAACTGCTTCAATACGGATTTGTACTTACTGTTTAAGTCGAATGGATAAATGTAACGCTATTTGAAGTAATGGTAATGTCGCGGTTATTAGCAACGACGTACAATGATCATAAATTACTTGCACTATTAAAAAAAAGAAAAACTATCGAGGGATTCCCAAACCTCAACGAGCTTGCCCACGACCGTGCGCGAGAACTAACGCGCCGCGACGGTCTGGAGGCTCCGGAGGGGCAGGAAGGGCCTCAGCAGAACGATCCACTCCTCACATTTAATGAAATCACTAAACATTACCAACTTGGTCGGAGAATTTATCCTCTGCCTCACGCGAAGCTCAGTAGAGGTCAGTCAGCTACACTTAGAATGCTGCAGACGGGATCTTTCCCGTCGCGGGGATTCCTCAGTAGGATGTACTCGGATGTGGACCCTAGTTGTCCTGACTGCACTGAAACCTTTTGCTCAATGGCTCACATGCTCTGGCGATGTCCCGCGTTGCCTAACGACTTCCTCTCCAGCGAAGCCGAGTGGGAGGAGGCCCTCAGAAGCACGGTACTCCGAAAGCAAGCCCAGCCTATCCAGAGGGCCCAGGAAAGAGCGGAGCGTCACGGCGGTCTGTCCTTTACGTGGGCGCGGCCAGCGGCTACAATGGCCTCCCGTTAGGAGGTCCTGAAAGTAGCTCCTCAGGACTAAATAAAGTTCGTTGTCTGTCTGTCTGTCTGTCTGTTGACCCGGCATCTCGGCCGTGCGAATGTGGATGTACATCGAATCTGTTGAAAATCACGGCTAGAACTGCTGAGGTGGGTATGCATCAATTGTTGTATTGCTGAATAACGCACGCCACCCCCCCCCCCTCACGTCAATTTCCGCTAGAGTGGCTATCTGTTGAGTGCACAGTTCCTCTAGGGCAACGGGAATAAATTCTTTGTCCGCAAAACATAGTCATAAATGTCCGGATAGCTTACATGTGTAATTTACTAAAATTGTCATATTTACTTCCCTCTCATTGAAATTTACCTTCATGTAGCCCATCACGCGCCCTTTATTTTCACCCTAACATAAACAAAATATTTTCTTTATCTCACCGAGGACGTGACTGAAACTAAGAATAAACGTGCTTCGACGCCTGAACATAGAGAAAGGAAACTGACGGCTCCTTAATTATTTACGACGCTTCTAACTGGACTAGGAATGTAAATATATTATCGCATATTGCAGTTACCACGTCCGCCCTCCCGTTTCCACAACATGTCCCCGTTCTAAACTATAGCTATGTTGGAAAACTGGGAAGCATAGCTGATAGCCGCCAAATAACAAGTTCTAACGCTTGAATGAGGCTTTTCTACAAAGGCTTTGGTTCATCCAAACGCATTTAACTTCGCGCAGAGAGTTTCCATTGAGTACCATCCATTTTCTCTGAATTTGGCCTTGGCTGCTTTTATTGTTCTGACAGAGCAGCGGCTCATTTCTTCCCCGCTCATTAGACACGCTCAAAAACGCTTGAGTGCTTCCATACGTAATTTAATTCAAAATCCCCAATTACCCATCTATTTGGATTTCACCTCCACATCACCTATTAAAGAAGTACTGACACAAAAATTATCAATCTTGCTTTCTGCTGCTGCAATAAGCAGCGCGTGACCCTGTAATTAAGGGACGAAACATCATTTGCTTCAATGCACGACAGGTAATTATTTGGAATCTTGTTTGTAGCGACCAGTCCAAGTTTCTGTTTCGGAGAACAACGTGAGGAGAAAAGAAGGATTGTAAACACCTCTGGACACGTGATCGCACAAAACTGTGACGTGCCACGCCGGTGCGCTTATCAACGCGCGAGCTTCGTGTTGCTAGTTCGTCTGCTACGCCTGCACGTGCTTGGCGATGCCCTCGCCACCATCGTCGTCCTCGCTTTAGTCGTACAGTGACGACTATATCCTGCAAGCGGGAGCCAACCACTTTTGATTGGATCCACTACAAAGCAGCTACTCAGAAAGTGCGGTCAGCGACAGCTACCACTATGCGTACGCACCACTACGAGTAGTACGAACCATTGGTCGAGGGCGCTTTGGGAATGAAGCATATTCCGGAGCAGGATTCAAGGCGGGGTAAAAGTCAGCACAGCATCAGTCTTGGGGTACGTAGTATTGGTGGTATATCATCAGACTGTTCTAAGCTCGGCGGGTTTTGTTTGTACCACGCACGCTAGAAATAAAATGAACAAACCTGGCTTCAGCAGGGTCCATTCTAAGCGTCCAGCGGCGCGCACAGACATGGACCACTTCTGCCGCTCATCGACGCCGACTGTAGCCAACGAGCACGTCAGATGAGCTGGCATCGCTGGGAAACGGTATAGCCCTAGCTCACTGGCCGTCGAATCCGAGGCCGACGGCCCTTGCGATCCGTCCGCAGCTCGTAATATAGCAGTTATGTTCGTGAACACAATCAACGTCTGCACCTTTATGCCGCTCATAAGTGAAAATACGATTAGTTTCCCCGGCGTCATTGGTAGCGATGAGAAAACACGTTAGCCAAGTGAGCCGCTCCGCAGAGACGATTCCTGCGGCGGCTGCGCTGAGCACTTGCGAGCCAAATCACGCCGGCGATTTAGTATTAACGCGAAGCTTTCTTTGCCTCTTCCTTCGACTTTCCCATTGCTTCTACTGCTACTGCTGCTACTGCTGCTACTGCTGCTGCTGCTGCTGCTGTCAAGCACACTGCGTCGGAGGGGGTGGTTCAGAGCGCGTTTATCCATGACCGGGGCGAGTAAGAGAGGAAAGGCAGCGCTAGAAACTCGTTTTTACCCCACCGGGTCGAATGTGCGCAATGCCCTCTGGTGCTCCCTGGCCATCGCCACACTAGCCTCTTGACAGCTGTAATTATCCGCGATTCCCATCAGAAGCATTTCAGAAGCTTCAGTACTTCTAATGTGCAGTGCTTCAGTTCTAACGTGCCAGTCCAGAGGGGACGTAGATAAAGCGTAGGGAGGCGGAAGGAGTAGAGGCAGTTCCAATACAAGGTGGGGGGGGTGACATGAGAAGGTAAGCCAACCCTACTACTACACAACGGCGGTTGCGGGAGAAGTGGATAAACTTCACGGGGTGGAGACGTGAACACTTTCGTTCATGCGTTCTTTGATTCAAGCGTTGCGTGCTGCTTCAGGAAGCACGATACACACTGCGGGGTTCATATATATCCGATAAATAATTTAATATTAGCATTAGTATACCGAGCAATTTCGGTTTCGATTTCTGGACTCCGGGTGATGCTATGTTGTCGTAGGCGAGGAAACACAACACGATTTTGCCATGTGGGTCACAAGAAATAGAGACGTCAAATGTGCTGCGTCGTCAGCTCGCGCATACGCGGGCTCTGCCAGCAGACGTAAACAACTGGCGACTCGAAGTGCATGTCGCGATTATTATGCTTATTACGAACAGGGACAACAACGGTAAGAAAATTGTGCGGCTTGTGAGCGTCTGTGATTCTTTCAGGAGCGCCGTAGCTTTAGCTTCGATGTGAACCGGAGGCGTCCTAGCGACGATCTCGGCGCCACTAAACTACCAGCGGCGGTGAGGCTGCCGTCAAGTGCCATTGTGACCACTCCACGGTCGCTGATTGGCCACTTCGCCGTACGGCTGACGCAGAAATGGACCCCGGAACCATCCTTCCTAAGGCAAGGAAATCTCGCCATTCGCGAGGAAAACCACCGTCGCCCGCGAATGGCGTGCGGCGAGTTGCCGTGCCGGTAACGTGGTCAGGTTTTTACTCGTTGAGAAACGCCAAGCGAACGAGAGACCGCTCCGAGCTGCCCAACTATGCGACTCACCGATGCTACGTCAACTGCTCTCTGCTACAGCGCTGTGAATGTCTCGGTTAGCCAGCGGCCAGGGTTAGCTCGGTAACAGTGTTCTAGAAGTTTGTAGCATAGAGAAAGGATTTCTATATACCCGTAGCTCGCTCATAGCGGATGTTATGCTCAGTCGCTGGGTTCAGCAGGCTCCGTAATCGGCATTTCGTCGCTATTCATCATACGTCACGTTTTTGTGCTAGTGCGCTTGGACGTCCATATTTTCGTTGCTTCGTTGTCACGTGATAGCAGCCGCGCTAGCGATGGATCTTGACCACGAGAAGGAGCTTTTAATGACTTTTTGGAGCTGAATTAAAATAATTTTCAAATATTTGCAGCGTCGAATACCTCGTTGTGGGTGTCCTCGCATGCAGAAACAGCCCACAACATATTTTTTTTATAGCTTCAAAATTTGGTGCCTCAACCCCTTTAAGTTCAAGGTACGAGACAGCGCGTTGCTGCTACTTCTGAAAAATAGGCACCATGCAAATATTTCAAGTGAACAAACTAGGGCGTGCAGAAGCAGAGCCGTATTATTTAAAGCGCACCGCAGGGTCCAGGTGAGACTACGGTAGCGGTGGACCGTCTAATCAACACTTCCTTGCCCGCCACGATAGCTCAGCGCCTATGACATTGCTAGAGCTCATGGATTTGATCCAGACCGCGGCAGCCACATTGATATGGCGGCGAAATAGAAGACGTACGTGCACTTAGATTTTGGGACATGTTAAAGAGTATCACGGTGTCAAAATTAACCATGAGTCTGTCACTACGGCGTGTCTCATTATCCGATTGGAGTTTTGGCACGTACACTCCCATAATCCAATTCGAGTTTAATAGTTCTGCCACAAGGCGATATGCCATGTGCGGCAATCACTGAGCTCATTCCTCTCACAGGCTATGAAATACGGCAAACAACAAGGCCTCAAGCAAACACCTCTCACTGCATGTTCTGTGTACAACATAGACAAACAGCGCTGGCGCTCGCAAGGGCACGTTTACCACTCTAGTGTTAAACGAAACGTTGAAGAAATTACGCTTAACCGTAAACTTCACCTCCAATTATCGTCAATCAAAGAATCCAGCACGGAAAGCTTCGCTTTCATCGATTCCCACACTGCGTGGGATCTGCATATTTTTTTCACGCAAGGTTTTATAACGTGCACACTTATGAGGTCACTTTACACAATGAGTGATTTCGTGTGAGGAACAAATTTAAGCAAATGTATTTGTTTCAGCAAAATGACATCTTCAAAAGATACGCTATCTAAAGGCAAAAAGAACCTGCATAAATCTCCTTGCTCGACATGGAAGATCAAATGATAGCCAACCTAAAAGTCGTAATATTCAAATACTCATAATAGGACTAATTCATAATTTCGCACAAGCTTTTAATTCTGTGCAGGGTCATGTATTATTGCTCAGCCTATACTATATACGGGGTTACAGGAAGAATTGTAGGCATGTCGAAATGGTACTGGTAAAGCCATGTGTAGTGCACCAGCATCGGCAATGCAATATCTAACATGGATCGAATTACAAGTGACGTTAGACAAATGTCCTTCATTGGCCATCTGCAATTAAACTGTGTATTACGAACAGACTGTCTAATCGCCGCAATATTTTGTATGGCGACAAAACCAGCGTGTTTTCCTGTGTGCTATACTTTGATTTCTTTTAATCGCAGACGATTTTTCGGTTACAAAAGTTGTCTACATGACCAAGGCGTATATGTTAAATTCAAACTCTGCGAAAACAAAGTGTATTGCATTTCGAACGAGGAATGGGATAGTTGACAGTGAAAACGCCATTAGTTTGGAAGGACAACTTATTCACTACGTTACGTCGCACATGTTCCTTGACGTTTTCTACCAAGAAAACCTAAACTGACTTGTCGAGATTGACTAACTACACGGGAAGATCACCCGAGTTTTACGTATAATTTGCACGTTGCGTCAAATATTACCGGTATTTCTAAAAAAGCTGATTTCCTACAGAAAAATACATTCGTGCATCATTATTTTCTGCTTATATGGAAGAGTAAGACAAAGTCTGATCACGGCTACAAACACATATCTTTTCTTAAAATAAAGCAAGTTAAAAAAACGCTCTTGTAGTATTACAGGAGAATTTTTCTTGCGCCCTGTTTTAAACGTTAACGCTGAGTCCCCGCTATGGGGATTTGTCCAATATATTGGACATTAAGAAATAAGACAGCACTTCTGTCAAGAGGCTTTCATCCTCATAAAACCGCACTGTCCAACTTATTGGACACCTGCTTGCGCCATCTATGCAGCATTGATAAAAATACATCCTTCAAATTCCTGCCGAAACAGTTCCACAATGGCGGCATTCAGCCGCGCGGCGTTTTACGGCAGCTGCCGGAGAAGTAAGCACTGTTTCTCGTATTTCTACCTGCTTGCAGGGCATATCTTTGATTTTATAATAAAGTTAATAGAATAGCATAAGCGCAGAATACGAAATTTAAATTCTTGGCGCGCTTACTTTTTTTCACGCTTCCTTTGATTTCGCGTGTCCATTATGTTGGACGCTAGGACTCAACCCGGTTTGTTTAGACCGCGCTTTTGAGATGGCCTTGTTATGAACAACAGGCGAGTACTGTTGGCATTTAGCGGCTTGTGGACGAAATCGCGTCTCTTTTTTTTTCTTTAGGGGACCGGCCTCGCGTGTCTGATGAATTAAGCGGATAACTTTTCTTTTTTCAATCCATGGCTAGGACCCGCAAGACACCTGTCGCAGGTGGTCTCGTAAGGAACAGAACATATCGATGTCCCTCGATCAGATATTGTGCGCATGTACAACGTCAACATGGGGGGTGTTGACAAGGCAGACCAAATGATAAGTTACTTCAGGGTAAAAGCACGCGTCAACAAGTGGACAGTCAGAGCCATCTTTCACCTCTTCTACATTGCCCACAGCAACTCCTGGGTGCAGTACACGCGGGACATACGCTCCCTAAAGAAACAGCGGAAAGAAATACTCAAATCTATGCAGTTCCGCCAATCTGTTGCTGAGACTCTCGTGGCTCAAGGGAAGAAGCAGGATGAAACGAAGAGTGAGAACAAAGCCGAGTTGCATCCGCCATCAAGGCAGGCTCGACTGTCTCCTCGAGAACCCCCAAAAAAGAGCACTACCCACTGCTCAATGCTGGCTGACACTGCAAACGCTGCCCGTTGCAGACTACATGGCTGCGACATGGAAACAAATCTTTTTCACCAAATGTCGCCTCTTCTTCGGCATCACCCAGGAAAAAGAACGTGTTTTGAAATTGCCCAGAGGAAGTGAACACAAGAGCAAAATTTTTGTTGAGCAGAGGAATGCTCTTTTTGTACTTTATTCACTACTTTGCCTTTCGAGTTATTAAAATATTTTTGCACACGAGTTTGAGCGAAATATCTGCGGTATGACATTACGTGCGTACTGGGTGAAAAAGACCGGGTAGCATCCCAGTGTCCAATATATTGGACATCGCGCTGAGCTGAAACTATCAGGGATGTTAAAAAAATATTTAACACTTTTCATCTTCATACACCTACTGACTTATTCTGGAAGTATGGAAAAAATCTGTGCACCCAAATGCATCCCGGGTCTCAGGAGGATAAGATGGTACTTTAAACGGCGACGCCGTGCACACAAATAGAACCACTTAGCTTCTGAAGAATACCACCACGGGTAAAAGGCAACGTGCAACACGAGCTTTCTGAAATAATTTTCATTAAAGTGAAAATAACTTTGGGGTTTTACATGCCAAAACCACTTTCTGATTATGAGGCACATCGTAGTGGGGGACTCGGGAAATTTCAACCAATTCGGGTTCTTTAACGTGCACCTAAATCTAAGTACACGGGTCTTTTCGCCCCATCGAAATGCGGCCGCCATGGCCGGGATACGATACCACGACATCATGCTTAGCAGACCTGCAACATAGCTACTAAGCAACCACAGCGGATTTATTAAAGTACCTGCGCATAGCTCGAAGTTGTCTTAAGAGGATGCTTCAGTGCAATTCAGGTGTGCATCCGCACGGACCACATTGCTGCGACAGAATCCTGCGTCAAGATGACTTAGGGCATTGAGTTGCACACCGGAGCTGTTTGTTCAAGCCTTTGCCGATCTCTCAAATGAACAAAAAAATATATATATAAAGACACCATACACATAAAAAATGGCTACTGATGAAGAACACAGATCCGGCCATTTATAAATGTCGTGATATGCTTGTTGCAGTTTGATATTCATCAGAGTTCGCACCTTGGTACGAACCACTGAGGTACTGAGGTACTGAGGTACTGAACCACTGAGGAGTACGCAGCACAGTTGGCGAGAACGAACTGGCAACACTTCAGCGACTACCTGAACGGAACCCTGAGCACAGCTAGGACGTGGCATATCCTGAAAGCGCTCATCTATCCGACTAAAACCAAGCCAGAGAATAACAAATCAATATACCGGCTAATCCACCAATTCGAGGGAACCGACGAGGAACTCTTGGACAAAGTGCGTGTCAAATGCTTCGGGGACACGAACCCGGCGGCATATACAGGGGATTACCGGGGAAGAGAAAATCCAAGCTTAGACAGACCCATCACTCGTGAAGAGGTCTATGCAGCAATCAGAAGCACAACTAGAAACACGGCAACAGGTGCGGACAAAATCAACAACGTACTCATCCGCAATCTCAGTGACGAGCTAGTCGCAGAACTAACCGACTTCCTCATTAAGCACTGGGCAGCGCAGACTATCCCCGAGGATTGGAAACATGCAGAGGTAGTTATGATACCAAAACCGGGCAAAAAGCTACAAATCGAAAACCTAAGACCCATCTCCCTTACATCATGCCTTGGCAAGTTGTACGAGAGAGTGGTCACGATAAGGCTACAACATTACATAGAGGATCACGAATTATACCCCCATAGTATGTTCGGATTCAGGGCGAAGCTGTCGACCCAAGACGTTCTGTTACAAATCAAGGAAGAAGTCTTAAGCAACGTTTCCAGGAACGGAGAGAACATGATAATGGCATTGGACATTAAAGGAGCATTTGACAACGTGAGCCATGAAGCCATCCTAGCGGGCCTGGACGACCTAAACTGCGGCAGGAGGGTTTTCGGCTACGTCAAAGCTTTCCTGTCCAACAGAAAAGCCACGATAGGGCTAGGAGAACTCCGCTCGGAGAAGTTCCATACCCCCAACAAAGGAACCCCCCAGGGATCGGTCATTTCACCAACGCTATTTAACATAGCAATGATCGGCCTTGCGAAACAACTCAAAGAGATCGAGGGCATACACCATGCCATGTACGCCGACGACATAACCATTTGGACCAACATGGGATCACTTAAAGAAAAAGAAGAAAGACTGCAAGAAGCTGCGACCTGCGTGGAGAACTACGTGAGGGCAAGAGGGCTAGCCTGCTCCACCGAGAAATCTGAGCTGCTCAGAGTCTGGAGAGGGAAACAGAATTGCACGGTCCCGACGAGCGACGACCTCAAGCTTGTCGTCTACCTCGAGGGAAAACTAATACCGGAGAAAACGCTCATAAGAATTTTGGGAATGTGGATACAGTCGAATCAACGCTGCTCAGACATTCTCGCTCTACTCAAGACATCAACTCTTCAAGTCGCTCGCATGATAACGCGCGTCTCCCACAGACGCTGAGGCATGCGAGAGGAAGACACGCTAACGCTGGTTAGGAGTCTGGTGATCAGCAGGGTTACCTACAGTCTCCCGTACTACAACCCAATCAAGAGCGAGGTTCAGCAGATAGACGCGATCATACGCAAATCATACAAAACCGCGCTCCACCTACCACAATGCACATCCACGGAGAAGCTCTTGGCACTAGGAATTCATAACACATTCGAAGAACTCAGAGAGGCACAACATGTTGCTCAGCTGCGCAGACTTCAACAGACTCCGCCTGGCAGGGAACTTCTGCAGAAGTTGGGATGCAGCGAACAGATACAAGAAACCCAAAAAACCGCGACTATCCCGGACAATATACGAAAAACAATCAAGGCGGCTCCCATTCCCAAGAACATGGACCCCAACCTACACGAAGAACGCAGGAAGGCGAGAGCCGAATACTTCCAAAAGTCCCTAGCTTCCCAGGCAACAACGGTATACGTGGACGGAGCCACATACACCAGAAGGGCGAGACAGACCAACCCCAACGCAGTAGCGGTGGTGATAAACTCAGATATGCGAGAAAGCGTCAGCGCATCTCTACGGGACTGCACGGTAGTCGAGGCTGAAGAAGCGGCCGTCGCTCTAGCGGCAGCGGAGGGCTATCGGACTAGGCGGTCCTTAACAATACTAACCGACTCCCAAACAGCATGCCGAAACTACATGTTCGGCAGAATAGGTCACAGAGCGCTCCGCATACTCCGCTCAGAAGATCCCCACACAACAAACCCAGAAAAAGAACAACCAATTAGACACACAATAATGTGGACGCCGGGTCACACGGACGTGGAAGGCAACCGTGAGGTCGACAGGGTAGCTCGAAGATACACTGCATACCGAGCACCCTCCGCCAATGACCTCGAGGAAACCGAGCCAGTCCCCAGAGAATACTCGGCTATCCTGAATCATTATAAGGGCAGCAGGAAGCGGTACCCCTCTCCGCATAGGTCTCTCACTAGGGAGGACTCCGTAGCTTGGAGGCTGCTACAGACGGGTGCATACCCGAACTTAAACACCCTCAGCAAAATACAACCCACACAGTACAGTGACAAATGCCCATGGTGCCAGGACACACCCACGCTCTACCATATAACGTGGGCCTGTCAGAAAACAAATGCGGCACCAATAATACCAAACCCGAGTGCGGAGCAATGGGAAGGAATGCTCTCCAGCGACCGTCAGGGCGTCCAACTAGGGCTGATCCGACGGGCCCAGCTGGCAGCGGCATCCAGCGGAGCGCTGGACTAGGGGCAGATGGCCATTGCCAAGAAGATGGAAGACACCATCTGACTCCGCGAAATTCATAGAATTTTCTAGAGCTAAACAAATGTTTTTCCTCCTCCTCCTCCTCCTGACGCCAGCTTCAGCTGTTAATGCCATGTCCAGACACCGTTAACATGTGAAACATGCTGATCACGTACAGAATGCCTCAGCTAAGATATTTTTGGCAGGCTGGCGAGTATTAACATTGTTCAGCCGTTTTAGTTGATGTTCGACGCGAGCCTCATTTCGGTCACACAAGTTGCGCCGGATATTCATGACGACGGGAATGAAATTGCTTCCGTTGGCCTCGCGAGATTATGCTGGAGAGAGCGGCAGTAATTTAGAAATTGATGAAACTTTAGGTTGAGGATCAGCTCAAGAAATATTGCTCAATGATGCGACAATTCCTTGCTCGAAGAGAGATCACTTAGGTTGGAGAACTCACAGAAAGGGTCCTCTGCCCCGCGATGTCCTTGGCCCCGTGGAAAAGTAGGATGCAAAACGTCGTCAACATTGCTCGGTCGCGTTAGGCTTCCGGAGCATGGCACATTTCATTGAGCATTTGATTTTTGCGGATATAGATAGAGTAATGAAATCAAACGACTGTGGAGCGGCTGTAAAAAGTCGCTATTTCGAGCAGGTCAACGAAAGCGAACGCACAGCTATTCGAACTCTAACAATGTTCCCTTTGTTCCTCATCAATGTTTGTATTTTAATATGGTTCATCCGTATCTTTCTTACTGTTCTCAGCAGGGATTCAGCAAACAAGTAGAAGTAAACAGCGTAGTGAACTGCCATCGCGGGGCCTAAAATGAAGACTAAGTGCGTTTAAGCTTTTTGCAGGCGTAGGAGTGTGGTCATTATTACGCATGAGGCCTAAGCATAGCAGCATATCACACACGCGTATAGTTTTTGGAAACTTATAGCGTAGAATGTCTATTTGCTGTTTTCCCTGTTACTTATGACGCCAGAAATTGTAGAATGAGAAATATCAAGATAAATATATGGCCGTCATTACGAAAATTTTCCTTAAAGTCAACACGTCCTCAATAAAGTGTGCCATCAACGCTATTGAAGAAAAAAACTTATGGTACATACCTCAGGGTAGTGCCCACACGAACGGTTATGTTGTGTAGGCATAGTCAAAACCTGTCGCAGCCGGCGTGCGGCATATCTAGGACACTGCAGCTGTGAAGGCCGCCGAGGCACATGCATGGCCACGAAGCACATGCGCACAGAGACGGCACCGTGGAATAACGTTTCCATTTTCATTACTCGATTTGAAAAACGCTCATATTTTGCAGCTACGCATTACCGAAACGCCTCTTTTTGACCGTTTTAAACCGTTTTAGATCATTTTACAAGCTATGAGCCACGCTTATTTGTTTGTCGTTTCGAGCTATATTTGGCTTTCGACTGGCTTGCAAAGTTAAGGTATTTAAAGGTCATAGACTTCCAGAGCCACCGTATCCCCATGGTGAAATTCTAAACTGCATGTAATCTATCACATGCTGAGTATCGTGTGCTGCCTTGAGCACGTGCTGGTAGCCAAGTTCCATTTGGCGCCTCCTTTGTAAACGTGTACTGCCTTGTCAATTCTGAAACGTGCTGACTTGTTCACAGAGCAAATTCTACCAATAGACGCCATTCAGATTCTCTCGCAGCTAGTACAGAAAAATAAATTTAAAGTCAACGACCTCACCCTCAACAACTGAACCACCAGCTTGAATAGTAGGGTGTAAGTGAAGTATAAATTGAAGTTCATAGTTAAAATTCTGGGTAGGGCAGTTGGAAGAAGCAAGCAGCCTTTTATTTGTTATCTCAGCTCAGCCTTACATATTCATCACATTTTCCTGTAAAATTTTCAGTTAACGTCAGGAATTTGTTTTATTTTCAGGCTGACAGATGGCTAAAAGCCTTCCCAGGCATATTGAGGAATTATATTACATCTTTATGTGCAATGACTTACCGCATTTTCTAGTTTATAAGTCGCAGTCTATAAAATTTTCGTAGGTGCGTCTCATCCACTTCAACATTCAAAAATCAATGCAGACTGTAACGACGGATATGTGTTCCGTTTTTTTTTCTGCGATAACCAGAAGCCGTGCGCCCCAGCATTCTGAAAGAAATATAATTTTTCGACAATAGTGGAGTGAGCGCTGGCATACAGAACGTAGCTCCTGGGGCTCGCCATGTGTAGGCGCCGCCGTGGCAGCTGTAGGGTAGCAGCTGTGAAGGCCGCCAGAGTGAACTTGGGGATATAGCTGCTTCCGGGATTGGAGGCCACGCTATAGTCTGTTGAAAGTTGAGTATTTTCTAACAAAAATCTAAAACTACAGAAATGACGCTTAGGTAAATAAAGGGTGCTCCAATTTTTACTGTTACGATGTGGCACTTGAGATATACGCGTTAGAATGAGTACCGCTTTGTTACAATCATGATCTCCTGTCCACGCGAGAAGTTGCAGTGCTTCTAGCAAGAGCGTCATTTTGTTTGTTTTTTGTAATCGTGCTTTCATGCAGGCTCAGGTGTGGTCTGATCATTCGCATGCTCATCCGGAGCACGCCGCGCCGCAGAGGCAATGACAGAGATGGGCTTAGGACGTCGATTAAATGTTATTGAGACGCACACGACGGTTACACAGTAATGCTGCCGCTTGACGTAGCTTAAGTGTTGTACAGTGCTTCGGAGGACAAGGTCCTCAATGACTTCCAGTGAAATGCAATTTATTGCGATTTACTGCGTCCAAGTAGACCATTGGTTGTAAACTGTTTTCTGCTGGAATTGGCACTAAGAAACATGTTGTCTGCGAAAGTTTAGTGATCTGAAGTGAGCAAGCTGGGCGTTTCTCAATTAGTGGACACGTGTACATCGTTTCCTTATGGTGACCGGGTAAAAACTGTCATCATCATCATCATCATCACCATCATCATCACCAGACCATTTTTATGTCCGCTGCAGCACGAAGGCCTCTCCCTGCGATCTCCCTGCGAACTGCCCGTGTTTTACACTCGCTGATTGCATCTTGCGCCTGCGAATTCCAGTAAACGTACTTGCTGTTTTATACCAGTGTGGCTTATCTACCATTTTTTCTTCAAAACTTCTACGATGGTGCGAGCTTCAGTCCGCCAAATATGATGCTTAAAATTGTCCAGGTCTCTATGTTGACAGATATGACGCCTCTACGTTTTCACGTGAAGTGGGTCCTTCAATAGAAATGATTGTAGAATTGATCTGTTTCTAGATCTCTCTTCGCCTTTTACCCTCTGAAAGAATAGATGCCAAGGGAAGGTAAGTGCATTCAAGGACAGTTAAAAATTATGTGGGGCGGAGAGGAGGAGAAATAAACTTTATCTGTAAAGATAAGCGGACGACGGAGTCGTCCGAGGTGGGCGGCGTCCCTAGTCCAGGATGCCGTGGGCTTGAGTCGATAGCTTGGCCCAGCTCACCAGACAATGCTGGTCTTCAGGGCTCGGTCTTGTCAGCTGGTCCTCCCACTGCTGGAGGGCTGGTCCGATTGTGTGTGGTATCGATGGGTTGTGCCCACACTCCCATTCCATGTGGGAGAAGGTATTCAGAGCAGAGCAGAATGCGTACTTCTAAGTATATCTCGCAGGATATATGGCGTGCAGCAGAGTGCCGTGTGGGAATGTGCCGGTCTCTAGTTTGCGGAAGATCACCATCTCTTGCATAGTCGGCTTGGGATGCGGAGGTTGGTGGGTCATCCTACCCAGTCGGTGGTGGCCCAGGATGTCGTTTTGTGTTTTTGCGATGCCGTCGTGCAGGTCTGCTGTCGCTCGGGGAGAATTCGCAAATTTTCAGGCGGAAGTTGCAATAAGCTAGTGCAAGGCAGGGTTAATTGGAGTGCGCTAAATAAAGTCGGCTTATGATGATGATGATGATGATGAACTGTTTGTCTGTCTGTCTCTTTTTACATTATTTACAGCCGGTTGCGCCAATCTCTAGGCCAAAGTTGCATAGCCGCTTGGACCACTGAGTAGTTATCTCGGTCGTGATACCTTCGTTCTCGTCCCATCGCCATCATTCCAGCTTCGTTATCGGACTCTGTTCATTCCATCGTCGTCGCACCTTCTACGCTGAACCAGTGGCCTGAGTTATCAAAAAGATTGGGCCACTTGGTATGCGATCGTGATGCCGTGGTTATCGTTGCATCATCATCCTCCGACTTTTTTCACTCGAATCTCGTCACGCCGCCATTGCCATACTATTACTGTTAGTAGTTGGCATGCATTCATTCTCACGCGACCGTCGTGATGTATTTGTCGTGATTGTTCCATTGTCATCATTCTATCTTTGCCGCCCGATTGTTCTAATGCCGCCACTTTATACTATCGACATCACGCAGTGTTCGTACCTCCTTGTCGGCATGCCATCCGCGTCAACCGTCCTTGTTGTTCCTTTAACATCAATTTTCTTCTTCATTATATAGTAATCATACCCTCGTCATGAAATTATCGCTATGCCGTCATTGTCAGACTGTCTCTATCATGCATCCTTAGCCAGAACGCCGTCCTCATGCCGTCGTAGTTGTGCCATTGCCATTACTTAGGCGCCACCATCCCACTCTCGACATGTCGTTCTCGCGCCGTCGACGTAGTACAGGCTTCATAATACAATCGTTCCATTCCATTGTCGTCGTGCTGTCGCCGACGCTTTGTCATTTTACCATTTTCAACAATTCAATAAGGTTTTCGTATTGTCGTCAAGACTTCGTTATTATACTGCCTTCGCCGATGCATTGGCGTCATTCTTCGTTAATCATTACTTTATAATAATCACGCTGTCGTCATTGAATCGCAATTTCACCGGCATCGTTATGTCATTTTCATCATGCAGTCGCTGTAATGAATCCGCTGTTACCCCGGTGTCATCGTGCCGTCGTGGTCGTGCCATCGGTTTCATTTCACCTTCGTTAACCGGTTGTCTTAATGCTATCCTCCTCACAGAATCGTCCTCATACACTCATCGAAATGTCATGGTCCTCATATTGCCATCGTCGCGCTGTCGTTGATATACAATTGCCTTTATTTAAGAACCAACATCCCACTGTCGACATCTTGTCCATTTTATAACGTTTTGTGATTCTCGACGGCGTCATTCCTCCTTCAACATTTCATTGTCGTCACTGCATTGACGTCAGTTACCATCAGACCACCATGCTCATGGACGACCTTGGCAATCGAGTCTCATTGGCAAAGTGAATGAATATCGGAGTACGTTGCATATAGCTCCCGCAAAAGAAGTATTACAACGACCCCTACACATGTTAGGCAAACTTGACTTCGTGAATACGGCGTGTCCCTACATTGGTCGAGTGCTAATCGCATTACCGTAGACAGTCATCTGGAGATGAATCATGACGTAACTTTTTTGTTACTTGTTGAGTCCTTATTCTTGCTGCGCTACCCTTCATGGCATTTCAAGGTGACCAACCAACAACCCCATATCACAAACTTGTGGACTACTTAAAATGTTTGGGTTTTACGCGTGAAAACCACGATCTGATATGAGGCAGGTCGTAGAGAGGGGCTGCGCATTAATGTTTATTGCTTGATGTGCTTTAAGATTAGCAATCCATGGAAGGTACACGGACGTTATTGCATTGCGCTCTATACCTAAATCCCGTCACCATGGTCGACTTATTGACCCTCATATGGCAGGAATAGACGTAAAGACAGGGAGGTTAGCAACTTATGGCAATGTCTACGCGCTGCCGCTTCGATAAGAAAAAAAATTTCTTAAAATTTTTTGGAGTGTTGGAAACATCCAACCCGCTTCAAAAATATTCAGACACCAACCACTTCCGGACATTGCGGTGGCACCGCTAGATGGCCCACCGTGTGCGGAGCGAAGGACATGGCTGAACATAGACGGGTGGCTACAGTACACGGGTATTTTGGCTCAGAAGCGGAGAAAGAGGTCAAGAAATTTGGCAACCAAATACAGGGCAGTGGAAAGTGTAAATAGACAACCAGGAATCAACAAAACAAATCCGCATGAGTCAAGGCCAGTAAATTGGATGCAAAGGATGGAAACAATGAAAAGTATGCAAATTTCCAAGGCAAATAAAAATTTATTAGAAAGAAAAATGTGTACCGTAAGAAAAAGGGCAGTGACTCGTGATTTAAGACACCAATTGCTTTCCTGAACACTAAAAACAGACAGCATAGAATATTCGCAACAGGATGAGGCATGTATGTGCTGCAGAGAAAATCCTGAGATGACTGAGCACAACCCCGTGGAGTGCGAAAGTATCGACCAAGTGAGACCCGTAAGAAACCCCACCTTCCTGGAGCAATCGAAATCGCGGCTTCGTAATGATACTCGCTTGATGTTTGCCCACCCGTGGAGCACAAGCTGTCACGCTATTCATAGGCGTTCACTATCAGCCTTACAGTTGCGCTCTTCGGCTGTTCAGTCTCATTTATGTGTGTGAAATTACTTACAATTAATTGCGCTGGAATAATTAGCAGCGTGAATTTTTTTGTAACTTTGGAAGCAGTTATGAATTTCGAGGAGGGCACGCTTCAATTATTCCACTGAGATCAATGGCTGGATCCCTTGCTTTACAAGTTTCTTTATCTAACTTGTTTATCTACTTGGTATTTATTACGTGGTTTAATTTTCAAATCTATGACTCTGTGGTAAAACAACATCTTGAGGACTCTATTTATCTTATCTTCCCTATGTTTAAGGAATTTCGCAGGAATTTCGTGAGCCATTTGGTATACTGTGATTGAGGGGCCATCTTGATACTGTACATGATGAGTTTCGGAAGCGTACTTCCACACAACCTCAGGAAAAATAATGAAAGCGTCCGAGTTTCAATTCCTTCAGATATGAACTCACCGCGACACCAGCATTGTCTCACAGTGAAGATGCCCACTTTATTTTTGTTTGCATGCTTTTTTCTGAACCACTTGCACTCGCCGGCCATAAAGCAATGGAAAAGAAGCCATCGGTGACAAAGGTCTTCCTTGATGTAAGGTATGGGTGGAGTCCCCGAATAAATTAATATATTGAGGAAGAATATGAAAAAGATGACTATTTTCATATATTTTAAAAACATAGTTTCTGAGATATGAAAGAACGAAACTTGTTTAGATATGTGTACTGCGACTTTATCTTCATTTAATGTACGCCACTTGCTTTCTGGATAGCATTCTAAAGGATCTTGAGGGGATTCGAAATATTTACTCAGACTTTCCATGCATGTATAGATAGGGTGGATTTGTTCACAGCAAATATATTTCAATATAAATGTAATCCTAAGAGCAGCTTTTCCAGACCCTTATGCAAATTTTTCTTGCAGTCAGTCACATGTTTAATTTTTTGAATACGTTTTAGTTGGACGAACTTTGTGCGTCACCCGTCATATGCTACAAGTACCTTGGAGTTCATATCGCTAACTATCTATCAAGGCGCCTCCACAAAGCCTAGATTTCTAACAACGTTAAGCGCACGCCAGGCTATCTGCGTCTGAGTTCTTACTCTGCATCATCTTCTCTTAAACTCTCTCTTTGCAGAGCACTTGTTTGAGTGAAGCTGGAATACGCCATTGCGATTTGTGACACTACTCAGCTCACTGTTATTAACACGCTTGAAGGTATTTCGAGCACAGCCACTCATTTCATTCTTTATAATTATTCACATCGATGACGATGGGCTTAAACCTTCCAGATCTTCCAGTGCGTGTAAGTGTTCCTGTCTTGGCCTGTTCCTTAAATTTTACCAATATAGCCCTCTTGTGAAAGAAGTTGGTTTTGCTCCACCTAACTGCACTTCATCCAGGTCAGACCACAAGTAGAAAGAAGCTCCTGCCTCCGGTACAAATTTGTTTAGCCATTCTTTCAGCGCAATGACAAGCGCCGAATGGAACCATCTTGATGCCTCTGTCGCTCACCTCACGGGCACTGACAAATTCGAATCTTTGGTCTACAATGCTTTTTCTCGAACAAATTATTAGTATTTTTTCTCTCCCACTCCTCTCTGTAACATCATCTGGCCTTCAGGTTACTTAACATAAATAAATAAATAAATAAATAAATAAATAAATAAATAAATAAATAAATAAATAAATGTTTAAAAGCACCTCTTCTTTCTGTGGTCGTGCTGAGCTTACCTTGTGGTTATTTTGATACCAAGAAATTATGCAAAACACCTATAATTTCTGTTTGATGAATTAAGTAGGAAAATGTCCAAGTACCTGCCTGTACGACTTTTTATCAGCGTGGTAATTGAAAAGACCTCTAAGTTTTAAGCTTCCTTGCGCCATTATTGAAACTCATAGCTTGCACAAATGAACCTTGGGGACACAAATGCCCGAGTCGGCGGATTATTTCGAAAGCTCGGCCACCATGTGCAGGAGCACGCATGGCGTCAGCCAGTTCAGTCTACAGTAATAAATTACTGCATAAGGGAGTCTTCCCAACGTGGGAGGTAACTTCGATATGATATGCCTTAGATGCGTAGACAGAATTTCGCAACGAAAAGATATCAACAATCTTTTTATAACATTTCAAAAAAAAAATACCCACCGCTATTGCTCTATGGCTGTACCCTAATCATGCGCCCTGGAGAAACTTAAATATATATAACTGCAAAGCTAACAACACATTGCTGTCAGCGTAAACATAAAATGTGTTTTTTGAATGCACAAGCCTAAAAATACTTTGATATTTTTTGAATCCCGGAAGTACGCATAAATTATCTCCCCAGACGAACATAATTTGCATGAAAAATAAAAGCCTAACATTAAATCGGTAAACTTCTTACTTTCAAAACTTTCTGTAGGCATATACTTATATCCGAAGACTGAAGGTTTTCTACTTTATATAAAAAAGTTGAAGATAGCTGGGTTTTCACTTAAATAAAAATGCTTTGAAATGATAAGCCAACTTCAACTACGCTGCCTGTGACAGGAGCAACTGTGCTGCTTAAAAAAATAAACAAGCATACATCGCGATAAAAAACTGCTGCAGAAATACTGACAATTGTGTACTAACGCGCAAGCATTGTTTGACTCGGCTGCTACTTCCCTATTACTTAGTTATTTAGCCAGCGTATACAATTCAACCCATCACTACCACTCACCTAGTATTACACTATTATAACGATCACATGTGTTGACCAATTATGCATTTATTTTCCAGAGATATCTTATCGAATGAGCTCAAGCGCTGTGGCAATCGTTTTGTTTTTTACAGAGCACAGCGTTTGTTTATTTTCATTTATGTTACGACCTTGAGACGGCGAAAGCTATGTCACTAGCTTTAATTTCTTTTTTTCAAACACTACGAATTATCTGCTATTACAATATGTTATGGTTTACATACGTAAAAGTTTGTATTTCTGATTTTGTTGCGACTTTGACGCGGGGATGGTGACGTAACCAGTTTTCTTTTTCTATTTTTTTCCTGATATTCATCTCCTATTCTCCTAACCGTTGCATGGATTAACTTCCTTTTTTTACCTTTTTCCTTACGACCTTCACGCGGTGATGGCGACGTAAGACATTTATTTTTGTTTTGGTCTTTTCCAACGCCACCAATCGTCAACTATTACCCTAATATAACGATCACATGTGTTAACTTCCATATTTTCCTGTTGTCTTACGACCTTCAGGCGGTGACCACGACGGAACCGTTCTTTTCTTTTTTCTTTCTAACGCTACCAATGATCTATGATTACCCTATTATATCCATTGCATATGTTAACTTGTTTGTTTTCGTTTTTTTGCTTACCACCATGACGCGGCGATGGCGACGTAACACGTTTTTCTTTCTTTCTTTTTTGCTAATGCTACCAACGGCCTACTATTACCCTATTACAACCATTACGACGAGCCGTATGTAAAAATACTGAAATACTATAGTGGCTCCACAGCCACTGTAATCCTCCATAAAGAAAGCAACAAAATCCCAATAAGAAAGGCATCAGGCAGGGAGATACGATCTCTCCAATGCTATTCACAACGTGTTTACAGGAGGTATTCAGAGACCTGGATTGAGAAGTATTGGGGATAAGAGTAAATGGAGAATACCTTAGTAACGTGCGCTTCGTTGATGATATTGCCTTGCTTAGTAACTCAGGGGACCAACTGCAATGCATGCTCACTTCACAGAGCAGACGGGTGGGTCAAAAAATCAATCTGCAGAAAACTAAAGTAATGTTTAACATTCTCGGAAGGGAACAGCAGTTTACGATAGGTAGCGAGGCGCTGGAAGTGGTGAGGGAATACATCTACTTAGCACAGGTAGTGACTGCTGATCCGGATCATGAGAGTGAAATAATCAGAAGAATAAGAATGGGCTGCGGTGTGTTTGGCAGGCATTCGCCGATCATGAACAGCAGGTTGCCATTATCCATCAAGATTAAAGTGTACAATAGCTATGTCTTACCAGTACTCACCTGGGGGCAGAAACCTGGAGGCTTACGAAAAGGGTTCCACTTAAATTGAGGACGACGCAACGAGCTATGGAAAGAAGAATGACAGGTGTAACGTTAAGGGATAAGAAAAGAGCAGATTAGGTGAGGGAACAAACGCGCGTTAATGACATCTTAGTTGAAATCAAGAAAAATAAATGGGCATGGACAGGCCATGTAATGAGGAGGGAAGATAACCAATGGTCACTAAGGGTTACGGCCTGGATTCCGAGGGAAGGGAAGCGTAGCAGGGGGCGACAGAAAGTTATGTTGGCAGATGAGATTAGGAAGTTTGGAGGGTCAACATGGCCACAATTATTACATGACCGGGGTACTTGGAGAAGTATGGGAGAGGCCTTTGTCCTGTAGTGGGCGTAACCAGGCTAATGATGATGATGATGAACCATTAGGTGTGCTAACTTCTTTGTTTTTCTTTCTTCTTGCGACCTTCACGCAGTGACGGCGACGCCGCAGCTTTCTCGTTTCCTTTTTTCTAAGACTACCAATAATCTACTATTACCCCATTACAACCATTACGTGTGTTAACTTGTTCGTTTCCTTTCTTTTTACAACCTTCATTCGGCGATGGCGACGTAACAGGTCTTTGTTTTCTTTTTTGCTAATGCTACCAATGGTCTACTATTACCCTATATTATAGCCATACATGTGCTAACTGCTTTGTTTTCCTTTCTTTTTACGACCTTCACGCGGCCACGGCGACGTAACAGGTCTTTGTTTTCTTTTTTGCTAATGCTGCAATCGTCTACTATTACCCTATTACAACCATAACATGTGCTAACTTCTTTGTTTTCCTTTTTTCCTACGACCTATATCACGTGGTGCCGGCGACGTAGCAATTTTTTTCTTTTTTTCTAACGCTACCAATCGCCTACCAGTACCCTATTACAATAATTACATTAGTCAACTTTTCTTTTCTGCCCTAGGGCAAAACTTCTCAGGACCTTCTAATTAAAGTTCTCCGTCCGTCCGTCCGTCCGTCCGTCCGTCCGTCCGTCCGTCCGTCCGTCTGTCTGTCTGTCTGTCTGTCTGTCTGTCTGTCTGTCTGTCTGTCTGTCTGTCTGTCTCTGTCTGTCTGTCTGTCTGTCTGTCTGTCTGTCTGTCTGTCTGTCTGTCTGTCCGTCTGTCCGTCCGTCCGTCCGTCCGTCCGTCCGTCCGTCCGTCCGTCCGTCCGTCCGTCCGTCCGTCCGTCCGTCCGTCCGTCTGTCTGTCTGTCTGTCTGTCTGTCTGTCTGTCTGTCTGTCTGTCTGTCTGTCTGTCTGTCTGTCCGTCCGTCTGTCTGTCTGTCTGTCTGTCTGTCTGTCTGTCTGTCTGTCTGTCTGTCTGTCTGTCTGTCTGTCTGCCTGTCCGTCTGTCTGTCCGTCCGTCCGTCCGTCCGCCCGTCTGTCTGTCTGTCTGTCTGTCTGTCTGTCTGTCTGTCTGTCTGTCTGTCTGTCTGTCTGTCTGTCTGTCTGTCTGTCCGTCCGTCCGTCCGTCCGTCCGTCCGTCCGTCCGTCCGTCCGCCTGTCCGTCTGTCCGTCTGTCTGTCTGTTTGTCTGTCTGTCTGTCTGTTCTAGTTACGACTTTGACATGGGGACGGCGACGCAACCTCTTTTTCTGTTTCTTTTTCTACTGCTATCAGTCATCTACTACGGCACTATTATAAGCATTACATGTGTTGACTTTTTGTTTTGTTAAGACGTTGATGCGGTGAAAGCAACGTTACCAACTTCTGTATTTTTTTTTTACTGAGCCTATCAATCAATGCAGCTCACATTGACAACTGCGTGTCATGCTGTGGTGCATGATAGGAGTCTCGGTACGAAGTGTTTTTATTTCTACCTCTGCCATTTATTTCCGATTACACTAGTATAACAATTACATGTGTAAACTAGAGCAACTCTGCTTTTATTTTGCAGATATCACTCATCACGGAACGGACAAATCTTCTTGGGGTACTAGCCAAAGAATGCTTACGCATTAAAAACCGCTCTTCAGCTTTTCATGTAGCAAAAGCGAGATACGCGTGATATGCCCACATTTTTTTTTTTTTGCTGCGAGATGATGTACCATGCCAAAAAGAAATAAGTGGCTCCAGATAAACGAAGATTGAAACGGGTGAATATGTCCGCGTGTCTATCCACATGCAGCGCTTTAGCTTCTGACTTCATTCACAGCTATTGCACCTGGTTGTTTTTTTTCGTTGTACTTTTTTGTCTGCACAAGTGGCACATATCGACCGTAAGGGATCGGCCAAGAATTGGGCGGTATTGAGAAAATGGATGATAGAAGCTTAGAAAAAATATGTAGGGCAAGATATATTTTGCTGTGTGTTCAAATTGGATCAGTCATTGTTCTAAAGGGTACTGAAAAATAGATAAACAATTATTATAATTAGCTCTTTTAGTAAAGCAGCCGATTGGTGTTACGAGTAAAGTCTTTCGCCGCGTTGCATGTGATGAAAAAAGGGGAATGAGTCCGTGATAAATAGCGACTGATAAAGGAGAGTTCAATTTGCGCAGTGCTAATACTAGAGCTATGAATTCAGCTAGATAGACATAAGTAAAATCAGGAAGCCTAATAGAATATGATCAACCTAGCGAATGGGAAAAAATTCGTATTTGTGCCTTTTCATTGCTATGTGAGGCATGTATAGGTATTATAACGTTGGTCTGATTACACATTTAGTGACCATCTAGCGAGTCACTGAGCAATGGTTAAGATAAAAATTTGGCACTATTTGGGTCATCATCACCATCACCAGCCTGGTTACGCCCACTGCA